>NC_136065.1:505474723-506074723 GCF_964261635.1 Lissotriton helveticus | reverse complement strand
TGGTGCGTCAGGTGTTAATGATGCCGGCACCTCCACTGTTGCCCTTACATATCTAGTGGAAGGTTTTGGCCCTTTGCCAAAATCAGAGTGGGGGGTTTTTGCTTTGCCTAGCCCCGTCCTTAATTTCCTCCTTCTTTTACTCGGAGGTGGACCATGAATCTGGGCTACCACTAGTTGTTTAGGTTTCGTTTTCCTAGACTGCAAAGGAACGGTATTACCACAGAGATTAAGAATGGGGGAAACAATTACAATGTGGTCTGAGGTCATACAAGGGGTGGGGGTACAATCACGCAGCAAAAGAGGGAAACCTTCTTGGCTAACGATTTCCCTCCTATTTCCCTCCCAATATCAGTTACATCCCCCTCCTGGGACGTAGAAAAAGGAACAATATCAGTGAGGGATCTATTTTTCAAACTTTCGACTGAGCGTCGCCGCTCAGCCCTTCGCTCAGCCATGGTCAATTCCTTATCTCCCTCGCTCAAGACCTTGGGGAAATATTTGTCCAGTGACCCATTACGAAGTCTTCCCTTCTTCCCAGGTGTCCCCTCTTTAGATGGCATAGCCATTGGACTTGCCTGTGACAAAAGGGCGCCAAACTGCAGGCGTTAGAGGATAGGCCCAGCACAGCCTACTCTGGCCTACGAGGGCCTCAGAGGGCCCGCCCTTTGCCCGGGCTTAGCCCCGGGCGCTCCCGCGCAGCGTGTGATGCTGATTTTTGTAGACGTCTTTTGAGGTGGGTTGGGCTGGGCGGGGCGGTCAGGGAGAGCGGGCCAGCTGACTCGGCCTGATTCAAACCGGGGCTCTTGGGATAATGAGTCCCGGTTGACGCTCGCAGCCCTGTCTCGCTCCCAGCGCCCAGCAGTTAGCAAGCCTTCAGTCTCCCACTTCCAACGAAGCGGGACCCGTGGAGCAGGTTCCGCAAGGTATGGGCTCTAGTCCGTGAAAAGAACAGCCGGTTGAAAAGGTCTCAAAGGAATCCCAAAAGGAGCAGGTCACAGCGTCTTTTAAGGCGGGTTGGGCTGGGCGGGGCGGTCAGGGAGAGCGGGCCAGCTGACTCGGCCTGATTCAAACCGGGGCTCTTGGGATAATGAGTCCCGGTTGACGCTCGCAGCCCTGTCTCGCTCCCAGCGCCCAGCAGTTAGCAAGCCTTCAGTCTCCCACTTCCAACGAAGCGGGACCCACGGAGCGGGTTCCGCAAGGTATGGGCTCTGGTCCGTGAAAAGAATAGCCGGTAGAAAAGGTCTCAAAGGAATCCCAAAAGGAGCAGGTCACAGCGTCTTTTAAGGCGGGTTGGGCTGGGCGGGGCGGTTAGGGAGAGCGGGCCAGCTGACTCGGCCTGATTCAAACCGGGGCTCTTGGGATAATGAGTCCAGCTTGACGCTCACAGCCCTGTCTCGCTCCCAGCGCCCAGCAGTTAGCAAGCCTTCAGTCTCCCACTTCCAACGAAGCGGGACCCGCGGAGCGGGTTCCGCAAGGTATGGGCTCTGGTCCGTGAAAAGAACAGCCGGTAGAAAAGGTCTCAAAGAAATCCCCATAGTATGTCTTTTATGATGAAAATTCGCAATAAAGACTTATTGACTTGACTTGACTTGATGTAGCTTGGGAATCTTGGCAGATCGGTGTTGTAGGTAGCATTTATGTCAGGTAGTATGGAATCCCAGAAGGGCTGTATCTTAGAGCATTGCCACAGCAGATGGGTCAGACTGCCCACCTGAATGCAGCGGCGCCAACATTGAGCGTCTCCCCTGACTTCCAGCACGCCACCCTGTCTGGGGTATAGTACCAGTAATGGTCTATTTTGAGGAACATCTCCTTTCCTGCTGTACTGCAGGAGGAGGCTCTGACTCTGTGTACTATGTCCTGCCATTCTTTTGGTGAGAATTCTTGCGTGCATTCTGTTTCCCACCTACACTGTGTTGGAGTTTTACTTCGCTTAGGGGCGCAATTAAAAATGCATATATATCTAAAAGTGAGCATTTTTCAAATTTCATTAAAGGGCGGCCTGTGTGTACCCTTATTTGTGGTTGTATGACCCAGTGCCTTATGGCCAGGTACTGCCAATACGTTGTTTTAGGTAGGCTGTAGCCAGCTGTCAGATGGGTGAAGTCCATTATCCCGTTCTCATCAAAAAGATCGCCCACCCTTTTGCAATTGGCTTCTTGCCATTTGAGGTAATCCTGTCCCGAGCGAGCGGGAGGGAACTCTGGATGACCTCTGACGGGAGTCAAGTGGGACATGGAAGTAGATAGACCCAGAGTCACCTGAACCTTATCCCATGCAGTCATCGTGGACCTCAACACCGGGGAAATGTAGACCCCGACTGGGCGATGTCGCTTGGGAAGACGGTACTTTCCACATATGTATGCCTGCTATTGCTCGATTGATAAAGCACCAATGCTTTTTGGACATTTGCTTGTACCATTTTATCATATAACACAATTGGGCTGTTTGGGAGTACCGCACTAAGGGGCCCATTAGGATGGTGGGCGGACTTTGTACGCCCGCCATCCTGTCGTGGGAAGGGACCGTCCGCCATAAGGGCGGGGATCCCGTGCGTGGAATTAGGATGCACCCGCCACAGTGGCGTGTTTTTAAGGTTTTTAAGGTTATAGGGAGGGTGTTTTTAAGGTTATAGGGAGGGAATTTAATTAAGAAATAATTTTTGGATAATTAATTATTAGTTTACTGTTAATTATTCTTAATTGATAATGATGTTAATTGTAAACTTAGCATATTTGTTTAGGTGTGTGTTGTTCAGTTTGTTGAGGAATGGGGGAAGTTATTTAAGTAATCATACATTTAGAAAAATATTCATTTGTTTTAAAGAAAATTATTATTTAATATGTCAATTGTGTTATAATTCTTTTATTTTTATCACAAATTTAATTTTGGCTGGTTGGTTGGAATATAGTGTGTTTTTAAATGATATTAACAATATTTGTTTTAATTGATAGTACTATTTATGTCATTTTCAATTTTTTGTGAAAATTAAGACATTTAGGGCCAGATGTAGGTGAGGGACATTTACCGACTCATAAATACCGAATTTTACCGATTCGGTATTTATGAATCGGTAAATATGAAGGAGGGAGATGTATGGAAATTTTAAATTTGAATTACCGAATCGGTAACATTCAGTATTTACCGATTCGGTAAATACCGAATCGGTATTTCCTATTGATTCCTATGGGCTGTAAAGCCCATAGGAATCAATGGGAAATACTGATTCGGTACTTACCGAATCTGTAAATACCGAATGTTGCAAGGGTGCAGGGGGTGTCATTTTGACACCCTCTAGCACCCAAAGTAAAGGCCAGCGTGACATGTGGCACACATACATGCCCTAAGGGCATGTCTGTGTGTCACATTGCACAGTGTGCATGCACAGTTTTGCATGCACACCTGGATTCGGTATTTTACCACACAATAGGATTGTGTGGCAAAATACCGACTCTTAAGGGCCTGTGACACTCTCAGTAGTGTCACCTACATTTGGATTTACCGAATCGGTAAAATTACCGATTCGGTATTTTACAAAATCTGTAAATTTACCGAATCGGTAAATTTACAGATTCTGTAAAATATTGGCCCCTACATCTAAAAACCCAAATACCGGTCGGTAACGGCCGAATTCGGCCGTTACCGACCGGTATTTGCTCTCCTACATCTGGCCCTTAATTTTAATATTTCAAATGTTATAATTTTGGGAATTTAATAGAGTTGTTAAAATGTTATTTGTTTAAGGTAAAGTACTCTCTCTCTACTGTACCAGTGAATGCAGTGAGAATAGTGAACTTTACCCCTTCTGAGTCCAAAACGTTCCCTACTCTTTATCACACTGGAATGGGAATAGTAAATTTTACCCCGTCAGTGTCCAATGCTTTCTCTACTGTTGCACACAGTGGAGTGGGAATTGTACATTTTACCCATCCTAAGTCCTACACTGTCCCTGCTGTTGCACACACGGGAGTGGGAATATTAAATGTTACTCCTCCTGAGTCCTACGCTTTCCCTACTGTTCCACACATTGGAGTGAAATATTTAAATGCTACCCCTTTAGTGTCCAAAGCTTTCTGTGACAGCTCCTCCTTCACAGAAACCGCTCCTCGTCTTGTGCACTTAAGTGCACATGACGAATTGACCAGCCGTCGCGGGACGGCCAAATCGTCATCCGCGCTTTGTATGTTCTCCACCCAGGCTGCATTACAGCCTGTGTGAAGAACATGCTCAGGGTCCCACTGCTGGTCTGAGCGTCGAGCCACAGTGCTCAGACCAATCACGATGCTACATTGCAGTGTTGTGATTGGCTATGGGAGCTTCCTGTTCCTGCCTCGTCTCAGTGAAGAACGGAGGAGAGCCTAGAGAGCCTGCGGCAACAGCCATGTAAGTGCATTTTGTCTCTTTAGAAACACCCCCCTGCTGGTCCCCCTTCCCCACCCACCCCATGACTATGGCCCCATAGCAGCCGCCACTGAAATCTTTCCCTAGTATTGCACTGATTGGAGTGGGAATAGTAAATGTTAAGGTTCCTGAATCCAAGTATTTCCCTACTATTGCACCGACTGGAGTGGGAATATTAACTATAACCCCTCCTGAGTCCAACACTTTCCCTACTGGTACACCAACTGGAGTGAGGATGGTAAATTTAACCGCTCCTGAGTCCAATGCTTTACCTACTGTTGCGCACACTGGAGAGGCAACCGTAAATTCTACAACCCCTGAGTCCAATGCTTTCTCTTCTGTTGCACACACTGGAGTAGGGTTAGTACATTTTACCCCTCCTGAGTCCTATGCTTTCCCTACTGTTGCGCACACTGGAGTGGAAATAGTAAATTTTACCTTGTCAATGTCCCATGCTTTTGCTACTGTTGCATTGACTGGTGTGGGAATAGTTCATTTGACCTTTCCTGAGTCCAACGCTTTCCCTACTGTTGCACACACTGGATTGGAAATAATAAATCTTTCCCCTCCTGAGTCCAAAGCTTTCTCTACTGTTGCACACAGTGGAGTGGCAATAGTAAGTTTTACCCATCCTGCGTCCTAAGCTTTCAGTGGCAGCTCCTCTGCTAAGGCGGACGAGCTTCCCCCCACATGAAAAAAATAATGATAATAACATTACGTTATTATCATTTTATTTTTACAGTACAGTACTGGCACAGTTTTGTTTAAGGGGTGGGCGGGCAGGGCTGTCAGCCAGCAGGAGGAGAAGTGGTATGTGCACTTAAGTGCATATGACAATTTGGCCGGCCGCCTCGGGCTGGCCAAATCGTCATGCGCACTTTGCATGTTCTCCGCCCAGGCTGCATTATAGCCTGGGTGGAGAACATACCCAGGCTCCCACTGCCGGTCTGAGCGCAGAACCATGGTGCTTAGACCAATAACAACGCGGCATTGGAGCGTTGTGATTGGATAGGGGCTGCCTCGTCTCAGTAAGATGAACAGAGGAGAGCCTGGAGAGCCAGGGGCAGCGGTGGCGGATGCAAGGTAAGTTAATTTTTCTTTTGATAAACACCCTCCCCGCTTGCCCTCCCTTCACCACCCACCCCACCACCCCGGCCCCATAGCAGCCACCAGTGAAAGCTTTCCCTACTGTTGCACTGACTGGAGAGGGAATAGTAAATTATACCGTTCTTGAGTCCAACACTTTCCCATTCTGTTGCACAGACTGGACAGGAAATAGTACATTTAACCCCTCTTGAGTCTATTGCTTTCCCTACTGTTGCAACGATTGGTGTGGGAATAGTTAACTTAACCTTTCCTGAATCCAACACTTTCCCTACTGTTGCACCTGCTCTATTGGAATAGTAAATGTATCCTCTCCTGAGTCCAATGCTTTCCCTACTATTGCACACACTAGAGTGGTAATAGGAAATGTTACCCCTCCTGAGTCTAATGCTTTCCCTACTGTTGCACCTACTGGAGAGGTAATAGTAAATGTAACCCCTCCTGAGTCTATTGCTTTCACCACTGTTGCACACACTGGATTGGAATTAGTACATTTGAGCCCTCTTGAGTCCAATGGTTTATCTATTGTTGCACACCATGGAGTGGGAATTGTAAATTTTACCCCTCTTGAGTCCTACCTTTCCCTACTTTGGCACACACTGGAATGAGAATAGTAAATGTTACGCCTTTGGTGTCCACCATTTTCTCTAGTGTTGCACATGCTGGAGTGAGAAGAGTATATTTATTATTCATGGAGTTTAATAGTTTTTTAGTAATGTTTAGATATGTATTATTACTATGTGATTATGCATTTAGTTTTTTTTATATAGACAAATGAATGTCATGTTTAACATATTTTCAGTATTTAAATATTTTTTACTGTTTTATGTATAATTAAATTAGAACTATTTTACAATTGTTTGCAGGTTATTTGTTACATTTATTATTAATTTCTAAAATTAGAAAATTAAAATGTAGCTTATATATTTTGTTATAGTTGTATATTACATATGTGTATATAAATATGCACACATTCATATATATTTATTTATTTATAAAGTTTTATATAGCGCGAACTTGATCCCGAAGGATATCAGAGCGCTTTACAATTTGAGGTAATAATTTGACGTTTATTTACAGTAGAAAAAAACGTTACTATACAGATAACTTTAGCATTAAAAGTTGCTTTACAATAAATAGCAATGGGTTTCAAATCAGCTTAAGTGAAAGGAGATCGAGAGCAACGACCCACCAATTCAACTTTATGGCATTTTTTCACTTAACACAAATGTTATTCACCGAAGCAAGGTCTAAGACGCTATGCATGTATGGCTGTGATAAAAGGTGTGATGCGTTGACAGTACTAGTTTGTAACAGTAAAACATTTACTGAACCGTTCAGAATAGTCCGGGACATTTTGCAAAACTCCAAAGACTTTTATTACTATTGCTCTAAAGGCAGCTGGAGAAATGTTCCTTTGAACCTCACCTCCGAACTGCCACCACACAAAAGGGGTAGGCGGACAAAGAAATGGAGGCAAAAAAGATCTGAACAAGATGCCGACATAGCTCAAGGAAATTGAAGTGCAGGTGCTTGAACAATGTTAGGATATGTGTGTATGTTTGATTAAATAAGTTTATATTTATATATATGTTTAAATATTACTTAAACATATTTAATTTACATCATATTAATATCACATGTTAAAATATTTAGGGCCCTATTACGATTTCGGTCAGAGTTGCTCTGACCGACACCGTCTCGGTGTGGGAACCGACCAACCGTAGGCCGGTGGTTCCGAACACTGGATTATGATGCGACTGCACATGATACAGTCGCAAACTCCCATTTCTCTATGGGAGCTTCTGCGGTGGGTGGAAACCGCATGCAGCACAAGACCCCATACAGAAATTGAAGTTTGTGCAAATCCCTGCACCACGTGGCAGGCACCTTATGGTGCCTACCACACGGTGCATGGATTTTCAGGGGGCACCCTAGGTGCCTCCCAGGCCAACAACCGTAGGCCACAGAGGGATGGGGCCCAAAGTCCCTTTCCAATGGCCTTTCCATGTTGGAAAGACCGACATGGAAAGGCGGTTGGAAATTGACATCATAATCCCGACGACGAGACGCTGTTCGTATGGGATAATGCTAGGTATCTAACTGGCCGACACATTCGGATTGACCGGCTGGGTTACACTCCGACCGCTGAAATTGAAATTCGGCAGTCGGACTGTAAACTTATGGTGTCGGTCAGTAAACAATCGACGAGCAGAAAGATATATATCTATTAAAAAACAATATTATTGTATGTTTTTTTCAATATTAGTGTAAAACGATATTTTATTTTCAATATTTTTGTACTTACCATTATAAGTATAGAAAAACTATATTTTTGACACAATATTTCTCTATCACAATATTTTTTATTTCGATATTGTGTAAATGATCCATTTAAAGTGCTAGGAGTACACAGTCTTTCCTATTTCCACTAACTGTATATGAGTATTCCATGGACATTCTCGTTTTATTCCTGTTTTGGAGCCACGTCACAAGGGCAAGTAACAATAGGCTAAAGCAGAACAACAGAGCTATGCGAATACTGCTCCTGTACTTGAAAATTACTTTATCTATAAGCCTCGTGTTTGTGTTGTCCTTGAAAATGCAGTCAGGCTCTGAAATGTGAAAACAAAACACCTAAGGCAGTCGAAGAACAGTTTTTAGGAACAAAATACTACCTCCACCCAACTAAACGATCATACCAAAAATTAGGATGGAACCACATTATTTATGGAGGGCACACCTATTTAGCAATTAACTTGTAAGAGATTCTTCTGACAGGGTGCATTTATAGTGAGTTCAAAAGGACTAAGATGACAACACATCAAAGTCTGCAGACTGAGATTGCTTCTTTTGACTTTCTAGGAATTTTGGCTGAAAGCGGTGTGCCTTGGGGGCCGAAGGGTGCTGAGATGTATCGGCGCAGCGGGCCAATTCATATCGTAATAATAGTGATCTCCCTTTTATAGAGCAGCTTTCTTCTTAAAATCACTCCAAGCCGCCTTGCAATCATTTCACACTGGAGAATGACATTAATGATTATAAAACAGCGCCTACACTGCAGCACGTTTCCCATAGGTAAGAGGATCATAATGAAAGCTTAAGAATGAATCGGGAAGCTAAAGACCCCCCATACTCTACCGCACCATCTTGATTTGTATTGTAGATGCATTGCTATAGCGCTTTCTACCCCTGATGAGACGAAGAAGCGCTTTATGTAGCTAGGAAAAGTGGTAAACGAGTAAGGCACTCAGAGCAGCTGGAAACCCATCGAAATATTGAAGTAAGTCCAGTGAAGATAGTGGCAGACTTAAGGCAAAAAACACGGGTGTGGAATCAAAGACGCTCTCGCTTGCGTCATTGGTACGTTTTACATGTACGTTTCTTTTTGTTTGCTTTTTGTGCTTTCTTTTATATAGCCATGTGACTCATCTGATAAACATGCTGCTCATATTGTCAGTGCCCTGCGAAAGGGAGGCTGTCTCTTTGTGACTGGAATTTGTGCTGTCAAATCCCCGAAAAACTGTGGTGTGTGCATTAACCCACTGATTAGTCGAATTATGGATGGAGCCAATATGTCGCCAGTAATCACTACAGCAGGTGCATTAAGTGCGTGACAAAAGGAATCCCGGGGATTCGGTGCACGACAACGCACGTATGAGGTAGAAAAGGGGATTGAACTGCATTTGCATGGTATAGGCGAACAAATCCCCAGCATTCCACTGTCGCAGGAAAGATATATTAATGTGCACGACTGTCCGGAGCTGTATCACAGTCCCCACAGCTTTTTGGAACTGTATGAGGCTTACTATGCATGTGCTCCTGGTTAGTTTGGGAATCTCCAGGAATTTCCTGAGCTATGAGCAGGGCGAATAATGAGGAAGGGTTGGACCAAATTATATGCCAAGAAAAAGCAAATTATGCCGCAAAATGCGGGCTTTTTGTTATCATATTACTTCATTATGTTGTCATTTTTCCACAAGGTTCCAGTCAGGGCAAATGTTTCTCATCAGTAGTACCATTAGAACACAGATACTCACAAACTTTCTCTCGGGGGCCAAATTTACAGTTTGGTTTGTGTCCGAGGGCCGCATCGGTGGGGGGCAGGGTCAGTGGGGGAGGGGGAGGGGCTAGAGCACCAACATAAAACTGACCATGAGGTTGATCATAGGTCCCTGCAGCGGACGCCTTCGTCCACTGAACCATCCCGGCATACACACATCTCTCTCTCTCTTTCTCTCTCGGTCTCCCTCCCTCTCTCTAGCTCTCTCTCCCCCTCTCTAGCTCTCTCTCCCTCTCTACCTCCCTCTCTCCTGTCTTCCTCTGTCTTACTCTGACTGTCTCACTCCCTCTCTCTCACTGCCTCTCTCTCTCTCACTCCCTCTCTCTCTCCCTCCCTCTCTCTCTCCCTCCCTCTCCGTCTCCCTCCCTTTCCCTCCCTCTCACTCACTCTCCGTCTCACTCCCTTTCCCTCCCTCTCCCTCCATTTCCCTTCCTTTCCCTCCCTCTCCCTCCCTCTCACTCCCTATCAGTCTCCCTCCCTTTCCCTCCCTTTCCCTCCCTCTCACTCCCTCCCTCCCTCTATCCCTCTCACTCCCTCCCACTCACTCACTCTCACTCCCTCCCACTCACTCACTCCATCCCTCTCACTCACTCCATCCCTCTCACTCACTCACTCCCTCTCACTCACTCACTCCCTCTCACTCACCACTCACTCCCTCTCACTCCCTCCCTCTCACTCACTCCCTTTCACTCCCTCCCTCCCACTCCCTCTCACTCACTCCCTCTCACTCCCTCTCACTCACTCTCACTCACTCCCTCCCTCTCACTCCCTCTCACTCACTCACTCCCTCCCTCTCACTCACTCCCTCCCACTCACTCACTCACTCCCACTCACTCACTCACTTATTCCCTCTCACTCACTCACTTATTCCCTCTCACTCACTCACTCCCTCTCACTCCCTCCCTCCCTCACTCACTCTCACTCACTCACTCTCACTCACTCACTCTCACTCACCCTCCCTCCCTCTCACTCACTCCCTCTGTCACCCTCTGTCATCTCACCCTGCCAGTGTGCCAGCCGGGGCACACACACAATCACAGCCGCACCCGAGCACTTCACAGGTCTTTAAAAGACCATTTGCATGTTAATGAGGCCTTTGTATTTCACCTCTTCTTAGGCCACTGCAGCTTTACTCTGGCCATTGCTAGGATCGCCCGTCCGGCAGCCCCCACAGAGCAGCAGTGTCTCTCGCGCTGCTGCAGACACTTAAAAAAAAAAAACTCGGAAAACACAGGTATGATGTCTCGGGGGTCCGAGCGCCGCCAGGGAAGGCTTGCCGGGCCGCCCCCGGCCCACGGGCCGTACTATGAGTACCCCTGCATTAGAACAACCAAATACAGCTGTAAGCAACTGAGATATGATTAGTCAATCTTTGCGAACTGCCTTACACTGCACGAGAACATATGTTGCCACATTTTTTAAACTTTTGATCTGTTTGACCTAGGAGCCAATTTTTTTTAAAAAATTGATAGTTTCCTACATCCTTCTGCATAGGAAGTGGCATCACTGGAATTCCCATCATCCATCTGTACAGGAAGTAGCAAAAATGGATTTTCCATCATTCATGTGCAGAGGAAGTGACATCACTGGATTTCCTATGGTCCATATGCCCAACCAGTGAAATCATCCTCTCTAAGCATGGGCGTAAAATCCGTTCCGCTCGCGGATTTTGCGGATTTTCGGTAAATTCGCAATCCGCGAACTCTAGCGAACTTGCCGAAAATTCGTAAAATCCGTGCGAAGCGGATTTTTTGCTTGCCAACTAGAATACTATACAATTTCGCGGGAGTAAATACTTGCGAACACGTAGATGCGGCGGGCAGCGACAATCTCGCAATTGCGAGATTGCAAAATTTACAATTTCGCACAAGAAATCCACCAGCAGGCAGCATAAACCTTGAAAATTATGATTTTTATCAGAATAACTCCTCAGGTTGACATTTGCCTGCACTTTTTCTTTGCAAGGAGTCCATTTTGGGGGGTGGGGGTGGGAGGAAGGAAGTGCCCCACAGTCTCCAACTTCCTGTTCCTGTCCACCAGGCTCCTCCCAGTGCTTTCTTCATGTGCTGGTCACTTTGATTTGGATCTTGACCTGGAAGGATTACTTTTGTGGATGCTGCTGGATATTTGGATTTTTGCAATACTGAAAGCACTCAGCAGGTGCAAAAGTTCAATCTTATCATTAGTAACCATTCCCTGTAGTGCTTCCTGAGGGGCCCCTTCAGAGTTCAGCAAATTACAGATAAGGAAGCAGGTGCCAGCCAGACTGGAAGTTTAAATTCAGTGACACATTAATCAACCCCAAATTAATTCATGTCAGTTGAAGCAGGGCAGGTGTGCTTGCTTTTTTTCACCCCCATAATCTACAGTGATAAACCAACCAGAGGGTGGCAGGGATGTACCTGAGGGTGGCATGGGTGTACCAGAGGGTGGCAGTGGTGAAACAGAGGGTGCTGTGAACCTGTGATGATGAACCAGATGTAGAAACAACATAGTCGCGGTCGTTGCGAGCCGACAAGTAAGTTCGCAATTGCGAACTGGTACAGAATCCTCGCGAACTGGCAGAAATCCTTGCGAACACAAAAAAAATTAAAAATCCGCAAATTCGCGAGAGTTCGCGGATTTTGCGGATTGCGAATCCGTAAATACGCAAGTTCGCGGATTGCCAATTCGCAAAATCCCCCCATGCTTACTTTCCCAGGGCCTACTTAATGACTGCCACAGCATGGATACGCAGTGGGCACACTGCTCTCTTGCCGCTGGCCCTCCAAAGGCAATTCCATTTGTGCCCGTCCTTGCCTGAACCACGCCCAGTGCCATGATCCCTACTACTCCTGCTGCTGCCATGCTTCGACGCTACGCACCCTCAAACCCGGCCACTGCTCAACACTGCACTGCATTGCCACAACACACAACGATGTGACAGCATTCTCCTGTGCTTTCTACAAATTAGGCACTTACCCACAGCCAACACTCACTGCACCTACAGCACTCAACACCCCACACCCTGACACTCACAGTCCTGCAACCAACCACACAACACTTCAACGCTTGCTCTCAGCACCCACTAACTCATCAAACACACCACAGAGATCATGGACCTGCTGCACAACAATGCACATGACCTACTTTTTCTCACATAAACCTGGCTGAATCCTGCATCAGCATCTGACATCCCCACAGCCATTCCACCTGTCCACAAGATTTCCAGGCAAGTCGGCCTTCACAAACCTAGGGGCGAAATCACCATCATTCACAAGAACACCATCACCTGCACCTCATTCTTTGGACACATCATCCTCCAACATGTAACACCTGTTGTTCAAGCAAAAGATCACAGCCAACTTCATCCTAAATGGCACTCTAATCTACAGACCACCGGGACCGCGCAGCAACTACACTGACACCATCACAGTCTTCGTCGCACAACTCGCCCATAGTGCTAGTGATTACTTCCTACTCAGACACATGAACTTCCACCTGGAAGACCACGCTGACCACAACTCAAGAGCACTCATTTTAGACCTTGCAAGCCTGGGCCTCCCCTAATGAGTAAAGGGGCCTACCCATGTCACTGTAGACCTAGGACCCTATTTTGACCAATTTTGGCAACATATGAGTTGGTGAACCCACACCGGTTCCCAGGATGGACCATGCCCTCGTCAAGTACTGCATCCCCATCCTGGTCACACACACACCACTGCCAGGTCAGCCTGCAGACACTGGACCAGCATCTCTGACAAGGACTAGAAAACCACTCTCAAAATCCACCGACCTGAATTCAGCAGCAGCCTTCACAAAGTCATCAAGAATTTAAACAATTGGATCACCTCCTAGGCCGACTCCCTGGCCTCTCTCAAACACAACAACGCAACAAATTCCAGATTCTAGGCCATTTGGTTCACTGAGGGACTCAGATGGGTGAAACACCACTCTAAACAATAGAAGCGCAAATGGAAAATGACCCAGTATAATGCCGGCAGGAGCATGTTCAAATCCACCCAGAGATGCTTTTACCAAATGACCCGGGCCACCAGACACACTGGTCTTACAGACTGCATCAATGCCAGCACCAACAGATGCAAAGAAATCTTGACCATTGTCAAGGATTTCACCTCACCATCATCCGCCTCCAACTCGATAACTCCCGCAACAAGACTTGACATACCTTGCCAAACGCCTCCCGATCTTATTTATTTATTTGAAAAGCTTTATAAAGCATGAACATGACCCAGCAGGGTATCAGAGCTCTTTACATAGTCGCCCGCTAATTAAGCTTGAGAAGGAAAGCCTATATGAAACCTACGTATAAAGAGTAGAAGCAGATTACAGACAAAAGAAAATAGACATCAGCATCTTGAGCAATAGGTAGATTGCAACGAAGGTCGGGTAAGTCAAAGTTGTAAGGTCATTTCAAATAGAATGTGATGTTACAAACTATTGACTCACATGTCTATTCATGATCGAGGCTTTGATTACTGACCCAGTAGGCAACAGAGCAATGTACAACGTCATCTGCTGGTTTAACTTGAGCGGGCAGAAAACCATCGACAACTATGCAAAAACATTAAAAGCATAATAAAGGCAAATGGAAATGACCATCAGCATCATGAACAGTAAGTGGATTGCATCAAAGGAAGGGGAGGTCAAGGGTGTAGGGTATAGGGTAATTTTAAAAAGTTAAAGATGTTACAGAAATATTGTCTATTGATCCTATCCAAAGAACCAGGTAACCATTTGGTCTTTCATCATCTCAGAAGAAACGGCTACTACCATGAAGTCCATCCACTCAGGGACCCATTGGACCTCTGCCCACACCAAACCTACTCCAGAGGACTGCAACCCAACAGCATCTTGCTTACACCCATTCTGAATGCCTCCACCTCTTCTGCGATCTTCCCAAATGCTTGGAAACATAAAACTGTCCTCCCATTGGCGAAGAAACACTCTGCAGACCCTTCAACATTTGCCAACTGCAGACTGATCTCCCTACTACCATTCCCAGCCAAGGTCTTAGAGCATATCACCAATAGACACCTCACCAAATACTTCAATGACCACTAACTCCTAAACACCACTTAGTCTGATTTCAACCCAAGACAGCATGGAATCTGCTCTCATAGCTGCCAGATGGAACATCTGCATGACTTTGGACGGAGGAGGCACGCAGCCCTTATCGTCCTGGGCCTCTCCAAAGCATTTGACACAGTTTCCCACCCCATACTCATCCAACGCCTACACATCGGAATCCAAGGACACAAACTCTGATGGATCTGCTCCTTCCTGACTAGAAGAACCCAGTCAGTAACCTGGCACCGTACCCGTCAGATGCCGGTGACCTCATCTGCAAAGTTGTGCAAGGATCCTCCCTAAGCCCAACCCTCTCACTACAGAACAGGTTGGAAACTCCTGCCCTAGTCCCTAGCAAGCTTGACTACGGGAACACACCACTATGCCGGGATCCACAAACAACTCTCCAGGAGGCCGCAGACCATTCAGAACTCAACGTCTAGAATCACTATCAACCTCCCATGCTGCACTCACATCACACCACACCTGATATAGCTCCACTGGCTCCCCATTCACAAATGAGCAGAATTCAAATTCCTCTCCCACACTTTCAAGGCACTATATAACAGTGGCCCAACATATCTAAAAAAACACATCTGTTGTCACAAACCTTCCAAACACCTCAGTTAGTCTTTGCACCTACTTGCACTCATCCCGTGCAGACAGAAAACAAGATCCAGCAGCCGATGCTTCACCTGCATCGCTCCTGAAGCATGAAACGACCCACCACAACACACAAGAGTCTCCTCCTCACATAGTGAATTCCGCAAGAAGCTGAAGGTCTAGCTTTCAGAGTAGTCCCACTAGGCCTTAGGTGTGCCTAGACTCACACCTGCTCAGTGCCAGGGTACCCTCCTGGGTTATAGTGGGCTCTTCAAATCTGCATAAGATAACATAACATGATTGATTATGTGGTAAATGCGGCACAGCCATAATTATGCAGAAAACGCAGCAGCTACAGAATCAAATAATCCCTGTGGCCCTGGCCATGAGTAAAGGGAAACACTGGTGCTACTGCCATTGAGCTATGACATAGCAGCCCGCACCCACTATGATTCTGCCTTGCCAAGCTACACCAGAATCAAATTATTTACCAATGGTGGTGAAGGCAGATGTAACTGTATGCCACTGTCCATGCCTCTGCTACTGCCTTGAAGTTGGAGGTCTGTTGGTGGGTGTTGGGTCTACAAAGAGGCCTTAATGCCATGTGGTATCTTGCTAATACTTAAATGTGCATTAAATTTAGTTTTTTGCTATTTTTTTTACATTATCATTTATTTTATTTTCATGTCTCTCTCTGACCCTCTTGCGGTTTCATTTTTGCTAGCAATCTCTCAAGCAAGCCGTGTAGCCTATTTAGTGCTATTTTCTCTCTCTTTCATTTAATTATTTTCTGTTGACCTTGCATAACTTTCTTCTCTTTGGTCCTCATATTCTTATCTCGGTTTATGTCTTTTGTGTGGTTTTTGCAGCTTTGTTTCTTGTTGCATTTCTTTCTCTTCTTTTCTGTATCAGATTTTTCCCGGCTCAGATATGTTTCTGCAGTGTATTTTTGGGTCTCGCCTAGGCATTGCTTGCACTGTCGCTGCGTAACATGATGTACTCGGGATATGGGCTCTAAAAGCTCCACTCATTTTCAAGGACTGCCCCTTTTACATGTGTTGTTACTCAGAGCTTGCTAGCACTATTTGTTTCTTTAAGATGGACCACTGGAGCTCTGTTGTAACGGCTGTAAATCTTGCTCTCATCTTGCCACATTTACTATGCATTCAAAGACCGAGGTCTGCTTTGGCTGCAGCTGCATCCTCCTCCCTCCTGCTTTTGAAACACATGGCCTGGTGTCAAGATCCCTAGCGTCCTATGGCTGCTGTCGCCTCTGTCTCAGAGCTCAATAAGCATTTGCAATGCAATAGGTCTAGCATTTGCGAAAGTTTGAGCTATTAGCATTGTAAATGACAATGTCTTTTATTGATGTGTTTTGAAAACCTGCAAGCGGTGCCTAAACACGCACTTTGTATTTATAGTCATTGCTTATGAGAAGCAAGGGTGGCAGTAACTGCGCCTCTTTTACTGCGGGCATAGCCACCACAGTCCTGCCCTGTAACTCTTGCTACCAACTCCTCTGAGATGACAGCTGACACGTGCCCCTCCAAGGGATCCAACTGCTCCTGGGGCAAGACTTTCACCTCCGGTCTGCATTCCTGCCTTGAGAGTATTTGCCAGTTTCTCCTTTGTCCTGTGCTTGCAATCATGACAGCGCTTTTTACAGTCACTGACTGTCCTCTTTACTTCTGCAACTGTTGCAGGGATTCTGCACAAACACAGAACTTTGCGCAGGAATATGGGTCCTTAGTGGATTGGTGTCACTACAACGCATGCTTTTACATCGCATGCCTTTACAACGCGGTTTTTACATCGCATACCATTACAACGCATAATGCTTTTAGGCGCTGGATAGTGAATTATTTAATTTACTATTCCAACTCCAGTCCCCGTGGATAGCAGGGAAGGTGTTGGATAGTATATTAAATACATTCCCTATCCTAGAGCGCCCCCCAGCGCATTGCGTTGTAATGGTTTGCGTTGTAATGGTTGCGATGTAATGGTAGTGCGTTGTAAAAAATTCGTTGTAAGTGATGTTCCCCGTCCTTAGTGTATAGGGACTGGATCTACCTACCACTTTAGTACCCACAAACCGAGGACCGACTAGCTATTGTGTCTCACTTGCTCTCCTACTAACTGCCTAGATAAACAAATGATTAGACACCCCAGAACACAACACTCCCAGATCTCTCAGGAATCACGGTAACAAGACACACCCTTTCGCTCACTCTGTTGTACTCATCCACAGTAAGGTCTGACAAAGACACAAAACAGTTTGAAATATTCATTTTAACTAACTTGCCCTAACATGCAATATATGTGACACAACAACCAGGAAAATGCATAGTACAAATATAGTCAGCCTAGCAGCTAGTCTGTACATCATAAAGGGAGATGTCATCATAAAAAGACAATGGAGAAAAGACTATAGTGCCTAACCTCCCTTCCCTTGCTAAGAAGAAGTATTATTATTATAAAATAGAAGATCTCTGGGCTTTGTCAGCAGACCCCATACCTTAGCCTATAGATGGGAAATCTACATACTAGGTACTGTCTAGCTCTTCTCCCTGGAAAGGTCCTCCTTCGAGTTTCTGCCACCCATTTGTGCACCCCCATTAGAAACCCAAATACGCGGTCCAAGCTACAGCTGCAGCAGTGTGTTTTGTCTAAGGGCTAAGGTCTGGCCAGAACAAAATAGCATGGGGCATTGTTGTTCGACCTTGCACATAATGTACAGTCAAAATCCCAGGAACATGCAGAAAGCGAATACAGTGATGAGGTCTCATGTGAAAGTAGGCATTGAAATATTGCACACAAAAAATGTGTAGTGTCGTGAGCAAAAGCAGCATGCAGGCTGCGACGTGCTCATGCTAACTTATTGAAATACGGCAATGTCCCTATGGGCCACACGACACAATACTGTTGACCTCGTCCACAATGGTCTGCCATATGGCCTTTTTCCTCCCTAATGACATTTTGGTGTTGATGAAGAGCTGTGTTGGTGCTCCGTCATCTCAGTGAACAGGATCTCATTCTCCTCCTAACTGAACTTGCACTACCTCTTTCCCTGGGACTCTGTCAAGACATTCTGGCTTGTACTGGGGTTGCTGGGGTCGTCGTGCTGGGCTCTGCTCTCTGCTGTCTCCTCCAGGCTGCTTTCAGGTAAGTGTGGCAACTTTTTTTTTCAAGTAACAGCATTTTTTAAACTTTGTTTTGGGACGCTAGGTGCACAAAAGTGACACTAGGATAGCTAGCGTCTATTTCCGAGACGCAGTTCAGCCCTACATCACTTTTGCAGCAGTAGCGTCAGATTTCTTTACGACACAGCACACAAAACAGCATCAGATTTAACAACGCTGGCTACCTCCTTACGCCATGGTTCTCGGTATTGTAAATATGACGCATCCATGGTGTGGGAATCTGTCAGACTGTGGTGTTCATTTTATAGACGCATTGCTGTGGCAACGCAGCGATGCACCAGCTCTTGTAAATATGCCCCAGGGTGTGAATGAAATTACTTTATGGAATTACATTTTTAAAATATTAGGACATATAATTTACATTCCGTTTGGGATAAAGATTACCTACATACAATCGTTTTTATGAAAACAGTAAATTGTCAGATTAGAAAAGCTTGGTTGATCAAACATCCATGGTAGGTGGAGATTTGAGCTCCAGATATGTTGTTTGTAATGCTCAATGTTATTTTATTTTTGGAATCCAATAATCTGATTACGAATGCATTAACGTATAACTTTGGTGCAGAAAGCATAATGCATCTCAAAAAGTATGTTTTACTAATTGCTATTACTCGAAGAAACGGATTCAGCTAAAGATACCTTGGCCAAAGAAACCTTTTGGAGTGGCAAAGTTAAAAGACTACTTCAGAATAAAAGGAAGGCATTCTTTTTAAGGCAAGTCTGCATTGGTCACAGATACTTAAATCACATTTAGATCCATTAGACTGAAGAAAATAGAACGTTGTCTAAAACCGTGGCCTGAAATCCAGGTAAATGTTTTCCTAGTGCTCACAAAGGATCAACTCTTCTCATTACCCAACTGTTGACAGTGCATACTTATCCGCACATTGCATAATGTTTTGATGATGCTGTGTGGGAGGGAAGGGGGCTGCCTGTTTCAACACTTGAATTTGCAGTCTTTCATCACTATACTTCTATCAACAAAGATTACAAAGAGGTGGTTGAAGCATAACAAGTAGAATAAACAGACCTCAGCTGGGTTATGTAAAACGTTCTGAGAGGAAGGAGTGTGAGGCACACACACACACTTACACACACATACGAAGTCAATATATAAACTGTTGCGACTCCTGTAAATGTAAAATTACAAATTTACTATTTTCCTTGTGCTTCCAGTGTGTATCAATATTCTGGTCGCATATCGAAATTTAAACTTCAAAGTTTATGCTAAATACCAAAAATACAAATCTAATATTTTATTTTCTTTCCTGTAAACGCCCAAACTTCCTGCTGAATTATGTCTGCGATATATAAAAACAGGATGTTGCTAGCAATGGAATGTTGTGTAGCTTAGATGTTGCTTAGTGTGGCTGTTGTATTGGAAGGCCTCCTGCCTCTGCCTCCACAGAAGCTGTCGGTTGGTGGCACTGACACAAGAACCTACAGCATGCCCAAAATCTTAAGTGAATCTTTTGAGGGGTTCATTTGAATAAGGTTTATGCAGCCAAAGGTGCTAAGAACTCTAAGGGAGATGTGAAAAAGTTGACGAAGTCGTAGAAAAGCAAAAGTGTGTAAAAAATAACAAATGTAGAAGATGATAATGCTATTGTCAATGGTAATTGTAATGTTAAAGGCAGTAACAAAAACAAAATTAATGTCAGTATACCAGGCGAGTAAAGTGACCCCATATTGAAGGTTACTGTGGGTTGCAAGTCTCCCTGTCCACAACTTCAGGGGCAACTAGTGCAAGTGGAAAGTAACAGTGGGGTATATTATCAAGGGGTTTTATCTCCGCTTTTTTGGCTTTAAAAGCCAAGAAAGCGGAGATAAAATTATCTCCCTATTACCAAGCTGTCGCTAACACCAGTTAGCGACAGCTAATAGGAGATAGCGACCATCATGGGCCCCACTTTGCATGTCAGTGATATTTATCACTAATGACATGCAAAGTGGGCGTGCCAAGATGTTAGCGACTGGAAACAGTCGCTAACATCGCTATCTCCTATTACCAACTTTTGGAGATATTCGCGCTAAGCGCGAATATCTCCAAAAGCTAACACCTGCCCTGAGCAGTTCTTAGCCATGTTATCCAATGGGAGGTGGATAACATGGCTAAGAGCATTTGCTCGATAATGCATGAATATCGCTGACTTTTCAGCGATATTCATGCATTGCGGCCGTTTTTTATCGCATTTGCGATAAACCTTGCTAATAGCAAGGTTTATCTGCGATAAAAATCGCCGGTTTGCGGCGATAATTTTTGTCTCTAAACAAGTTAGAGACAAAAACTATCGCTAGTTGTTGGTAATATACCCCAGTGTTGTTCTGCCTATATCTATCGATATGCTGTGTGAAGGTGATAGAAGTAATAATGCGCTTGAAGGCCATAATTTGAATGGAGGCAAGTTACTGAGTGGGGGATCAAAGTGTAAAATTAATCGAAATGAGGATGACGATTGTTGGGGATTTGGGTTTTGGAGACATGTTGTGGGATGTGAATAATATACAAGCCTTTTGCTTAACCCGTTAACCTCCTCCCCCCTGTTCAAAAGGTGCCCTTCTCAAGGACCAGGTAGGACTCCAAGGGGCATATTACCAACCAATAGAGATAATTTTTGTCTCTAACTTGTTTAGAGACAAAAATTATCGCCGCAAATCCGCGATTTTTATCGCAGATAAACCTTGCTATTAGCAAGGTTTATCGCAAATGCGATAAAAAACGGCCGCAATGCATGAATATCGCTGAAAAGTCCGCGATATTCATGCATTATCGAGCAAATGCTCTTAGCCATGTTATCCACCTCCCATTGGATAACATGGCTAAGAACTGCTCCTGGGCAAGTGTTAGCTTTTGGAGATATTCGCGCTTAGCGCGAATATCTCCAAAAGTTGGTAATAGGAGATAGCGATGTTAGCGACTGTTTTCAGTCGCTAACATCTTGGCACGCCCACTTTGCATGTCATTAGTGATAAATATCACTGACATGCAAAGCGGGGCCCAAGATGGTCACTATCTCCTATTAACTGTCGCTAACTGGTGTTAGCGACAGCTTGGTAATAGGGAGATAATTTTATCTCCGCTTTCTTGGCTTTTAAAGCCAAAAAAGCGGAGATAAAGCCCCTTGATAATATGCCCCCAAATTCTTTTGCCCATGACATCTTGATCGAAGATCTAGGGACTACCCCCACCTGGACAATTCTCCCCAGAACTCTCTTGAAAATGCCCCCAAATTTCCCATTTTGAATCTGCTTAGACTGATGCAATTAACTTTCCAGGGCAAATCGAAAGCCCTAGTTTTATTAAATACTCAACCGGCAAAACAGATTCTACTATTAGAAGGTATTATGCGAGCCCTGGATTCAAAATCAACACACTTGGCAAGAATTTGATAATTAAAATCATACTTGATGACCAAAGCGGCTTTAAGCCAGAATAGAAGCCAACAGATGATAACCAATCTAACCAATCAGAAAATGTTTATATCACCTAGTGTCCTATCACCATTTATCATTATGGTGAGGAGTACAGGAAAAAAAGGGTCCTCTCAGTTTTAACTTGCTAATTGGTAGAATGAAGAACCATAGTTCCTAAGGGACTCATAGGAGGACTCGCAGACCACAACTTCTAAAATCCAGGGGTTTAGTTACAAAGGGACAGGGAACACAAAGTTGCTTCAATAGGACTTCCCTAATTGGGAAAAGGGGCAGCTGTTAGACAGCTGAAACATGGTACTATTGAGACAAAAAGAAGAGGCCATGCATGACCAACCCTGTGAGCGATTGTAGGTCAGTTGATGTAGAGGAGATGCAAGATGGCCCAGTTAATAGGGTGATGGGAGGAGGCAGGACCAGGAAAGTTCAAATGAAAACAGGTTCGTATTCACCATCCAACATTACCAAGACAATAAGGAAATTTACAACAGCCATCTATTTTATGCTGATAAAAAGGGGAAATAAAAAGATTAAGCTATTGTCATTAAACCGATCCAAGCTTCTTGAACTCTTCAAAGTAATCCCCTTCTTAAGCGAAATAACATCAGGGAATATGGAGCTGGTAGGGTTTTGTATGTCTCATGAAGGTGAATTAACTAAAGCAAAATTCTCCTCAAAACTATTTGTAGATAAAATAATTTAAAGGACAACATGAATTAATTGAGCAACGTTTTCTTATCTGCTATGATCCAGGGTGTGGGGGAGACCAAAATGTAATTTAAAGTGTGCTATGACAAACACAATTAAGTATGTGAGTCCACAAACTATTCCCCTGATAAAACATTTTTGGGGATTGGTCCCTAAACAAATTGAATTGCTGCACCTGCTTTTACACTATTCGGGTAAGGTAAATTGATGGCATCATGAAAGGTGAGATCCCTCACATTGCATCACAACTGTTACATTCACTAATGACGAAGCGGAGGGAAGAAGGGACATGTATGAACCTGATCAGTAGTACAAGCATAATGGATGCAATGAATATAGTCTTAAAAATAGAGGGACGGAGTGGTATTACGACTAGGCCCCCAAGCAATCCGCAACAAGTAACACTTTGGTCTGGAATATTCACAGTTTTATTGCTTTTAAGAACTCAACCAGCTATAAATGCATTCTAGAGAAGTATGCCTTTCTAATATTGCAAGAAACCTGGCTGTTGGAGGGCCTCTCAACTGAAGGGTTTATTATTATTAGCAGGATCGCCATTTTACCCTCTATGGTAGGGCAGGCTTGTGATGGGTAGTTCATATTGGTTTCAGGGCTGAGTGCTAAAAGAGTCACTGTACTAGAGACAACCTGGACATGGCTGCTGGGCTGTTTAATTCAATTAGCAAATACTTATAGGTCCAGGACTGAATGGTGTGTTTTAACTTTTATATTCCACTGAACTTTAAGAGGTTTGGGGATGAATTCTCTAAACTGAATTTGGACATGCAAGCTCTTCGGTGTTGATACCCCTTTGCCCATGTGGTTTTAGCCAGAGATTATCATTTAAAAATGTCACTAACTCTTTTTCATGACTGATTACAGGACGCTCTGAGCTGTTATGGGATCCCACAGGTATTGTGTTTGGAAGTAAAATTTGCTAGCAGAGCTCAGGAATTGTCATTAGCACTTGCACATCCTGGTTTTATTAATATGAATGTTGCTGCTGTAACATTTATTTATAGTCCGAACAAAACACACATTGATCAAATTTTCTCATGATAAATTTAAATGTTGCCGCAAACTTCCAAGTTATCGACCTGGGGACAGATGACCATTATGTGATGAAATGGGTGTTTAAATATGCTCTCAACTTCAACAGAGAACCAGCACTGGCTGGCCTTACCAGCTGTCTACCATCACAGGATAAGGGTCTTCATTATTGAGGCCAAACGGCAGGAACTGTCTAAGATTGTTATTAACCACAATGTTGCAGCTGTTAATAGTGACTGACACTAGTGGTATGGATGGTTGATTTGTAAACTACAGGCCGTTTTGAACAATGACTCCCCATTATAAATATCATGAAGGAAACTGCAAACTGGCTGGTTTGATACTGAGTGTCAGGACATGAGAAGGGAAATCTATTGACTGAGTCGTAACAGAGCAATAAGCACAGTAGGCAAACTGTGCTGTTGCTTTGTTGGCTTTTAAGCTGCATTTGATAAAGTGGATAACAAGAGCCTATGTAAAAACCTTGCAAGCTGGAATATCCCCAAGGATCTGTTGACCATTATTCAGGCACTTCACAAAAGTAATTGGGTACAGATTGACCTAAATCGGTTGGGAAATCTAACAGATATAATTCCTGTGAATTATGGGCTAGACAATATTGTTCCTGGGCCCCCTCACTTTTTATTTTATTCATCTCTGATCTCCCTGACACTCTAGGAGCAGTTATTCATATTCCCCCTAAGATTGCAAGAATGCATACTCATTGCCTTATGTATGCGGATGACATTCTACTGATGGATTTGACACCAATCGGCTTAAAATGGAAGTTACAAGCTTTAAATGCTTATTGTGTGACAAACTCGTCATTAACGTGGACAAAACCTAGACTAAGATCTTTTCAAATAAGCCAAAGAGATACTCTTGGGGGCCCATTATGATGTCGGGCGGATTGCCCCCGCCAAGCTGGCGGGGGCCATCCGCCCGACATCCACACTCGTTTCCCCCCGCCATATTAGCATGGCAGGGGGGACCTCGGCGGACGGAAAGACCGTCTGCCGCTTTTCCGCCCCAGTCGCCTTGCGGCCGGGGCGGAAAAAGAATAATATGGTGGCAATGTCTATCAGACACCACCAGCCATATTACGATGGTTGTCTTTAGGTGCCTTTCCGCGGCGGCGATGCCGCCACGGAAAGGCATGCGGTCTTCACTCTGGGGGCCCCCTATGAAGCATAGGTGAGGGGGTGCACACGGGGAGTACCTGTGGTACCCCTCTTCATTTACATTAACAACGCGTCAGGCACCGCGCGGTGCCCGCCGCTTTGTTAATGCAAATGCTGAAATGCATTTTTAGCATTGTGGCGGGCGGTGCAGAGAGCACCGCCCACCACAATGCTAAAAATGCAGGATGTGCCTGCCAATGTGGCGGGCACATCCTAATACCCCCCACGGGACCCCCGCCCTTCCTCCTAATGACCCCCTTGGTTCCTTAACTACTCACCCTTGGAACTAGTAAATAAGTATAAATATTTAGGAATTACTTTCTCTTGGAATCAGAAATGGACCATTGTTCAAAGGGGAGAACTGCAGTACTTAGCACTACAAATGCTTTGTAGAGATTTGATCAGAAGTGTGAAGGGTTATCCATTGACCCCTTATAAAGGCCACTGTAGGAAAGTTAATCCCACTGGCCTTTTATGGGCTCGAATTATTGGCCCTTGATCAGGGGGTTGATTGGGATTCCTTGGGGAGACTATGGGGGCCATTAGGATGACGGGCGGACTTTGTCCGCCCGCCATCCTATCGGATAACAGGACCGCCCGCCATGAGGACGGGGGTTCTGTGGGGGGTATTAACTGTGCATTTTTAACTTTGTGGCAGGCGGTGCTCTCAGCTTTGTTTGTGGAGGGGGACATGCTTTCTTGGGAACATCTAGTAAGCAAGGTGGGCCCCAATTTCTCCAGATTTAAGTTTCTACAAATCTCAAGTTGGGCACAAGCATATACAGCGGAGGTTTCACGTCGCTCTCAAATCCCCCTAGGAGGAATCTCTCAATTGGAATCTTCTTTACTTGACAAAATACCTGCACCGAAGGAGGTTGCCTTTTTATATAACCTAATCTTAGAGGAGATAGACGGAGAATTCCATCTTCCAGATCAACTACGGGGTTCCCTGTTACCTTCTGTTAATTTGCAGGAACTATGGCTAGCCTCTTGTAATGTTCTTTGGGATATAGTTAAACCAGCTTGGCTCCGGAGAAACCACCTGTATACCCTCCATAGGGCTTACTATTCCCCTCAGAGACTGTCGAAATTTTCAATAGGGGAACCAGTGGCATGCGCCCGGTGTGGTCAAGTGGCAGCTTCTGATGCACACATGTTCTATGACTGTCCACATTTAACATCTTATTGGCACTCAATAGCCAATAAATAACATCTTCAATAGGGTCTATAGTGGACATAGATCTTCGGCTTGTAATATTTGGAGTAGTAGATCGGAAGCGAAGTTCAACTAATAACCTTTTATTCTACTCTATGTTGGTGGCCCGACGAGAAATTTGTAAACGTTGGAAAGAGGCTTCCCCTCCGACATTGCACGACTGGTGCTCCTCTATGCTACAATTATCAAAAAGGGATCTTTCCAGGGTCGGAAAATCAGATAAAAGAGCATTTTGGCAGAAACTTGATTGGTCCCAATAAATTGAGCTGGGTTGTTTTTTTTTTTCCCCTGCCAGTTCCAATGATTACGAAACCATGATACACTCTTTCTGCTAGAACATCTTCGCTGTTTTACTAGGCGACTTGGTGAATAAAGCAATGGTGGTAACAGGCTAAATGGCAAAATATCTGTTCAACCGTAAGCAGGGCGTAAGGGTATGACGGGAGAGCGACCTGCTGAAGGTTTTTTTTTGGCGGATTCACATCACAACAATACCCTTGCCAGTCCTCGACTGAGACAGCACGTCGTTACCTTATGTCATCTCTCCCTGTCCATTGGTACGGCGGATTGAAGCCATGGTGGAGATGAGGAACAGGAAAAAAAAAACCCCCACCTAAAATAAAAAAATAAAAAAATGCTAAAAATGCATGTCGTGCATGTGCATGCACAACTTGGCAGGCACCGCGGGCACCGCGCGGTGCCTGCCATGGTGTGCATGCACATGTATGCCTTCCCCACCTCCCCATCATCCTGGGGGCCTGCAACTGGCCCCCAAACTGAAAGACCGCATGCCTTTCTGCCTGCATCCTAATATGGATGGCGGTGTCTAGCAGACCTTGGGGGAAGATGGCGGCTGAGTAGGAAGCTCAGCCGGAGAGCTCCCGGAGCACCCGTGATTCACCACAGTAGCGGTTGGAAAAGGCTCCAGCAAAACGGACGATAGAGAAAGGATGTACGGAGGATAACAAAAAACTAACAATCTGTCAATCTGTCATAACCGGACGACATACTTTCTCCTACCTCTTGCGGAGCATGCCCTGGAATGGTGTTTTTCCTCGGGTCTTTCCCTCTCTCGTCTGTCTGCGGGGTGGCGAGTGAAGCTCGGTATCCTACGCTTGGTGACCCAGGGACGGGAGGTGCAGCTTCCGAGCAGAGGTTACAGGGATCTACCAGCAGAGCAGACGGGAGCCTCAGACCGGGTAAGGCGGAGCAGAATCTCGGAATCCTCACTGAGGCTGGGGAACGTTTCCACAAGTGGAGCGCTGCGGGAGAAGCAAAGTCGCGTTGCCGCCGTGCCTCCGGAAGACTAAGGTATCAGTTCCGGGGCACGAGCGGTAGAGTCAGGGAACAGCGGTCGCTGTTACACGAGCATGCCAGCGAGGTAAAGTCTGCCCCTGTCCCAGTCCCAGTCCCAGTTCCAGTCCCAGTCTCTGTCATAAAATCGGCCACAATAAGTGGGCTCGGGTACACCTCACAGAACATAACGGGGCAGAAAAGAGCGTACAAGAACGTGTTGGAGTGGAAAAAAGAGTGTAGAGGCACAAAATCAAAGGGACAGAAATTTGTCATATCACAAAAGAACGACGAAGCAGAAACCAAAAATATCCATGAATCAGAGAGTGTTTGGATATCAGATAATCTGTTTCACATAGCTCAACAAACCAACATATGCTATAATTCTAGCATTTCTAACAGTCAGTCTTTTCAGCTTTGTCAGCCCTACAAACATTGTCAGCCTTGTTATTTTTCCATTACAAAAGAAAAAATTTCCAAAACCAATCAGCATATGAGTAAACTCATAAAACCAACACCGGAGGAAAAAGAGGAGGAGGTACCTCAAGAGTTAGAGAGACTTTCAAAAAAAAATCGACGAGAGTCTAAATCTAAAGAAGTACTAGAACCCCAGCAGCCTGGAACTCAGATCAACACAGCGAAATCCTTCTATAGTCTGCGCAATAGAACATTTTTGAGCCAGGAGCAATTCCCTAAAGGCATTACTCCGAGAGTGAGCAGGAAAAAACAAAAATCCACATCCAAAGGTTACCTCAAGAACACTTTAGAGAAGGAGGAAAGCAATTTGGAGTCTACACAGAGATCTAAAATAAAAATAAAGTTACTCCATCTCTAAGGTCTTACTTCAAAATTCAGCAACAAGGGCTGAACTCAGAGCCTTTAGTCTCCTCACAAACACAACTGGCTCCGGGAGCTCAAAAGGGGGAGAAAGAGGAGGCTATTAAACTTACAGACGCTCACTCTTTCGAAAAGGAGAATCCACGGACGGTCTCACTTCGAGCCGGAAAAACAAGCTCAGGTAGTGCAAAAAAAGGCAGAAAACCTAGAAACAAGAAAAAGAGCTTGGTAGAAAACAAGAGTTTGGAAGAAATCTGGAAAATCAAAGGAAGCAGAACAGAAGCGGGAACTGAAGTTCATATGGCAGAGGGGGGTACCGAGACCTCTGCCGCTGTCGCAGCGGCAGCACATATAACTGAAGAAGTTGAAGACAAAGAAGAAGACGATGCAAGATCTGTAGGAAACAATAAGGATACTGTAAAAACCCACACAGACGAACTTCTGGAAAAAATTTGGACAGAAATGAAAGAGAAATTCTCCATTTCAGAAGCAAAGCAAAACAAAATACAGGAGGTTTGCGAGAAATTGGATAGCGAATTAAACGCACTAGGAGACAGAGTTACGGCAGTGGAGAGTGAAGTTGCAGGCTTAGACAAAAGGGTGGAAAAAAACAGGAAGGAAATTAACTCCTTAAGATCAGAAAACAAAATCATGAATGAAAAACTGGAATCCTTGGAAAATCAAGCAAGGAAAAACAACATTAGGATACTAAATGTGCCGGAGAATCAAGAGGACAAGGATATTAAAGCATTTGTAGTGGCACTTCTGGTAGAATATTTCCCATGGGCAGATAAAGGGGTACTGGAAGAAGACATACAAAGAGTACATAGAGATCCTTACAGAAAGAACAAAGAAAGAAAAACACCCAGGAAGATCCTAGTCAATTTCAAAACATATATGTTGAAGGACAGGATCTTGGGGGAGGCATTGAGAAAAGGAACCTACAACAAAGATAGTTGGAACTTTAAAATAAGATCTGATATGTCAAAAGCCTCTCAGACTAGACAATGGGAACTGGGAAACCTAATGTCAGAACTGCAGCAATTAGGTGCCACGGTGCAGATGAAATTTCCACCATCATTACGCATTATGTGGAGGAATAAAATGCGTAATCTAAGAGAGCCAGAAGAGGTGAAAAATTTGATAAAGCAAATCAGAGATCAAGTACGCTCAGAGGAACCCCTGGGTTAAACAACCTTATACAACCGCATATATAACCTAATACAACCTAAAAAAGAAAGCAAAAGAAGAAATACATATAATCCATATCTCACTCAAGTGTAAGGTATATAACAAATATGAAGGAGCTTTAAACCAACCAATTTAACTCATTTTTTAACTGTATATAGATAAGAATCACGGGAATGGGAACGGGAAGCCAAAAGGGTTATGAAGATAACCGAAGGAGAAGAAGATGGAGGCTTCCCCGCGGAGGGTAACTTTAAGGCACAAACTAGAAAGCATAAAATTACACGGAAAATGGTGGGGAGCAAAATAGGGGAAAAAAACAAAAACCTCATCTGCGAAAATTCAGGACATCAAAACAAATGGGAGTGATACATTACAAGAAATTGCAATATGTGAAAAGAATAAATGGGGAGCGCAAGTAGGGACGTAAAAATCCTATCTTGGAATGTGAACGGTTTGAGGACAAAAAGTAGGAGGAATAAAATCCTGGAATATATCAGAACTGAAAGAAGTGAGATAATAATACTACAAGAAACTCATTTGTTAAAAGAAGAATGGGACCAAATAATTAAGAACTTACGGTGGATAGATACTCTTATCTGCACTACACAACAATGCAATATCAAGGGAATCGCGATAATCTTTAAGAAATCCTTAAAAGCAACTGTAACCGCCTCAGAAGTGGATAGCAAAGGTAGATGGGCCACAGCTAGCGTTAAAATAGGAAACTCTCCCATCACTGTCGCAGGCTACTATGGTCCCAACTTGGATGATGCCGACCCGTTGCGAAAATTGTACTCTCAGTTACTACTAGCTACCTCTCCCATAATACTGGGAGGTGATTTCAACCTAGTGATGGATTTAAAATTAGACAGATCACCACCAGACAGACAGACTAATCTGAAAAAAATGAGACAATGGATTGGGATTTATAATAGGGATCTTGACCTGGTAGACATCTGGAAAAATAAAGGAGAAAAATTGCACCCGTTCACCTTATACAACAAAAAACTGGGACATAAATCTAGGATCGACTTCTTTCTGATTAGTAACGAATTATCAAAGATAGTGAAAAGAGTATCCCACCTACCAGCTCACTTGTCAGATCATTCGGCAGTACAACTAGAATTACAGATTACAGAAAAAATATCTGAAAGAAGATTCACAGTTGAGAGAGCTTTGCAAGAAGACGAACAGGTAATAAGTGAGCTGGAAATTGAAACAAAAAACTTCTTTGAATTAAATGCATCAGGTACCACGGAACAAATAACTTGGGATACCTTTAAAGCTGTTATAAGGGGTAAACTTCTGAGTCTAGGGGCTCGTAAATACAAGCAACTAAACAAGAGATCTCAGATTTGGAAAAAGACATCAACTCCTTAGATATCGCCATATCCATAGAACAAGAGGAGGTAAGGAAACAAGATCTTCTTAAAAAAAAACAGATGCAAAAAGATAAAATAGATCACATTTTGGAAGAGAGATTGAAGAAAAAATGGGATTCCAGCAAACTAGCAAAGCATGAGTTTAGTGAAGGTTGTGGAAAATGGCTGGCATGGAAGCTTAAAACAGATCTAGCTAAAAACAAAGTGAAAAGCATAATTCCGGATGATCAAACTATTCCTAACTCTGATGAAAACATTATCAGGCAAGAATTCTGGAAATTCTTTAAAGAGCTATATACAGAGGATATAAATCCTTCAGGTCAAAAGATCAACTCCTACCTGGAAGATGCAGCATTCCTAAAGCTTACTGAAAACGAAAGAGAAGCTCTAGACAAAGAAGTCCTAGAAGATGAAGTGGCAGACGCCATTTAAAGTTTGAAAAAAAAAAAAGCAGCAGGGCCAGATGCCTTACCAAACGAACTATACATGAAACTGAAAGATCCCATACTTCCTCATATAACCAAACTAATTAATTTAATTCTTACACAACAGAAACCTATACCAGACTCCTGGAACGATGCCATAATTACAATCATCTTGAAACCCGGAAAGAACCCTGTTAAATGCGAGTCATATCGTCCAATATCATTGCTGAACGCTGACTACAAAATATTTACAAAAATAATGGCAGCTCGACTAGGGAAAGTATTATCAAAACTGCTGCACCAAGATCAAAAAGGATTTATAAAAGGGAGAAATCTACATGAAGTAACACAAGAGCTACTAACTGCAATAGCTATTGCAACAAACGAGAAAACTCCTCTTACCATACTTACAGTTGATGCCGCAAAGGCTTTCGATAGGGTCAACTGGACCTTTCTTGAGAAAGTTATGGTCAAAAACAACTTAGGGTCACACTTTATCCATATGGTAAACCAAATTTATAAGGATCCAAGATCTAAGGTTCTAATAAATGGCAGTCTAACAGAAAACATAAAGATAAGTAGAGGAACGAGGCAGGGATGTCCACTTTCCCCTTTACTATTCAATTTATACATTGAACCGCTAGCGAATAAGTTAAGAAACAACAAAAAAATCACTTCATTTAAATATGGCATATGGGAGAAGAAAATCGCACTTTACGCGGATGACTTAATGATTTTTACAGATGACTACCCAAAAGCCAAGGATACAATCGAGAAAACTTTAGATACATTTGGGAAAGTTTCAGGATATCTGGTGAACCAAACGAAAACAGAGATCATGACATGGAACACTGCCTTTCAAAGCAACTACATAAAAATTGAAATCAGATACCTAGGAATCCTAGTACATCATGATATAGAGAAGACTACAAAAAGGAATTTGAATAAGGTAGCCGGAGATGTAAGAAAACTGCTTGAGACATGGGCCTCTTTACCATTGAGCTTGATTGGGAGGTCAAATATAATCAAGATGACCGTCTTACCAAAGTTCACTTTTTTATTTAATGCAATACCAATGGAGTTTGGAAAAACGGAACTAGCCCGAGCACAGAGAGACATTACAAGTTTTATATGGGCAGCGAAAGGCACGAGGATTGCTTGGAAAAAGATTAGGAGGTGTAAGAAAGATGGAGGGTTGGCCAGCCCAGACTTGGTAGAATACTGCAGAGCCTTCCAATTCAAGAATATCAAAGTACTACTAAAAAGCCATGACAACTACCCAACCTACTTGCAAGTAATTACAAAATCAGAGGATCATGCACTGTTTAAGTATGGACACCCCAATTACTTTAAAAAAATAAAACTTAAGACATTAAGAGATGCAACAAAGATGTGGTCACAAATCAGAGGTATCCTGAAAATATCATACTACAGTAAATGGGCCCCTATTTGGGACTCCCCCGGAACCCCAGAATGCCTAAAAGATATTCTCGCATCTTCATTAAAAAGAGCTAACATAAAGTATTGGGGACAAATACTAAATTGTCCGAACCTGAAAACTTGGTCAGAGCTTCAAGAGTTGACAAACAACACACTATCTAAATTTAAATATTACCAAATTTTAAGTTGGTCCAAAACTCTCCCCAGTGTAAATGGTAATGACAATCTGGAAAATGACATGGTCAAAACAACACGATTACCAAAAGAAGTAGCAAAGTGGTACTGGGCTCTGATAACGGCCAATGACATTAACCTTAACATAGAAACGCAAATATGGGGGAAAGAAATTTTAACAACAGATTTAGACTTGATTTGGGAAAAATTTGTGGCTAAATGCTGGTCAACCTTGAAATCCGCTGCCTTGAAAAGGAACCATTTGTATACAATTCATCGGGCGTATTGGACACCCAAAAAACTCTCCAAATTCAAAAATGCTGGAATAAAGAAATGCCCTAAGTGTGGAGAAGAAAAAACAGACGACATCCACATGTTTAAAAGCTGCCCCCGACTGAAAGAATTTTGGGATCAAGTTGGTAAGACCCTGAGCACTATCCTGTCCAAACAACTAACTGTGAGTATAATTCTTACTCTCTTTGGGATTGTAGATCCAGGAAATGAGGGGGGACTCACTAAGGAACAAGAAAATCTTCTCTTTGTATTAATAGTTCTTGCAAGGAGGGAAATTTGTATTAAATGGATAGGTTCCTCTTGCCCAACTCATGCAGAATGGTTGAATTCGGCAATAAGAATTAACAAACTTGATAAGTTAGGAAATGTAAGTAAGAGATTTAAGTTCTGGGATAGTTTTGAAAGTTTCTTAAACCCCAAATAAGAACCAAACATAAGTCCTATGATTAAGGCGATACATCTTCTGGTGGACAAGTACGGTACTTGTCGAGTAGTCAAGTTGGCTAGCTCCCCTCGTTCCAAATCAGAAGCATTGGTATGTAACGAGTAAAGGAAACTCCTCAAAACCAACAAGAGGAAGATAAAACTCCCCAGGCAAGAGAGATCGAGGGGCAGTGTCGGAAAAGAATAAAGAGGCAGACACCTGATACTCCGTAATCATACAGTAATCGCAAGATGAGGACAAAAAAAAAATGCATGTCGTGCATGTGCATGCACAACTTGGCAGGCACCGCGCGGTGCCTGCCATGTTGTGCATGCACATGTAGGGGGGTACCATAGGTACCCCCATGTGCCTTCCCCACCTCCCCATCATCCTGGGGGCCTGCAACTGGCCCCCAAACTGAAAGACCGCATGCCTTTCTGCCTGCATCCTAATATGGATGGCGGTGTCTAGCAGACACCGCCACCATATAACCCCTTTTCCGCCCCGGTCGCAAGGCGACCGGGGCGGAAAAGCAGCGGACGGTGTTTCCATCTGCCACGATCCCCCCGCCATAGTAATATGGTGGGGGGGAAATGGGTGGCGGGCGGGCAAGGATGTCGGGCGGATCGCCACCGCCCGCATGGCGGTGGCAATCCGCCCCTATGTGTGAAGACACTCTTGATACTCCCCAAAAATGCAATGTTGCAGACAGTGAGGGTAGAGTTAACTCTTTATTCCTGGACTGCAATTGATAGATCGCATTGCATGCCTTGCGATTTGTCCACGGCTTCGGATATAATGACCCATGGATGTATTATTATCAATGGTGATGCAGGATATAATGCGGTCTATAAGCAAATCCCCTTTAAATTTTAGTGAGTGAGGGAAATTGGTATGGGGTTTGATGTGGCAGATGCATCCTGCATTTTTAACATTGTGGCGGGCGGTGCTCTCAAACTGAAAGACCGCATGCCTTTCCGCCTGCATCCTAATATGGATGGCGATGTCTAGCAGACACCGCCACCATATAAACCCTTTTCGCCTCGGTCCCGGTCGCAAGGCGACCGGGTGGAAAAGCGGCAGACGGTGTTTCCGTCCGCCGCGGTCCATCCACCATAGTAATATGGCGGGGAGAAAGGGGTGGCGGGTGGGCTAGGATGTCGGGCGGATCGCCACCACCCGCATGGCAGTGGCGATCCGCCCGACATCCTAATGGGCCCCTATGTGTGAAGACACTCTTGATGCTCCCCAAAAATGCAATGTTGCAGGCAGTGAGGGTAGAGTTAACTCTCTATTCCTGGACTGCAATTGATAGATCGCATTGCATGCCTTGCGATTTGTCCACGGCTTCAGATATAATGACCCATGGATATATTATTATCAATGGTGATGCAGGATATAATGCGGTCTGTAAGCAAATCCCCGTCATTTGATCCCCTGGCGATCAAATGACGGAGAATCAGTTTAAGAGAGCTCTCCTGGAGAGTTGAAGCCTACTCATTAGCCAGAGACAATCAGTACCTCACTGCAAAAAACTCTGGAAGTCATTCATTGGAATATTTTGGTTTGGGGAGTCTCTTTTCCTTACTTGGGTCAACTCCTGGAAAACGATTACGGAATGCAATCTTACAGTTCAGAATCAAGATAGACCTACGGTGGAGGATTGAGGGTTTAAAAGGAGGGTCTGGACAACAATGGCCATTGTGTTCTTAATTAGCAAATTAAATATTCTGTAACACACTAATTGTTAGATTGCTCACTATTCTTTGACAAAAGAAAAAAAATCCCACGCCCCTGCTTTGTGAGGAATGGACTGTGATCACGATATGATGCTCTGGTCACCTTTTTTGGAATGAGGCAATTAGGCTGTTATTGCCATTGTAGAACATTCTGCTTATTCAAAAAAAGAGAATTTTAAACTGTATGAGGGAAAAATAAACTATTGTAAATCTATTGAGGGCCTCATTTATGAAAAGTGTTGCAACGCTGAGTGAAATCAGCGATGCAACACTTATCAGTGCGCCCTCCTTGTGACATGATGGATACACTGTATTTATTGTACGGCTCACCATGTTGCAAGGAATGACAGATACATCAGGAATCCTGACGTACCTGTTGGTGAAAAACTCACGCGCTGCTGGAGTTGTGTCGTAAGCATGACACGACTTCAGCACTGCATGGGGGAAAACTACACCCATTGCACTGCGTCACCCTTACGCCTGCTGTGAGGCAGGCGTATGGTTGTGAAGGCAGTAGCGTCCTAGAACTGGCACAGTGAAATCTGATAGATTTCACTGCGCCACTTCTATGAGGCTTTTTACTGGGGAAGTCCACCCTGCATACATTATACCTGGCACAAGCATAATCTAGCGCAGGGCTTTAAAAGTGACACATCTAGTTAAATGTGTCACTTTGTACATAGGGCGCAACTTGGCGCATTTTTAATGCTGCCAGTGGTATTGCTCCCGCAATAAATGAGAAGCGCAACGTGCATAAATCCTGACACTCATGGAACTCTGCTGAATCTTGCAGAGTTTTAAGTACTTTTGCGGAATTCTGTAGAGTGATACTACCCATCACTACTTTTAAGTCACAATCCACCAAAGGAGTACACTTCTAAAGCCCCCCAGGCCCTCAGGGGAGGCACTTGGAGACTCACAGGATGTTGAGCCAAAGCCAACAGCAGGGTCTAGTAGTGGTCCATTTGCCACGGTCAGCTGGGTACTTCCAAGATAAGGCCTCTTGTGGAGAGAACATGGCGGCCGACGCTTGAGCCGGCCGCTGCATGCCTGGGAACACCCGCACCGATGCCACAAGTGCAGCCGCTCAAAATCAACTTAGCCATTTCAATTACGGACCGTAAGATTCCCCCTTTGCTAAAATGACCTTCTCTGGGCCTGTGTCACGCAGTTGCACCACTCCTCGGAGCCTTGGCAGTTTCTGGAGCTGGGTCTCACTGGAAGGAGGCAGCCCTGGAGCTCAGGAGGAGCCGCAGAGCAGCAGAGCGTGGTCTCCTCCGGGGCAGCAGTGGCAGTGGAAGCACATGCTCAGTCTGCCCTGCCAAGGAGGAATCAAGTCTGCACACAAGTCAGCACACTCGAAGAGGCAAGACGGAAGGGCAGTTGGCGCGTTCACAAGGTCAGCTCTGGAAAACATGCCAGTATACCCCTGAGGATCTTCTGCTCCCTGCAGCATCACTAGATCAAGGAAAACAGGGTAAGGGGGTGCACCCAAATTTATGTAAACCCCCAGTTGGAGGGAGAAAGCTGGGAATAGCTAGAGGAAAGGCTGCCAAAAGTAGAGGGGGGAGGGTTTCTCTATCCCCCTCACAAAACCCCACACAAGACTTGGCGGAAGGAGCAGACTCATGCACATTTTTGCAGTGTGAGGTTAAGGGCCACAGCAGTAGGAGAGGAGGGGGAGGAAAAAACTAGAAAAAGTGGAAAAACTAAAAATCACCCTCTCTTTAAGGCTCTACTTCAAGGTTTAACCTTTTGTTGTAGACATTACTAAGCAGGCAGAGGCACACAGAAGAGGGGGTTTACTCCACCCTAACATCATGGCGGAAAAAGAGGAAGCCCCCCTTCCCCCCAATTGAACTCTGCAGATAGTCATGGGAAACCCTCCACTGCGACAATGAATAAAAACATCACCCCAGTGAGCTCCAGCAGATCTCCCCAGAGCGGGGAATCAGAGACAGAGCTAGGTATAGATGGTCTAACCCGAGCAATTCCATGAGGAATCCATCTGTGCCCATGGAAGTTATGTTTCATACCCTCTCTGAAAAAATTAAAAAAGGCTTTGCAGTTTCTGAAACCAATCAAGGAGAGATCTGCGAATCCTTAGAGAAAAGAATTGTCCTTCTGTGCTTGAAGACTGAAACGCTTGAGAGTTTGGTGGGGTAACTAAAAGCTGTGCTGAGCACTGCAAAAGCTGAAATATTGGTCCTTAAAAAAGAAGAGCAAGGGGTTTGGGACAAGTTAGAACAATTTGAGAACATTTCTAGGAGGAGCAACCTCTGCATCCTTAATGTTCCAGAGGAGAAGGAAGGAGATGACCTCAGGTCTTACATTGCCATATTAATCAAGGAAACAACCCAGATCGAGGAGTCTGAGTAAGAACTGAGTAAAGACATTCAAAGTGCACACAGAGATCCTCTCAGAAGAAACCCCAATGAAACAAACCCTAGAAAAAAACTTCTGAATTTCCAACACATACTCTTTAAAAGATTTTTTTTTAATATGGCTTTGAAAGCAAAATCGTTGAAGGGGAAAGACTTTTCCTTTGAAATTCGATCGGATCTTGCTAGAGCTACCTTGGGCAGACAATGGGAGCTGGGGAAAAAGCAGGATAAATTAAACAAATTAGGGACAGTGGCCCAACTTAAATTCCCCGCGTCCCTGAAAGTCATGCACAAGAATAAAATGCACAACGTACAGTCTATCAAGAGGCTGAAGAGCTTCCAGAGAGCATTAGGAAAGGAGAGAAATAAGACTTACAGCCCATCATTCTGCTTTAAAGTGTCCCTTTCTGATCTGTAGTTACTTTCGAACCAGACGACAAGCCATTTCTATAATCCCCGGCCGCTATGGGTGGGGCAAGTAGAGCGTGGCAAACAAATGTTCACAACAGTTACCTAATACACTAGTGCGGCAATAGGCGTTACACATATGAGGGTTTTGGTGGCGAGGTGTGTCCGAATGCAGCAACTAGGACTTACATCTAGTCCTGGAAAATGGTGGATTGAGTCCTCCAGGATGGGGGGGAGGGGCAGGGGGGGAGGGACGCACCGGGTGGGGAGCATTGGGGAAAAAAAACAAAATGTACCTCTCACCTCAGTCAAATATTTTTCAAAGGAAAATGCAGCAGCCTGGTCCTTATAGCCTAACAAATTCTTTATACCCAAAAAATGATACAGTTCCTATCTTGGAATGTTAACGGGCTATTCGTTAAAAGAAGAAGAGCTAAGATCTTGCGGTATCTTAAGGACTACCCTGCACAAATAATTATCTTGCAAGAGACCCATCTGATAAAAAAACAAATGTAAAATTATCTTTAAAAATGTAAACTGGGTTGACCACATGATCTGCAATGACCACAGTGCTAACATATGGGGAGAGGCAATACTAGTAAAGAAACAAGCTAGGGCACATTAAATCGATTCAGTAGGCGGCACCTGCGGAAGATGGGTTATTGCAAAGATTTCACTCTTGGGCAATCTCATTACCCTAGTAGGATATTATGGGCCAAATGTGTGTCGACCCAGCACCTTTGAATTTAGTTTTTGCAAACTTACTAGACTATCCAGATCAGGAAATAATTGCAGGTGATTATTATATTGTACTAGACCCGAAGTTAGACAAATCTCCAAATATTAGAGCACCAGCAATATCTAAATCACGCTCATTTCTACATTTAATGATGAAGCAGACTGAGGCTAACTAAGACTACGTCTTAGTTAGCCTCAGTCTCAGGGAAAAAAAAACAGGAAATTGGAAACGGCTCATTTGTCAGACAATTCAGGGGTGTACCTAGACCTAGACCTGAAAAGTAGGAAGATCAAGAGAGTTTGGACTCTTGACTGGACACTTCTCCCGGATTTTGAAGAAATTAACTATCTATCTTCTGAGTTAAAGGAATTCCTAAACCTCAATGTTGGAATTGCCTTTATACCAGTAGTCTGGGATACCTTGAAGGCGTATCTAAGGGAGAACATCTCTGGCAGATTATGCTTTAGAAATAGGAGGTACAGGGATGAGGTTGCCAAAATAGAAGGAAATATGAAAACCATTGAGGCAGATATGTGGCGTATTAAGGAAGAGACAGGGGTACAGGGGTAAACTGAAGGAATCAAAAGAACAGCTCAACTCTATCTTACAAAGGAGTGTAGCCAAGAGATGGGAAGCGAGTAAGCTGGCCCATTTTGAGTGCGGAGAAGGGCAGGGAGATTGCTAGCCTGGAAAGTAAAAACAGATAAGACGCGTAATGTCATCAGAGAAATTGAAGATGAGGAGAGTGAGGTTAAATTGACTACCGATGCAGAATTAGAGGGTGTCTTCTATGACTTCTTCCATAAATTATACAAAGAAGATAATACGTTGAATAAACAGCAAGTTGAGGAATGGCTGTGCTCAAATATGATTAATCCTTTAGTAGCACCGCAACAGTATATCTTGGTGCAGGAAATATTACAGGAAGAGGTTAAGGGTGTTATACTATCAAGCAAGGGAGGCAAGGCGGCCAGGCCAGATGGACTGCCAAACAAGCTGTATAAAAACGTGGGCAAGGTATTACCTCCAGTCATGACCTTGCTATTCAATGAGATCTTAAGCAAAGGGGAAAAATACAGCACTCTGGGGTGAGGCCACGATCATCCTACTATTAAAGCCAGGGACAAATGCAGAAAAATGCTAGTCATACAGACCTATATCTCTGCTCAACACGGACTATAAATTCTTCACTAAAATCTTCGCGGAAAGGTTGGGCAGAGTAGCTGGTGATATGCTACATTCCGATCAGAAGGATTTTGTTAAAGGCAGAAGTTTGTATGAACTGACATACAGTCTTATTGGGGGGATAGACCTAGCTTTAACATATTCGCTTCCTCTGGCAGTGATGATGCTGGACGCCACAAAGGTTTTTGATAGAGTCAGCTTGGTGTATCTAGCGGCAGTGGGGAAAAATACAACGTTGGTACAATTTTCCGCGGAGTCATCCAGCTGATCTATCCAAACCCCACAGCAAAAATGTTGGTTAATGGCAACCTAACTAAATCCTTCAAATTGGACTGGGGTACTAGACAGGGTTGTCCCCTATCCCCCTTCTCTTTGACCTCTACATTGAGCCCTTCGCTCAGAAGCTCAGAGCGGAGGCAAACATTCCATCTTTTAAGTACGAAGGGTGGGAAAGGGAGACAGCCCTAGATACTGAAGATATATTGATCTTCTCATGAGATCTTGTGGCCACTCTTCCAGCTGTTTTACAACAAGAAAGAGAGTTTGGGAAGGTCTCAGGGTATGAGGTTAATGTGGGGAAGATGGAGGTTAAGACTTGGAATTTAGAGACAACTCAACACCAAACCACAAAAGAGATGAGATATTTGGGGGTGAAAATAGTACAGGAGATTGATAAAATAGACGGAGTCAACATGTCTAGTGTCACAAGAGAGTGCTTGCGGCTTATGAAGAGTTGGGTTCACCTCCCTTTGTCAATCTTTGGGAGGGTAAATTTCAATAAAATGACAATACTACCAAAAATCATTTTCATTTTTAATACTATCCCTCTGCATATGGAAAAGCCCCTCATTGATAAGCTCCAGCAGGCCATAACTTCCTTTATCTGGGCATATAAAGGGACTAGAATTGATTGGAAGAAGCTGAGATGCAGGAGGGAGAAGGGGGCTATCCCTTTCGGACCTACAGTATTACGCATGGGCATTGCAGCTGACTCACTCCAGAATGCTGTTAAAATACACTGATGCTTCTGGGGTAGGGTACATGTTTTCAGCTATGCTAAAGGGGCTAAATTTGGCAAAGAGGGCTTCATGTTTAAATATAGGGACCCTAAGGGGCATATTATCAAGGGCTTTATCTCCGCTTTTTTGGCTTTAAAAGCCAAAGAAGCGGAGATAAAAATATCACCCTATCAGCAACAGGTTGCTAACATGTAAAATCGCATGTTAGCACCCTTTTCCAGTACGCTTCCCTTTTCATCTCTAATCAGATGCAAAGTGGGCGTTCCAGAGCAAAATAATAGGAGTAATGTCGCTAAGCGACATTTCTCCTATTATCAAGCTTCACGCTAACTCTGTTTGAGAGAAAAAAAGCAGCGCTAACCACGTTTAACGCTGCTTTTTTACGTCAGCTAATTTTCAGACATAGCCATATAATCCAATGGGAGGTGGATTACATGGCTAAATCCACCATGGGCTATCAACAAGGATATCCCTATCCTTGTAGTTTTATCGCTGCATTACCAGCGATAACCTCTCAAAATGCGGCTATAGCTGGATTTTTTTATTGCCTAGGCGGTTAGCGTTTTTAATAACGTGATAACCAGGCGATATTATCCAGCTATAGCGGGTGTTAACAAAATTAACGCTAAGCGCCCTTATTGTTAATTTTCCCTGTTCCTTGTTAATATGCCCTTAAGTTAAAAAAAAAAAAAATTAAAGGTGTTACAGGCGGCAGCCAGAACATGGGCTAGTATCAGAAGATTGACGGGACTTAGTTACTATTGCAGTCTCACCCCCCTAAGGGACTCCCCCAGAACACTGGAGTACCTGAAAGACAAATTAGCACAGCCAATAAGGAATGCTGGGCTCAGTGTTTGGGGAGACCTCACTCAGGAGGTAATTATCCATCCTTGGTCAACATTACAGGCCACTCTGGAGGGAGAGATTTCCAGGTTCAAATATATCCAGCTGAAAAGCTGGGCCCAGAATTTGGAGTTTCCATTAGGTGCAGGTAACTCTTTAGAAGAACACTTGGTGGCAAAACCCCCATGGAAAAAAGAAGTGTCCAGGTGGTACTGGAAGAATGTAGAAACAATTACTGGAGACTTAAGATTGGCTGAAGAACTATGGGGTGCCTGTCTACCGGGAGTGTCCTGGGAAGATCTCTGGTAAGTATCACTGAACACACTGTTCCTCACAGTTAAGCCAGCTTGGTTAAGGAGCAATCACTTTTTTTCCGTCCACAGGGCTTACTTAACTCCTCATAAGCTGCTGAAGATAACAACTGCTCCTCCGGTAAAATGCAAGAAATGTGGACTGGAGAGAGCTTCATCCACATGTTCCAGGAATGTCCGGCAATTCTTGAGTTTTGGAAGAAGGTTGGTAATACTATCTCTGCTATCCTTGGGGCCCAAGTCAAGGTAAGCCTCTCTATGATTATTTTCTGAATTTGTAGTCAAGTCACAGGCCCTGCGAGAGCCTTTCTCTTCTACACTATATTACTAGTGAGAATGGAAATCTATCACAGATGGGAGGAATGCTTGCCTCACCAGTATTCGAACCGGCTAGAATCAGTAATCTCAACATCAAAGTTGGATTTGATGGGGACTCAATCTAAGAGGAAGACTGCCCTCTGGAACCCCCTAATAAGATGGCTGGACTCAGACGCTAAGTAAACAAAACAGGGGCCCTCCTCAATGTATGGTTAAAACGTTGCCCTATTATTATATCTCTCTGGATCTCTCTAGACTGTGAGCCACGTATATTAGTTCTTAATGAGAGTTCATAAAGTCATATGAGCTAAAGGATCATTAGAGTCCAAGTAGATCTGTTCTTTGTCTTTTCTTCGTGAGACATCAAAAGGCAACCAGCCAACATGTTTTTCGTCACAGTGGGAAATATCCCGTGACTTCTTCAGGGCTGGGAATGATACAATAGGTAATGTATAAGCAGACAATACTGCATCATGTAGACGTAGAGAGGTAATGTCCCTCTCATGGAGATTATAGTGAGTGTGAATCACCAACTAATGTGGAAACCCTAAACATATCTTCCAACCCCACGTGACAGTATGGTCGTTTCGACAGACGGCAAGTGCAAAAATGAACAACACAACATTTGTATTATGGTGATGTGTGAGGTGCCAAATTATTATATAGTGAGGACCATATAGTGAGGACCATATAGCCCGAAACAAAAAGACACAAAGTGACATTACTGTAAGGTTAATGAAAACAAAGTCTAAAATAAAAAATTGTTATGGAAGCAGTACACAATTCTACGAAGAAGGGTGGATGTATTAATTGAAAGGAGTGCTACCTATACTTCATATGTAATTATTCTTCTGAGTCTAAGATAATGAGATGCTGGAAAAACTCCTAATTAGGGCTCATTATGCTGCAAAGCATCTGGGAGAAAACATTATTATTTAATTTAATATATGCAATGATGTGCCTAAAAAGAAAGTAACAAATATTCTCACCAATTTGCCGGTGATAAATCCAACCCAGCTGGTAAGATAAAAAAAGTATAATAGTAGTGATGTTGAGTTAAGTGGGAAACATCAATGAGGATACCTGGATAAGTAGCAAGGTAAAATGGGAGTTAGAAGACTGCCTGTAAATCTAATAGCAGTGATTGTCAAAATGAACTAAGGGACATCCAATATCTGTATGGTTCTTACCTAAGTGACGGTACTTTTGTAGATAGGTTGAAAAAAGTATAAGTTCAAGGAGGCACCTGAGGAGGTAACCCAAGTATATCCATTAAATTTAACAAGACTAAATACAAAATAGTAACGTGTGTATATAACAGGAGGAGTATAGATTACCAACCACTCTAAAACCTACCAGAGTAGCGGTGATCCAATGTGGACCGTGCCGTGATATCACCGAAGCGTTGGATAGACCCCTTCGTACTCAGGGGCCAATTACGATTGCGGATTTCCCGCATCCACCGGGCCGGCGGAAGCCACCGCCAGCCCGGAGGATGCGGGAAAACCGCCGTGGAGGCTTGAAAGACCCACCGCCAAATTAGGATGGCTGGTGGGTCTTGCAATCTGTCCTCCGCTTTTCCGCCGCGGTCGCCTTCCGACCGCAGCAGAAAAGCATTAACATGGCTGGCGGTGTCTATCAGTGGTGACAAAATTAGTGATAAAACATTTACATTGATCAATTGCTATTCATAATCTCAATCATAGGTATTGATAATACATTGGAAGAGAACTGGAGAGAAAAAGTAAGAGCACCAGGGCACATATAGTTACAGCCCCGTCTTTGGGCTTCCCAGAGTCCCACATCATCCATCTTCTGGGCGGTAGTATGGTTCACACTTTGTTTGCTATGTAATATAGGATCTCGTCTTCGTTCTATTTAATCCCCCAAAAAGTAATGCATTTCGGGGTCACTGTTGAGGCCTAGTTCAACCATCCGGAGGCGCATAATCCATGCCTCTGTGCGTCTGAGTTTCAGTTCTCTGTTGCCACCTTGTGGACTTTGTTCAACATGATAGATACAGTAGAAGCACAGTCGTTTATGAAGACCTTGAAAAGGGCAAGCACTGGCATGTAGTGCCATGGGGTATCTAGCATCTTGGTTGTGTAGTGCCCTAACATGTTCTCCTATTCTGTGTTTAAGTGGTCGGATGGTGCTGCCCTCATACTGTCCCTTGCAAGCACATTCTATAATGAATACTTTGTACCTAGTGTTGCAGTTGATGTTGTGTCTTATTCTGTATTGCTTTTTGTCATAGCTAGTGAATTCTTTAGTGTCATGTTTGGCCCATCTGCATATACCACATGAGTCACATTTGTAAAAGCCTATAGTTCGCTCAGTTAGCCATGAAATTTCTCCCAAGCTCCACAAGCGTCGATTTCTGAGTGTCCTGTCTCTCCTGTAGGTGATCTGTGGTTGCGAGGTAATATGTTCATTGAGTGATCTGTCTGCTCTTAAAATGCCCCAATGTTTGGTTAAGCTTTTTCTGAGACTATAGCTCATGTCGTGTAATCTTTCACCAGTCTAACTGGTTAATTGTGTTATTGTGTGCATGTTTTGTCCCTTAATGTGTCTTCTCTTTGTATCCGTCTGATTCTGTTCTCTGTCCTCTGTTTGTGTTGTGTATCCTCTCTTAATGAATCTAGACCTCATATCCGTAAGGCATTTATAGAACTCTATTTCTTCACTACAGTTTCTTCTTGCCCGCATAAACTCCCCATAGGGGATAGCTTGAATTTGGTGTGCTGGGTGTGAGCTGCTTGCATGTAGGATGGCGGTACAAAGGGGGTGGTGATGGAAGGAGCATCTGAACCAATCAAACACTCACACCCAGTGAAAAGATCTGGGTTTGATTCTTTAGCCGGCTCTGCCACCCCAGTTCAGACATGGCTATATGCAAATCAGTCTGACCCTGTGCCTCATGGGAACAGTCCAGCCAGAACTGCCAAGCCATAACTTCCCTGGACCGGAAACAAGCTTCCGAGGACCGGTTTCTGGCATTACAGCCGTCTTCAGCCCAGCTTGCTTGAATCCAGTGTCAAAGTGAGCAAGGGACTCACAACTGAGCATACCCTGCCACACTTGTGGCGGCCAAAAGCGGTACAAAGGGGGTGGTGATGGACGGAGCATCTGAACCAATCAAACACTCACACCCAGTCAAAAGATCTGTGTTTGACCCATCATCGTTCTTTAGCCCACTCTGCCACCCCAGTTCAGACATAGCTATATGCAAATCAGTATGACCCTGTGCCTCATGGGAACAGTCCAGCCCGAACTGCCAAGCCATAACTTCCCTGGACTGGAAACAAGCTTCCGAGGACCGGTTTCTGGCATTGCAATTTTCACCCCGAGTGGGCTGGGGATGCTCAGACGTGAGTCCCAGGCTCTCCACACCACTGGAGTTAAGCAATCCAGGCTGATGAAGGCTGATAGCCAGAAACCGGTCCTTGGATGCTTGATTCCGGTCTGGGAAAGACATGGCTTGGTAGTTCGGACTGGACTGTTCCCATGAGGCACAGGGTCAGAGCTGATTCGCATATAGCCTGTGTCTAACCCAGGGTGGTGTGTAGTGCAAAAAAACGATGGATGTAGGCCCAGATCCTTGTACTGGGGTGAATGTATGACATTGTTCTACATTTTGTCCATCAACTGTGTTTTTTGCATGTAGGATGGAGCTGCATGAAATTCTCCTTGCGGTAGAGTCGACTGTGTAATTTGTCATCTTTCATGTAGAGTTCCACATCCAGAAACTTAATGTTAGACTTGCTTGATACCGGTTTATATCGGATGAAATTTAGAGAGTGACCTTTTCCCGTTATCAGGGTAATGCCTTCCAACTCTCAGGTCTACCCGCACGGGGGAATACTTTATATCTTTTCCACACCTGCTTCCAGGGCTCGATGGGTACCGACGTTTGCAGCGGCTATTGAGGTCAGAGCTGAAGAGGACAAAAAAAGATAAGGCCTCTTGTAGTTTGTTGTCTCCCTGTAGTCACAGAGGAGGTCATTCAACTGACTTTTGATGCCCACTTCTTGGTCCTGAGTACAAGAGGAAGCAGGTCTAGTCTTGCAAGACTCCTCTCAGGTTACAGACACCAGGTCCAGTTCTAGTCTGATGTTCCACAGGTTCAGAAAGTGTTTCCAGTGGGTGTCTGTAGTTTTCACATTTGTGCTTGGCAGGAGCTAGTGAGTGGGTCTGACTCACGGCCCATCCCTACCTAATGGGGTAAAAGTTCCTAGCCCAACCCTACCCACTTTTTTTAGTAGTTCTTGTTTGCCTTACTGCAGACAGGCGCAAAATGGTGTGCACCAAGGCATTTGGCCACACTAAAACCTCTGACAGATGGGGGTGTATAAGGGAAGTCAACTATGGTATTCTGCATGTCACGCCACATTTAACACTAAAATCCAGCATGAAGCAGGCATTTTACCTGCAAAAACCCAGAGATATACATCTGAAAGGACAAAAGCAGGATTTTTCAGCAACCAGACAAGGGATCCATACGAAGTGTCTTGGCATCCTATTCTTTCATTTTCAAGTATGCCTCAAACGTTATATGTGGTTCATCAGACCTGTCAAGCAGATTTTGACATTGTGGTTTGAAAAAGGATACACACAGCCCCCACATAGCATATTCTGTGGAGTTTAGAGGAGACATCTTTGCCTATTCGTGACAGCCTATTGTTTGCTCCTAGGAGGTATTTCACACCTCTTTTCCATCTATTCAAGTCTGAACACAGACTGAAAGCTGGCAGAGACATATGCTAATTAGCCTTCTGACTGTTCAGGCAGATAAAGGATAACTTTCTAAAATTTGCTTCTTCTTAATATTTGTAAATATCCACCTTCATCATTGAATTTAATTTTTAATATCTATTAAAAATCGTGGTTTGCTTATTTTTTAAGCTGGCTCAATTCCAGAGAAACAGTATTAGTATTTACTAATTTGGCTGAAAGCGGGCCAAAGGCAAGTCCTTCTGCACCCGTCCATGCCTGGACGGTGCCAGGGGCCAGGCACCCTGCCCGTCCGATTAGGGCTCTGGTATATTACTCGCCATCAAAGATTCTATCCTGTAGAACTGAAGTGGCAAAGGAGTGTCTCTATTCGATAAAGGCCGATGCGGAGGTCAAAGGATGCAGTAACTGTCATTTCTCCTTTAACATCTCACTACAGGGAGATATGAGCAAAACGGACTTAGGACCGGGAATCAGCTCTCTAGTACGCTTGCTACTAAACTGTAGGTCTCTAAGTAAGCATAAGTGGGAAATTTCGGATATATTAATTAACCAGTAACCAGCGCTGTTGATCCTGGTCTATACCTGGCTTCATGGACAGTCAGCAACTGATGTGCTGGATGCGATACCTGAGGGCTACGCCATCTGATACAGAGATGTGGTTTAGCAGTCATTTTAAACAAAATTCTCCAAGCTAAAGTTGCGAGAATAGCAATCTCTGTGTGTGAATAGTCCTTCTTTTCTATATCCCTAAACAGTTATTGGTCGATGGCAGGTTTTTTAATTTATAGACCACCGGGCCCGGCCAGATCATTTATTAATGCTTTGGTCATTCCATGCCTGCCGACCACGGCCGCAGGAGGAAGCCCAGCTGCCGTCTTGAGGGAGGAAAAACCCACAACTTGCGGTACCCGCTTCGCGGGTCCCGCTTCGCCGCTTCTGCCACAGGAGCCACAGGAGTTACAGGCACCAGCTGGGCGTGTGAGCGTGAGACAGGGCTGCGAGCGCAGGAACCGGGACTCGCTTTCCCAGGAGTCCCGGTAATCCTCCGGCCGAGTCACCTGGCCCGCTCTCCCTGACCGCCCCGCCCAGGTCATTATCCTCAAAAGACCCCGCCTTCCACTACCTGTGGGGACGCTGCTTTTACTTTTGCCCAGCTGCCGTCTTGAGGGAGGACAAACCCACAACTTGCGGTACCCGCTTCGCGGGTCCCGCTTCGCCGCTGCTGCCACAGGAGCCACAGGAGTTACAGGCACCAGCTGGGCGTGAGACAGGGCTGCGAGCGCAGGAACCGGGACTCGCTTTCCCAGGAGTCCCGGTAATCCTCCGGCCGAGTCACCTGGCCCGCTCTCCCTGACCGCCCCGCCCAGCTCATTATCCTCAAAAGACCCCGCCTTCCACTGCCTGTGGGGACGCTGCTTTTACTTTTGCCCAGCTGCCGTCTTGAGGGAGGACAAACCCACAACTTGCGGTACCCGCTTCGCGGGTCCCGCTTCGCCGCTGCTGCCACAGGAGCCACAGGAGTTACAGGCACCAGCTGGGCGTGTGAGCGTGAGACAGGGCTGCGAGCGCAGGAACCGGGACTCGCTTTCCCAGGAGTCCCGGTAATCCTCCGGCCGAGTCACCTGGCCCGCTCTCCCTGACCGCCCCGCCCAGCTCATTATCCTCAAAAGACCCCGCCTTCCACTGCCTGTGGGGACGCTGCTTTTACTTTTGCCCAGCTGCCGTCTTGAGGGAGGACAAACCCACAACTTGCGGTACCCGCTTCGCGGGTCCCGCTTCGCCGCTGCTGCCACAGGAGCCACAGGAGTTACAGGCACCAGCTGGGCGTGTGAGCGTGAGACAGGGCTGCGAGCGCAGGAACCGGGACTCGCTTTCCCAGGAGTCCCGGTAATCCTCCGGCCGAGTCACCTGGCCCGCTCTCCCTGACCGCCCCGCCCAGCTTAACCCAGACTTACGCCCATAAAAACCAGTGATCCACGCTGCGCGGGAGCGCGCGGGAGCGCCCGGGGCTAAGCCCGGGCAAAGGGCGGGCCCTCTGTGGCCCTCAGAGGCCGAAGGAGGCCGGGCAGGGCCATACCCCTAACTCTTACTTGCCAACTCTATCCTGCCCTAGGTGATGCCCTCGCCGGCACCATCCGAAACCCCATTAAGGGAGGGGGGCAGCAACACAGGGACCCTGGACAATTATTTTAAATCTGCCAAAGGAGATGGGGCCAAAGAAAACTCCTTAGAGAGACGTAGGGCGGAGCGACGGCGCTCCATTGAATCTATAAAGAGCAGATCCCTTACAGAAATTATCCCGTATCCTACCTCCCAAGAGGAAGGTACGCTCCTAAATAGCTTAAATCCCCCGACTCCTGAGGATTTCCCCCTTCTACTTCGGGAAACTCCAGGCACCCCCGGTATGGCGCCTACAAGGTCTATAGATACAACTCCCCCCACGACTTGTCCTATTTCTGTTAATTTGGTTACGCAAACTCCCGCTTCGAGCACAAATAAGAAGAGTAAGCCAAAACCAAGTGTTGTGGTAGAGGTGCATAGGCCCCCACCTAGCAAACGCTGTAGGAAGTCATTGGGGGGGCGAGGGAAAACCAAACTTTCCCATCTAGATTTTGGGAAAAAACACACAAATGTCTTTCAATGTGGGAAGGCTAATGAGCCTGTGCCAACTGTTGTCCCCTCTAAGGTCCCAAGCTCTAATACAGCGAGCATTAACAGCGACCCAATGGCCAATTTTTCTACTACAAATCCCCCGCCTATATCCATAGGGAGTATAGAACTTCTATTCCGTTCCCTTCTCCAGCTGATTAACGACAGCCTAAATAAAGTAGAGATTAGGCTCACTCTACTAGAGTCATCTCTCACTACACTAACCACCTTAGTGAGCAAGCAACCCAAAAATGTGGGACTTTGTCCCCCCGCAGGAAATCCTCCCAAGTCAGGAGCTTCTCAGGGTGCCAACATAGTCCATCCCTCGAGTGTACCCACTGCCCCCCCCTTGCAGCCTTTAATGGCTATCCCAGTCAAGGCACCGCACAATATCTTACCCAGTGGGCCCCCACAATCAACAGTCGCTGCCCCTCAAAGCTCCCAGATGGGGACTAACGACGGCCATCAAGAAGCCGGTGGAGTCCCTGCTTTTTCCCCGGGTCGGCCACCCTTAAGACCACGGAGACCAGATCTCCCGCCAGAAACTAATAGTCTAACGGTGGTACTAGCAGGTGCCCCCCATTTAAGAACAGGAGAATATGAAGATTACCAATCTTTAAAGAAAAAGGTCATTAAATGGCTAAATTGGAACCGACCCCTACCATCACATTTCAACAATGAGATCATTATGGTTAGAAGGGTCCCTTGGCTAGGGAGGTCCAGAAAAACAATAATAGGGGGATTGCATTTTGGTATCTTTCAAAGATCCCGGCACTGTCCTGCATATTTGTGAAGGTGTAAATCGATCACTGGACTCAACTATTCAGACCCTTCCAGTGGCCTTTTTCTTCCCTCCAATTCGCATGCACAATGCTCCATCGCATGATGAATGGATAAGGGTGGAACACAGGCGCAGACCTAAGGATTTTGTACAACGCCCAAATCTTCAACTGCCGGATACCCCCTATTTCCACTTCAACCGTTTTAATTGCTTGAACAGCTTGGATGGGGTTGATTGACTCTCCGCACATTATGCAGTGTCTCGGGATAACGGTTCCTGTTCATTCTACGAGCCATTTCTTTTGACTGTTGGTAATATTCCTGGATCATCGAAGGACCCAGTGACTTCGGATAATGGCACCCCAGGACTTTTGGATCTATCTGTCCACAATGCTGAGAATGCATCTGGAACACTGAATGATCCGGTGCTTGTGGTCAATGCCTCTTGTAGACTTCCTGACCCACCCGCCCCTACTGTTGGCAATGCGCCAGATCTCTTGACTGAAACGGTGTCCGAAACTACCCCCTTCAACCCTTCTGGCAAGGCAAACAATACATCTGACCATTTGAGGTTAATATGTTGGAACGTTGCGGGGCTGGCCAATAAACTGGGTGACCCGGAATGGGCAAATTACATCGAGACCGGGGACGTATGTATGTTCCAGGAAACCTGGGCCAGAGAGGATTATGGTCATCAAGGCTACTTGTCATTTTTTATTCCAGCTAGGTGGGAAGGCAAAGGTCGCCCTTCGGGGGGGCTTACGACTTGGGTTGCATCCCATCTGGGCTGTGTGGCAATTCGGCTGCCGACCAACTCCGAAGATATTCTTGCGGTCTCATTATCCTGGCCCAACCAAGTGAAACTTGTTTGTATTAACATCTATTCTAGGCCAGTGGGAGTTGCAAAGGAATCGCAGACCATAGATGAACTCTCAAACTATTTATCTGAATTACCGAGTGGTTCATTCTATGTGGTGGGAGGGGATTTTAATTCCCATTTTGAGCCACTACCCGGTCTTCTGGAGGGGTTTTCACCGGAAGAAGAGGCCAGATGGGCAGTGCCCCCAGTGGAAGCTCCCCCCCGAAGGCTTGGACCCCATTAGCATTACAAATCACAGCCCTTACCCTTAAGTTTGGAATTAGAGCTTGCAATGGGCGATTGAACTCGGATATACCCAGTAAAACCACCTACAATAAACTTGGAAGGGAATCTCGCCTGGATTATGTCCTGGTTCAAATAGTGAAGTGGCCGGCAATACAGGACTTTAGGGTGATGGAGAGGTCGGATAGTGACCACAACCCGCTCGAGCTTGATCTTATCCATCCTGGCCCCCAAGCATCCGCGATTAACGCGGAAGGGAACAAACCTGCTCTTCTCCTGGATAATACCAGGAGAAGAATTAGATGGGAGCACTTGGTTGCAAGTAAGAACAAACTCCCCTTGCTCTATGATGGGATAACTCCCATCTTGGAAATTGTGGGGGGCCTGGATTCCGATCCAAATAATAAAGATTCCCAGGCCAAACTGTACAAGGCTCATGAGGACCTTATAAATGCTGCGGCCCCTCATCTCTCCTCTAGTCTGCGAAAGCCTAGAGAGGTGCGACAAGGCAAAAATTCATGGTATAACCCAGCATGTAGAAGGGCAAAAGCAGAACTCCTCAGACTAATTAAGGAGGGGCTAGGGGGGGACAGCTTAAAACAAAGTAGGAGAGCCTACAAGAAGCTTGTTGCCCATGCTAAGGCTGAATGGGAGGAAAATCAGTGGGAAGAACTCACTAAGGCCCTAGCGATCCAAAAGCATCGTTTGTTTTGGAGGATAGTGAGCGGGGGGACAGGGAACCTACATTCGGCACTGGAGCCCAACATCGCTCCAGAGGTGTGGCAGGCACACTTTCAGTCCTTATATAGCTCCGAGCTGGGAGAATCTTCTGCAGTTACTGAGGTGGGCTGGCCGGGATATGAGGGTGAGCCTATAACGCTGGGTGAAGTCACTGCTGCCATTTCAGCCCTAGCTTCTGGAAAGGCGCCGGGACTGGATGGCTTACCTGGAGATATGTTTAAACAAGAGCCCATTGTCTGGGCGCCTTACCTTGCTGCCCTCTTTAATGGAGTCATTGGTGGCATGGAAATTCCCAGTACTTGGCTGGGGGCAGAGGTGGTCCCCATCTTTAAAAAGGGCTCGCCTCTGCTCCCAGCCAACTATAGACCCATCAGTTTAATAGACGTGGCACAGAAACTGTTTGGTAGGGTCTTGCTGAATCGGCTCCAGGACTGGATGGAGGAGGTGGGTGCCCTCAGTCCTTACCAGGCGGGATTTAGGAGAGGGGTATCCACAGTGGATCAGGTCTTTAGATTGAATCTCATCTATTGGAGGGCAGCAAAATTCGAGGGCGGCAGTTTGTACACAATTTTTGTGGACTTACGAGCCGCCTTCGATTTGGTGCCGAGGGGGAAACTTTGGAGCGTCCTGGCAGAGATGGGCGTTCCCCCGGACATCCTACTAATCCTACGGAGGCTCCATCAAAATAATTATGCCCGAGTGAGGTGTGGGCGCTCGGGGGAACTGACGGATAGATTCCCCGTTGGCCGCGGGGTAAGACAGGGTTGTGTGTTGGCACCGACCCTGTTCTGCCTCTACGTCAACGGGGTAATCGCCCACCTAAATGCCACCGACTATACTGACGCTCCCAAATTGAATGGCAGCAGGGTGCCTGCAATTATGTTTGCGGACGACACCCTGCTGTTATCCAAAACCCCAATGGGGATACAGAGGATCCTCGATTCATTTCTGGCCTTCTGCACCGACAGAGGGCTAGAAATCAACGCAGCAAAAACCAAATTCATGGTTTTGAATCCGAGTAAAAAATTGCGGCCGAATCCGCAACTGGGAGCTGTGCGACTCGAGAGAGTATCCACCTTCGAATATCTTGGTGTGACTCTTAACGAAACCATGTCTTGGGGAGCCCATCAGACTAGGGCAAACCTCAAACTTACACAAACTACTGGAGGTATCGCCCGGATGATGACCGGTTCAACATACCGCCCACTGGGGGCACTAATCAAGATATACAAGGCCCAGGCTAGGGGTGCGATCATGTATGGGGCGGAATTGTGGGGTCATACACCCTGCCGGAGTATGACACTTACGGAAAACAAGTTTATAAGACGGATAGCCGCACTTCCGCCCAGTACTCCGCTGCTCCCCCTGAGGCTGGATTTGGGCCTACGACCGTTAGCGGACGAAATAAGCCTGAGACCTATAGCTTTTTGGCGTAGGTTGTGGAGCAGTAACGATCTCGCAGAATATAGGGCGGAACTGGCCGAATTATTGAACCATCCAAAAGCGCTCCATATCCCCTGGGTCAAAAACATTCAAACTACCTGTATGGAACTAGGGCTCCCTGATTTATGGATGGACCCGGCGAATGCTGCATTAAGCATTTCTAAAAAGTCCCTGGCCAACATATACTACGAATACAAACTAACCAGGGCCCGAGCAATGCAGCCAGAAGGGTCCTTATCCTCGGAGTTTTTGCAAAGCAAGGACCTTTATAGGTTCGAGAAGGTACTGGATCCTATCTCTCCTGTTTTTGCTAGGAAGTTGTTTCTCCAATGGAGATACGGCACGCTGCCCTTTCGGTCCTTCACAAGCACTTGGTCACCTTGCTCCATCACAAAGCAGTGTCCGGCCTGTGATGCCACGGAGGAAACCGATCTACATGTGGTTTTCTTCTGCCCTGCTTACAAGGCAGCTAGAAAATATTGGCTCCTCCCATTGATAAGGAATATGGGCTTCAGGGAATATGCACCAATGTACAGGATTTTAAAATCTGATGTCTCTGCCCCAATAGTTTTCGCACTAACAAAATTTCTTATTAAGGTTTGGTATACACGTAACCGCATTTTAAAAACGTTGGGTCTTTCTTAAAAATTTTAAGATGTACAGTTCAAGTATTTTGTATACACATTCCAATGGTTTTATCTTTTACGAATCGATGTATTGTGATGTATTTGTGTATTGTTTACCTTTTATGGCCAATGGCCGAAATAAAGATTGGAATACATACTGCTTTAGTGGAGGTACTACCCCCTTATGCCATCTGGCATGTAACGTTTGTATTCTTATGGAACTTGACTCTTCATTTTGAGGATAAGCTCAGTCAAAAAGTTTTGGTATTAAGAAAAGGACTAGGGGGTATATTATCAAGGGCTTTATCTCCGCTTTTTTGGCTTTAAAAGCCAAGAAAGCGGAGATAAAATGATCTCCCTATTACCAAGCTGTCGCTAACACCAGTTAGTGACAGCTAATAGGAGATAGCGACCATCTTGGGCCCCGCTTTGCATGTCAGTGATATTTATCACTAATGACATGCAAAGTGGGCGTGCCAAGATGTTAGCAACTGGAAACAGTCGCTAACATCGCTATCTCCTATTACCAACTTTTGGAGATATTCGCGCTAAACACCTGCCCTGAGCAGTTCTTAGCCATGTTATCCAATGGGAGGTGGATAACATGGCTAAGAGCATTTGCTCGATAATGCATGAATATCGCTGACTTTTCAGCGATATTCATGCATTGCGGCCGTTTTTTATCGCATTTGCGATAAACCTTGCTAATAGCAAGGTTTATCTGCGATAAAAATCGCCGATGTGCGGCGATAATTTTTGTCTCTAAACAAGTTAGAGACAAAAATTATCGCTAGTTGTTGGTAATATGCCCCAAGAAGTGTTAGGATTGTCACAGTTAGTACACACCCCTACACACATTAGGGGACACACTCTGGATAATATCTTCTCTAATAGTACTCAGATAATAGCCTTGCCACTGTTTCTGGTAGTGTGGTCTGATCACTCTATCCTTCCTCTTCAGATCATGGAAGTTTTGAAAGATGTAGGCCTAATGAAACAGCATTTTGGGACAAAAAGTCCCATGTATGGTTGCAACTAACCCCAATGGTTTTTACAGCCAAATTGAAAACAAACTTGCCAATGCTTGATATCTGTCTGCAGATAGCCAGCAAACAAACTATTTCCTGGATTACAGAATTAGGGGACTCAGTAGCACCTTAGAAACCCTATAATAGTGCTCATCATAATCCATCAACAGGTTGGTTTTCAGAAGGATTATTAACTTTTTTAACAAAGTTTGAAAATTGGCTTGAACGTATATCGAGGAAGACCTATGTATCTGAGAACAAAATAAAATACCTAGAGGTCCCAAAAATATATCTTAAACAGATTAGGAGAACTCACAGGGAATATTATGTGCTTAGGACTGAAGCTGCAAAAAATACCCCAAAAGACATCTTTCGCATTGCTAAGGGGCTCACCTCCCTCGAATGGATTACGGCATGGATGACTTCTTCCATAGAATACTGTAACCAAGTGGCTAGTTTATTTTCAGATAACATCGAGAATATATATGCCACCTTCCCAGAAGGCAAAAACAACAGATGATGGACAGAATGCAGAACAATGTCATACATTCACCCCAGTACAGAGATCTGCGCCTAAATCCATCGGTTTTTGCTTGTTCACTTTGCCACTGGATTCAAGCTAGCCTGGCTGATGACGGCTGATTATCCAGAAACCGGTCCCAGGAGGCTGGTTTCTGGTCCAGGGAAGACATGGCTTGGCAGTTCGGGCTGGACTGTTCCCATGAGGCACAGGGTCAGACTGATTTGCATATGGCCATGTCTGAACTGGGGTGGCGAGTGAGATAAAGAATGATGATGGATTAAACCCAGATCAGTGGACTGGGGGTGAGTGTTTGATTTGCTCAAACGCTCAGTCCATCATCCCCTTTGGTATCACCTTCCCAGAAGGCAGCAAAAAGTATAAATGCTTCCCCCTAAGGGTGAACTATCTCAAGATGAGCTGTTTAAATTCCAAACTCCTACTGTGAAGGACACACTTCAGCTTCTTTCAGCAGTTAAATCTGAATCCCCACATATTTTATTCCACCTAATATGCTGCTATAACGGAAAGACGCTATTTCTCCAGTGCTCACCAATCTGCTAATTTCCACTTTCTGTTCAGGGCAAGTCCCAAGCCATTGGAAATATGCTATGGTGGTCCCCCTGGTGAATAAACCCTCACTGAACCCCTGCTCCCTGAAAACCTAAGACCGGTGTCCATATTTCCTTTCTTTGCCAAAATAGCAGAAAAATTTCTCAATCTTCAAATAACTAAATTTATAGAAGATAATCAGGTGCTTCACAAACCCCAATGGGGTTTCAGATCTCTCTATAGCACCGAATCTGCACTACTTCTAGCCTCCGAATCTTTGAAGATGGTCTCAGATGAAGGTAAGACGGCGGCCTGATCTTACTGGACCTGAGTGCTGCGTTTGACACTGTATCCCACGGCCTGCTATTGGAATGGCTGTGGGATATTTGAGTCAGAGGTAGTACTCTGGACTGGATTAACAACTTTCTGCCGGGTAGGTCTTTCCAAGTCCAACAGCAGCCTTTCACATCTGAAACCTGACCTCTACTACAAGGAGTCTGGCAGGCCTCTGCCCTGAGCCCGACTCTGTTCAATGTTCATATGCGCCCTTTAGTTGAGGAAGTTGTTAAGCATGGGGTAAAACTAGTCTCTTATGCTGATAATACTCAGCTGATTATCACTCTGGAGCAAAATGAATCTGGGGCTGCTCCTAAAATGGGAGCTTGTCTAATTGATTTGGCCAACTGGATAAAATTCAACTGAAGGCAAAACCGACTTGTTGGTGGTTGTCAAGCAACCTTCGATATGGTCACACATCTGGCGGCCGTCTGAATTTGGTTTGATTCCGATCCCCAAATCCATGATCAAAACCTCTTACGAGTGTGGATTGATAACACACTTTCGTTCGAGGGACAGATATCTAGTGTGGCCGGCATGTGCTTTGGACATCTGCGAATGCTACACAAAGTTTTGGACCTGTTACCTCCAGCAGCTAAAAAAATCATTATCCATGCAGTGATCATCTCCCGCCTGGACTACTGCAATGTTCTATACTTAGGGGTCAACAAAGGCAAAATGAGAATGCTGCAGAGAGTCCAGAATGCTGCAGTGTGGTTACTAATAAACATCCGCAGGTGAGCCCCAATGGGACAGAACTGCACCGGTTCCCTGTAGAAGACAGAGTGAGTTTTAAAGCTCTAGTTATTTTTGCCACAGAATCTTTAATGAAAAAAGGCCCTATCTATCTAGCCCCTTTATTCACCCTGTATAGAACCTCAGGTCAATGGGTACTGCCAGGCTGTCCATTCCTAAAACACTGAAAGCCCGGTTGGGTCCGAGTTAATTTGTTTTTATAGTAGCAAAATTATGGAACCAACTGCCACTAGACCTTAGGATGCAACCTTCAGAAGTGCTGTTCCGCAAGAATTTAAAACCTGTTTTTCAGGGCATCACAGACCGATTGGTGTTGAGGCAGTGGATGGGGGTTCCCACTTCTGATATGGAGGAAGAATTCGTAGCACGGGGACACTCCGTTGGAGTAACCAGGTGCTCTATATACTGCTCATCTACTCTAATCTAATCTGTGCTCTAGTTTTCTATATAGCATAGTTAGGCCTGCCACAGTGAAAATAGCTTTTAGGGTCTTATCACTGTAAGGACTTGTTAACATTAACTTTCTAGATGTCCCACTTAGAAATACCATGCAGCCTACAGTGTCGGCTACAATACTTACATAGGGGTGACTTGGTAATATTTTAAACAGAAGTTGTTATCTATTTACAGGGTTTGCTGTACAAGTTAAGCTTGAAGCCATGTTTGCATTGCCTCTATAGTGAATAGCACAATTGGTGCTGCAGTTGATAAGTGGCATTTACCTTCTAGGCCTTATGTGCACATGTTACACCATATACTAGGGTACTTTCAGGCACACTAAATAAGCCAAACAGGAATAAATCAATGTAACCATAGGTAAATGGGGTGCACCGACACCATAACTCTGGTTATTAGGGGTAAAGTGCAAATAGTTCTAAAGCCAGTAAAAATATAAGGGTCCAGCAAAAGGCAAAAGATCCTGGAGGACCACCCAGAAAAGGCAGATTTCCTTCTACTAACAACAATTTCAGTGCTGTCATCATAGGCCATGAGCAACAGACCATGAGAGTGTATGAGATTCTCTAAAGTTTCCACATATAAGTAAAATGGAGTGGGACTTAGTGTTGGTCCCTGAGGCAAAGCACAGACCAAGACTTTAAAGGAATAAGACTCATTGTGAAGAATGCTAGCATCTTGTTCTTCCAGGTCCAGTCTATCTAATAAGTCCATGTTATTTTTAAACTTAATTTTTACTATTGTAATTTCAGAGGTTGTGTCTTTCATAAAAGTAGAAGTAGTGCTAAGATGGTTTTGAGGGAAACAATCAATATGTTTAAAAAGTGAATCCAGAAATGAATCACCGACATTTGGCAAATTGATAGTGACAGAAGAAACACAAAGTATAGGTAATAAATTAAGCTCAATATAACAGTGGTGTACACAAAATATGATCATCAAAGGTGAATTATTAGTTTTACATTTACAATTTTCCTTATTTTGTATATTTGCACGTTTGTCACTGAGTCCATTTTTAGGTCTCGCAGACCTAGTGTGGCAGCATGCATTAGCTGCTCAATCTGCGAGGCATATTGTAGTAGGGTAATGTTTTAGAAGTGGAGTTGAATCCCCACTCATCTTTCTTATTGGCTGGTGTCATCAATTATGGTAAACGGTGGCTTCCGATTGACAATGAGGCTTCTTTGTTACCGCCCTGTCTCATTTTGGGACCGCCCATCTGGACTGGATCATTTACTTGCGGCGGTACACGGACTCCTTCAATTAATCAGTGAGCACTTTTTTTTCTTCATTTGGCCGCAAAATGCTTGTGTTGTATTGATTCCTGGCTAAGGAAGTGCAGACTCCGTGATCTGTGGGTGAAGAAATGTGGATGGAAGAGCAAGGGCAATGGATTCAAGACGAAGGCAGGCTTTGGGGGTCAGGGTAGGTGGGGGTGGGTTATGTGAGACCTTTCTTCTCAAGTGTTATTGGTGATGTTTACTCCCTGGGTCAGGGTGTCGCTAGGCTCACTGCCGCCTCCCCACGGTAGGAGGCCATGTTTCAGCGGCTCAGCGGACAGGCATCCTCTGTACCCGAGTACGCATTCCATTTCCACTTCTAGGTCACGCCCGTGTCCATTACAGGCATAAATTTCAGTTGTACGTGCACGCCGAGGTAGTTTGTTATTTCCCCCAAACTGCTTTCACGTTGCTGGGCATCTTCTTCTTGTATTGTTTCAGTTAGTTTTTTCCCCAAGCTGCTTTCACGTCGCTGTGCATCTTCGTGTTGTATTGATTCCTAGTCAAGGAAGCACCGACTGTCCACCTATTTCCCCAATAATGAGCCACGGACAGGTTAGTACCTTCGGGGCAATATGCTAAGTGTCCACTGGGATGGGGCAAGCCTAGCGTCCGTGTTCTGAAGGTGAAGAAATGCGGATTGAAGAGCGAGGGCAATGGACTCTAGACGAAAGCAGGCTTTGGGGGTGATGAAGCAAGGATTCGCACGTAATGCGACTTGCTTGTATTCAGTCTTCTCGACATAACGTTTATGTACTAAACAACATGTTTATCCCATTAATATTGCATTACATGACATCTAAGTGAAGCTTGCATATGTCCTTTTACTAACGATAATCCGCTTGCATTAATATGGCCGCTGTTACGCGGGATTTCTTACTGCGCATGCGTCTGTCACACTCACGTGACATGACGTACTTTATGCTTTGGAGGGAATCTTTTGCTTCTGCGCACTAGAACTAAGATGGCTGCTCTGTGTTACAGCATGCATGAAGCTTGCACTGCTGCTTTTGCTAAGCTGTTCATTCTGCTTAACTCTAACGCAATAGTTAAAAATAAAGTAATGGGAATAGAGTAGGGATAAGTGGTATACAGTGCATTCATTTATTCTGTGTTCTAAAACTTTTTCTTTCTATTTTTTTCTTGTAACGATAATCTTGGGCCTGGGAGGTGCTATTACTCCATCTTGAAAACCCACACTGCGCATGTCAAACTCCAGAAGGAGATTAAGTCATTCGTCATTGAATCACAGCCAAGCTTACAGTACACTAGAAGATGCGCCTGGGAACCCGACCTACTGACCACAAGCGGAAGGAAATATTGTTAACATTGTATTTCTATAAAAACATCCATTGTTGGTTGGAATAAAGATGCATGGGAAAATAAAATTTGATGTGCAGGAACGTTAATAGAATATTCAAAAGTAAAAGTTTCATTTTAGTATGGTGTGATGACCTCTCCCCGTCTCTTGTCCAATCAAAATTGGGGATCCTTACACTTGCAACATTGGGGGGTGGTACACTGACCTGGAAAATAGTATAACTAGGGTAGGCTTAGCTAGTTAATTTGTCCGACTTGTCTGAATAGCTGACCTGTCACTGACCCAACGCACTCAATAGGTGATCGGGAGCAGAGGTGCTGACGGAGCACTCTGTCAGAAGGTTCGAAACCCAGATTGGGGTTTGAGAGCTGAAGTGCTGGCGAAGCACTTTGTCGGAGAGATCGATAACTCTTACCGAGTTCTGGCTGTTAGCTGCAGAGAGGGAGTAAAGCAGGCGTTGCAACTTTAACTGCGGGTGCCGGTCTTAGCCTGTGGTGGTCCTGTCCTGATTCAATTGGCTTTACCTGTCCTGTTCCTGATCTGCACCTGCTTGCCTTTATGGTGCCTGCACTTTCGGGGTTCTGTCCTTTAAACTGACCCGTAGCCAAGATTAGTTCTTCACACCATATTAGGTAAATATTCAATGTGGGTATGTCATTGTACTGTTTCCTTCTCTCTTCCCACCCTAATGTCAAATGCGAAAAGTTTGCTTTATAAAATCTCTGCATATTTTCATTCTAATCATTATTCTCTTGATTGAAAAATTTCTGAGATTTAATATTTGGATTAAGATTTTTAAGAAATTTAGTTAAAGAGTTTAAACCTTTCCCGTGTTTGTGGTTATTATATGAGTGCAAATGTTATATTTCTACCAATTATGCTAACACCCTGATCCATTAGGTTTTCAGGTACCGATGATTAGGATTGGTAAGTCCAATGGTATAGGTCCTGAATGGTTAAACAAATTTGATATGAGTGTAGGTTTTACCTGTTCAATTGTATATATATTTTATGGGCCCAGGTGAGTATGGTAAATAACGGGCAGGTGAACCTGCACGCTTTATCAGTTTCTTTTGGTAGCAGAGGTAAGGTTAGGGTTTAGTTAAGATAGGTAGTTAGTTTATTTTATTTTTTTTTTTAGGAGTTTGTAGAGCGCGCAGCTACCTCCGACGGAGGTGTCCCGGCGCTAAAGACAATATCTCGTGAGATTCAGAAGTGTACAGGAGAAAAGAATGGGTTAGATTAGGGAGAAGAGCCAGGTCTTAAGTTTTCTCTGAAACAAAGGCTCAGAGGTCAAGAATCTCAGTTCTGTAGGGAGGTGATTCCACAGTCTGGAGGTGGCTACTGCAAAGGCCCTTCCTCCCGTTCGTGCTAAGCGAAAACGGGGGCTGATCATAAGACGAAGATGGTTAGATCTAAGGTTTCGGGGTGCTTGTGAGATCTTCAGTCTATGTCTCAAGTAAATGGGGCCTCGACCATTAAGAGCTCTAAAAGCAAGGGTCAGGGATTTAAACTGAATGCGTAGTCTCACTGGGAGCCAATGGAGTTTGATCAGATGGGGTGTGATGGAATGACGATAGGGGATATTACAGATCAACCTGGCCGCTGAATTCTGTATTGTCTGTAGTTGATTTATGAGATACGCCGGGGCCCAATGTACAGACTATTAGCGTAGTCCAAATGGGAGGTGATGAGGGCATGGACTACTGTCTTGTGTGAGTCTAATGGTAGAAAAGGGATGATTTTTTTTATCATACGGAGCTTTCCAAAACAGGAAGATGTGACTTTATTAATTTGGGTCTTACAGGAGAGGGCGGTATCAAATTGGAAGCCCAGATTACGGGCAGCTTGGACAGGTAACGGGGGAGGATTTAATTCGGTCGGCCACCAGGGGCTAGGAGAGATGGGGGATTTCTGTTTAAAAAACAGGACTTCCGTCTTGTCTGTATTAAGCTTTAAATTGTTAGAGGACATCCAGGCGGCGATATTCACCATACAGTGGCAAAAGTTGTATAATGAGCTTTCAGAGTGATCCCTGAAGGAAAACACCAGCTGAGTGTCGTCAGCGTAAAAGATCACTCTGACGCCCCATGATTCCACCACTTTTGCCAGTGGCTTCAGGTATACATTGAACAGGAGCGGGCTAAGGGCAGAACCTTGTGGTACCCCCCAGGTCAACGGTTTCTTGGTAGAAAGGAAGGAGCCCAGCATCACTTGTTGGAATCTGTCCGTGAGGAATGATTTGACCCAAGCAAGAGGAGTCCCGCCAACTCCCACCTCTTGCAGGCGTGTGAGTAATGTGTCATGGGAGATGGTGTTGAATGCTGCGGATAGGTCGAGGAGGACCAACATGGCCTCCTCTCCCCTATCCGTGCACTCACGAATCGACTCGGACACTTCAAGTAGAGCTGACTCAGTACTGAAGTCCGGCCTGAATCCTGATTGGGAGTCATGGAGCAGCGAATTTGACTCCAAATAATTGGACAGCTGCTCTTGTACCGCCTTCTCGAGCACTTTGGCAGGCTTGGGTAGGAGTGAGATCGGTCGGTAGTTACTCAAGCATGTTGGATCGACACCTGCTTTTTTTTGGATGGGGATTAGCAATGCGTGTTTCCAAACGGAAGGGACAACACCTGAATATAGGGAGGAGTTCCAGATTTCAAGCAGGGGGTCAATAACTAGCGGAGTGATCTCATTCAGAATCAGAGCCGGGGCTGGGTCCAGTGGTGAGCCTGATTTACATTTTAAAAATAGATTCAGGGCGTGCTCCTTGGTGAGTGGTTTAAAAGTTGTAAGTGCTTTGGTGCAGGTAATATCAGGATCTGAGGTGCTTTCTGTACAATTCTGAAGGATTGTTTCCGTAATGTTGGCAATTTTTTCCGCAAAGAAATCTGATAAGTCTTCACTAAGTGTTTGGGAAGGGGAGCGGACATGGCAGTGGGATTAGTAAACTCTTTAACGATGTTAAAGAGGGCCTTAGTGGAATTTTTTGCGTTGGCAATAGTTTCTGCAAAATAAATACTCATGGTGTTACTTTTGAGTTTATGAAACTCTTTGAGGGCCTGTCTGTAAAGAGACTTGGTTGCAGGGTCATAGGTCCGACGCCATTGGCGCTCTACCTTTTTACATCTGCTTCTGTTTTCCCTTAATTCCAGGGTAAACCAGGGAGCTGACGGTTTTGATCTGCGGGAGGTAAGGGTCTGTAAGGGCGCGACTTTCTCAATGGCGGTCAAGAGATCTTTATTAAATGTAAGAACCGCCCCATTGAGATCGTCTGGGAGGGAATCTAAACTAATGTTGTACGAATGCGCTAGGGCAGTACATGAGATCTTGTGCCATTTTCTGCCTTGTGCTCTAATGGTAGATTCCTTCTTAAGAGGTTGGGATAGAGACACCTCGAATAGAATCAGTGAATGGTCAGACCACGTCAGAGGTGTAGAAGGAAGGATTTTCAGCTTCGTGCAGTTGGAGAAGATTAGATCAAGGGTATGTCCCGCAACATGTGTGGGGCCCCTTACCCCTTGTGTTAGATTCATGCTTTGCATGGAGTCTAGGAGATGGGTGGCACGACTGCAGTCACTTACATCCACATGGTGGTTAAAATCTCCCAATACCGTTAAATGGGGATGTTTAAGAGACAGATCTGCGGTAACTGCCAGTAGTTCAGAGATGGCAGACTGTGGGGTATTAGGGGGGCAGTAGACCAGAATTCCGGATAGGATGGCTGTAGTAGTGTCCGAAACGGAGAAATATAGTGCCTCTATGGGCCCTATGTTCGTAATTTTTCTCGACGTGATCGTCAGGTGAGTCTGTAAGATTACCGCGATTCCGCCTCCCTTCTTAGAACCTTCGCGGCTTAAACCTGTAAGGCGGTAGCCCGAGGGCACGGCAAGGGTAATATCAGGGTTGGAGGAGTCCTTAATCCATGTCTCAGTTAGGAACAACAGGTCCCATGACATGGAAGACAACAGCAGCCAGATGTCGCTAGCGTGGCATGGTAAGGAGCGACAGTTCAACAGTCCCATAGAGTATGTTTATATGGGTGTGGGATGACTGACTAATGAGTCGTAGGGACAGTTTGTGTAAGGGGAAAAGGTGAAAGAGCAGTTATGGCATTTAAACAGGAGAGGGCAAGTCAGAGAGAGGTTGCACGGAGTAGAGGAAGTGCAAGATGTCTTTCCTAGGTCAATAAGCTGTGACCTAGTCCAGAATTGCCTCTGTGCGGGTAGAAAGCCGGCAGCATGGCTGGCCCTAGGCCCGGAACTGGCGCGGACGGGCGCAGACGGGCTTGCCTTTGGCGCGCAGACGGCGCGCCCGCTACGCTCGTCCGCTGCACTCCGGAAGATGCACATGATTTGTAAGAGATGGAGGACGGCAGGAGGGCGTGGCCTCCGAAAAGGGGCGTGGCCTGAAGGTGCGCCGGTAATGGCGGCAATGAAGTTTGTTTAAGCTCCCGCAGCAGCGCTAGGATCCGCTGCGCAGGGCTAGTCAGGAGCGTGCTGAAGCCTCGATCCAATGTCAGGAATGGAGGTCAGGTAGGTTAAGTTAAAAACACAACACAAACAGTGACTCTCAAAGTTATTTAAAAAAGATAGGTGGTCGTGCTCCCGGCTTCCGCCTCAGGAGATTCAGTCTCTATGTGACGCTTGCCGTCAGCGTCCTTTAAAAGATCTGGGCGGGGGGCGTGGCCTCTCAAAAGGGGCGTGGCCTGAGGGTGCGCCGATAATGGCGGCAATGAAGTTTGTTTAAGCTCCCGCGGCAGCGCTAAGATCCGCTGCGCGGGCTAGTCAGGAGCATGCTGAAGCCTCGATCCAATGTCAGGAATGGAGGTCAGGTAGGTTAAGTTAAAAACACAACACAAACAGTGACTCTTACAGTTATTTAAAAAAGATAGGTGGTCGTGCTCCCGGCTTCCGCCTCAGGAGATTCAGTCTCTATGTGGCGCTTGCCGTCAGCGTCCTTTAAAAGATCTGGACGGGGGCGTGGCCTCCGAAAAGGGGCGTGGCCTAAGGGTGCACCGGTAATGGTGGCAATGAAGTTTGTTTATGCTCCCGCGGCAGCGCTAGGATCCGCTGCGCGGGCTAGCCAGGAGCGTGCTGAATCCTCGATCCAATGTCAGGAATGGAGGTCAGGTAGGTTAAGTTAAAAACACAAACAGTGACTCTCAAAGTTATTTAAAAAAGATAGGTGGTCGTGCTCCCGGCTTCCGCCTCAGGAGATTCAGTCTCTATGTGGCGCTTGCCGGCAGCGTCCTTTAAAAGATCTGGACGGGGGCGTGGCCTACGAAAAGGGGCGTGGCCTGAGGGTGCGCCGGTAACGGCGGCAATTAAGTTTGTTTATGCTCCCGCGGCAGCGCTAGGATCCGCTGCGCGGGCTAGCCAGGAGCGTGCTGAAGCCTTGATCCAATGTCAGGAATGGAGGTCAGGTAGGTTAAGTTAAAAACACAACACAAACAGTGACTCTCAAAGTTATTTAAAAAAGATAGGTGGTTGTGCTCCCGGCTTCCGCCTCAGGAGATTCAGTGCGGCCGCCCGCGCATGCGCATTTCTCGCAAGAAATGCGCATGTGCGGGTGCCCGCGCATGCGCATTAGTATCCAAGATGCGCGCGCCGGTGGCGCGATGACGAGAGGGAGCCCCCGGGGACGCGGCGGACAAGGTAACTGGTTTTATAATTCATTTATAATGTCATTTAAGCATTTAGGGAGGGCGGGAGGGAGGCGGGTGACGCGTAGTGGGGCTACGCGAAATGCGTGGGTGGGCGTAGTTTTTTGCCCACTTCGCGTAGCTTCGCGAAGCCCCACTACGCCCATTACGCCCCGGGTTAGTTGAGACAGCGGGTGTGTAGCTGAGATAGTAATTATAAAGGATGGGTGTGTACAGGAGCGTGAGACTTAGTCTCACGAGAAAAAACGTGCAATTATTGGTTGGATTTATTTGAATTCTAAATTTTGATTGGTCACTGAAAAATAAGAGATGTGCTGGTATTGGAAGTAAACAAATTAAGCATTATCCTAAACAGATTTGCATTTAAATTATATGTGGCACATAGGTCCGATTGTAGGAGGTAGACCCGATAGGAAATATCTAGGGTTTGCGCAAAAACAGTATATAAGAGGAACACCTTATATCATGTACGTAGAGAAAAGAAAAATGTCATTCACTAAAAGAATTAAGAAATATTTCAAGAAAGATAAAGCAATTAAAACAAGAGAAGGGATTATTATTCCACCAAATACGCCTGTATCATACATGATGGTAGAAAGGGGTTATCACACTTGTATGTGGTTAGAAAATTGGATGGAGCACACAAAAGATGATACTATAGCACAAGTAAAATCAGTTTTCTAGATGTAGAACTGTATGTTGAAGGTGACAGTATTATGAGTAAATTGTACAGAAAAGGTACTGCCTCTAATTCAATACTCAGAGCAGACAGTGCCCATTCGACCTCAGTGACCAAGGGTATCCCATATGGGGACATTATTAGAATAGGAAGGAACTGTAGCAAGGATGAGGATTTTCATAAAGAATTAGACCAATTACAGCATAGACTACAACAGAGGGGCTACAAACACCGGGACCTTTTGAAAGCTAGGACAAGAATTGTGCAAGTTGAAAGAAAATCAACTTTAGAGCAAAAGAGAAGGGATAATGCCAGAGAACGGCTGGCTTTTGTGCCTACTTTCTGTGCTCAAAAGGATTTAATATACAAAGCTCTGGGAAAGAATTGGGACCTGGTAAAGGGAGTGCCAGGCTTATTACCATTGATTAGTGAGAAACCCGGACTAATTTATAAAAGAAGTCCAACCATCAAGGAGTTGGTCACCCGTAACTACCTTGAACCATTGCCAGCAGGAAATTTGACTTGGCTTCCTAGATCACCGAAAGGTTTTTATACTTGTGGCTCATGCAATGTTTGTGACATCGGTTTAAATAGAACGAAGGATTTTGTATTCATCACAACATGTAGATACACTATCAATGAGTTTATTAACTGTAACTGTACTGGAGTTGTATATGCAATTATATGCAACTGTAACAAAGTTTACATTGGCAGCACGAAACGCATGTTGAAGCTAAGGATACAAGAGCATAAACGTGCCATTTCGAACTTAGATGACAGCTCACCCTTGTACCAACACATTAGGGACAATCACTCATTACAGAAGAACATACATTTTCATGGGATTCAGAAAATTACCCGAGAAAGAGAGGAGGGAACTGGATCTTAGAATTAAGACAACAGGAAGCCAAATGGATCAGTAGGTGCAGGTCTGCTACAGTTGGTTTGAACCGTGAAACAGAGCTTCATAACTTTCTTTGATTTATCGTTTTAAATCATATTCTGTGTCACTTTCCTATGGATAACAATATGTAGTTGGTGTCGTATCAGCTTAATGATTGAATTGCATTTAGTGATTGGACAGTAGAATATATCATGTTTGCAGGCTGTGATATTTGATAGGTTGTTCCATTCTCAGATAAATATCTGGGAGTGATGTCTTTTCTCTTTTTCTGGTTTTTTCTCATGATTGATGGATTTGATTATTTTTCCTACAGTTTGTACAAGACTCACTGGACCTTGCCTTGAGACTTGTTATACTTAAACGTAGTTTTCACTAGACGTGGTTGATATGAAGCAGACATTGCTATATTCTTAGAGTTTCACAACCAGTATTGGAATGCGTGGTTTCAACTGAACTTGTTCTGATTGGATACCGATTCATTTTCGGGACTGAAAGCTTTACGCGAGTTTGAGCGCATGGGTAAAAGAATGAAGCACGCAGATTGGACAAGGATTTATTTCCGGTATTGAAAAAAACAATGAACCAGTTAGGGAACAGGCATCGTTCCGCGAGCGTTGTATCGGATCGGCCAAATTTTTACTTGATACGCTACATCGGAGATCAGTTTCCCAACCAGGATTGGAATGAATGTGGATAATCCTTAGTAATTTAAGTTTTTTTCACTTCTTCCTATTGTAATGATTTGCGCAGTATTTTGTAGATTTACTAAACTATGTAGGAAGGGGTGAGTTTAAATTTAGAGTTGGTTTAACAAACATGTTTATACTGAACTTCTTTCGGATTGGTTACCGGTTAATTTCCGGGTATGCTCGCATGACGTGAGTCAGGGGATTAAGGCGCGCCTGTCCTAGAATGGAGCACACTGATGGCCAAAGGTTAATTTCCGGTATGAAGGAACACAGAGGACCAGATAGGGAACAGGCTTCGTTCCACGAACGTTGTTGCGTAGTGGCCGAACTTTTACTTGACACGCTAGCTTGAAGATTATTGGTTGTTACTTATGCGGACCGGATGGGACACTATTTTGAAGTAATTACTCAGGGGCGTAGATGTTTTCTGATTGGATTAGACTGGGTTTATAAGCTAGGGCTCAGCGCATACTCGATTGTGCAGCAGGTTTATCACGACCCGTCGACGCCGCAGCAGCTTATTTTACCGCTCTTCCACACTACTAAAAACAGGTGAGACTTCAAATGAGTCTTGTGTCTATGTGAATTAGTTTAGATGTTTAGTTTTACTTGGAGTAGATATACTAATAGTAGGTTTCTTTCACCTTTTTAGATTTACATGAAATTATCTTTCAAGAGATACAAGGAGACTTTTATTGGGCCTTTTTTTTCAAGGAACAGATTTATATAGGTAATACGAATTCAACTGATCAAAATTAATGGGGTTTTTGATATGATGGTGGAAACATTAGATAATGGCGTAATGCATAAGGGATATGGTATTTGGGCAATAAGGAGAATGTACTCCTGGGTATATAGATTGACAATGGTATAGGTGCATGTCATCTGGTTGATCTATAGGACACTGATAGTATATATATTTTTTAAATCACAGGCCCTGCAAGAAACTGGGACCTTCTTTATCTGTATGAAGGGAGATACAGTTTCACAACGTTTAATGATTGATAACACATATTAGGTATGTTTCTTTCATTTTTTCCAGGTTGTACAGGGATGTTTTGTAAACTATGTAACCAAAAAGATTATGTATGTTGTATGATTCTTATTTTGTACCAATTTGAGAAATTTTTACGGAAATCTCTTTAGTTGGTGGTGCCTCCAGATGGAGTATTAATCATACACAGATTGTTAAATAGACAGGATACTATTGTGTTTTTTTCTTTTCAACTATGGTCAAATCTAATAACAACATGTGAACTTGGATAATGTAATTTTTATGACATATTCTTTTTTGTACTACGAGGATTGTGAAAATGTTTATGTTTGAATTTTTGTTGCTTTAAATTGATTTATTGTTTTGTTACTTTCACAGCCCTGATGATGTCCCTTTGGGGACGAAACGCGTAGGCTGTTTTTGCTTCTTTTCCTCTACAAGAAAACTATTGAATCACATCCTCAGATTGGATTATTGATATTGGCATATATTGGCATCCTCAGATTGGATTATTGATATTGGACTGAATTACTTTTTCTGTTGGAAAATGAACTTTTTGTTACGAAGTTGAAAAAATAAAAAAATATGGACTGTTGACCTTTTACTTTGTAAATTTGGCACTCCTTCCTTTATAATTTAGACAAAAGATGATGATGTTTTAGCATTTCCAGAAAATGGTACGTTTAATGGCAGAGTTTTGTACAATTTGAGAACTCGCATGAATGAATTAGATCCCAGACCTAGATTAACGCAGTATGAGGCATTGGAGGAATGGGAAACTGAGGCTTTTGAGCGTGATAGACGCAGAAGTAACAGGAATTGGAGTAAGTCTTATCCCCGATTTCCAAAAGAGACAAGAGACCAACACATGAAACAATGGAGACAGTCCATGTTAGTGGAAGGATTATATCCTGTAATAACTTTAGAAGAACCTACAGGAAGTAAAAAGACTGAGAAAACAAAACATTTAATGACTAGTTGTGAGTCAGATGATGATTATTTGAAATTAATTCGTACTTGTATAGCGCACTTATACCCTGAGCTGTCTTGGCGCTGTACACATACCGCTGTGGAAATCTTCCTGGTTTTTCCCTGTGAAATGCCCACTCCTGGGCACCCCCAAGGTGAAGCCAGGCATCCCAGCGCTGTTGGGGACGTTGTAGAGATTAAGCAAGTATTGCCCAGAGATGCAGAGTGGGACCCAGGATTAGAATAGGCACCGAGGCGAGAATTATCAGGTCTGTGGAAATTGAGCCCAAGAGCCGCCGAGGCGGGAATTGAACCCTGGTCCCGGGCCAGACCTCTGCACCAGGGTCTGCCGCTCTAACCATTGAGCCACACTTCTCCACGAGGAGGATTTAATGATGAAAAATCCACCACCTTATAAAGAGGAGACAAGCACAGTTAATCCAAATGCTCCGTTCCTGAAACCACCTCTGATTCCACAAATGGTACATGAGACTTTGTTAGAAAAAGTACTACAAACAGGGAAAGAGACACATTAAATAAACAAAGAAGTGAGGTGATTCAGACATTTTCCCAATTAAATACAAGTCCTGAAGCCCTAACAATTCCGGTAACTATTGGCCCACTTGTTCCTTTGTACGGAGATAAGCAGACTAGTCCTAAAACTCCCGTTCTGACTACACCTGTAGTTCAGCCAAGAAAAGAACCTTTAATAGTTGATGATCAAGCGAGTGAATGTGAGTCAGTGATTTCCCTGATGGATTTGCCAATAAGAGAACCAGTGAGTGACTCGGTCAGGAAAACCACTCCTATAAATTCCATGGAAGTACAAATGGAGACATCCTCAGGTACAAGAAGTGCCACAGTAGTAACCTCAGAAGAAATAGAGAGATGGACACGAGAAATAGAGAAACCAAAGTCACAGCCAAAGATATTGGACATATTCAAATTAACAGTCAAATTAGAGGAAATGATGGGAAACATCCTTTACAACGCAACTTTTACTCCGCACTACCATTACGACGCAACTATTACAACGCAAGTCATTACAACGACTTGCGCTGGAGGGCGCTCTATGATAGGGAACAGTTTAATTACTATCCAACACCTTCCCTACTATCCACGGGGACTATAGTTGGAATAGTAAATTAAACTATTCCACTATCCAGCGCCCCCCAACGCAAGTCGTTGTAACGACTTGCGTTGTAAAAGTTGCGTCGTAATGGCATGCGGAGTGAAAACATGCGTTGTAGTGTCATATATCCGAAATGATGGCTGGAAATGTGGGAATGGACAGGTTAAATACATTCAGTGAGGACAAATTGTTCATATGCAAAAGTATTACTAGAAATACAAGAGTGTTTCATGAAAATTTAATGGATATGGCAGCTAATATGGGAATTGACATTGGCAAATATAAAGTGTTACAGAAACCATATCGAGCTGAATTTTCTGATAAAGATTTGGAAAATATGAATGTGTCAGGTAGAAAAGTACAAATTAGGGAACTTATGGCATTATTGCAGAAATAGGGTGACATAGAAAAATAGAAAACTAGGTGGGCAAAGAAAAAAGAAGAGGCTTGGTCAAAACAAACTGCATCCGAATATGTGGTAAAAGAATCAGACAAGGTGGAAAGGTTATGTCCCATGAGACGGGTACCAGGTGAAGGTTATGTACATGCCCAATGGTCCCAACAGGATATTTTGTCATTTACAAATGATTTCCCAAAACTTCGAGAATGGTACAGACAAGTCGAGAGATTTGTGAAGGTTTCAAAATGTCTTTTGAAAGATTTAAATGGATTATTTGACATTTTTGTTCCTGTAGATTTGTGGACAGAATGTAAAATTGCAATTGATTGGCCTAGTGATGAGTACCCTAGAGACCCAAAGACAGGGGCACCTTCTGATGAAGTTATGAAGAAATACAACCAGGTAATACTCTACCTAAAAGGGAAGGTGCCTGCAAAAGAGACTGAGTGGACTAGAATAGAAAGAACCACTCAGAATAAAGATGAATCTGTGCATGCATGTTATGAACGCCTGTTACAAGTATTCAAACAGTATAATGGTTTGGATAATATCGATATGAAAGACATGACGCATTTCATCTATCGGTTTGTGTCAGGATTAAGGCCAGAAATTTCGCAATGGATTAAAGATCATAAAATTTGCTGGAAGGCCAAGCCGATTGATGAAATCCTTAAATATGCAAAATATTGTGAAGATGAACTCGACAATAAACATAAAGAATTAAAGGAAAAAGTAATGTGGGCACAAGTGAAATTAGAAGAGCAACAGGAGCTTCAATTGAGCCAAAAAAACAATAACCAGACTCAAGGTGATGTTAATGGGGGTAATAATAAACAACAGAAGTGCACGTGCCGTGCTTGACTTGACCTGGATTATTTATCCTCAAAACATATGAACTAGAACATCATGTTTTATGTGATTTATCACTTCATTTTTATTAAAGTTTTAATTGTATTTATATTTTACCTTTGTTTTTGGTCTCTTAGTTTGCCAAATTCACATTTTTACAACCTTATATATACAAAAAATACATTTATATTTACAAAAACAACAAATAATTTCAATATGCACTTTAAAAAATATTGATCAGTCAGACCACCATTCATTCATCAGACATACCAACACAAACAACAATAACAATTTATTTGTAAACAGATACCGGAATCAAAATATTCACAGTAAAGCCCTAGGTAACTAATAATCTCGAAAGGAGATAAAGGTTCCACAATCTTTTGGAAAACACTTTTGAAATTTGGGCTTATTGAAAGGTCAATAATCCAGGTCAAGTCAAGCACGGCACGTGCACTTCTGTTGTTTATTATTAGCTTGTGGCAAGCTGTGCCGTTGGGAGCCCAGACCCAGTGGTGGTTGTTCGTTAATGGGGGTAAGCCAAGGGGAAAATTGAATAGAGAAGAAGCCAAAAAGAAATTTCCTTGTCACAGGTGCAGCAAGTTGGGGCACTGGAAGAACGAGTTTAAGGCTGTGTAAAATAACACTGTCCTAACTAATGATTTGAATCCACAGACGCAGAATGAGGTGCCACGGAAGCAACAGCAATAGGTAATACAAAACCAGTTACCCCTTGCACCTATGCCAAATTTTAAGAGCAAAGCACATCAGAGTGTGGATACCACAAATTGGAAGGGAAGTGAAAGGAGAGACACAGCAACATCACAATTTCTTTTGAGTGATACGTTTTTCAGTGAGGACACATACTGACGGTGCCTGAGAGGGAAGGACGAGAAGTGCGTACTTGGCGCCTCCTTGCCGGTAGATCAGTCAGGTCCATACATTGAAGGAAAGGTTAAAGGAAATGATGTCACCTTTCTATTGGACACTGGTGCTACCCGTTCTACTGTGTGAACAGCAGACGTTCCAAACCTACCCCTCTCGGGAGAAACGATCCAAGTAGTGGGCGTTTCTAATAAACAAATTAGTACCCCAGTTACAGAACCAATGGAAATTAGAATAGGTAATTTTAAAGAAATGCACAGATTTGTTGTGTGTTATTCAAGTCCAGTAAACCTGTTAGGCAGAGACTTATTGTGCAAAATGAATTGCACCATCTTTTGCACCCCAATTAGTGCTGAAATTCAAACCCCAGACGAAGAAGGATTTTATAAATTACTGTTAGCAAAACAGGAAACTGAAAATAATACATTGACCATTGAAGATATACCAAAAGAGTTACAAGACTTTGTAAATCCTAATGTATGGGATTTTACTGGAAAAGATGTAGGATTAATGGCAAATGTCGATCCAATAAAAGTGACAGAAAAGGAAGGTGCAGTTTACCCAAATATTCAACAGTACAAAATGAGCCCAGAGATAAAAGCAGGTGTTGCAGCAGAAATAAAGCGTTTGGTTGAAACAGGCATTTTACAAGAAATAATGAGCAGACCCTGTAATTCGCCCATAATTGGCATAAAAAACGAATGACAAGTACAGGGTCGTACAGGACCTGAGAAGAGTCAATAAGATTGTTGTCCCATGCTGTCCAGTTGTGCCAAATCCTGCAGTGATTCTGTATCAGGTACCGTGGGAGGCTGGATGGTTTACCGTGATAGATTTGTGTCACACATTTTTCTCGATTCCATTGCACCCAGATAGTAAATTTCTTCTTTCTTTTGAATTCTACAGTCATGTGTACATCTGGAACCGCGTTCCTCAGGGGTATACAGAGAGTCCATCGATTTTTAATCAGATTTCAAAAAAGTGCCTTGAGTCTTTGGTGCTGCCCGGACAGTCAGTCCTGGTCCAGTATATAGACGACCTATTGGTGGTGTCTAAAACTCGAAATGTCTGTGTTGTTGATACCATTGCCTTACTGAATCATTTAGGTGAAGGAGGGCATAAAGTGTCACCTGAGAAATTACAGTTTTGCACCACATCAGTGAAATATCTGGGGCACCAGATAGAAAGAGGTGTCAGAAGGGTTACCTCAGAAAGAATCAGAATAATCAAAAACATGAATTTACCTCAAACTCAGAAAGAGATCAGAATGTTTCTTGGAGTTGTAGGTTACTGGAGGCAATGGATTGTGGGATTTGCAGTCCTAGAAAAACCATTGATACAAATGATAAAGAAAAGAGAAAAAGACCCAGTGGAATGGGATGATGAAAGAATGACTGCTTTCTTGAAACTACGAGAATGTCTGTGTATAGCTCCAGCATTAGGGATGCCTGACTATTCTAATGATTTTGCACTATTCTGTGACACACAAGATAATTGTGCACTTTCAGTTTTGACCAAAACTCACGGTATGATGAGACATCCTGTGGCATATTTTTCTTCCACACTAGACCCAGTGGCATCTGCATTGCCAGGATGCCTGAAAGCAGTAGCTGCAACCTGCATGAGCATTGAGCAAAGTGAGTCCATTGTTATGGGACATCCAGTGACAGTGTATGTTCCACACACAGTTGTGATTTTGTTAAGAAGGACCAAGACTCAGTACCTCACTCCTAGTTGGCTGACTAAGTACGAGCGAATTATTGTAGGTGCAGGAAATGTAACCATTGCCAGATGTAATTTTTGGAACCCAGCAGCACTGCTACCTGATTCACACTTTGCGGAAGTGAAGGGAGAAGTCGAACATGATTGTATCGACCTGACTGAATACAGTACAAAACCACGTCCAGACATAAGAGAAGAGCCATTAATTGATTCTGAATATGAGCTATTTATAGATGGCTCATGCATGAGACATGAAGAAGGAGGTTTGAGTGCTGCCTATGCAGTGTGCACATTGGGGGGTCCAGTTGAAGCATACTATTTACCTGGAGTCAAGTCTGCACAAGTAGCTGAATTGATTGCATTAACAAAAGCCTGCAAATTTAGGAAAAATTGGAAAGTAACCATATACACTGATAGCCAGTATGGTTACGGGATTGTGCACGACTATGGCCAATTATGGATGCCAAGGGAGTTTCTGACTTCTTCAGGTACTCCTATTAAAAATGGTAATTATGTAAAAGATTTGCTTGAAGCAATCCAATTGCCAAAAGAAGTGGCTGTGGTCAAGTGTGCTGCTCACCAATCTGGAAATGACAAAGTGACAGCTGGTAACCGAAACGCTGACCAGTTAGCCCAACATTGTGCCAAATTTAGAATGGCTGTAAACAAGAAAATTGGAAACAGCTGCCAACTTATGTTGCTTGAAAGTGTGAAAATGTGGGAGGAAGTGAGAGATTTGCAAAATGAAGCAGAACCAAAAGAAAAGGAAGAGTGTAGATAAATAGGTTGTCAGAGAAGGGTTGAAGATGGTGTCATTGTTTACCTTGATGGTAGGCCTGTGTTACCAGACTGTATGCTTTCTCCTATGGCTAGGATGTTCCACGGAGATTCCCATTTAGGGTGAGATGCCATAATTAGGTTGTTCAGACAGAGTTGGTTCAATGTGAGGTTCAGGAATGTAGCAGAGAGTCTTTGCCATTGGTGTCTTGTTTGCCAACAAATGAATCCTGGGAAGAAAACTGTAGTGTTACCAGGAAAGATTGGGAAGGCAGAGGGTACCCTTCATACAATTACAGATTGATTTCATTCAGTTACCCCCTTGTCGAGGACTAATATACATTCTTGTCATTGTCTGCCTTTTTTCAAAAGGGGTGGAAGCTTACCCCACACATAGGAATGATAGCATCACTGTAGCCAAACTCCTACTCAGAGAACTCACACCTAGGTTCGGTTTTCCAGTAACAATTGAATCAGACCGAGGATGTCATTTTAATAATGAAATACTTGGCCTAATCTGTAAAGCATTCAATGTTAAGCAAAAGCTGCACTGTGCATACCACCCAGAGACTTCTGGAGTGGTAGAACAACTGAATGGCACAATCAAGTCAAGATTGGGAAAGATGTATGAATCTATCCAATTAGACTGGCCAGATACTTTACCTCTTGTTCGGATGGGACTCAGAAGTATTCCCGACCTGAACACAGGCTTGAGTCCTCGTGAAATACTAATGGGAAGAGCAATTAGGCAAGCATGGGTGCCAGGACACATGCTGATAAATATATCTGATGATTTAGTACTGGAGTACTGCAAAGAACTGGCTGACCAAGTGTGTTCTATCTCTCACCAGGTTGAAGAAGACGCTGTTGCCAGACAAGCAACTCCAGCACATGACCTGAACCCAGGTGATTGGGTAGTGTTAAAGAAACACACTCGAAAATCTTGCCTTGCACCGAGGTGAGGAAAACCACGACAAGTAATTTTGGTTACCACCACAGCTGTAAAGTGTGAAGGAGTTCCACACTGGGTCCATGCCAGTCACACAAAAAGAGTAACTGAACCTGATGAAACTGAAGCTGAAGATTGTGCAGCTGAGGGGTCTCAAGATGTCGATCCTGAAGTAGCTGAAGAGGAACAACCAAGCACCAGTCAAGATGATTGGATTCCAGTAGTTAACATACCTGCAGAATACGTGAGAACCAGAAGTCAAAATTATCTAGAGAGTCAGAGTGATACTGAGGATGAGATAGGTCTAGAAGAACGTACTCAGATTACAGAAATCCAAGCTAACAGTAATTCTGAGGAGGACCAGATAGGGAAAGATAAATATACCCACATAATCGACATTTCAACAAGAACTCCAGAGTCTGACAGATAGATATTAGGGCGGAAGCTCAGGCAGAAGAAAATCAAGAGTTCGAAGAGCTTGAGCAGGACCAGATAGGAGTAGAAATATGTGTTCAGGAGTAAGAAGGTGAATCAAATCAAAGTCAATTTCAGCAAACACCTGAACAAGGCCAGATTAGTAACCAGGCAGAAGAGACAGAAATAAGACCTGGACCTAGTCAGATAGAGAGGGATACAGAAGACAGCATTGAAATAGATGTGCCACAACTGAATGAAAATTAAAGAGCACTGGAAGAAGGCCAGAGCACAGTGCCAGCTAAAAGACTTAGAAAAGGAGACAAGTGGCCTAGGTTTGTCAAAAAATTTAAATTTCGTCTAAAGACAATCAATGAAGAACCAGAACAAGTAAATGAAATAACAAGTCAAACTGAACAATCAACAGTACAACCAAGAAGAAGTCCACGACTGAAAAGGCTGAATAACAAATTCAGAGGCCCTGAATGGACTTACATTGTCCTTGAAGATTTGGAAATCTTTGAAATATGTGATGATGAATTAATTGTTGATCAGACTGACGGAGAAATGAGACCCACTTGAAAATTTCACAGGTTAAAAGACTGTGTAAAAGCTAAAAAGAGGGGTTAAGTCTCCTTAGTCAGAAATGGCTGATCATACTGTTAATAGAAGACCGAAAATAAACTGTCTAAAAACATGCTGTAGAATAAGCACATGTAGTATAGTGATAGTACTTATAGTATGGTTAGTACTGACAATAGCTATTCCTTACATAATGAGTAGAGACATGAAGAATAATTCTAATGAGCTACAAACGATAGATACACCTAGAAGAAGAGATACACAAGAGAAAGCACTTAGTATTAAACAACAGAAGGTAGATTGAGAAACATCAGATGAGGAAGGACTACATTATACTGGAATTAAAAACAGAACTCACTTAAATGTATTTCCAAACCTATTAGTACACTATGTAGAAGCTTTGGAAATAAGAAGATTGCTATGTTTGTATGAAGTTACCTACTTCGGTAGCCGAAGGTGTGACTTACCATCATTTACCACTAACATATGTTATTTCATGTAGTATTTTAGCTAGTTTATTCTATAAGAAAGGACCTTTGCAGTATTACTATTCTAATTCATATGTGATATTTTCTGAACTTCCTATACGTAGTAACCTGAATCCTGTACATACTAAGAGTGATGTAACACGTTATATGGGTGAATACTTTCTAACTATAGATGCAATAGATATAGCTGAAGCACACAATAATAATTTAACATGCTTATTACAAGAAAAAGAGAAAATATTTTTGAACATGGTTGAGAAAAGGAGAGAGAATTTCCAAAGAAAGGCAAATGATAAGAATCATAAAATTCCTAAATGGGCTGAAAATATAGGGTTCACCCCAAATGGCAAGACTCATGCTGCTAAGTTGCTGGATTTCGAAAAGAAGGGGAAATTCTGTCTCCACAGGGAAAGAACGAGTTATTATAACAATATATTCATTGGTTTCAGTGAATGTGAAAAAAATGATAAGGTAATTGGGGGTTGGGGTTTCAAAGATGGACTAAACCTGTGTTTCCTGGAATTTATTTTATATGCGGAAACAAAGCTTATTACAAACTGCCAGATCATTGGTATGGGAGCTGTTATTTTGGAATAGTCTTCCCAAAGATATATCATGTAAACAAAATCACTGGAAACAATGAAGAAACTAATGGATTAATACGTAGCAAAAGATCTAGTTTTGGAGAAATAGTGGTGATATATTTAGTGCATTGATACCTACAGTGGGAGTGGCTCTGCATACACAAAGAATCTGCAAATTGTCAACAGTAGTGGATCGGTTATCAACTGATACTGCTGGGGGGTTTTTAATGGTCAATACCGAATTGGTTGCGATCAGATCAATGGTTTTACAAAATCGACTTGCTCTTGATACATTATTAGCAAAAGAGGGCGGAGTCTGTAGAATGTTAAAAGCGCAACATTGTTGCACTTACATACCTGACAAAAGTGTTGAAATTAAAAGGTATGTAAGAAATATTACTAATTTGGAAAAAGAGCTTAAACCACTGGAGGTTGATAGTGCATGGAAGAGACTTACCGATGGTCTCTCCTCTATAGGTAGTTGGCTTTCTAATGTAGGAAAAAGTTTTGTAGATAGAATACTGATGCCAATGGTGGGAATAGGCTTACTGATTTTAGGGATAATAATTTGTTGCAAATGTCGGAAGCACAAAAAGACATATACAGTGAATAGGAGAGGGAAAAAGAGAAATATTGATGAGCTTGAATTAGAAGAGTTGAATGAAAATATACCCAAGAAAGTGAAAAACTTTCACACAAACAATGAAAAGAAACAAAATAGAAAGTTTGAAGAAATTGAGCTGGGTGAAATGTGAAAAGTTGGCATCTGTTTCATTAATTGGTGATGATATAAAATATCATCAAAGCGGGGATTGATGGAGCAAGGATTTGCACGTAATGCGAATTGCTTGTATTCAGTCTTCTCGACATAACGTTAATGTACTAATCAACATGTTTGTCCCATTAATATTGCATTACATGACATCTAAGTGAAGCTTGCATGTGTGCTTTTACTAACGATAATCCGCTTGCATTAATTTGGTCGCTGCTACGCGGGATTTCTTACTGCGCATGCGTCTGTCACACTCATGTGAAATGACGTACTTTTTGCTTTGGAGGGAATCTTTTGCTTCTGCGCACTAGAACTAAGATGGCTGTCTGTGTTACAGCATGCATGAAGCTTGCACTGCTGCTTTTGCTAAGCTGTTCGTTCTGCTTAACTGTAACGCAATAGTTACAAATAAAGTAATGGGAATAGAGTAGAGATAAGTGTTATACAGTGCATTCATTTATTCTGTGTTCTAAAACTGTTTCTTTCTATTTTTATCATGTAACGATAATCTTGGGCCTGGGAGGTGCTATTAATCCATCTTGAAAACCCACACTGCAAATGTCAAACTCCAGAAGGAGATTAAGTCATTCGTCATTGAATCACAGTCCAGCTTACAGTACACTAGAAGATGCGTCTGGAAACCCGACCTACTGATCCCAAGCGGAAGGAAATATTGTTAACATTGTATTTCTATAAGAACATCCATTGTTGGTTGGACTAAAGATGCATGGGAAAATAAAATGTGATGGGTGGGAACATTAATAGAATATTCAAAAGTAAAAGTTTCATTTTAGTATGGTGTGATGACCTCTCCCCATCTCTTGTCCAATCAAAATTGGGGATCCTTACACTTGCAACAATGGGGGGTGGTACACTGACCTGGAAAATAGTATAACTAGGGTAGGCTTACCTAGTTAATTTGTCCGACTTGTCCGAATAGCTGACCTGTCACTGACCCAGCGCACTCAATAGGTGATCGGGAGCAGAGGTGCTGGCGGAGCCCTTGGTCAGAAGGTTTGAAACCCAGATCGGGGTTTGAGAGCTGAATTGCTGGCGAAGCACTTTGTCGGAGAGATCGATAACTCTTACCGAGTTCTGCCTGTTAGCTGCAGAGAGGGAGTAACGCAGGCGTTGCAACTTTAACTGCGGGTGCCGGTCTTAGCCTGTGGTGGTCCTGTCCTGATTCAATTTGGCTTTACCTGTCCTGATTCTGATCTGCACCTGCTTGCCTTTATGGTGCCTGCACTTTCGGGGTTCTGTCCTTTAAACTGACCCGTGGCCAGGGTTAGTTCTTCACGCCATATTAGGTAAATATTCAATATGGGTATGTCATTGTACTGTTTCCTTCTCTCTTCCCACCCTAATGTCAAATGCGAAAAGTTTGCTTTATAAAATCTCTGCATATTTTCATTCTAATCATTATTTTCTTGATTGAAAAATTTCTGAGATTTAATATTTGGATTAAGATTTTTAAGAAATTTAGATAAAGAGTTTAAACCTTTCCGGAGTTTGTGGTTATTATATGAGTGCAAATATTATATTTCTACCAATTATGCTAACACCCTGATCCATTAGGTTTTCAGGTACCGGTGACTAGGATTGGTAAGTCCAATGGTATAGGTCCTGAATGGTTAACAGAATTTGATATGAGTGTAGGTTTCACCTGTTCAATTGTGTATATATATTTTATGGGCCCAGGTGAGTATGGTAAATAATGGGCAGGTGAACCTACGCTCTATCAGGGGTAAGGATAGGTGGGGGTGGGTTATGTGAGACCTTCCTTGTCATGCGTTGTTGGAGATGTTTACTCCATGGGTCGGGGCGCCGCTAGGCTCACTGCCGCCTCCTCACGGTAGGAGGCCATGTTTCAGCACGCTCAGCGGACAGGCTTCCTATGTACCAGAGTACGGAGTCCACATCTGGGTCACACCCATATCCATTACAGGCATAAATTGCGGTCATGCCTGCATGCCGAGGTAGTTCATTATTTCCCCCAAGCTGCTTTCACGTCGCTGTGCATCTTCCCCCTTTAACTCACTCCTGCTTTTCCAAAGGTAGTCTTTGTCAACTTTCCTACAAAGTCAGCCTCTGTCGCCTTTTCTTGCACTTACTCACAATGTATATATCTACTCCTTTCCTCCCCACAGTCTGTCACATATTCCCACTTCACTTGTTCCAACAGTCTGCCACATATTCCCACATCACCTGTTCCCATGATTTGTCACATAGGCCCACGTCACCTGTTCCCACTGTCAGTCACCTATTCCCACGTCACCTATTCCCACTGTCTGTCACCTATTCCAAATGTTTGTCACCTATTCCAACGGTCTGTCACCTATTCCCACAAATTGTCTGTCACCTATTCCCACTCACTGTTTGTCACCTATTTCCATGAAACCTATTCCCACTGTCTGTCACCTAGTCCCACTTTCTCCCTGTCTCCTTGTCACACAGTGTGTCTCCTTCTCCACATTGCCCCTTTTAGTGCAGTCCCTTTCCCATTGTCGGTCTCTCTGTTCCACATTTAAGCATAGTCTGATTCTCTGGCCTCCCCTTTTTTCAACAGTCTGCCTCTCTGCCCACTGCCCTTAATAGTCTCTCTCTGCCCCACTTTAACCACAGTCTGTCTCTCTGCCCCCCTCCTTTAACCACAATATGCCACTCTGCCATCCCCTCGCTTCCATAGTCTGCCACTTTACAGTCCCCACTCCCAGTTTGCCCACTCATGTTAATAACATTTATAGTGTGATTTGCTGCCCAAAAGGGTATCCCGGCATAATCGGTAATTGACTGTTGAAGTGGATAGCGACTTGAAAAGTTGTCTAGTATGCACTAGCCACAAAGCAAGGGTATTTAAACTTATTTTATGGGAATTGGTAAAGGTAATTGCAGAGTGCACAATGTTCTCCATAGTGACAGTAACCAATCTCATGAAATATTTTTTTTAAATCCAGCAAAGAGTTAGATAGATCTGTTTGGTGCGTATATTAGAGGCCAAATATGCAATTCTCCTTAAGGTCTTAATTTTATTCTTCAAATTCAGTGTGAAGCTATACAGCATACATAGTTCAGTGATAGTGATGGAGGTCCTCGACCTAGAGTGTCATAGAATGGTGTGATGCATACCAAAATATGTAATCAAATATAGATCTTACACAAAGTAAGTTGCTAGTCTCAAAATTGTGTCATAGCTTTGGCCACGTAGTGGTCTGAGTTAATACTATTTATAACAAGCATTTGCAATGCAATACGTCTCGCATTTAAGTGAGTTTGAGCTTTGACATTGAAAATAACAAAGCCTTTTATTTTTGTTTTCGTTTTTAAAACAAAAATAAAAGGCATTGTCATTTAAAATGCAATAGCTTAAACTCGCTTAAATGCGAGACCTATTGCTTTGCAAATGCTTGTTATGTTTGTCACTAGGATATACTTTAGGGCATGTATATCAGACTGTAATCACCTACTTTTGCCTTAGTCCTGTTAAAGCCCTTCTGCAGTTCTTTGAATAGTGTAGCCAACAAAAATATTTCAACTCAACATCCACACATATACGGCCACATGCATCAATCTAGGATTTTGCATTTCCTAAATAGCGAAAATTAAGGAATCGCTATTTAGGAATTGCAAAATCCTATGCATCAAGAAATTCTTAAAATTTTTAGGATTTCTTAAAATTCGGAATTTGCTATTCCTTAATTGCGAATCGCAATTAAGGAATGGCATTACATTGATTCCTATGGGCCTAGAGGCCCATAGGAATCAATGCCGTTTTGCATTTCTTTTTTTAGGAAATCGCAAATTGTTGATGCATTGCAAGGGTGCAGAGGGGGGTCCAAAGGACCCCCCCCTGCACCCCTGAAATGTATTTTAAAGTGCATGTTTCACACACACATGTCCTAAGGACATGTGTGTCTGTAACATGACACTTTTCAAAATGCATTTTTTTGCTTTTTTAAAGATTTTCGCAAATTAACACGAGGGTCAACCTCGTGTTAATTTGCACTTCCTATTTCAAAATTCGCTTTTTTTTTTATTGATGCATTGCATTTAAGGAATCGCACAAATGCGATTCCTTAAATGCATTCGCATTTTTAGGAAATGCAAAAAAAAACGAATTTTGAAAAAATGTTTCATGCATCCCAAAAACGTATTTAGGAAGCGCAAACGGCCGAATTTACCGATTCGCACCGTTTGCACTTCCCAAATAGGTTGATGCATGTGGGGGTAAGTTGGGAAGATATCTATAATGTGATAGGAAAAACTGCCATGACTGTAAAGAAATGTTTGTCCCTGAATGTTTGAAGTAACTGCTTTTGTAGATATGCTTGTTTATCCATTGCTGGCCTAGGAAAAACCTTTGCGTCATCTCTATAAATGCTATCCATGTTGAATTGATCTATGTGTATGAACATTAAAAAACTCTTGTATTTCATAAGTTTGTATTGCTGTTTAGAAAACTGTTTATATTATATTTCAGGAATACTACTTCAGCTTCTAGATTTGGCATCAATTTAGGCAAGTAACATCCACATAATGTATCCCATCAGTTGCAATCTATTACACAGTGCTCTTTGCAGCTAGGATTCTTTTTTCTAATACTCAAAATACAATTACTGTACATAAAGCATGGTTTATTTATTTTGTGCTTGATATTCTTCTGTAGTTAAGAGTTCACATTCTAAAGTCTTTGCAGTCAAATAATCCAGCCCTGCCAATTATGTTTACCTGTAACATGGTTTAGCCTAAGGTGAACATCAGATAATAAATAAATAACCAAACTAGCATTTAAATGAAATCTAAAATGAAGGCATTACTTTGTTTCAGCTTGCTGGCATCAGCATAGCTTCTCACATCATGCCATTAGTGTGACACATAATTGTGAACTAGTGATCCTTTAATTACAAACCTCAAAGTTGTCAGCAATAGACAAAACCCTCAATCATCCTTGTATTTCAAACATGTACTCATAAGATTACAGTACACGGCTTCAATATGGTGCTGTGCCGTTACGTAAAATGAATATTTTTTTTTCACTAAAACAAGAAAGACTGGAATTTTGAGAGCTCTGCTAAAGACAATGGAACAGCTCATGTACAATAATGTCTTGAACGGTCTTTTTGCTCCAGCATTTCTCAGTGGGCAGATTATACTAATGGGGTTATAGCCCTTCTGCCTTGGGCTGTATCTAGTTGTTAAACCCTTCGCTGCTTCTGTCGGCCAAAGGCCATCGAGAGCACTACCTCCGTAGTGCTGCGAACATCCGTTGGCCAGCGCGGACCTGCACCCTAATTAAACCGCTGCACCGCGGTGGAATTCGCGCTGCGGTTAAGCGGTTAAAGGCCCTCACCATTGTTAAAAGACTGAGCCATGGGTTAAAGCCCTTTCAGGTTTAGAGCCCACGCAATCGGTTTATAATGTCTTATTATTATTATTATTATTATTATTATTATTAATATTATTATTATTATCTACTGGGGGTGTGGCTTGACACCCAATGAAGATGGTGGCATCCTTGTAACTCTCCGTGAGGCCATTGGAGAGTTTGTATCTACCGCAGCAGCTGTTCTCAATACCTCTTGCCGTCTGCTGCTGCATGGAAGGTGTGAATGGGAGCAGACATTGCATCACGCCTTTCTCTGCAGTTTGAGGCTGCGCGCATTATTTCAACAGCACAGCACACTCTTCCCTCATCTGGTGCCTGCCATTAGGATGAAGCCAGCCATGGAACCTTCCTGAAGAGAAGATTCCAGATCACAGATAAGCGCAACAGAGGTACGATTTTACCATGTTTGCCTGCATGTTACACTAAATATATCCCTTTTGCACCTCTCCTCACATATATAAATAATTTTTTTTAACTTTACAGCACATATCAAGGACAACGCAAAATGTCCTACTGTGCCTTTGGGTCGTATGGAACCCTTTTCTTTATTTTTATTGCCCAGACCTTGATATCTGACACTCCTCATTCCATGGGAAGAATTAAAAGATCATAACTTTACCTAAAGCTCTTTCTGCCACCCCACATAATTCTACCATTCCATTCTCCTTTCTTTCATCACAACTTGTCATGGAGGACTCAGTTTGTTCTCCTTCTCGGAGTCCTGTGTCAGCTGTACCTTCAGGTGGCACCACTTCATCAAATACAGCAGCGAAATGTTTAATCACAAGGCTAAAAAATAGGCCCATCTTCTCCCACCAAGTCTGCATCCTCCATCTGTATGGACCTTATATTAGAGGAAATTAGGGCTTTATGTCCATGCATGGAAGAGACCAATGCAAAACTTCAAAGCCTTGATGATAAATGGTCTCTCAGTCAACCATCTTCAATCTAAGGTCTCTTTACTACAGAAACAAGTATAAGATTTAGAAAATAGAAATCACCGGAATAAAGTACGTATTTATGGTCTGATCCCCTCAAGTTTTTTTTAAACATTCCTCCCTAAGCTACTACAAATACCAGACTCACCTCTCTTAATTATACAATGCGCTCCGAGACTTAAACTTATGCTAAATCTATGTCCAAAAGGACCTGAGGTGTTATTCTCTATTTTCTTGAATACACAGACCTTCTCAAAGTCCTGCTGGCAGCTCTCTCCAAACAGCAAATCTTATGATCAGGCAATCACTTATATTTTTCTCAGGATTATGCCAAATCTACTGCAGACAGATGTAAGGAATCTCTTTCTATGTGGCCTGCTCTTCGTTCCATCGGGTCCGCTTTGGTCTGTTCCATCCCTGTCTGTTCACCTACAACAACAAGACTTACATCTTTTAAGATCCAGCCTGCCTGAGATAGTTTATTCAAGAACACAACATTGAATCATGGACACTTCCAAGCATGTTGAATCTTGAGGTTAAATATTTTTCTCATGTTGCATTTTATTCTTTTCATTACAAGGCAATTAATATAGTTGTTATGTATATGTTGTTTCACTAGGCTTTTGCGTCCATTTTAATGTCTTTTAAAAATCTGTCCTCTGTTACTTACCAAATGTTTCTCTTCACAGGTTTTCATCTTCCTGTTTCATCTTCTGATTTCCCCAGTAAGTCTCCCTCCTTCATCAATCTCACTCTAGTTGTGTTCCTACGGTCTAGATGTCTCATCTTTTAATGTGGTCTCATCACCCTCACCTTCTTTGAAAATACTCTTAGGTATGTTCTCTCCTGTTTGTATCTTCTATATGGTTCTCTTACTCTTTTCTCTGACTGACTTCCTTAACTCTTTTATTACATTGTTCTTGCTTTTCCTAATTCTTTTCAAAATCTGTAAGATTTTTCTCCTATCCTTTCAATTTTTCCCTTTAGTAACTTGCTATTTCTTTACTTGGTCCCTCCTTTATTTCCCTCTTTTTCTCTATAACAACACTTCCCAGTTGTTTTCTGTATGTCTTGGAAGGCCAAGAGCTTGGGTACACCATTCCAACAAAAAGATCAGGTGAATGAGGGTAATTTGCGCTGAGAGGAATTATCAATTAATAGCATCCAATATTAGATAAGCTCCAAGGATAGGATTTCGGTCACCCAACCAAAATCAAACACTGTGACTCAGATGAGTCACAAATGTACAATTATGAAACACACATTAAATCCTGAGCTACACCAATCAAAAGTCAGCAGGTATTGACTCACCTATCATATCTTAAAGCAGATATTGCCCTTATTCAGGACACCCACCTAACAAAGAGCAAGCCTAAAGAGGAGTGCAATGATTTCTTTTTACCAGGTGATGGTAGGAAGAATGGTGTTGTTAAGTTACGTCAAAAATCTCTGAATGTTCGGTTAATTTCTCAAGAGACTGCATCTGATGGAAGATGATTGCTTACCTGTTTGATGCTTAACAATGTTCAGATCTCTAATTTCAATATCTATGATCCCATTGGTACAGAGGTCAGTTTTGGACATAAATTACTCAAAAGCTATTTACAATGTCCAGATTTTCATTTTAATCTTGCAGAAGATTATGATCAAATAGTTGACCCATTCATTGACAGAGTCTCCTTTTCTACTTATATACCTAACAAATCTCAGAAATTGTTCACTCATGCCCCTAAACAACGCACAATAATAGATGTTTGGAGACTCTCTAATCCTACCCTACGTGAATACACCTGATACTCTCCCTCACATCATACCCAAACTAGAATTATTATATTTTAATTTCACACTCTCAAACTGTGCACTCTACTGTCATAGGCTCTATTCTAATTTGTGATCATGCTCCTGTCTCTACTCATCTAAGTATTTTACCCAATACTTTTGAAACTAATAGATGGAGATTCAATAATGCAATTATCCTTGACCCATCTTTCACTCCTGCCTTTACTCATTTTTTCATGACTACTTTCGGTTTAATCACATGTATGAACTTGATTTTCACACTATATGGGACTCCTTCAAGGCTTCCACTGATGATTTCATTATCAAGTTTGTGTCCGGAAAGTAAAAAAACGTTCTCTAAATAAAACTAAAGAGATCATTAATCAAATCAAACAATTGGAGCACCCTTATTACACTTTGAAATCTAAAGACTGCTTACAAGAACTCATAAATGTTAGTCTTCATTTTAATAGACTTTCCACTCACACTGCATCCCCCTTACTCCTCAAAACCAGTACCAAATGTTATGGTGATCAAAACAAATTTGGAAAACTACTAGCAAATGATCTTAAAATAAAAAAGAATATGAATTCAATTGAATCTATTCTAGATGCTCACTCCAATCTATTACACAAACACATGGACTTATTAGAAGAATTTACACAATTTTATGAAAAAATATATACTCCTGAACATACTCCCACTGATCCTGATATTATTAAATATATTTCTGATATACACAAAAATGTCAACACACAACCAGACTTCTCTGGTTTAGAAAATGGCATTACCTTACCTGAACTTCATACTGCTTTATCTTGCCTCAAATATGACAAAGCCCCAGGACCTGATGGATTCAATGTCAAATTACCGATCCCTAAGCTATCTTTTCTTATAACCTCTTTTATTTGAAAAGGCAAATCTCTGTTTGGTTCTTAGATGCTGTCTTTTGATTCATTCCAAAGTAGAGAGAAGACTTACATCAATGCAAAAATTATGGACCTATTTCGCTTGTCAGAATTGACTAAAAGATATTTTCCAAAAACATAACTCTTCATTTAGATTCCCTTTTACCAAAACTCTTCAGTGAAGAACACAAGGGAGATCATATATCTGATAATAGTTATTTTTTTACGGTCTCTGCAGATCTCGTCTTTCAATGCATCCTTAAGTAGCGACTGCCAAGTAGGCCTTTGATCTTATAAATAGGTCCTTTATTTTTCATACCTTGCAATGGTTTGGTTTGGGACAAAAACTAATTTCTCATCTTTACACCTCTACTCAGGGGCCATTTTCACAAATGGACACACTTCTTCCTACTTTTCGTAAGGTAGAGGTGTAAATCAAGGATTCACAGAAGGCACTTATTCATTTTGGTATTCACAGAAGGCACTTACTCATTGATGAGTAAGTGTCTTCTGTGAATACCAAAATTAGTAATTTACTCATTCTGAGTAACTTACTAATTTTAGTATTCACTGAAGGCATTTACTCATTGATGAGTAAGTGCCTTCTGTGAATACCAAAATGAGTAAGTGCCTTATTTGAATACCAAAATGAGTAGTGCCTTCTGTGAATACCAAAATGAGTAAGTGACTTCTGTGAATACCAAAATGAGTAAGTGCCTTCTGTGAATACCAAAATGGTAGTAAGTTTAGGATTTTGTATTGAGTTAGTTCTGTAAATCGGGTCCAACATTTCTCTACTACAACCTTCTACTGAAGACAACCTAACTCAAATATTTTGGGATGTGGTTTTCCCGCTCACTCAGAACTTCTATCTCTTTAAGTCTAGAAGCCTGCAAACTCAAATTAAGTGCCCTGGTAACTCATTGGCATCTCTTGAATCTCTCCTGATGCTGTTGTCTTGAAGCCATTAAAATGATGTTGGTTCCCATTATCCTCTGCACTATTTCTATCATTCCCCTTTCTATTGCCTTACACTTTTTAAGCAAATCAACTCCACACTTTCCTCATTCTTATGGAACAGGAAGACATCTTCCATATCTTGCCCTCTAAATCAGAAGGTGGTGTTAATTTCCCGGACTTTCAAAAACACCACTTTTCTTTTATCTTAAAACTATCCATTCACTGGATTGCACACCCTCCCCCCCACCCTTGAATAATCTCCCTTATGGGTGGAACTGGAAAAGTATTTCCTCGCCCCTTTTTCTTTCTGTGAATACTTGTTTTTTTCTAGAAAACTCACGCTCTTTCCTCACCCATTTTCAAACATCTATGCATCTTACTGAAACCCCTATTGCCTTCTGATCCTATTAACATTTCCTCCTTTCTCAATTCTACCATTTGGCACAATACCTCTGTTTTACATAATAATAAACTATTTTATTAGAATACCTGGAGAAAGTTTGGTTAATCTGGATTAATCAACTCTTTATTAATTATTCTTTTCTCACTTTTCCTCAAGGCCAATCTATTTTTATTCTTCCAACCTCTTTTCAACATAAATTGCTTCTCTTGCAATCCAATATATTCACCACCCTTAATACATTTCAGCCCTGTCCGTTACAACCCCATATGCCACATTCTACCTTTTTTACACATTAATCCTAAAGCTTATGCCATCTACTGTCTTCTTCATCTACCCTCCACTGATGGACTTAAATCAGACCCTGAATTAGCATGGGAAAGCAATTTGAGAACTACTTGGCCTATTTTCTTTTGGAGACGAATTTGGACAAAGTTACGGTCTACATCCCATGCTGAAAGCCCTACACAAACATTATTTTACATCTATAAGAGATTTCTCCCCACAACCACTCTTCATCACATATACTTGGATCTTCCTGATAATTGTTGATTGTGTCACTCGCAACAGACAAGTGCTCTTCATTTGTTTCCTTGTACATACTTTCTGGACACATATTTGGTATCAAATCAGTGCTATCTTTCAAACCGCAATACCCTTCTCTAACATTAACATCTTCCAAGGCAGTCTATCCATCAACTGGAAACATATTTCATCCAACATAATATTTATTGACCTACTTTCAGCAATCGCATATCAACATATATCTCACTTGCAATTAAATATTCTAGCCAATGGAGCCCCATTATAAACTTTATAGATAGTCATGCCAAATCCTCCTCTAACCTACAGCCCAAAATAGTTGAAGTTTATAAACATTCTTGATGTTCATTTTATTTTTTTCTTTCATAACTGACATATTTATTTTATGACTTCATATTGCATAATTGTTATATTGTTTACCAATATATTTGTGATAGCTATTCCTTTATTCCTACTTTGGAACATGTGTGTTTTTATCATTACAATGCCTCTTTCTCCTCTTTACCCCCTCACCTACTATATAACTCTGTGAAACGTTTTATGCATTATTAGTACTGTGCTCTGTTTTACTCTAATTAAACTCTTTTACACTTATTATCCCAACTGTTCATTATTGTCCGGAGTAGTAAGTGTTATGTTGTTATACTTATACTTGTGGAAATGTACTAAAGCTGTGCAAATATTAAAAAATAAAGTCTTTTTCACACCGAATCTCGACCTCATGGCAAAATGTGAGTCTTTTCATTTAGATGGTTGATTATCAAGTTTAAAACTCCTAAACAACTTTGAGAGCGATAAAACAGATAGCAGCTGTACCAAATGCTTATAATCGTTTTTTTGTGTGTTGTTTTAATAAGTTTGACTGGTTTTGCAAACCGTGATAAAGAACATTAATAAATTTTTTAAAATAATGGTTGGTAGTTTAAGAAGTCAGTATTGTGTGTTAATAGTTCTAAAATTATGATGGTCGATGTAAAAAAAGCTGCAATGTTTTGCTAATTAAGAATGTGTGTTTTTTCTTGGGTGAGGACGTTGTCTTATTGTCTTGTGAATACAAACTGTGTGCTAATTCACCACTACATGCTATGCTGGATGTCGTTAAATTAAAAGCTAGGCTCCTGCGAATGGTATCACAGCGAACAAAATTCCCAGAATATATTAAGTGAAATATGGGACCTGTTTGTGTTAGTAAAAAGATCTTCCATGAAACCTGTGCACACATTTCTAATACAGTCATGAGTAAAAACAAGCATTGGCAAAACAAATAGGTCATGCCGATACACGAGCTATTGGTTTTGGCAATGTGTTTTTGCATGTTATACACCAGTGTGGCTGCTGTTCATCATGGCAAAACATTAGTGGTGTGAAGTGTCCTAGAGTAGAGTGGGGGCAGCAGAGTGTCGCAGACTGGACTTTTAAGAGTAGAGTGTCATAAAGTGCTATAAGGGTAGTAGAGAGCCATAGAGTTGAGTAGAGGGGCATAGAGTTCAGTGGTTCTGTGTCAGACAGTGCCACAGAGTGTAGTGCCGTAGAGTGGAGTGGCATTGATTGGAGTGGCGTAGATTGCAGTGGAGAGGGGTGGAATAGAGTGGAGTGGGTTGGAGTGGATTGAGGTAGTTGGGTAGATTTAGAGTAAATTGGGATGGATTGGATTGGGGTACAGTGGGTTGGATTGACTGGAGAGTGGTGGACTAGAGTGGGTGGGTTGAATGGGGTGCATTGGATTATAGGGGGCTGGATGGATTGAAATGGGGTGAGGTGGCTCGGACTGGGGTGGATTGGAGTGGAGTGGATTAGATTGATTTGGGGTGGGGTGTATTTGATTGGGGTGGGATGTATTGGACTACAGTGGGGTGTTTTAGAGTGGGGTGCATTCAGGTGGAGTGGATGGGTTGATTGGATTTGAGTGTAGAGGAGTGTATTGGACTAGACTGGAGGGGGTTGGATTGCATTGAGTGGGGTTGATTGGATTGGAGTTGGGAGCATGGAGTGCGATGGATTGGACTGGAGGTGGGTGGATTCGATTGGGGTGGGATGCATTGGATTAGAGTAGGGTGGTTTAGCGTGGGGTGCACTCAAGTGGAGTGAAGGGGTTGATTAGACTGGAGTGGAGGGGGTGGATTGGACTGGACTGGAGGGGGTGGGTTGGATTGAGTGGAGTGGATTGGGCTGGAGTGGGGTGGAATTGATTAGAGTGGGGTGGATTGGAGTGGGGTAGGCTGGATGAATTGGAATGAGTGGGGTGGACTGAACTGGGATGGCGTGGGTTGGGCTGGGGTAGAGGGTTGGATTGGAGTAGAGTGGGGTAGATTGGACTGCAGTGGAGTGGAGTGGATTGGACAGCAGTGGACTGGATGGGGTGGATTAGATTGGAGTGGGTGGGTGGATTGGATGGGGTGGGTTTGGACTGGAGTGGGGTGGATTGGAGTATGGTGGAGCGAAGTGGAGTGTGGTGGATTGGAGTCAAGTAGTCAAGTGGCTTAGATAGGAGTCGGGTGAAAGTAGAGTGGGACAGAAAAGAGTGAGGTGGAATAGAGTGGGATGGATTGGATGGAGTGAGGTAGATTGGGTTGAGTGGGGTGGATTAATTAGGGTGGATTGGATTGCGGTGGATTGGATTGGGGTGGGGTGAACTGGACTAGGGTGGGTTAGGGTATATTAGAATGAGGTGGGGTGGGGTGGATTAGTGTTGGAGTTGGGTAGGGTGGATTGGAGTGGGGTAGATTGGATTTAGCTGGATTGGGGTGGATTGGATTGGTGTGGGGTGGATTGGATTGGGTGTGGTAGATTGGATTGGTGTGAGGTGGATTGGAGTGGGTTGAGGTGGATTGGAATGGAGTGTGGTTGATTGTTTTGGATTGAAGTGCGGTAGATTGGAGTGGGGCAGACTTTTTTAGATTGGACTTGGGGCAGATTGTGGGGCAGATTGTTTTGGATTGGAGTGAGGCAAACTGGAGTGGGCAGATTGTTTTGGATTGGAGTGGGGCAGATTGTCTTGGATTGGGGTGGGGCGGGTTGGAGTGGGCAGATTGGAGTGTGGCAGGTAGGATTGGAGCAGGTTGTTTTGGATTTGAGTGGGATAGATTGGAGTGGGGCAGATTAAAATGCAGCAGATTGTTTTGAATTGGACTGGGACAGATTGGAGTGGGGCAGATTGGAGTGGAGCAGATTGGATTTGAGGCAGATTATTTTGGATTGGAGTGGGGCAGATTATTTTGGATTGGAGTCGGGCATATTGGAGTGGGGCGGATTTGAGTGGGCAGATTGTTTTGGATTGGAGTGGGGCGGATTGGAATAGGGCAGATTAGAGTAGGGCAGTTTGGAGTGGGGTAGATTGTTTTGGGTTGGAGTGGGCAGATTGTTTTGGATTGGAAAGGGCAGATTGGAGTGGGACAGATTGATTTTGTTTGAATGGGGCATATATTAGTGGGGCAGATTGTTTTAGATTGGAACCACGCAGATTGGAGTTAGATGACTTGGAGTGGCGGAATTTTTTTTGGATTCAAGTGGGGCAGATTGCTTTGGAATTGAATGGGGCTGATTGAAGCTGGGCACATTGTTTTGGAATGGAGTGGAGCAGATTAGAGTGGGGCGGATTATTTTGAATTAGAGTTTGGCATATTGGAATGGGGCAGATTGTTTTAGATTGGAGTTGGATGGCTTGGAGTGGGGGCAGATTGTTTTGGATTGAAGTGGGGCAGATTGCAGTGGGAATTTTTTGGGGATTGGAGTGCGGTAGATTGGAGTGGGGCAGATTAGAGTGTGGCAGACTGTCTTGGATTGGAGAGGGGTGCATTGGAGTAGGGCAGATTGGACTGGGACAGATTGTTTTAGATTAGTGTGGGACAGATTGGAGTGGGGCAGAATGGAGTGGAGTAGATTTTTGAATTGGAGTGAGGCAGATTGTTTTGGCTCAGAGTGGGGCTGATTGAGGTGGGGCAGATTGTTTTAGATTGAAGTGGGTCATATTTTTTGGATTGGAGTGGGGGAACTGGAGTGGGGCAGATTGGAGTGGGTAGATTGTTTTGGATTGGAGCGGGGCAGAATAGAATGGGGCAGATTGGAGTGGGTAGATTTTCTTGGATTGGTGGGGCACATTATTTTGGATTGAAGTGGGGAAGATTATAGTGGGAACATTGTTTTTGTTTGAGGGGGCATATTGGAGTGGGGAAGATTGTTTTAGATTGGAGTTGGGGCAGATTGGAGTCATACTATTTGGAGTGGGGCAGATTGTTTTGGAGCTGATAGAAGTGGCTAGATTGTTTTGCATAGGAGTGGGGAAGATTTGAGTGGGGCAGATTGTTTTGGAATGGAGTGGGGCAGACTGTTTTGAAATGGAGTGGGGCTAATTGGAGTGGGACAGATGTTTTGGATTGGAGTTGGGCATATTGGAATGGAGCAAACACAAGGAGATGATGAAACTTTTCAGACTCTCACCCCCAGTCACAGATCTGGGTTGAATTCATTATTGTTCTCTAGCTCACTTCACCACCCCCAGTTCAGACCCAGCCATAAGCAAATCCAGCTCAAACCTCCAAGCCAGGTCTTCAGATTGGGGTGAGGGAGATTATTTTGGATTGGAGTGGAGCACATTGGAGTGGGCAGATTGTTTTGGATTGGAGTGGGGCAGATTGCAGAGAGACAGATTGTTTTGATTTGAGTGGGGCAGATTGTTTTGGATTGGAGTGAGGCAGATTAGACTGTATTGGAGCAGATTGTTTTGGACTGGAGTGGGACAGATTTTGTTAGACTGAAGTGGAGCAGATTGAAGTAAGGCAGATTGTTATGGATTGAAGTGGGGCAGACAGTTTTATATTGGAGTGGGGCAGATTATTTTTGATTGGAGTAAGGCTGATTGAGGTGTGGAAGATAGTTTTAGATTGGAGTGGGGCAGATTGTTTTTGATTGGAGTAGGGCCGATGGAGGTGTGGAAGATTAAAGTGGGGCAGAGTGGAGTGGGGTGGGGTGAGAGTATTGGAGTGTGGAGGAAAGAGTGGATTGGGGTGAGTGATTTTGATTGAATTGGGGTGGATTGGTCTGGGGTGGACTGGATTGAGTGGGGTGGATTGGTGTGGGGTAAGGTGGAATGGAGTGGAGTGGGGCAAATTGAAGGTAGGTTGATTGCACAGTACTGCACAAGTATGTGTTAAAGCATAATTTCAGAAATTACACATAAGGAAGAAACAATGTCACTTTGCAATAAGATAATCCTCATCGTTTGAGAACAGCACCCACAAGCAAAAACAAAACAATAAAAGAGTGCAAAGTGAGAAAAGATGACATAGCAAAATAAAGAGAAAGTTAACTATAAAAAATCAATCTTTGCCATTTTTTTGCCCTGCTGAGCACTTTTTTGCCAGATATATGCATTCTGTTTGAAGGGCAATAAAAGTTAAAAAATTAAAAAATAGCACCTCAGTCATGTCGGGAGCAGCGGATGGGCACTCAGTAAGTTAAATCAAGCAGTACTTGGTCCCTGATCCACAGAGAGGAACAAAAATGATGTTAGGCCACCTTGATGAATTAAGAGGCTGTAAAGAGTGCCATGTAAGTCAACAAATGATAAGCAGCGGGCGGGTACCAAACCCTTTTTGCTGACAACAGTGTCTTGCAAGCGACACACATGCGCAAGCTCATGCTCTTGAGGCTCGACCCTAAAAAAGTAAAGGCGACACATCTAAATAAAAAATGTCAAAGTGTGTGTTTGCCGCAAATAGGTGTCTCTAATCTTTAAGTTGCAAAGAAGGGTTTACTTAACCAAGGAAGATGTCTCACTTTACAACTTTTGAGTTCAGCTTTGAAGACGTGTTTCTTCAGTGGAGCAATCCTGTAACTCAGTTTGCCATGTTAGAAATGTGTTTGGCAGTTTATTCACCCTTTATTCAAACTTTTAATTTGTCGAAATAAACTATGCAAATCCCTAGTATGTATGTCCCATTAATTTATTCAGTTAGTTCGCTTTACATCCTATCATGTTAACTTTTCTGTGCACTTTGTAGTTTTGAGTTTAGTAATTTTTCTACATTTTGCTTTAGGTTGATGGCGCTTCGATTGATGCTAAATTCAAACATAGGTTTTAAACAGCTAAATCTTGTGGTATGAAATGGAAATGATGTCAAGTGTCTAGGTTTACCACTTAATTACACACTTGTGATTGAAACAGCTGGGTCTGCAGTCTGAGAGCTGTTTAGCTTGATCCAAGGATTTACCTGTAATGCCTGCCCAATATATAATTAGCCTCATATTTAAATAATGCAAGCCACCTGTTTGCTCCAGATGGTGTGAAGACAAAATAACATCAAAAAACATTTGTGGTTGGAAACATTTGGAGAACCTCAGAGTAAGTCTTGCTGGGTATGCTTCTGCACTGGGTTGCACACCTTGATCCCGCAGACAGGAAATGTAAATGTCAGTTGCAAATCCAGTGTCTGAAGATTTAATAAAGTCTAGTTAAGCACCTTCCCAAAATTAGGTCACAGATATCCTTCTGCAGAAGTTGTTGTGTCTCATGAAATCCCTCTGACATTAATGGCCTAAACTATGATAGAAAGTTCAAAATCAAATGTTGTTAGCAACACACTGTTGGTGTAATACCTGTAGCACGTAACAAAAGAAAACAGGTAGTCCGGAATAGGAGCTTAATTTAGAGTTTGGCTGATGGGTTACTCTGTCATACAAATTTTGGATATCCCGTCCGCCATATTACAAGGTCATTATATTCTATTGCACTTATAATACTGCAGGTGGGATATTATAATTGTAATTGTAAAACATTTATAAAGCGCATGGTTACCAAAGGCATCCCAGCGCTAGAGTCATGTTCATGTACTAAGTGTCAATTTATTGAAACAGAAAGGTTTTAATACGTTTCCAGAAGACCAGATGATTGGTTTCACATCGAATCTCAAAGGGGAGGGAGTTCCATAGCCTTGCAGCGTTATATGCGATATCTGTCATATTTGTGAGAGAGTAACCCAAACTCTGAATCAGGTCCAAAATCATTCAATTGTATCTTTTGAGGAGGCAAATACCATCTATTCTGAAAGTGGTGGCAGGCCAAGCAGAAACTCTGAATTCATTTCAATAGTTACGTCTACAAAATAACTAATATGTAGCTGCTCCCTATGATAATTAGGTGCAGAATGGAACACTCGTTGCACCACGGGGCACTCTATGTGATACAGTCCCAGTTATGGCTTTCACCAGTGCAGTCTCATGTTTAAGATAGCCATATTAGCTTCTTCTCCCTGATCGCTAGATATTTTTAACCATTCCTATGGTTAGATTTTCAAGATGTCTTGCTTCTGGTTGAAGGAACTCTTAGAAGCGATACTTCAAAGAGATTCCATGATACTGAATATCTCTTACTCTGTCATAGTTTGACCTGTCATCCGACATTTATGTTTAGAGGGTTGACTAATGACAAAAGAAAGAATATTACATTCCCAGGTAGGATATGTAAAAGTCTTTTGAGTTCTTTTATTTTTCACAGATATGCCATAGTGGTTCTACCCCGGGAGACTCTATGGGTGAAATTAAATGGAGATTGTAAGTTTCTTACATTTGGGTAAGTTACTCTTTCCACACACATTTCCTTCAGTTTCAGACGTTACCAGGTGCCTTCTGAGTTGTCATCAATATAGCAACTTTTTTTTTCTGGGTGAAAATACAGAAGCGTCATAGTTTGGTATTACAGTCAGTTTCTTAAAATGGAAACTGTTAGTTTTGTTATAAGCATCAGTTAACTTCTATTTACAAGTAATACATAATAGCTCAGAAACTTTAATATTTGCAAAGTGCACCACGGATCCAAGAGACTTAAGGATAAATGTATTATGCCTGGCGCTTTACTTTATAAATTGAAGAGATGCACCTTTTCTTTAACAGCTCCTGGTGCTCCAATTTTTAATGTTCAAAATATTGAATAATAAACCATCACTCGCAATTTGCACAGAGAACAAGAAGGTGGAGGTTGCTAGAGTCAATCTAGAACTTGGACATTTGAACACTGGCAACCCCTAAATGATATTAATGGCAACTGGTGAAGGCAGTTGCAACAGCCTTACCTATCTGAACATTCAAACTCATATTCAGGCCATTGTTAAATCCCAGGATTTTCATGGCTGAAGAAAAGGTTGGTGTTTGATCTAACAAAACTTAGTAATTAACAACTTTGGAATACCAAGGGATTTTATTTCAAAGATAAAAAAAAATCTGTTTTTAACTGTGCAACTGAGGTTGGCTTGGGTGCACAAAGCTCCATATCTAAATTTAGAGCTCCAGTAACACAAGAAATGTTTTAGAAGTTTCAGATAGCGAGATGTATACTTGAATGTCTGCTTGATAGGATTGCACTCTTTCTTCTGATTTGGAGAACAACTGAAACATAGGGGACCATATAGATATTAAATAAAACTGGAAATGAAGGGAACCCCACATTGCATAGAAACTGAGGAGGAATGAAAAACGGCGAAGCCCACTCCCTGAGATAACTGTGTTGCAAAGGAACTAATCCACATGAAACCCAGTGGCCTAACTTGTGACACATCCACAATCTTCTGAAACTGAGTTGGAAGTTTCATGTTATTTAAGACTGCTGACAGGTCCTGCATGAATGGAAGTAGCTTGTACCCGTGTCTACTCACCTCAGGCGTAATACCAAAATCCCAGCAGCCACATCCAATAACCATGGTATGGTCTAAAATCTGTTCTTTCTACAGAAAAGCCCTTGTGAGCAACAAATTGCTACTGGAGCTGGTTGACCACAAGTTTATTAATAATTTGATTAAGGGTAAAAAAATGGTAATAGGTTTGAACATTCATTGAGTGATACCATCTTCTGTGGTTTTGTTTTAGAAGGTAAGTGTTAGTTCTTTGATCACTTTGAGGACTGGCTCCTTTCAAGAAAATACCTGTAACCAGAAAAATAAATTCTTAGAATACCAATTCTGATAAACGATTTCAGCATAATGATTCAATGGAAACTTTCAAGGTGAACGGCATTAACCATTTGGCAGAAAAAAAATAATAGGAAGTTTTTTTCAAAATTATAATTTAAAAGAGGTAAATCCCATTTGTCTTGAAAATATGTTCTCTGTTGGTTTACCTAAAAGGTTGGCACAGCCCCCTTTTCCATTCACTGGTCCTCCTTCCAGTGTCCTATCCCTAGGTGGCATTTCTCATTTTTTTTAGATTGCTGCTCAGAGGACCTTCCCTATAGAACTATCCCCTATCCACACCACTTTATTTCTCCACCCAAATTAGTTCTTTACCCCTCCTCCTCCTCTTCCACTTTCCCCATTCCACCTTGATTGTGGTGGATAACTTCACCCCAGCTTTTGTTAACTATTTTTAAAATGAGTTCAGATCCCCACAGGATCCTTCTTTTCTCCATTTTTGCTTTCCGGCCAGCCTGAGCCATCATTTCTCCACTTACTCTTTTTGATTCCTTGCCTCCCTCTACCTTTGCCTAATTAGTCTTTTTCCACTTCAATGTTTAAACTATGTTCTCTAACTGTAATTCACTATAAAATAAATAATCAACTTTTGTTATTTTATAGTTTAGTATATTAATATTTATGTATAACTGTTTATGTGTTTAACTATTATTTTTGACCAACGTATATATTTATTTAAAGCTCAATCTATTTATAAAAGGGGATCCAAACAAGAACCAGACATCTATAGACTAATATCCCCCTTAGACTTTGAAGGGAAGCTATTCGCCAAACACTAATCACATAAACTGTCTAACCGGACTGCGGGACAACATTTAATACCACTAACATAAACTGGATTCCGCTCTGGCTGTTCAACTGTTGACAACATTATGGTTCAGACCCTTCTTGCAAAAAATAATTAATAAACAAAACAACGTTGTATGCCTCCTTTGTGGATTACTCCACTGTGTTTAACAAAGTTATTCAGTAAAGACTATGGGCAAATCTCAAGAAGTGGAATATTGACCGTTGCTTATCGCATTTCGTTGTCGAATTACACATTGACACATGGCTGCAGGTAAAGTTCTCCACTGACAATGTTTTGACATCCAAATGTCACCGTGTGAAAGGCCTCAAACAAGGTTGTATTCTGGTCCCCATATTCTTTTCCTTGAGTAAGGCTGATTTAACTAAGTCTCTGGATTCAGATCTTGGCATCCCACCTAAGTTGGGAGGTACAAGAATATCACATTTGGTCTATGCTGACGATTTGGTGAAATTGTTGCAAACTCCAAAGGTTTATATTACCTATTATATCATTTAAATAAATTCAACTCAGAGAATTGCTAGTTGCTGATTGCTAGTCTGTCAAAAATGAAAATTATGATCTTTGGAAAAGGACCTAAGCCTGTGTTGTGGGTCTTAGGAGATGCTTTGATTGAAACAGTCAATCAAGACAATTATCCTGCTGTGCTAAGCTATGGCAGAAATCTTGTAAGATGTTATACGAACCTGTGAAACCCGCTTGGCTGAAAAGAATTCACCTGTCTACCATCCGCAGGGCCTACTTTACTCCACATAAACCCACTAAAATTTCAAATGGGCCACAAGTCTGCTGTAAAAAATGTGGTTTGGTCTCCACCTCAGATATTCATATGTTCTGGAGTGCCCTTCTCTCGCTACTTTCTAGCAGGAGGTCGGAGACTTTTTGACAAGTGTTTTAGGATGTGCCATTAACTTAGACCTGCCTTTAATAATGGTGTAGAGTCAAAATATCGAGTTTTTTATTTCGACTAGACATAATATCGAGTAAAAAATATAGAATGAACATAATATCGACTAGACATAATATAGACTACCAAAATATCGACTAGAAAATTTTAATATCGAATAGAATGGACATAATATCGAATCAAAAATATAGAATGGACATAATATCGACTAGACATAATATAGACAACAAAAATACCGAATTTTGGGTAAGTTAATATTAATTTTTATTTTTTGTGTAATATAATTCTGTAGCGGGTTGTGAGTTTATAGGGGAATAGGGTGGGAAGTAATTTAATTATAATTAATTAACTACGTTAATTAATTATTTGTTATTTATTTTGAATTAATTGTTAATTAATTATTAATTGGTAATTAATTAAAATGTAATTGGTAATTAATTTTAATTGATTAATTGTTAAATATTTTAATTTTAGTAATTTATTTTCTGTAGCGGGTTGTGGGTTTATAGGGGAATAGGGTGGGAAGTAATTTAATTATAATTATATAAATATGTTAATTAATTAATTGGTATTTATTTTTTTAATTAATTGGTAATTAATTTTTATTTGATAATTAATTAATTGTTAATTGATAATTAAATTTAATTAATTGTTTAATTCACAATTATGTGAATAATATTTTATTTTCTTTAGCGGGTTGTGGGTTTATAGGGGAATAGGGTGGGAAGCAATTTTATTATAATTAATTAAATATGTTAATTAAATAATAGATTGGTATTTATTTTGAATAAATTGTCAATTAATTTTTAATTGGTAATTAATTAATTGTTAATTGATAATTACATTTTAATATTTGATTAATTGATAATTATGTGAATAATATTATTTTATTTTTAGTAGCGGGTTGTGGGTTTATAGAAGAATAGGGTGGGAAGTAATTTAATATAATTAATTAAACATGATCATTAATTAATTGGTATTTATTTTAAATAATTTGTTAATTAGTTTTTAATTGGTAATTAATTAATTATTAAGTGGTAATTAAAATGTATTAATTGTTTAAGTTATAATTATGTGATTTATATTAATTTATTTTCACTAGAGTGGGGATATTAAAATGTACCCCTATGCTATCCAACGCTTTTCCCACTGTTGCACTCTCTGGAGTGGGAATAGTAATTTTTACCCCTACGCTATCCAATGCTTTCCCTACTGTTGCACTCTCTGGAGTGGGAATAGTAATTTTTACACTTACGCTATCCAACGCTTTCCCTACTGTTTCACTCGCTGGAGTGGGAATAGTAATTTTTACCCCTACGCTATCCAACGCTTTCCCTACTGTTGCACTCGCTGGAGTTGGAATAGTAATTTTTACCCCTACGCTATCCAACGCTTTCCCTACTGTTGCACTCTTTGGAGTGGGAATACTAATTTTTACCCCTACGCTATCCAACGCTTTCCGTACTGTTGCATTCGCTGGAGTGGGAATAGTAATTTTTACCCCTACGCTATCCAACACTTTCCCTACTGTTGCACTTGCTGGAGTTGGAATAGTAATTTTTACCCCTACAGGATCCAGTGCTTTCACTACTGTTGCACTAGCTGGAGTGGGAATAGTAATTTTTACCACTACGCTATCCAACGCTTTCCCTACTGTTGCACTCTTTGGAGTGGGAATAGTAATTTTTACCCCTATGCTATCCAACGCTTTCCCTACTGTTGCACTCGCTGGAGTGGGAATAGTAATTTTTACCCCTACGCTATCCAACGCTTTCCCTACAGTTGCACTCATGGGAGTGGGAATAGTAATGTTAACCCTTTCGCTATCCTACGGTAAAAATATTGTATATGTTTTGTAAATAATATGTATATAAATATATATGTATTTACAATATATATATTATTTTTAGTTACATCAATTATTTCTCAATTGTACGTTTATTTAAGTATTTTAAATATGTTTAAATTAATTTAATTTATTATTATATTACTTTTAATGTACTTTTAAGACATTTAAAAAAATCGATATTTTGACAGTCTATATGTTTTACACTCGATATTTTGGAGTCGATATTTTTGTACTTACCTGTTTGTAGATAGGAAGTCGATATTTTTGCAGTCGATATTTTTACTTCTATATTTTGTCCTCTCGATATTTTGTCTGTCGATATTGTGTCAGTGATCCTTTAATAATATTTAGTTCTGCAGAAAACATCACAGGGATTGCTGGGATTTTGCTTTTTTATTCTGTGTTGTTAGCCAGGAGGCAAATCTGCATAAAGTGGACGGAATCCAGTTCTCCTACTTTTGCGGACTGGCAGGCATCAGTTTTGCAGTCTCCAAATTGGATCTAGCCAGACAGGGAAAGCAAAGGGAAAACATTCAGGAATCTTTTGCAACTGAGATGGGGCTCTTAGATGACAAGGAGAAATCATGTTTGTTTTTTTCCCCGTGTCCTGTGATTATGCCGTTAATACTCTTCTGGCTAAGCCGCGTGAGGTCAGATATTATGGCCAATGATCGGCAAAAGTCAACTAGCCTTTGGCGCTCGGTAAAAGAGGTTTCTCAGTGGTTCCTTCATTCGATACCCAGGGTAGATCTGGTACTAGTGGGGGAGGCTTCAATCCAACAGCCTACTTCCTCATTGTTGAGAGCAAGTACAGACGCCCAGGGTAGACATTCAAGTGAGATAGACGGCAAATTAGGACACAAAAAAATAAGACAATTATCCTGGGACTACATTTGACAGCAAGATATCATGGACTGATATCTAGCCACTAGAAAGCTTAAGTCAGCCACGATCAAAAAATCTGTTATAAGATTTGCCAACCTGTAAGGCAGCAGAGCAATCCTGCCATCATTCAAAGCACTTATTATGAAACTTATTCCATACCTACTGTATGCATCTCCCGTGTTAAACCATGAGGTTATAGCTAGTCTTGATAAAACATTCATGCAGTGTTTATGCAATTAGCAGCTCAAACTAAACCTAAATTCTTTAACTTCACTTCGTCACAGAAGCACTCTGAATTATTCCTTTGACTGTGGAAGAGCGGTTCCAACAACTTTAAAATCCTTAATCCATCAGGAACTAAGGAAAACAACATATAAAGGCTTGGAGCGTGGGATTTTAACTACTTGCAGACAGAGGGACACCAGCTTGGCAAAGTAAAACCAATATAATCACATCGACTTTCTTTTTGACATTTTCACCTCACAGACCTAAGAATATCTAGAGTCAAACCTGCCAGGCTATATTAAAGCAAAACTTCTAAGATTTACACTGTTTTATATCCCTATTTATGAATTTGAGGGGGAATGGAAACCAGCACTCAAGGGAAAAACTGCTTGTTGACTCTGTAGACTCACAATAGAAACCCTTCTGCACATTTTATGTATTTGTCCCATATTTAAGAAAAATGTATCTACAATTGTTTTTAATAAGGTAAAAATAAGATCTACTGTGGAGGCTGATAGATATTGTTTTAGTGTCAGAGACAATAGTGCAATAATAAGGCTAATGAAATTAGTGGACTAAGCTTAGAAAGTATTAATATAGTGAGTTGAGTAAACTGTTTTTATCTATCAATTTTCACTCATATGCCTGTAGAACCTCTTAACGATAACCTGATATTTGCGCTTATTGTAATATGTGATATCTTTTATTGTAATCTTTTGATTTATACAATAAATCTCATTTACCACTGTTGATTTATTTCTCCACTAAATCTTTTATTTTGATTATCGGAACTAGGTTTGTATGAATATTCATGCTACTATCCACAATATAGCATTTTACGAAACAGTGTAATAGTATGGGAAACACACAGAGGCATGTCAGGTATAACATTCCACTGTATTGACTGATTGATTAGAGGAATTCACCAGGTCAAAATTGTCCATTGATTGAAAAATAATTTGGCAGTAGAGACCTGATTATGTGACATGTTTGTGATACCCTTTCCTTTTTCATGTAACTTTCTTCTTCGCTGGGTAATTTGACTGCATATTTCTTCTATTGTCTCTAGATATTAGAATTTTCTATCAAGCTTCAATGCACACAGTAGGTAAGAGCTGTTTTTTTTTTTTTTTTTTTTGAAAGACCTTTATTGTTCAAGTTACATATACACAGCCTTGTGCCTACAACCCTCTGCCAGGGCCGGCTGCAATCAGTGTACCAGGTAAAACAAGTAAAGCCAGTAAGAATCGACACTAGCGTTAGAGTGCATATTATGAATACTCGACTCAGGAAGGCACAATAGACGATTGCATCAAAAATGTACATAGTTCACCAGAAGGCTTGGCCGTAACGTCCTGAGAGGATCTCGGTCTCTTTCAATGTAGTGAAGAACCAAACTCAACAATTCCTTAAAACCTAAACTACCCCCCACCCCCCAACCCTGGTCCTCGTGAGTAGTCCCAACCTGTAAAATAAATCGTCGTTAAGGTAATTCTCCCGCTGACAACAGGTAAGTAGCAACCCAGGCCGGCAGTTGCTGAAAGACCTACACACAGTGAGTCAAAGAGCAGTGGTAAGGAACAATACAGGCATTAGATCCATTGTCCAGCTACGATGTCATGAAGACCCCAATGGCTTCCGGTACTCAAAGACATTGTGCAGGTCAGCCGATACACGCTCCCTCATTCACAACTCAGTCGGATTCAGCACCTCCTTCAGGAGAGGCAGCCCTCGCATTGCTCTCACTGTCAGAATCATCCAGGTAGAGCATATAGAGCGTAAATGGAGTCCATATATCCCGTGGTCTTGTCGCCTCAGGGAGCCCCTCATAGTAACAATTAAGCTGATCTCTAGAGTAGGCTAGATCAGTCAGCCACAGCCGTGCTTCAGGCGCTCTCCTCCCCCCCCAACAAAGCGCCACTCTGCGCTTGGCCAACTGGAGCGCCAACACCACAAATCGCCTAAACTTAACCGACACACCGGAGACAATACCCAACAGGCAAACGCGCACATCTAACGCAACCGCAGTCGACGTCATAGCCGTAAGCATCTCAGTCACCGCTTTCCAGAAGTCATACACTCGCGAACATCCCCAGGCCAGGTGCACAAAATCAGCGCCATCCTCACCGCATCTAACACAGCAGGCAGATTCACGAAGTCCAAACCTAGCCAGTTGGACCACTGATGTATGTACTTAAAATGCAAAAGCCTAAAATTACCATTGATCATGTACCCTCCAGTCAACGTACAGCACTCAGTCCAGTCATCATCACTCAAAGGTTCAGGAAGACTACTATCCCATCTGGCTCTAGCCTGGATCGCACCCCCCCCCTCATCTTCCTGCGCCGCCCGGTATAATCTAGATAGCAACTTGGACCTATCCGTGGTGGTGTATAGCAACTGTAAAGCCCCAAGTGTCTGCGGTTCTCCCGGGTATGTCGGATACAGAGTGTGCACCGCAGCCCGAAGCCTAACATATATGAAGGTAGCCATAGTGGCGTTAGTGGAGCGGCCCGTCATGACCTGCAGGGGAATAAACGATGCGCCAGGGAACAGGTCCCCCATGGTTTGAAGCCCAGCGTCCCTCAGAACCTGCAGTCCCCTCGTCTCATTAGACACCGAAATGCCCGAATGATATAGCAGCGGCATGGCCGGCGCATACAATGGCAGCCTGTCTGCCCGCCTGCCCAGTTCTTCCCAGGCCTTCGCCGTGATTCCTACAGTGTCGACCTCCCCCTTTTCAAACACCGAATGGTCATTAACAATTTTGGCCCTCAGTGGATATGGTAAAACTGCACTGGCCTCTAGAGCCACATGCGGCGTGTACGGAGGGGCACACAGCCAGTAAATCGCAAAATGAGCCTGCGCGCAGAGATAATAAAGCTTCATGTCCGGCACGGTGAATCCCCCTAATTCATACGGTTTGGTCAGTACCTCCCATGACACCCGAGGCTTCTTACCCGCCCAGGTGAGAGTTATTAGTAGTGACCGCAGTCTGGCAAAGAAGGGTGATTTCAGGGGAACGGGAACATTTACAAAAAGATAAAGAAATTTTGGCAGAACTACCATTTTTATTAAGGACACTCTATCTGCCAGCGTCAGAGGAAGCCGCGTCCATCGTGCCACCTGATCCTCCAGCTTGGAGACAGCCACACCATAATTAGCCCTAATAATTTCTTGAGGATCCCTGTGAACCCAGACACCAAGATAACGAACCGACTCAGTCGCCCATTCCAAGGGGAATTCCAACGGGACCCGACACGTAACATCCGTAAGAGGCAGCACAAAGGACTTGTCCCAATTGATGGACAGTCCAGAGTGGCGACCAAACTTGATGAATTCCCGGAGTATGTTTTCGAGGTACGTCGCCGGTTCACGAACATAGAGAACCATATCGTCAGCATACATCGACACTGCCAGAGAGCGTAGAGGAAACTTCAACGCCGCCTCCGCATATTTCTGCCGCAGAATACAGGCTAGTGGTTCCATCATGATGGCAAAAAGTAGGGGTGAGAGCGGGCAGCCCTGCCTCGTCCCCCGTTGTATCAGAAAAGAGGAAGAAACATGACCGTTAACCCTCACCCTAGCCGTGGGCTCAGTATATAAGAGTGCAATTAATGAAGTGAAAAAGAACGGTACCCCCATCCGGTGTAACACCGCCATCATATACTTCCATGCCACTGAGTCAAAGGCCTTGGCGGCGTCAAGCATGACCGCCACCGCAGCCAATTCCGGTTGGAGGAGATGGAGCACAGCAAAAAGCGCCCTTAGATTATGTGTAGTCGACCTAAGAGGGACAAACCCTGACTGATCCGGCAATACCATAATGGGGAGAATCAATTGTAGTCTCGTGGCTAAGACTTTGGCAATAATTTTCACGTCGGTGTTCATGAGCGACAGGGGGCGGTACGATTCACATTTATTCAGGGGCTTCCCCGGTTTAGGCAACGCCACCAGCAACGCCTCTCTCATAGACTCTGGGAGCCGGCCACATTCCTTCGCCTCCTCCAAGACCCTTGCTAGCTGCGGGATCAACAACTCCGCATATTCCTTATAGAATTCGGAGGTTAGGCCATCAGTGCCCGGCGCCTTCTCGTTCGGTAAAGCAGCAATCGCTTCTCTAAACTCAGCCTCAGTGATGGGATGCGTCAGAAATTCTTGTTGCCCTCTAGACAACCATACCAGAGCTATGTCTTCAAAGTACTCATTCACTTCCTCCTCATCTGCCGTGTCCCTGTGCTCATAAAGTTTTGCATAATGTGTCGCGAAGCAATTCAGAATGCCCTCCGAACTCGTCACCACTAAGCATGGGCGGATTTTGCGGATTGGCAATCCGCGAACTTGCGTATTTACGGATTCGCAATCCGCGAAGATCCGCGAACTCTAGCGGATTTGCGGATTTTTCCGTTTTTTGTGTTGGCGCGTGTTCGCGCCGATTTTGGGACAAGTTCGCAATTGCGAACTTACTTTTCGGCTTGCAACGGCCGCGACTATGTTGTTTCTACGTCTGGTTTATCATCACAGGTTCACAGCACCCTCTGTTTCACCACTGCCACCCTCTGGTACACCCATGCCACCCTCTAGTACATCCTCACAGGCACCTATTAGGTTTATTTATTACTGTAGATTATGGTGGTTGAAAAAAGCTAGCACACCTGCCCTTCTTCAACTGCCATCAATTAATTTGTGTTTCATTAATGTGTCAGTAATTTTGAAAGTTCCAGTCTGGCTGGCACCTGCTTCCTTCCTTATCTGTAATTTGCTTTTTGTTGCAGTTTTTTTTTTTTTTTTACAGGACCTTTATGGTGCTATTCTATGAGCCTGCTGTTTGGGTCATAGCAGGGTCATAGAATTGTTGCAAACTCTGGAGGGGCCCATCAGGAAGCACTACCTTGAATGTTACTAATGTTAAGTTTGAACTTTTGCACCTGCTCATTGCTTTCATTTTAGCTCAAATCGTTTTTTTTGCAATTTCGCGCGTTATTTGGGGCGCGAATCCGTGCGAGATCGATTTCGGAAGCCGCGAATACGTGCGAATACAAAATTGTTTTTGTTGCGACGTGTATGTTCGCGTGATCTTGCGCGTGTTCGCGAGGCGCTTCTAGCTATTCGTTTGCCAAGTTACCCTATCGGTCATACACGGGCGCGGCCATCTTGTTGGCGTGACGTAATTCCGTTTCCGCCCGCTATGTGTAATCTCGCAAAGTGTGCTGCTCGCTAGTACAATTTCGCGCGTACTCGCAAGGAAAATCTCGCGCGAACTTACCCACGCGGTCGTGAACGGGCGCGGCCATCTTGTTTCTCATTCATTGCTATGGTTCTGGGCATGCTTTCTGTATCCTCTCTCAATCTCTGCCATCCTTTGCTTGTTTGAAGTTTTTTTGATCTAATTTTACTTATTATCTAACCCTCTATTTTTCTAGCTCTATATTTTTGTGTTTTCTGCAGCTTTTATTTACTTTTAAACTACTTTTTTAAACTCTTTTCTTTTCTTCTTCACTATTCTATTTCTTCTTTATCATTTAAGTTTATTTCTGCCCAGACCATGGTAAAGGGAGCCGGGAAGCACCCTGAGAAGGGGAAAAGTCCCGCACCCCGTGCCCGGCTCCCGTGCGGGCGTTTAAGGGGGGAGCAAGTGGTCCCGAGGGAGATCTTCAGCGCGGAGGAAGTGGCGGCACTGATCTTCCATGTCCAGCGCCGCCTCCCCAAGACGATCCTGGGAGGCGGCAAGATCGCGACCGGCTATGGCATCCGGGAGCGCCGCCAGCGGTGGGAGAAGGTGTGCCGGGCCATGTACAAGATCTCTGGGGTCCGGCGCACATATAACCAGGCCACCCACCGCTGGACCGATGTCATGGACCGGGAGCGGGACTTGCTGGACGCGCTCGGCGTAGAGGTCCCCGGGCTTGGTGAGTAGTAGTAGTAGTACATTTACTACTCTGTTTTATCCTGCTCTGTTATTTGCAAATCTTTGTTCTTTACCAAGAGCAATAATGCTGCCGATTACATTGAGGTAAATTATATTTCAAAATCTTCTATGCATTTCATTTTCAGGTGCACTGCTCTCCTTCTCAGTAGCCTTGCTTGCTACTATGCTTCTTTGTTTTGTATGTTGTGTTCAGAAGCATTTCATTGGCCTGAGAAATTATGTATGAGTGTACTGTAAAGAAAAGAACTGCGTAATGCTAGACAGTAAGGGTCATATTTTCAATTACCGGCGCATCCCTGCAAAGTAGCAGGGATGCGGCAGTAATTGTGTGCCATGCCACCACCACCCATTGGCCCAAAACGTCACAGAAGCCTTACGCATCTGTGCCGTAAAGGCAGCGCATTGCTGGAGTTGCGTGCCAACGATGGCGCAGCTCCAGCAATGCTCTGGGGTACCCTATCTCCCCAATGCTGCATCAAGCCGTACGTCGGCTTCAAGCGCGCAGGGTTTGAGTCATGCATCATTGTCCTAAAAATGACTGATTGACATCTTGTAGATTTCCCTCAGCCACTTTTAGGATTCGTTCCTGCGCAGGTACGCCCTCCCTTGCGCCGGAACGCCCCCTGATGGCGCAGGGCTTTACAACGTGATGCATCGCCCATATGCCCATATGTGTTTTTTTTTTTAATATATACGCCGCACCAACACCATGGCGAGTCTTTTGTTCTGCCGCTGCGTCAGAAAAGGCACGCAACAATGGAGGAAAATCAGCCGCAACTTCCGCAAGGGACTTATAAATCAGCCCCAACAGACTGAAGTCCAGTCCTTCCTTTAGACAGTCACATGGCTATCAGAAGAAATAGTGGCGGTGGTGGCGGGTGGATTGATAGTTTGAGTATTCACTGATCTGCAAGCAGGATGGACTTTGTCTGTCACGTGTTGCGCACTACTGCCTGCAGTGCCAGGCCTAGGCAAACCTCTTTAGTAGTCTGTTTATTGAGTTACATAGGAACTTTCTAAGTCAACGTTCCGCAAATCAGGCAATACGAATAACGTAATATACCACATGAGATAGATCCCGTGGAATAGTTGTCTATCTATTTGCTATTTTTCCAAAATATGTTGTTATTGTTCTTTTGAAATGTTTGATTTGGTTGAAAAATCTCATCCATGTTTTATGGTTTTTCTTTCTTTCATGTTGTACATCAGCTCCCCCCAAGGGCAAGAGGACACAGGAGGAGGGTGCTGAGGATGCAGGCCAGGATCGGGCAGGCGAGGGCTCCTTTGCTGGCCCCAGTAAGTTTACATTTTAATAAACAGTACCTATTTTTTCCTAGCGTTCCTCATTCGATTTTTTCTAAATCGTCTTTGATCTTCTTGTAGACTGGATATAAATTCTTATCCTGCCTCGAATATGACTCCCTGTGGTATTACTAGACTATTCTTATTAGTCTGTCTGTGTAGCTAACTAAGATTGGACATTTGGCAATTCCATTGGACTCCCATTATATTCAGCAATACCTCTATGCACTGTCTCCTTACTGACTAGATAGTGTGGCAGAGTCATTCAGCTCCCGAAGTCACCGATTATAGATCCCCAATGATCTCTAGATTATCGTACGCAGGACAAGAGAGTAGTACGGAGTCACAGCACAGTCAAGAAGTGTCAGAGGCACTCATGCTTGCAAAAATTCCAAAACCTTTAGCTCATCCACTCTAGTCTAGAGGAACAAAAACCACAGAGTCTATTTAAGTGTAAAAGCTTTATTAAAAGTAAACACATTTATTAAAATCTACTTTGTCATAAAACTATTTAACTGTAAACGGAAAAGTGGTTAGTGCTGACGATTAATTGGACACATTTCTTGTGGTCGAGCCGAACTCTCACCTAGTTTGAACTTGATCCTGGTCGTGTTCTTAGGACTCAGGAGTCAAGCTTCTGTCTGTTAGGAGAAAAAGTGGTGCGTGTTAAAAATCAAAAGCAAGCATTCATCAGTTGTGCATAAAAGTGCAGCAAGACAACAGCCTTCCCTGGAAAATGGGACATTTTTACTATGGAGTAGACAGTCACAAATTATTACATTGTATTCTGTTTTTTTAACATTTCTCCTAGACCAAATATTATATAGTAGTGAGTGGTGTATTCTAACTTTCTTAAATGTACTTTGTAGGTGTAACATCTGGTGACGGGGCCAGCGCGGAGGTGGCTGTGTTGGACTTGGACTCGGAGGCCTCTGGGGAGGAGGCGGCGTTAGAAGAGCTGGTGGCCGTTCCTGTGGGGGATCAAACGGTGGTGGCGGAAACAGGTAAGCTATATATTCCTTACTTATTGAGATTGAAGACTGCATAGTGTGCTTTCTGCACGGGTGTATTACAATTACAAATCAACCAGGTAGTAGCCTCCTCGAAATGTACTTCGACTTAGCTGTGAAGTTTTTGGTGAGAAGAATCCCAATAAGTTCTTAGACGAACGTGATGGATGGGATGAACGAAAAGCGAAAGAAGGGTGTAAGTAATTGGGACGCGAACTTGTATGATGGCTGGCAAAGAAGAACGATATGTGTTTGCTTGGACCCAGAGGTGGCTGGGAAGGAAAGAATATGGTATGGTGCATGGCTGGGTCAATGATGAAGCAAGGATGGGTGGAAGGACAGCAGCCTGGGTGGGTGAAACAGAAACTGTATGTGTGCGTATACTTTGACTGAATGGATGCCTGGAGCATGGTATTCTCTGACTCTTACATAGCACATGTGTATCTAGAGAGAGTAGATGGTCGCCAGGTGAAGTAAGTGTTACCTTGAAGAGCATGTACCACCGCACCCGCACGTCCGTCCCAGTGCAGGGAAGGCAAGGAAAAGAAATTGTAAATGTGTCCAATACTACCATGAATAGTAGCAGTACTTTGTATTGCGTTTGCATTCACAGCATATATCTGGTTATTACGGTGGACACTCCGTACCTCTCTTAATAACTTTAGTTTACTTGTAGTACGTCATTCATGTGTGGGTGTATCACTGTTCACTCAATATTAAGCAAAGCACCTAAAGTCATCTCATCTGTCATTAAATACGTCCCATGTGAAGTGATAGATAATCAAATTAGTTAGCTTCTTCAGTTTCCTTTTCTAGTACTCATTTGCACTGTAGGGTGAAAGGTAAATTAATTAAGCAGTAGCCCTTGTAACAGAGTATTCTCAGTGCCACCCGTAATAGAAAAGTAATAGCTTCACCACCTGCATGTACTGGACCGGTACAGTAACGCAAGTCTGTCTCCATCATCATGGTGTGCAACTTTTTTTCTCGGGTGCAACTTCACTGTGCTGTGTCCATGTCATTCTGCCGGCTTGCATAAGATAACGTACCCATTTCCCTAAACAAGAGAGAAGAAGAAGAATAAGACTGGTGTACTGTCATAGTCGACTGTAATGGAAGTCCATAGTGGTCGTAGGATTAGTTCATTAAACTACCACTACTGTTAGAGCAAGGATGCAGAAGTGGGAGGTTACATAGATACTGTCCTCAATAGTTATGTACTGTGCTTTCAATTTGCTACTTGTACTCTGTGACCCAACTTTCGGCTCAATCACTTTGTGTTATTAATAAGGAGCATTGGTTACAGACTATGTCTTTCTTTCTTCATATAGTTGCTCCTTCCAAATCAACAACAAGGAGGGAGCAGGCTAGATTGGCCCGGCAACGGAGGCTGGAGGCCACAGTCGCCGAGTATCGGCGGCTGGTGGCCCTGGAGGAGGAGGAGGACACGCAGTCGAGCGGGGCAACATCTTCGACTGTGACCACTGCATCCTCCTCCGTGACTAAGCCAGCGGGACCGAGCCGGGCTAAGAAAGCCGACCGCCACCGCCAAGCAACCGAAATACCAGCTGCCCCCCACAGGAGCTGCAAGGAACGCCAACGCCGCCTACGAGTCCGCATGTCCAACCTGGAGCAGGAGGTCCTGAGGTATAAGACCTTGGTTAAGGGCCTCCGCTCCGAGCTTGCCACCCTCCGCAAGGAGTATGATGCCCATGCCGCATCATGCACCAGCACCAGCACCCTCCAGTAGTGGAGTGTCCCTTGCCCTTTTTTTATAGACTTTTGGGGGGTGGGATTTGGGAGTTGGGATCGTTTTGGGACGTTTCAGAGACAATCGTTGGGGTTAGGGTGGGTGAGGGAGATTATTTTGTTAGGGATAAATAAATATATTTTTCAACTTTATCTGACCATACCTGTTTTTTACTGCTTTTCAGTCTGGTGGGTGGGGGGCGGGGGTGTAACAGTAACTTTGTTTTCCTGAACAGTCGTAGGACTTTAGTAGTACAACCGTCAATCTCTTGTCTACTCCGAAATAATACTCCATTATACTACCTCCCACCAAACGCTTATCTTACCTGTAATTTGTGTTAGAAATTAGGGCTAGGCCCAGGGCTGGCTCCAGGTGAAATGGGGATTAACGTTGTCATTCCTGGGCGGGTGACATTTCCTCATTGCGGTGGTACTAGTGGTGTGACACAGTGGCAGTTGCATGCCTATGGAAAAAAAGAAAACGAAACCTTGTTTGTACTCCTTACTGTAGCATTACAACGGTTACGGTACGATCGAGAAAATAGCAGGTGACAGTACACTAGAACAGTGCCATAATGTAGCCTAACAAATGGTAAAGTATTGCAAGTATAACTAGTACTTGCGTTGAATTTATTTGACATTGGCTACTACTACTAGAAGATATAGTACTGAAGCTGAGTAAGTCTAGAAGATATCCTCGTATTCCTTCACCAGCCTGTTGCTGCTATCACCTTATCCTCCCCAGCAAGTGTGTGGAATTATTGATGTCATTTTAGTCAGACATCAAGCAAAACAACACAGCCCGGGGGAAGAGGGTTAGGGTTTGTAAAATGGATGGGAATGGGGGTTTCTTTTTGGGTAGGTTTTGTTGAGAGAAGAAAAAAAAAGCAGAGCATGGACAAACAATAATTGAAGATACAGAGTTTACAGACAATCTTTGGTTACAAACTAAAGGTAAGCACATGCAGTCACACTCATAGAATAAAAGACAACAATGGATACTGTATCTGTATTGCGTATGTTGTTGGAGTTGTCCTGTTGAAATTGGTAAGTAAGTTGCATGCAGCAAACAATTCCTCTTATTGGCGGCACTCCTCCATTCCAGCTGACGCTTCGTCCATCAATGTGGTGGTGACCACTGACAGAAGAGACACCCTGTCCACTGCCTGCCTGGCGGATGTTGACTGAAACCCGGCCTGTAATTATTGAACGGAAAACAGGAAGTGCTATTACAATACCACTGATAAATAAATAAAAGGTATGTACGCTGTGTGGTTCAAAAAGTGACACTTTGATTTCCCTAATAGACAGTACAATATTTTTGAAATTGCGTGCTCTGTCTGAGTCACCTTTTTAAGGATCAATAAGTATGGCCAAAATATTATAGCGGATCTTTCCCCTCAAGGTGGGTGTACTACTGTGTTTTAGAACAAAATTTGACCTTCCCAGCAATGCTCCCACCAAGACCCTTACTAAAGCCAGTCGCAAAAATGTAGAAGAACCCAATCATATCTCCAAAAACGATGCCTAGCAGAAAAATGGTTACAAAACGTACTTTGAAAGTAACAGTAGACCCAAATACAGACCGTGGATTGTATTCAAACCACTTGCCTGCAAGCAAAAGTATCCATAGCCAGCATCGCTCCAACAGTGCTCTACAACAACAGAACCGCGTTGCAATAGAACCCCCCTAAACACATGCAATCCTGCTGCTAGGGCTAACCCTAACGAACCCTAACTTACAAAAAGTGCCAAAACTGGTGTTTCCTTATGGATTTTGTCCAACAAACTTCTAGCCGGTATTAGACCTTCCCAGGAATGCCCCAGCCAAGACCCGCCAACCCACCCGCAAAAAAACACGCGGCAACACCCCCAAACAGCGAAAAAGCTAAATCTCATACTTACAATATCTCTCGGCCTTCGGTCCAAAGTAACGCGCTGTGCAGCTAGGTCATCATCAATCATCATAACTCCTGTTTTCCACCACGGATTTCCTGAAAAGCAAATGCAATCAAGATTAGACTGTCGCAGCAGTGCTTCGACAGAGACCCCGGCCGCAACCCACCCACGAACAGCAGGAAGCCCCCCAAAACGCTACATTGAGCAAGATGTCTGAAGAAATGGCAAAAAAAAGGCTTTTCCTTAAGGATTTTGTCCAAAACACTTCTATCCGGCATTAGACCTTCCCAGGAATGCCCCAGCCAAGACCCGCCAACCCACCCGCAAAAAAACACGCGGCAACACCCCCAAACAGCGAAAAAGCTAAAATCTCATACTTACAATATCTCTCGGCCTTCGGTCCAAAGTAACGCGCTGTGCAGCTAGGTCATCATCAATCATCATAACTCCTGTTTTCCACCACGGATTTCCTGAAAAGCAAATGCAATCAAGATTAGACTGTCGCAGCAGTGCTTCGACAGAGACCCCGGCCGCAACCCACCCACGAACAGCAGGAAGCCCCCCAAAACGCTACATTGAGCAAGATGTCTGAAGAAATGGCAAAAAAAAGGCTGTTCCTTATGGATTTTGTCCAAAACACTTGTATCCGGTATTAGACCTTCCCAGGAATGCCCCAGGCAAGACCCGCCAACCCACCCGCAAAAAAAACCCCGACACAACACCCCCAAACAGCGGAAAAGCTAAATCTCATACTTACAATGTCTCTCGGCCTTCGGTCCAAACGCGGCGCTGTGCAGCTAGGTCGTCATCATCATCAATCATCATAACTCCTGTTTTCCACCACGGATTTCCTGAAAAGCAAATGCAATCAAGATTAGACTGTCGCAGCAGTGCTTCGACAGACACCAAAAATTACACACAAACCACCGGAACCCCGCCAAAGAGCACCTCAAAGGCAAGCAAGTCAGCAAAAACGGCAAGAAATTTCCACCTCATATTTGGTCCAAAACACTTTTGTCCATTATTAGAGCTTCACAGCAATGGGCCCAAAACCGTCAACTCACCCGCAAAGAAGTACAACACCCCCACAAGTGCTGAGTCTTTCTTCATTGTGCGTAATCCAGCACTCTGCTTGGAGGGAAATCGCAGTCTGGAGGAGGAGGATAGAGGAGCATGTTCTTCAGAACTTGTGAACCTGAGGAATGTAGACTGCGGCACCTTCAAATCAATAAGCAAACAAGTGAAGACAGTTCTGATGATGGTCTTGTTTTTGGGATTAGGTGATTAAAGTTTGAATTAAATTAACTGTGCAAAACAAAGAAAGAGAGACACAAAGCACACAGGAATAAAAGTGAATAAGGACGAAAAAGAAAGTTCTTGATTGATTGTCTCATTTTCAGGGCTCGGTGTCAGGGAATAAGAACAAGATTTCGTCATCATACTCTGCGAATTCAGGCTGGATGAGGTCAGTGGCACCGAACAGAGAAAAAATCCCCTCATCTACGTTGCTGTCCTCCTCGTCTTCATGCGGCGTGCTTTCTCGTACTTTGTAATCTGGTGGTATGAGGTGCTGATTCATCTTGATCATTGTCAGCTGCTCCACATTTTTGGGCGAGAGGCGGTTCCGTTTGGGAGTTACAATGCCACCAGCAGCACTGAAAACACGTTCAGAAGACACCCTTGCGAGTGGGCAAGACAAATAGTTTATAGCCAGGTTGTAGAGCTGTGGCCACAATTGTTTTTTGCCATGCCAATACTGCAATGGCTCCTCATTAAGAAAGACCACTGTTGAGTCATTCAGATAGTCCTGCACCATCGACTCAAGGTCATCAACTGTTCCTCCACTTTGCTTACTTTTTGCTGTGCTGGGTGTGACATTTTTTCGAGAACCATACCCCATCAAACTTAGCCAATCCTCCTCCCCAGCCACTGTTAGTGTTGTCATTGTGTGTGGTGCAGATGATCCAGTTGCCGGTGTCTTTAACGGCTGAGAGGTCACTTGTGCCCCAGCCACAGGTGCAGAAGTGGATTCTTGTGACTGCGGATGGCCTGCTGATGCTGATGCTGATGTACTGGCTTCTCCTTCAATAACCTGCCGTTCTTTTTCAAACCTCTTGGCTGACCAGGCTAACCAATGTTTGTACTTTTGAACATCTGCATCAGCGAAAGGAAAGAATGCGTTGTCTGCCAGCTCCTTTTTGTAGCGTGGATCCAGAATAGTAGCACAAATGTAATGCTGATCTGAGTTGATGTTTTTAAGACGTTCATCACCACGTAGGCGATGTAATAATTTCTCAGACAAAATGAAATGGGTTTTTTTTTTTCATCTTTTTGAAACTCAGAAGAAACCGCCATCAGTTGGTGCTCCAGTATGCACAACAATGGGATAGCTTTTCCCAAATTACAGTCCTCCTGGCTGACTGCACGCGTGAAGAACTCAAAAGGACGAAGCATGTCTGTCAGGCTTTTAACTATGGCCCATTGCACCTTACTCATCCGCAGGTCCTCCTTCTGAGATGTAGCCTCTGTCAAGAAATAGTAATCGAGTACCGTATACTGCTCATACAGACGCTCAAGCATGTAGAAGGTTGAGTTCCAACGTGTTGCCACCTCCTGGATGAGTGCTTTCACTGGCATTCCACGTTCAAGTAGCAGTCTCCGCAGATGCTTCCGGGCCTTAAAAGAATGGCTGAAATGGTTGCACATTTTGCGGCAGGTGGCCATTACTTCGAACGCTGGACTCTCTTTATCACTCAAGAATTTTTGAACTACCAGGTTGATACAGTGCGCCAAACACGGCACTCTAACATGGTCACCCTTCGACATGGCCTTAACTACATTGGCGCCATTATCCGTGGAAACATAACCAATCTTGCGTTTTAGGGGGGATAGCATTGTCAAGACCTTTTTGTTAAACTGTTCCAAAAGGTTTTCTGCTGTGTGACTTTTCTCCAAGCCAAACATGGCTAGTGTTGCATGTTTCCGAGCAGCTTTGAAAACTTGGTCCGGGTCAACACCTGCGTTTAGCTTTGCTATAACACCTGAAAAAGAGACCCAGTGTGCAGTGATGCACATGTAATCATCGCCTGGGCCACTGGTCCACATGTCTGTTGTCAGATGTATTGTGTGAACAGCACTCTTCTGCAAAGCTGCCCCAATCGCCTGCAGCACATCTTCATGTAGTGCTGGAACCGCAACTCGGGCAAAATAGAACCGGCTCGGAACCTTCCATTTAGGGCAGAGCGTTGCAACTAATTCAAGAAAACCTACCGCTTCTACAAAAGAAAAAGGTAGAAGGTCCACAGCTAGCATTTTAGCCAGCTTAGTGTTATACAGACGCGTCAGTGGGTGGTTGCGTTCATATGGCACGTCTGAAGTAAGCATTGTTCTAATGTTGGCCTGGACCAAGCATTTACGGGCTGATAATGACTTCGTTGACCCAATTTTGCTCGCTGGTGAACTTTTGTGCGTTGGTGTCTCACTCGCTCCAACACTCTTAGTGTGCCTCACATTGGGTGTGCTGCTGACAGGGGTACTGGGTGTAAGGGAAGTGTTTGACACGTCTTCTTCCTGCTCGTCAACATCAGATGAAACATCAACGTTTCCTTGATTTTGGCCTTTCTTGATCGCAGCTAGGTGCGCAAACCATTGGACAGCGTGCTTTCTCTCAAGATGACCACTCTGGCCGCCGGTACCATAGTTGGTACCTGACTTACCACGACTAACTGCAAGCTTACAAAGGGTACAAATGGCAAACTTTGGATTTTTGGGACAAACAGTAAAGAAGTCCCAAACTGGGGACTTGAAGTGTCTGTGGGACCTGGAGGAGGCGGCGATACTGGTGGTGGTGGTCATGAAGCTAATGCCAGATGAAGTGGAGGATCTGGATTGCCCAACTTTTGTACGTTTTCCACTTTCACCGCCACTAATTAAGGTCGAGGTTGACGCAGGTCTCTTCTTGCCAGAAAGAAATATGGAAGCGGGACGAGTTGGTGTACTACTTAACTCCAATGATTGTGGTGTTTCCACTGCCTCCTCATCGACAACATCATCATCATCATCATCACGCGCAGCAGCTCTTCGGGCTAGGGTCAAAATGTCTGTTTGCTGCATGCCCGCTGGGGCTGCAGTGACCTTTATGATGACTGGGTCGTCGTTGGCAGAGTCTTCATCAGCAGCAGTATCCGCCACTTCTTGTTGAGCCTCATCACACTCCTTAAGTCTGAGACTTTGGACGAGCTTCCTTTTACGCTTAAGTACCTTTGTTGGATCATGGTGTGCCTCACTCTCAGACGGCTGTGGTGCTGGTTCCCAAGTTTGATCCGTATCATCAGAAGGAGGTGTGCTTGAAGAGGATGTAGACACCACCCTTGATCTCTTCCTTGCTAGGGTTGTGGAAGACAATGAAGGATCAGCAGGAGGAGTGGCTTCCTCAAATGATACCTCGCCTTGATTGTCGATTTCCTGATGTGCCCCTACTTCGGGAGGAACAACTATTGTGGGCACTTGTGACCCTCCATGCACCTCTGCTTGCGCATCTCCTTGCGCTGCCTCTCCTTCCACATGTACTTGGGCTTGTACTTGCACATGTGATTGTTGTTGCGGCTGTGGTTGTTCAACACTCGTCAGATGAGCTACAACAACCTGTGTTGATTGAGGGACATTGCTGCTGCTTTCTTGCGATGAGCCAACATCACTGGTCGATGGTGATTGAACAACTATACTGGCTGCCTCTGCAGCACTCAAGGGCTTGGACTTAAGTTGGCGTGGTGGTGGTGGTGGCACTGAGCCCAATGGAGCGGGGGTGCTGCTGCCAGCTTGGTCCCCAGCAGATCCCGCTGCTGCTGCTGCAGGCATACTTTTTTTTTTACTCCCAAAAAAAGGGGCGGGCGGCACACCAGTCTCCTTGGTAACTTGCTTCTTCTGCTCCTTACTGGCACCTTTCTTGCTAGAGGAGCTACGGGTTACTTTTTTTGGGGCCATCCTCTTCAGAGCAGGTCAGCAGGCAGCAGTTGCACGAGTTGCAGAGGGTTCTGTGTCCAGACGTGACGTCGCGTGACGTTATGCTGCACACACCGCTGCAGGACTTCTTCCTGGCACTGGTGGTTCTCTTGAGTCTTCTTGTGCACCTAAAAGCAATGGAAGACAGAGGAACATCAGTTCAGTTATACACCCCAAAAATTCGACAAAACACAGAAAAATGAGCACAATCCCATGCCATCCTTGATGTTTACATTGAAGACACCCCACAGAAAGACTACGGACATGCAAGTATGCAACACTCACTACCCCTGGGCATAATGGATGAAAAGTAGGCAAAATAAGTGCAGGCCTCAGACACTGCCTCTCCTCAAAATGGCCCCTTACACCCCAGGCACATGTTGCCTGTACCAGCCAGCACTCAAGATGGCCACCACCACCACCACCCACATGGCCAGTCCACATCAACAGTACACCCCCAAAAAACAGAAAAACAGCCAGAAATCACCACAATCCAACGCCATCCATGATGTTTACATTAAAGAGAGTGAGACCACACCACAGGCACACTCAGTCCATGCACCACCCACCACCCCTGGGCAAAAGGCCACACCAGCAGCCCCCCAAAAACGACAAAAAACAATAAAATAAGCCCAATCCCAGCCCATCCATGGCCTCAATTATGTTTAAATTCAAGAAGACACCCCACAGAAAGACTAGGCCCATGCAACACTCACCACCCCTGGGCAAAGGGCCCCACCAGCAGGCCCAAAAAAACGACAAAAAACAATAAAATCAGCACAATCCCAGCCCATCCATGGCCTCAATGGTGTTTAAATTCAAGAAGACACCCCTCAGAAACACTAGGCCCATGCAACACTCACTACCCCTGGGCATAATGGATGAAAAGTAGGCAAAATAAGTGCAGGCCTCAGACACTGCCTTTCCTCAAAATGGCCCCTTACACCCCAGGCACATGTTGCCTGTACCAGCCAGCACTCAAGATGGCCACCACCACCACCCACATGGCCAGTCCACATCAACAGTACACCCCCAAAAAACAGAAAAACAGCCAGAAATCACCACAATCCAACGCCATCCATGATGTTTACATTAAAGAGAGTGAGACCACACCACAGGCACACTCAGTCCATGCACCACCCACCACCCCTGGGCAAAAGGCCACACCAGCAGCCCCCCAAAAACGACAAAAAACAATAAAAAAAGCCCAATCCCAGCCCATCCATGGCCTCAATTATGTTTAAATTCAAGAAGACACCCCACAGAAAGACTAGGCCCATGCAACACTCACCACCCCTGGGCAAAGGGCCCCACCAGCAGGCCCAAAAAAACGACAAAAAACAATAAAATCAGCACAATCCCAGCCCATCCATGGCCTCAATGGTGTTTAAATTCAAGAAGACACCCCTCAGAAACACTAGGCCCATGCAACACTCACTACCCCTGGGCATAATGGATGAAAAGTAGGCAAAATAAGTGCAGGCCTCAGACACTGCCTCTCCTCAAAATGGCCCCTTACACCCCAGGCACATGTTGCCTGTACCAGCCAGCACTCAAGATGGCCACCACCACCACCCACATGACCAGTCCACATCAACAGTACACCCCCAAAAAACAGAAAAACAGCCAGAAATCACCACAATCCAATGCCATCCATGATGTTTACATTAAAGAGAGTGAGACCACACCACAGGCACACTCAGTCCATGCACCACCACCCCTGGGCAAAAGGCCACACCAGCAGCCCCCCAAAAAAGACAAAAAACAATAAAATAAGCACAATCCCAGCCCATCCATGGCCTCAATTATGTTTACATTTAAGAAGACACCCCACAGAAAGACTAGGCCCATGCAACACTCACCACCCCTGGGCAAAGGGCCCCACCAGCAGTCCCAAAAAAAAGACAAAAATCAGCACAATCCCAGCCCATCCATGGCCTAAATGGTGTTTAAATTCAACAAAACAGTTGTATCATGCACCCCTAACCAACCCTGGTCCTACTGGATACTGTGGCTACCCACAATATAATTTATTTAATGTTCTGAAAAAGTTCCAAATTTTTACTTGCAGCAACTGTAATGCCCCAAACAAACTTACTTGTGAAAGTTGATTTCTAATCCAAAAGTGATCCAAAGACAGTCAAAAAGGCCTCAAATCCAAATATCCAGCAGCACCCACAAAAAGTAATCCTTCCAGCTCCAGATCCAAATGAAAGTGACCAGGAGATGGACAAAGCACTGGGAGGAGCCTGCTGGACAGGAACAGGAAGTTGGAGACTGTGGGGCACTTCCTTCCTCCCCCCCCTCAAAATGGACTCCTTGCAAAAAAAAAAGGCCATGCAAATGTCAACCAGAGGAGTGATTCTGATAAAAATCATAATTTTCTGAAGGTTTATCCTGTTTGCTGGTGATTTTCTTGTGCGAAATTGCAAAATCTCTATTTCGCAAGTGCGAGATTGTTCCTTTCCGCCGCAACTACGTGTTCGCAATTGCGAACTCTCGCGAGGTGTGCTGTGCAAGGTGGCAAGCCGCGAGTACGTATTCGCGGGCGACAAACTCCCGCGGGAACACGCAGCAAGATCTAAAATGGCGCGTCACTCGCAAAGAAAAACAACTCGGCAAACGCTAATATGACGGAAAGTGAACGCCGTGCACCACGCCGCGCGCCGCAACCAAGCAAAAAATCCGCCGCGAGCGGATTCACGGATTTTCGACAAATTCGCGAGCGTTCGCGGATTGCGGATTTGCCGAAAATCCGAAAAATCCGCGAGCGGAGCGGATTTTACGCCCATGCTTAGTCACCACATCCCCATGATCATCAAGCTCCTGCACAGAACAGTACCGCGCCCAGGGTTCCCTGATCCTGTCCGCTAGGCCCTTCCCCGGCCTACCTCCCTCCCCATAATATCTGGCCGTGGAACGCTTGGATAGGAATTTCACCTCTTGCTCCGCCAAATCATTATATTCAGTGACTTTCGTCCTGATCGCAGCCAATACTGCAGCCTCGGCACCGAGCTCCAGGCGACGCTCCAGAACCGCCAACTCCTTTTCCAGTCTGGCCATAGAACCCCGCAGGGACGTCAGCACACCAGATCTCAGGCCAATGCATGCTCCCCGTATCGTCACTTTGAATGCCTCCCACACAACACTCATAGTGTCGACAGATCCCACATTTTGCACAAAGAACTCCTCAATAATCTGACGCAGACTCTCACGCAACACTTGATCAGACAACACACCAGGGGAGAAACGCCACGTGAAAGGAGCGGGGGCAAACATAGGCAGTTTCATCACCAACTTCACAGGCGCATGATCGGAGAGAGTGCGGGGAAGGTGGTCAACATCCGTCACCCATCCATGTACATCCCGAGTTACCAGCCAGTAATCCAACCGCGACCACGTATCATGCGCCGATGTGTAACACGTGCCCTCTCGCCTAATCGGGTTCCTCATTCTCCAGACATCCAATAGTCCCAAGCCATGCATGCCCTCACATACCGCAGCCGTTGCCTTCTTACGCCCACACGGCCTGTCCTGCTTTCTGTCTAATTCAGTATCCAACGTGACATTCAAGTCACCACCGCAGACGATAGCCGACGGGGGAAGCGCATAAAGTTTGTTCCAGAGAGTTACATAAAATTCTGGGTCGTCTACATTGGGTCCGTACACATTAAGCAGGATGACCTGCAAACCACACAATTTACCCTGCACAAGAATATATCTACCCTCCCGATCAACTTCCTCATGATGTATTTCAAACGGGAAATTTTTTTTAACCAAAATCATCACTCCCCGGGCATATGAGGAATAGGATGTGGCCAGCCGGACTCCGGCCCATTGCTTACCCACCATTTCAGCCGCCCTCCCCCGAAGATGAGTCTCCTGAAGAAACACAACCTGAGCACCGTGCCTATTCAGAAAAGCAAGCATCCGCCGCGTCTTTTGCGGCCGATTAAGTCCCCGCACATTCCACGTGACACATGTGAGTTTACCCCCTCGATCCATATCGCCAATCAGTTAAACAGCCCAATACTACATATGTCCCCACCACCACCCTATCGTCAACCCAACCATCACCACCCAGCGACCCAGCATGTTCATTAGCACTCCAGTAGGTTGCCGCAGCCAAATGCCAACAGGAAGCAATACAGTACATAGGCAATTCAGAACCCCAGACTCCGACCAGGACATGAAACATTACCCCAACAAACTCCAGGAACTCATCCCCCAACCCCCCACCCACTTCAGCAGCCCCAATTTGCCAAAGCCATCCCGCGGCCCCCCCCAATGCAACCCCCAACCATGCAAACAACTGTGCGTGGGGATCTCCCATAACCAGGGGCGCAGCGGCGCACAACTCCCGCCAGAACACTGACGAGAGCAAGACCAGACTCGATATACAAACCCCCCCCCCCTTTCCATAACCCCCATCTGTCAAAAGTGTAATGCAAGCAATGCAGCAGTGAAATGTGAACACATCATAGGACAACATTCAGGAAGCTCGTCACATATCAACAGAGATGACAACAGGGGTGCACAGTGCATAAGTCGTCCACATAATAGGCTCCCGAACCGCCCCACAGCCCTGCATCCAGCCCTCCCACTCTCCGCATCAACTGTGCACCCGGTCAATACCACAGTGCAAATGGTGCAGTTAGGCAGCCGGGCCACGGCACAGTCCTTCCGCCCCTCGACAGTAGCCACAGTTACAGGTCTGGACAAGCCCAATTCCCTTTGGCTGTAGGATCGGGCTCAGCCGCCCCCGTTGTAAATCCATAAGAGGCACAATGCAGCATCGCTCTACTGTGCACCCCCGTCGGAAAACGTATACAAAAAATTAGGCAACTTCATCTCGCTGTCCGTCATCGTCTTCCTGAAGCCCTTCAGATGCCCTTTTGCGTTTCTTCTGTTTTTTGGCGTAGTCCATAGCTGCCTTAGGAGAGGAAAAAATCTTGTTACCCGCCGGTGGTCCTATCCGTAGGCGAGCAGGATATAGCATGGCATAAGGAACGCCTTCGTCACGCAGAAGTTGTTTCACTGTGGTAAATTCTTTGCGCGCTGTCTGCACCGCCACGGTGAAATCCGGATAAAACTGAAGCTTGTTACCCTGATATTCAATGGAGCCTTTCTCCCTTGCAAGGCGCAGAATGGTGTCTCGGTCCCTATAGTTCAAAATCTTGGCTACTATCGGACGCGGTGTGGCCCCAGGTGGTGGTCGTTTAGCCAGGGAGCGATGAGCACGCTCCACTATGAAGACGCTAGATAGCTGGTCCGCTCCAAAGATGTCTACAAGCATACGTTCCATAAAGTCCTCCATGCGACCAACATTCGTGGATTCTGGCAGGCCCGTGACGCGGATATTGCTCCTCCTGGATCTCCCTTCCAACTCCTCATTCTTTGTTTGAATGACCGCCAGAACCCTTTCCATGTTGAAGACCTTGGTCGAGACCGTTGCAAGGCCGTCTTCGGTAGCTGACACTCTCTGTTCCACCTCTCCCATCCGTTCATTTTGGCGATCAAATTGCGTCGCCATGTGGTCCAGTCGGTGATTGACAGACTCCATAGTACCCTCGATCGATTGTAGGGTCTTTTGCATAGCCAGCAGCGTGGATTCCAAATTCGGAGTTCCCCCCGTCGCGCCTCCCGGGTCGTTGGTAGTTGGCTCCTGTGAAGACACGTGCGTCGTCTTTTTGGCCTCAAAGGTGATCTTCGGCTGGTTCCTCTCCGTCCTACCCATGGTGGCGCTCCGCGTGAGCCAGGCCCAGCCTCAGTTCGTGCGCAGCCAAAGTGTCCCACCACCTAACACTCAGCGCTTTCAGTGTAGGTCAGGCCAACAGCGACCACAATCAGCCTCTCTATTCTAGTCCCTGGGCCTTGATGTGCATGCAGACCACCCAGCTACTCCCGCACCGCAGCGAATGTTCTCGCGGTGACACCCTCAACTCTGCCACCAAAGCAGGCAACAGTTCACAAAATGGCTGGCACAGGACGTCTGTTCCCCACGTGGCAGGCAGCCCAGCAGCTTCCACAAGCACCCGGTCGTTTATTATCCCTGGGCCTCAGTCAATGTGCAATCCACCTCGAACCATCTGCACCCCAGCCAGCATACACCCGACGGTGCCCTCGCCACTGCCGCTGACGCAGCCAAGAGTATGGCGAATGGCCGGCACAGAACGCTCTTCCTCCTCGCAGCAGCACCCAGCCAGCCCGCTCCTTGCAGCAAGCCTCCCGCCACTGCTCAGCGCACTCCAGCAGCGCCGCCCGGCCTTTCACCTCTCCGCAGGCCGTCTCCGCTCACACCCCCACCAGCTGCGGTCTGCACAGCGCGGCCCCACGCGGCCCAACACCACCTCCGCAGCCCCGGGCTCGCGTAGCGCCCCGCCCCACTCACCGCAGCCAGCAGAGCCGGGACCCGACCGCCCTCTCGTCCGGTTCCTCCAGAGGCTTCCACGTCCGGCAGCGCCACCTCATGCGCCAAGCCGAGCGGCACCAGGCCCCACACGCCGGGAGCAGGCGGTCACGCAGTTCGGTCCGCAGCGTGCTGATATCCCTCTCAGGCCGGGGGTCCGTCGGCTGCAATCCGGGGAAAGGCCGAACAGCTCAAGGGACGCTCACCGCAGCAGCCGCCCAGCCGGAAACCGCACCAGTAGCTCTCCGGCAGCAGCAGAGTCAGCTGAACTCAGTTACGGGGCTCAGGAGGTACAATTAAAGGATTATTAGGCAAATGTTAGCTGGTCTCGGCGGAGCCTCACGTAAGTGCGGCCATCTTGCTCGGCGCCCTCTAGCGCCCCAGGTAAGAGCTGTTCATGTTATGCTTCCAAGGTTTTACAATTCTTTTTAGGGAAGTTTTGGGAGATAAAAAAGAGCATGTTGAACCTTTCACTTGTTCAATGTTATGTTCTTTTTTAAGGGTAAGGATTTTTTTGTGTGTAGAGAAACACCAAGCTGAAATTACCAATGTTGTGATCACCAGGGGCCCGATTCACAAAAGTAATTTGAGACAAAATCCTAACTTTACGACTTTTGTATTCACAAAAGGCATTTAGGAGTAGTAAAGGTAGGAATCCTAACTTTACTACTCCTAAATGCCTTTTGTGAATACCGAATGTCGTAAAGTTAGGATTTTGTCTCAGATTAGTTTTGTGAATCGGGCCCAAAGGGATTTTGTTATCGTGCATCTCGAAGTGGAGGTAATGTAAGAAATAAATAGGATGATTAGTGGCATTTGAGACACAGGTTCTGCCTTGTATGTAGATCCTGCAATTTCTAGTTGCTTTAGACTGAAGGAGAGGAAAATGTCTGTCATTGATGGCAACGGCCTGGTCTCATTCATCACGTTTTATTCATTTTTAAGTGCATTGATTCACTACATATCAAAATAAAGCAGTATGGTCTGAGAAAATAATGAGAAGATGGTACCACTTGTAGTTATACCCAGGGAAATGTACACTACACCAAAAACTACACCATTTCAGGAAAAAACATATTTTTTTGTGGCACGTAAATGTTTTAGTGGCAGTCTTTTACCGACATATTGACTGACAGTATAAATGTTATATGTTACTCTGATTTTTCTTTGATATTTTTGGTACACTTGTGTCAAAATGCATATGCCTTGAAACCTAATAATTGTGTAGAATTGCCGTAATGGGCAAACAGACATTTTATAAGAGGTGGAAAGAGAATTTTCACCCACTGTATCACATGTTTTTTTAAAACCCTTTTTACACATTAAAATCACAATGTTATGGAAAAATAATGTGTTTTTTCTCTGATTCTTGTACAGGAGCTCTGACTGTAATTGGTTTGCACCACAAACATAGCCTGCTGCATACCAATGTGAAGGATAGTAAGCCAGCATGGGTTCCAGTACTGGCATATTGTTTGGAGTCTAGTCTAGTTCTAATTAGATCTCTGTGGTTTTACCAAAGGCAAGTTATGCTCATGAAATATGAAAATCTTCTCTGGGCTAGACCTTATAAATGACTCATGGGCAGGCTTTGTGGTGGAGAAGTGTCTGGGCACTGTAGGCCTTGAAAAGGTCTAGTGGACCATTTAGGGTGGGCCTCATGCACTTCAGACTATTTGCCACCACATGTTCTTTAGCAAGATGTTTGCAAGCCCTTTAAATATTTTGTTAGTTCCCTTTACACCATCTGTAATCCTGTGTATTAAACCACCATGTTTGAAAAATGGAACTTTAAAATGAACTATTTGGCTTCAGTGTTCCCAACATTTGTTGAGGAGTGGCAGCTCTCCAAGAAAGTAAGAATGTGTCAATAACCTGTGTGCAAAGTGAGGTTGGGTTGAGGATTTTTGCCAGGCCAGCTTTTGTTTCCTAGTCAAGCCCTGAAATCAGCCTGTTACTGCGAAACAAGTCTTGGCAACAGCAGTCCTCTCACACTGCCTCACTGGCGCTCGCTCCAACTCTCCTTCTAGAGCAGGCACTGTGAGTGCTGGGGAGCAGAAATATGTCTCAATACTGACTGCATTTGAAATTAACTTGATGAGGTCGGAAGCAGGGATGCCTTCAAAGGTACATGTATTTCCATACATCAAGGCCCACGACATGACACGCCCTGCCAGCTCAGATCCCAACAGCTCACTAGTTGCTGTAGCGGGATCCCAGCAGACATATGTAGTGTGCATGTGGAACCTCATGTTAAACCATAACAATGCATTGTCACTACATAAAGGAGAGAACCCGCCGGCTCAGCACGTGCAAAACAGTACGCATTCAAGAACACACAACATGCATCAAACAATGCAATCTATTACAGCATTGAATGTACCGGGTAAAAACAGATTCCTGCAAAGTAGACAAGTGAGAGGATTAAAAGAGGGCATGGGTACAGAGAACTCAACAGCATCTCTATATAACTACATGGTAAAACTTAAGAGATAGGAATTAGGCTACAGGGCTACATCCACCCGGGCAGTGGTGTAGCAAGGTGGCACGAGTTTTGGGGGCAGCGGAAAACGCTCGCAAATCCCCCCCCCCCCCCGCTCTCACACATGGCCGCGGGGCAGCAAATGCAGGGCCCGCCACCTGCGGCCATAGGGCTAGCTATGCCTCTGCACCGGGGATTGCCCCTGCCCAGTGGGCAAATTCTGTGGTGTTTCTTACTGTTCCGGATAAGGTTTTATGGCAGACTGCTGATGGTTTTGATATTTTGATAAATTCTGTTTGACATATTTAGAACCACTGCCAGAATGTACTTAACTTGCTGCATAGCTGACAATGTAATTGAATTGATTATGCAACAGAAAGAGGGATGAAACTGAAGACTATTTTGATGTGAACCACATATGTCGACAGGGCCGAGCGCTAAGTAGCGCGCGCCGCCATTATGGCGGTCGGACCGGCCCCGGGAGAAAAGGGGGAGGTGGGAGCGCTCTCACCTCCCCCAGGAGCGACCTGATGCAAACCACATATGTACATACGCACAGAGAGAGAGAAGTTATAGGCATTGAGAATACATGTTCTGTTCTGAAGACAGTATGCAGCACATCTTATGAATATATCTGATGTGTGTCTTCTTGCTGTCCTACACAAATGTGTTCACATGCTCTGCAATAAATATCGTTTGCACTTTTAAAAGAGAGTGGGAAACTATATTGCATTCTTATCTGTTTCTCTCATAAACCTCGATTTAGGATTTGGAGGATATTCCGTCACCCTATTTAGAATGAACAAGTGGCTGTAAACTAAAATACGACGAGACATCTGCCTATTTTAGTGAAATATCCTCCTGCATATGACAAACTATAAATCGAGGCCATGGTGAACTAAGGATTTTCAAGCAAAGTATGACTTTTTTTAATCTCCTTAATTCTTGTCTCCTGATGGCGGTGGGTGAATTTCAAAATTGGTGAAGTGTAAAATCCTACCTTGCATTGCATCGTGCATTCATTCATACCTAGAGCGCATTCGCACACTTCTTCGACATCGAATGTATCTTTTAATGGGGCCAAATGACACACTTTCAACCTCAACACATTGCTCGACAATTTATAGTTTTTCAAGATATTTATAAACCGGGACTTGTTAAATATTTCGAAACATTTCTGCCTTGCCAGTTTATAGGATGACTTGAAAATATTTTCCATGCCAAGGCTTAGAACGTAGCAGGGCCCCTCCTGGAGACTGAACTTTCCTATTGCCAAGCCTGTCAAATAACCTCAACGCTGAGTTAGCAGAGACTGCTCTAAAATGCTATTTTAAGTTTTTTAAGTAGGATGAAAATGTGTGGTCCGTCCATTACCAAATATTTTCAGAGAAGTTTCTTCTTATGTTTGTTAACCCAGTGATCACAAACATTTGTCTAATAATGACAATATATTGCAACATATACTGTCACCAAGAACCATAATATGAAGTCAAAATAACAACTGATATTTACAATGCTTAGAAACTGCAAAAACTGATGTAGAAAGCACTAAACCAAAATAAGTAGGACTTGTATTAGAGGTATTACAGAAGAGGTACTACAGTGCTTAGATTGTACATGCCATGGCATTGGAAAACAACAGTTTTATCTATGAATATTAAAGCCACATTTTAATATATTAATTCCTCGTACATGAGATGCATATTTATTATTAGATGGCAACATAAACAGCAGTAAAAATTCATATTATTATGTGGGGTTTGTTTACATTTGATCAAAGGCTTTTTATTTCAGGGTGTTTTTTCAAAGTGAGGCCCCTGCCCGCAGAATGTGGTGTGTGTCCCCAGAGTAGGGAGAGGAGTTGGGGTGAGGAGTTGACCTAATGGATAGGGCGGTCAACGTCAAATCTGGGGAACCAGGTTCAAGTCTCAGCAAGGACACGCAACATTCTGTGATTCTGAGCAAATGACCTAATCTCCCCGTGCCTAACAAAAATGAATGTGTCCTCATGTAACGCAACGGATGCTTGTGTAAAGTGCTCTGATACCTTTGGGTCAAGTTTGCGCTATATAAAACTACGCAAAAAAAAAGTCTCCAGTAACTCAAAGATATGCATTGCCCTTGGGCTGAAAGGGGCTCACTTGAGGATTGAGGGCTCCCCTGTGCTGAGAGGCTGCATAGGCCTGTGTTACACCCCTGTCACACGGGTTTTGTGAAAACAATCAATCTGCTAGGAGGACTGCCTTTTAGTTACATGTTGTTGCTTTCACTAGTCATCTTCCTCCATGGAGGCTCAGAAACACATGTATGAGCTGATTAACAGTGCATAAGAATGCTGTTCTGTTTGCTTAAACACTGTGATTATGTGTCAGCTGTACCTAGTTTGGCTTGCACTAGAGCTGGCCACACTTAGCCTATTCTGTATGTGGTGGGAGGGTGAAGAGCGGTTCCCTGTACAGTTAAATTAAAATACCCCTGGTTTTGTTGTTCATTGTGTCAAGAAGGTCAAATAGTGCTTTATTCAAAGCCTTCTTAGAAGACTTTCCTGGGAGTTAGAAGTTCAAGAGAACTATGCTGTTGGCTTAGATGGTGGATGAGGTACTGACTAGGTCGACTTTTCCCCAGTGAAGCTTTTGCTGAGATTAGGTCTGAAATTGGATGAAACTTGGTGATCCGAGAGGGGGAAGTAGCTGGTGGGTAGTTATGTAGAGAGAGGAAGATGTAATTTCCAAACCAAATACCTATAAATGTTTCAAAAAGGGGCTTCAAAATATGTCTGTGCCTATGGCCCCCAAAATCCTTGAGTTGGCACTAAGCCATGGAGCTTCGAACCTGTGCATCAAGTAGAAAATGGCAGAATAGACACGAGACTCCAGGGATGAGACGATACCAGCGTAAGTCAGTTTTGTGATTATTTTAATTATCATTTTCTGGCAGGTATACTAATGATAATGCTATCAGATGAGTTCCCAAAGATGCTTTCCAGTCTGTATTATCACCAACATGGACAATTATCTACATGTATAAAAGACTCAGGATTAAACTGTTGGGATCATTTTGAGCAACTAACCCACACCTGTGATCTCTCTGCAGATGGTGCTGGATAAGTTTTATCTATCCAAACTACTATATTACCAGAGGCCAGAATTGCCGAAAAGCCATGTTAGTTGTCTGACTAGCAGTCTACACTGTGGGACCACCACTATGGTTGATACAACATTTGACTAATACCTATGCACCATCTTGGTAATGCAGGATTCTTCATGCGAATGACTGCCAGGCGACCCAAAGCTTAATTCCTCAATGTAATGTTATGTTATGTTAAAGGCATTTTATTGAGCGCACGTACACCAAACAGTTTCATGATGCTGGAGTTATAGAGAAGGCTGCAACAACGACAGAGTTAACTTAGTCATACGCCTGGGAGAACAGCCAAGTCTTAAGCTGTTTCCTAAACTGTGCATAAGAAGTCACAGACCTCAGCTCTGCAGGAATCAAGTTCCAAAATTGTGGGGCCAAGACCACGAATCTTAGTCCTCCGTGCTTCTTACGTTTGAATGATGGAGTAGCCAGCAAATACAAATGGGATGAACGCAGGTCTCGAGAAGGGGTATAGAGATGAATCCTAGAAGAGATAAAAGCTGGACTGTTACCAGAGAGGGCTTTGAAGATGGTACAACCCAGTTTGAAAGCGCAGCGTTTGCCGCTTTCAATGGGAGCAACATCTCACTGGGTCATTAATCATAAGTTCTATATGTGGTTTGGCACAATTGTTTAAAAACGTGTTGATTCTTTAACTTCCTGTAGACCAGCCAATATTCTTACAGAATATGATGTGCAAATGGTGACTGTACAAACAAATTGTACAGGTAAAGGTATGCATGGTACCTGCATTCCCAGGGACAACCAATTACAGGTGTCAACACTGTGAAAAATGACTTGCAGTGCATTCAGAACCTAAATCAAACACTGAATTGGTTTACATTCAGGGAAACTTTATTCCAATTTTTATTCCCATCAGCAATATGCAGGTATTCATCTAATTTAAAGAAAAGGTAGGAAGATCCTCAGCAACATAATTTGCTGGAGTGTCACCATTTTGACAGATTTTTATCTTAAAACTCAATTGAACTGAGTCAGGTACAAACTTGTGTGATTTCCCTGCTGAACCTCTATAAGAAACCGAGAGCTAAGGAGCAGAGACAATTTAAGGGAAGGGCAAAGTAGGGAATTGCCCAGGGCCCCATCTTCCAAGGGAACCCCCTGGAAAGTGAATGTTCTCTCTATTTAATCTCTATCTATACTATTTCTCTATTTAAACCTTTCTCCCTTCCTGCCTACATCTACTTGTGAGACTATCTCAAGAGTCATTGTCATCTTAACAATTTTTTGGTGGTCCCAGACACAATGTAATTTAACAGTTTTTTGTGACTCTATTGGAGTTTAACATATATCTTTGTATTGTTTGGCATCAAACAGGTTTGATTTTGTACGAAATGGGCAATAGAATTCAAATTTGGCCTGTACAGGGGCTCCCAAAATATATATTGCCCATGGCTCCCCAAATCTTTAAGATGACCCTGCTATGGAGAATTGATTTTCCTAGCTGATTCAATAACCATTAAAGAATTTGCACTCCTTAGGGAAGAGGAGATTTTTTCTCTGAATTTGTGTGAGTAAGCAATATAACCATTTCTGTTTTTTTCCCGTAATGCAGAAAAACATTCTGTCTATTACTTAAAACTTTGAGGCCGATAAAATATTACATTCTCCTACTACAGTGTCTCATGCTAATGAATGTGCCACAGTGTACTTATGCTTTAGAAGTGGAAGTAATGGTGTCAAGGCAAGTACGGGAAATAAGTGATGCACCATGACCATGGATAGACCTTTTTTTAAAGAGTAGCCATCAGAATTGAGTTCTCTTGTAATTTTTAAATTTCCAATTACATAGCTATAAGGCCTGTTCAAGGAAACAAATTCAGAGAAACAAACCAACACCTGTTACTCTTTCAATTCCCCAAAGTCCCCTTCTCTCTGCATCCACGGTGCTTCAGAAGTGAAGTTGATGTATGGTAGGCATCTTCATTCCAGAGGAATAAGAGATTATAAGAACAATGGGTCCGTTTAAGGTCTGCAACACATACTTACTTGAGATAATTCACCGTACCCTTCAGACACTTAGGGCTTGATTATGATGCCAGTCGGACTCTTGTCCGACCAGCACCATAGCGGAAGCAGGACTCATTCTAGAAGTCAGCGGTACCGCTGCCCTGATTACAATGCGACCGCCTTCATGGCGTCATAATGTGCAAATATTCAATTGCAGAGCATGCTGCACGATGCAGCACATGCCCCAAAAGAAAATAAACACTTTAAAAACATCCCTGCACCGTGTGGCAGGCACATGCGGTGTCTGAAACATGGTGCAGGGATGGTGTGCCCCCCAGGCCCTATAGCGGAGGGCCAGGGGAGAAGGGGACCTTCTAGGGACCCCAAAGTCACTTTCTGCCTGCCTTTTCATGGGGGGTGAACCTCCATGAAAGGGCAGGCCGAAAGGGACATTGTAATCCTTACAGCAGTGCCTGAGCAGGCACAAACCTAATGTAGGAATTACTGACCCTTCGATGCTGAGTCCGTCCATGAGGCAGGCGTAAGGTTTTTACGCATTGGTGTCCTAGAAGTGGCACAGTGAAATCCTAAAGGTTTCACTGTGCCACTCCTACGACCCTTTCCTGTGGGGGAAAGCCCACCCTGCTTACAGTATACCTGATGCAGGTATAATATAGCCCAGGGGTTTATGAAGTTTCGCATCTGCCTAGATGCGTCACTTCGTAAATATGGGACACCGTAGCGCAATATTTACGCCGCCACTGCGTCACAATAAGTGACACAGCAGCAGTGCAAAAGTGACACAGGGGCTCATAAATAAGGCCCACAGTATTTTGTGTAACTTTCTTTGATTGAGGCCACCTAAACAAAGTGTACCCTACTTTGACACAAAGCATGATAAACGGATTGTTGGCTCAATATATAACTCACATTTGGACGATATCGATGTTGCGGTGGGTGGACTACATTAAGGGCAGATTAGATGGTCACAATGTGTCCACAACGTGGCAGTCAGATTAGGTTTTGGATTAGGCATGTCTGACAGCATCAGGGCCAGTCTTGACATTCACCATTGGCCACCTGGTGTGCGGGGAGGGAGTTCCATGTTTTGGCAGCCAGGTAGGAGAATGATCTTTCTCCGGCAGTGGTTCTGCGAATCTGTGGAACGGTGGCGAGGGCGAGGCTGGCGGAGCAGAGCTGGTGGGAGGGAGTGTAGAACGAGAGGCGGTTGTTAAGGTATTCGGAGGCCTATGTTGTGGAGCGCTTTGTGTGAGTGGGTGAGGAGCCTGAATGTGATCCTCTTGTTGACGGGGGGCCAGTGCAGGTTCTCAGGTGGGCGGATATGTGGCTGTGGCGAGGGATGTCGAGCATGAGTCGTGCGGAGGCGTTCTGTATGCGTTGTAGTCGTTTATGTAGTTTGGCAGTGGTTCCTGCGTATAGGACATTTCCGTAGTCCAGTCGGCTGGTGACAAGGGCCTGGGTGACCGTCTTTCTGGTTTCGGTGGGGATCCACCGGAAGATCTTTCGGAGCATGCGCAGGGTGTTGAAACATGATGACGAGACGGCGTTGACTTGCTTGGTCATCGTGAGGGAGGAGTCCAGGATGAATCACAGGTTGCGTGCATGGTCCGCGGGTGTCGGCACGGAGCCCAGAGTTGGGGACCACCAGGAGTCGTCCCAGGCGAATGGGGATTGTCCGAGGATGAGGACCTCCGTCTTGTCTGAGTTCAGCTTCAGGTGGCTGAGCTTTATCCATTCTGCAACGTCTTTCATTCCTTCCTGTAGGTTGGTTTTGGCGGTGGCTGGGTCTTTGGTGAGGGAGAGTATCAGCTGGGTGTCGTCGGCGTAGGAGATGATGTTGATGTTGTGTTTGAGTGCGATGGCGGCGAGGGGGCTCATGTAGATATTGAAGAGGGTCGGGCTGAGCGAGGAGCCTTGGGGTGCGCCGCGGATGATCTCGGTGGCTTCTGAGCGGAAGGGAGAGAGGCGGACTCTCTGGGTTCTGTCGGAGAGGAATGAGGTGATCCAGTCCAGGGTCTTTCCTTGGATCACAGTGTTGTAGAGGTGGGTTATTAGGGTGCGATGGCATACCGTGTCGAAGGCTGCCGAGAGGTCCAGGAGGATGAGGGCGGTTGTTTCTCCGTTGTCCATCAGGGTCCTGATGTCATCGGTGGCTGCTATGAGGGCAGTCTTGATGCTGTGGTTGGCTCGGAATCCGGACTTGGATGGGTCGAGTGAGTTGTTTGCCTCGAGGAAAGCAGTCAGCTGTTTATTGACGGTCTTCTCGATGACTTTGTCCGGGAAGGGAAGAAGAGAGATGGGGCGGAAGTTCTTGAGGTCTTTGGGGTCCTCTGTGGGTTTCTTCAGCAGGGCGTTGATTTCTGCGTGCTTCCAGCTCTCGCGGAAGGCGGCTGAGGTGAACGAGATGTTCATGACGTTTCGGAGATGGGGTGCGATGATGGTGTCCGCTTTGTTGAAGATATGATGGGGGCATGGGTCCAAGAGGGAGCCGGAGTGGATGGAGTTCATGACATTGGTGGTGTCTTCGGTGCTGATGGGGGTTCAGGCGCTGAGGGTGGTGGTGGGGGTCGCTGGTTGGGTGGCTGGAGGCGGAGTCCGGGGTCCGAAGCTGTCGTGTATGTCTGCGATCTTTCGGTGGAAGAACGTGGCGAGGGAGTTGCAGAGTTCTTGTGACGGTGTGATGTCGTTGTTGCTGGCGCCGGGGTTGGAGAGCTCTTTGATGATGTTGAAGAGTTCCTTGCTGTTGTGAGTGTTGTTGTCTAGTCGCTCTTTGAATGATGTCCTCTTGGTGGTGCGGATCAGCTGGTGGTGCTCGCGGGTAGCGATCTTGAGTGCTGTCATGTTTTCTGTAGTTTGTTCGTGGTGCCAGGTTTTTTCGAGGGTTTGGCAGGATTTATTTGATTCTTTGAGGGCGTCTGTGAACCATGAGGTTTTCCTGTTGCCGGTCATGCCTTGGGGGTTTTTCAGTGGTGCGAGGTCGTCTGCGCAGTTGGTGATCCACTGTGCGAGGTTGTGGGCTGCGTCGTTGGTGTCGGCGGCGTTGGCTGGCGGGTTCTGGCTCAGCGTTGAGTGGAGCTGGTCTGTGGTGATTTTGCTGGTTGTACGGAGGGAGGCGGGGAGGGGGCACATGGGCAACGAAGAACGAGGTGCACACAGTGAACGGGGCACAGAATGAAAAACGGGGAGAGGGGGCACAGGGCACACAAGAAAACGAGGCAACAGAGATCAGGGGCACAGTGTGACAAAACGGGGAGAGGGGGCACAGGGCACAGAAGAAAGAGAGGCAACAGAGATCAGGGGCACAGAATGACAAAACGGGGAGAGGGGGCACAGGGCACACAAGAAACGAGGCAACAGAGATCAGGGGCACAGAATGACAAAACGGGCAGGACAACAGGCGACCAACAGTGAGCAGGGTCACAGCGAACTTGCTCAGGCGGCAGGCGGCAGCGAGGCACTAGCGGGGTAGCACCACAGGAGGACCGTGTGGCGGCTGGGGGGCGACCTACCTGATAGCAGGGTCAAAGGTCGCTCTACATTTTTGTTCAATCTTTAGTCTTGCCATGTTTTTGATTATAGTTTCTGTGAAGCACTATGACTTCATAGCAAACGTTTTATTTAATTAAATCAAGGACCTATCTGCAATTACATTTTATAGTGCGCCATATACATAAATAGAAATAAAATAAGAATGAGTGCCACTGCAATGCAGTATGCACATATTCAACAGGAGTCTTCAGCTCGATTACCATTCCAGTACCCAAATTGTATTTCAGCTATTAGAGCTTCAATAACATGCCAGTATTCCCAATAGCCCAATCATGTAGCTAAGTATTATCATTCTTGTGTCTTCATTTATCCCTAAAATAGTCTGACCTTTCAGCATGCTGGTGTCTACAATTGTAGAGAGAAATTTGAAGTGCCACTGCTGCACTTTAATCCACATTGATCTCCGGAATGTAAAGTAGCACTGACATGCCAGTTTCCTTTATTGGCCTCTGCATATGAGGCATCAGTTGTGCCAAAGTAGCGTCCACAAATTAACCCCTATCATAGGAAGTCGCATTGCCATACCGGTAATTCTAAGTTAGCTCCAGTGAAGCACTCCCTCACCTCTTCCATCCCGGCTTCCTAGGGAGGGAGGGGCAGCGTGGCTCTTTGTGTAATAACATATGCATTAGAAAAGTTTAGATGATGCAAAACAACTAGGATTACGTTGGTATCACAGTCATTGCCAACACAGAATCTACATTATGGTCCCTAGTCCAACCAGCAGCCCCGTCCCGTTCCTACCCGCAGCGCCTTGAGACCCTCACAGCTGAGTAGCGGCGCTTTACAAGCCTCTGTTTGATTGATTGATCGATTGTGGCCTTCTGGGTTTTACAGCATTACTTCAAGCACGGATGGAGGAGGTTTGGAGGTAGTGCAAACAGACAGGGATATTACTTTCTCTTTCTCTCAACTCCTCCCTCTTTACAATTCATTCTAACATTTCTTTCTTTCTATTTGAAATTTTGCTTCTTTTCACTAACTATCCCTATGTCTGTCTAATTTTCTTTCGGACCCACTTTCCTTTATCTCTGTTTCTCTCCTTCATTGCACGACCTTATCACGTTTCTTTTGTTTTGCTCTCCAGGGGGCATATTATCAAGAAAGGCGATAAAATTATCGCTCCTGCCGCTAAAGCGGCGATAATGGCCTTGATAATATGTCCTTGTGAATTCCCATAGCAGCCCAGGTTCTGGTGTTAACCTGGGCTACTAAGGGAATTCACAAGGGCATATTATGAAGGCCATAATCGCTGCTTTAGCAGCAGTTTCCTGCTGCTAAAGCGGCGATAATTTTATCGCCTTTCTTGATAATATGCCCCCAGGTTCTTTCAAACATGATTTCTTTTCCTCTCCCTCTCACATAACCTTAATCACCCCCATGCGGCTCATTAGCACGTTACTTCTTGCGACGATCCTAATGTCCTAAAAGGTTACCATCTAGGCAGTCTGCCCATGAGGCTCTCTGGCTGTCCCCATTTAGACACGCAACAGCACATAAGGCCGACACTGTGCATGATGTTATGTCTGGAGTTAAAGTTAAACTGGTGAGCGCTGTGCTACTGCTATAACACCTCATTATTACGCCTTTTTATGGTGATGAAAATGAATAAAAAAATATTTTTGTTGGTGCTTGAACGTATTTGAACAAACGAAGGCACCTGTCCAAGCTCTGCTAGCACAAAGTAGGGAACGACTTTTATGAAATAATAAAGGTTAAAAGACTGTGTACAGGTACCGAACAAAACTTGCATAACAATTATGGCCTTCCAAGGTCCTCATTATAAGTGGCCCATTAATTTCGATGGGGCCGGTAACAGCACTCACTAGACCCATTGGAATGCCCGGATCTGTTGACAACACTGAAGTAGCTGAAATCTGGGCATGAAAAACTGGTGCAAATTGGTAAATTACTGGGTAATCAGAGCTTACATTACTGTTTCATCTGGCAATGTATCCTTTCTCAAGCAAACCTCATGGTAAAGCCTGTAACCCTCCTATTAACTCCACTCCCAAATTTGCCAAAAATGAAGAGTATCTCTAACTCCATAGAGCAGACTTAATAGGTCCAAATCCATGCACCCAGTAGCAAGACCTAATGGCATGAAGCTCTGAGTTATAAGTGAGTTTGAAACCAACAGCCAGCATTGGTGGGCCTGGTGCAGGAATCTAGGTACAGCAGCAGCGATGAAAGCTTCACCTGTAAACAATGAATCGGCACAGCACTATGAAGCAGCGAAAGTGTCTCTAACACACAAAGATCAGGAAAGCCATTGCAGCTGTAGTGCAAGCTTTCCTCAAACATGGCAGGATGCATGAGATGAAGCTGCAGTGCAAGCTTCCCGAACATATAGAACAACTCCACCCAGGACAGCAGTTGTGACAGTTAGCTCACAGACGAATACGTATCTCATAACCACCAGGGCTTTTCACTGGCTATTATGAGGACCCTCAGTTTGCCATCATATATAATCTACTAGCTCTCAGGAACCCTCTGCTGGTCCTCACATAGTCTGAGCCGGTCTTCAAACATCTCTCTCTGGACCTAATAGAGCAATAGTCAACCAACAGCCTTAGCCACCATCAGAAGTCATTTACCAGTCATTAGATACCTTCAACCAGCTGTCAGTCAGTTCTTGTGGCTCAACATTTGACCATAAGAAGCCATCAACTCAACTTACCTGATGAACCTCAGTAACTGTTGGAGAAGTGCCAATAAATACTTATATGTGCATTGTCAGGCCTCAATGTAAGACGAACAGCCTCCATGATTCCCCATTTTCCAGCTCTGAGGATCGAGTATTGGAACAATAAGAGCAGGGGAAATGGAAACAAAGCAAGGAAAAGAATAGGGATAGTTTTTGATGACAGGGACACGATGTAGCAACAGACATTTGGTTAGACAAGGTAATAGCTCACAGGCTCCAATGAGATAAGATGTAAATAGGCTCACCTCATAGGGAAAATTGTGGAACTGCAGAGATATCTGAATCTTTAAACATTATGCCAGAAAAGCTGCAGAGGAAGCAAACACAAGAGAAAGGGAGAAAATCAAAACTACTGAACTACAAAGGGACCCTCTTGAACGAGAAAAAATAACATACGTGCTCAATGCAGGGAGGCCAGGTGCGAATTAAGGGACAGCCGAGGAAAGCCCGCAAACATGCAGTGATGCTGCTGAGTGACTGCAAGCGGTGTAGCTTTAGATACTTTTCTGCCTTCGCTGCCCAGGAAGTGCAACCATTTGTTACAATGGCCTGTTCCCCAGTACAAGGTAGCTACTGCTTGTATGTGATCCCAAGTGAGTCTTTCTACCTCTTCATGCATGATGGACACGACACATGTGAAATAGAACCCTGGCAACACAACAGACCCTATGCAGCTGTTTCCCAGGTGTCCTGAGAGACAAGATCTCACAGATCATGCATATGTCAAAAGGTCATGCAGGTGACTCCTTCTGCTTGCTTGCACAAACCCTTAACTCCTGATTGTAAACATCATTTGCTCCCCATAATTTACTAAGGCTCACTCCACCTGAGCTTGGTCTATAAACTTTCTCTGCTTGGCCTCAGTATTCCTAGAGACACCTCTGGCTTTTCCTCATCCCACAATATATTACCGTCTACTGGAAGCCAGAGAAACTAGAGACAGTTGGCCAAGACGAAGTGGCTCATATGAAGCCATCAGAGATCTTAATTGTCCTCACTTTACCTCTGGCAGGTCTCACAGACCGTTAGCTCCATCCTGTCGGTAGCCAGATCCCCTGAGATGTCTTCTTGTTCTTCAAGACTTATCACATTTCATTGCCTTGGGACCCTCTCTTCTAACTCTTCTAACACATACATATCCTCCAAACACCTTTGGTAGTCCCCATATTTTCCCTTTGAGCCATATTTTACACTCAGTCACACTTCTGTGGCCATCAAAGCCAATAGACAACTTCCGCCTGCCTGAGAGCCTGTTGCATTGCGCTCACATCCAGTGGTGACTGGTGGGGAATGTGGTGGGGCATAAATGTTAGAGGCAAGTTTGACTTGGTGAGCGAGCATAGTAAGTAGGACTAATGGCCATTAGGGATATTTGTGGGGGGGTTTCTCACGCACAAAACCTTTGAACAGAATAGTAGGAAATAACACACTTCAAAACCAGAATTGCCACCTTTGTGTCTCCACTCTGCTCTACACAGGACCACTATCTTAGACCTCACACATAGCGATTATATTATCTTCTCAAATGGGTTTTCACAGTCAGGATCACAAAATTAAAAAGCAGTTTAATTGCTCTGCAGTACCTGGGCATTCCAAGATTTTGTGTGCTGGACCCCTGCTCCCCGTGGCCTGCTGGGCATTTGGTAACAACAGCCATTCCTCGTCAGGGTTTGCCCCTCATTGGATGGCAGAGCACTTTGCATCTTTTAACTCATCAGATTCTCCAAGTACAGTGTGCTTGACATCAAGAATGTTTGTGTAATAAAACAGAGCTAATTGATCATTTCAAAGGGAAACATTGTTTTAACACTAATTAGGCATGATCATGGCTATAAGTGGCACATAAAAGTGGGGGGTCTTTAAAAGGGACATGAGCAGGAATCTTTTATAAAAGGGGCCTGGTTTATGTAATTAAAGGAATGGTCTAAATCACAAATCCTGTGTCTGACAAATTAAGAAAGCTTTACTCCACAAATCCCTGAAATTAGCAGGCAACGTATTTTTTTATCAGAAGCATTAAAACATTTCACAAGGTGCACTCAAGATTCTGTGGGGCTGTGACAGTCATTTATATTTATTTTAAGCGGCAAAAAAAAATTTGAAATCTATGTCAGAACTTCTAAAAATCTAACAAGATATGTCTGTTTTGCTGGGCCTTCTCACAACATCATTCTGCACCTGACTGTCTCCCTTTGCTAGGCATCTCTTTGCCTATTGCTTTGCTTCAGTAGATTTAAGTGGTGGACCACTAGGCCCTACGAGTTTCACTCATGACTGTAACTATATACTGCTGCTAAAAACTCGCATCAAATCTTAAATCCAAGTGCTGTAATCAGCATTGCCTAATTGTTTCCCCCAGGCTGCCTGTCACATCTGATCACATCACAATTCAATAAATCCAACACCTTCCATGCTGTTGCACAAACTGGAGTAGGAATAGTAAATAATACTATTCCTAAGTACAGCGTGCCCCCTACAACAAGTCTTTGTTAAGACTTGCGATGTAATGGCATGCGTGGTAACAACGTGGTCGTTGTAACAACCGCATTGTAAAGCCATGCGTGGTGAATGTATGCATAGTAAAATCATACGTTTGTACTGTGTACTATATTTTATTTTAACCAAAGCACTATTATGTAAATCTAATATTCAGTAATACATCAGTGATTTACTGCACGCCAACAAGCTGTCTGAGGGGTATGGGACAGTGTCATGCCTCCCGGAGGAAACAAAGGAACAAATAAATCAAACCAGTTGCTGACAGACCCCAAGACTCTGCTATCTTTTCCTTGTTCTTCTTTTAGTGCAGGCTAGAAAGATAACGGCCTGCCTGTCTCTCATATTAACTCAGGGAAAGATGTTGGTTGTTCAACCTGCTACCCTCTGCGTTTGTTTTTTTGGCTCAAGTGATTAAAGGGAGGAATATAGCGGCCGATAAGGCACTCTTTTCAATTATTAATTTCCTCCAGTGACCTGTTCCGGCCCACTTAAAGCATTGGCTATGATTACTGTGCACTTTTTAAATGTTGGATGAATTGTGCTTCTGGACTTTTGTCAAGGGTCTTCATTCCATTCAGTGGCAGAAGTGATTTAATTGTTGCAGAGTTGCCGCATGGAATCTGAAAAAACTCACAAGAATTCTTTGTTTAAATACTGAACTTGAGATGGGTCATTTGGTGGGAACGGATTGGGGAGGAATTGTAGGCATGAATTACATTGATCTGCAACTTCTTTTCATTGAGTGATTTCCGCCTTCTAGGAAAGCTCGATTGTGAGCATTGTGGTACCCCTAAAGAAGCATGACCAATCCCTGTGTGGCTTTAAATAAGGCCACACAGTGAATGGCTATGTTCTTTAATCAACATGTGCTGTCTAATGAAATGTGCCCTTGGGGACAGGCCAAACAATCAGGACTTTCCTCTCATGCATTTTATACTTCAAACTGCATGAGAGCAAGTCATGGTTTGGTTTGGGCAGGTTAACTCTGCACTCTCATGGACTCCAAGGGACTGTGCTGTGTTTCCTGTGGTTTCTGAATACAGCATGGGTTTGAGAGGCCCAAAGGGCGCTTGTCTAGTTGGACAAAGCCTAAGAGCCTAATTATACAGGCAAAATCCTCCTACTATTCCAGGAAGATACAGGACACCGTCCTATCAAGTAGAGAGCTATTCTCCACAGTCAATACTTTATTGAGTTGCCCCCGAAGTGAGAGTTTTCAACCTGACAAGGCATTCATTGACAAAATAAGGTGCTAGTTGTTTATAATGATCTGTCCACATCAGCAGATAAGACACTGCCAGAGCAAAGCAAGGGCGACGGTGTATGTAAAGCACAAGGTGCTCTCTCACCGTTTTCCCCGTTGGATTCCAACATGCTGGCCGATTCACTGATGAACACCAAGTCAGGCTCTCCAATGGATCCCTGTCCACCTTTTGTGCTCCACTTGGCACCGGCAGAATTAAAAGCCAGATGTAGGAAGCCCTTTACCGGTCGGTAACGGCCAATTTCGGCCGTTACCGACCGGTAAATGGGTATTTGGTATGTAGGGGGCCATTTTTACAGATTCGGTAAATTTACCGAATCGGTAAATTTACCGATTCTGTAAAATACCGAATCGGTATTTTTACCGTTTCGGTAACGGCCAGATGTAGGTGGGACTCTTCAGAGTCCCTAAGGCCTTACAGATTTGGTATTTTACCACCCAATCCAATTGGGTGGTAAAATACCGAATCCAGGTGTGCATGCACATGCGTGCATGCACACCTAGCCATGTGACAGACAGACATGCCCTTAGGGCATGTCTGTGTGCCACATGGCACACATGCCCGTCTTTGGGGTGCTAGAGGGTGTCAAAGTGACACCCCCTGCACTCTTGAAAAATCGGTATTTACCGAATCGGTAAATACCGATTCGGTATTGCCCATTGATTCCTATGGGCTTCAGGGCCCATAGGAATCAATGGGCATTACCGAATCGGTATTTACAGAATCGCATAAATACCGAATTTTAACGATTCGGTATTTACCGATTCTGAAATACCTACATCCCCCCCCCTCTATTTTACCACTTCTTAAATACCGAATCGGTAAAATTCGGTATTTAAGAAGTGGTAAATAAGAATTACCTACATCTAGCCCTAAGTGCTCTACTACTGCCGGTTTTGAATCAGGTCCTGAGCTCGGGAGTTTTTCCACTATCCTGGAAAAAGGCCTGTATTCGGCCTTTGTTAAAGAAGCCCAATTTAGACCCCTCAGAGGAGAAGAGCTACCGTCCCATCTCCTGCTTGCCGCTGCCAGCCAAGCTAGTGGAAAAAGCCATGAACACTGAATTATCCGCATTTCTAGAGACATGGCATATTCTTGATAGCACCCAACATGACTTCAGGGCAAATCATTCCACGGAAACTGCCCTGCTGAGGGCAGCGGAAGAAATCAGGATGGGAATGGATGAGGGAGGTAGGGTCACGTTGATTCTATTGGATCTAACGGTGGCCTTTGACACTGTAAACCATGAGGTACTTATCCAACGGCTGCACGATATCGGTGTCAAAGGACTAGCGTTGGATCTCCTCTCTTTTCTGTCGGACAGGGAGCAAGTTGTTTCCTGGAATGGCCATCAGTCAGACAACTTTACTCTACCGGGAGGAGTTCCTCAGGGCTCTGCGTTATCTCCTACCTTGTTTAATATTTATGTCTCCCCTTTGGCCAAGATAATAAAGAACCTGGGCTTTAAGCTGGTGTCATACGCTGATGACACTCAGCTGATTGTCTCCATGTCCCACTCTGTAGACGTCAAGCCTGCTGATTTCGCCGGCTGTATATCGGCAGTCATGCAGTAGATGAACTCTAATTTTTTAAAACTGAATACAGAGAAGACAGAAATCCTAGAATTTGGACAGAAAGCCTGCATCTGGAACCACAACTGGTGGCCTACGATGGCCGGAGCCTGTCCGGTACCAGTGGTGAAAGCAATGAACCTTGGGTTCATTTTTGACAAAGATCTGGCTTGGAAGTCCCAGGTGAACCAGGTAGTGTCTGCATGTTTCTTTGTGCTTAAAGGGCTGAGAAGGATCTTGCCGTTTATCCCTTACCATCTTAGGAAATCGGTTTCAACTGCCACTATCTTTTCAAGAATAGATTATGGCAATGCCCTTTATCTGGGAGCAGGGTGTGCACAACTGGCCAAACTCCAGTCTATCCAGAATGCCTCTGCCAGATTGCTACTCGGTCTGCCCAAACACCATTCTACTTCACAGGCCATCAGGCAGCTACACTGGCTTCCAGTCCAGAATAGGATTGACTTCAAAGCGCTGTGTTTAGTGCACAAAGCATTGGCGGGAGGGGGGGCCTCCGATCTCCAACATCTGTTTTCAAGGTACACGCCAACCCGTCTGCTGAGGTCTGCCTCTCGCGGGCTGGTTGTGGTGTCTAAGATTAACAGACAACGTTGGGGAGGGAAGAGCTTCTCACATCTGGTCTCGAAGCTTTGGAATGCATTACCTCAACAGCTAAGGCAAATCCCCAATCATTTGCAGTTCAGGAAGGAAATTAAAACATGGCTCTTTACTAAATAGGATGGTGGCAAGTTCTTCAGCATGTTACCCTACACAGCGCCAAGACGCCTCGGCATTAGTGCGCTTTACAAATACCAGCACTCACTCACTCACTCACAAAGCCAGTAACCTGTCCAACCAGACGTGCACAATGAACTTCAGCCAACTGCCATCATTGCCAGGCAACAATATAGGCCACACCCTGCCCCCAAGCCATAAAAACTCATCAGCGAGGTCAACCCCAGTGTTTAGGAGAGTCGGAAGTGAGACTCAGGGACTGTATAATAGAAGCTAACTAGAAGGCAGGGGGTAACGCTCCTATGCTCTAGAGGAGGCACCGTCGCTAATCACATCTCATGAGATTCCATGTCAACTTGACCGTAGCTTCATAACCATGTAGTCACCAAGCATCTGCATTCACTTGGCAGCCAGGCACGTCTTCAAGTGCAACTTCGTGATAACCATTTTTGGTTGAAGCACAATCTGGGCTGTGAGTCCTACTGACGGGAAAGTCACATGCCCTTTATTATTAACCTCTATCTGACACAGTACATACATATACATATGTGCACACAGGTATATTTGTTCAGCTGGAAATTGTTGCCGCAGACTTGCAATTCAATGACTATCTAATTATGCCTTCTATGTAGCACTAAACGCAAACATACAGGTTGTGGGTTCAAATATTAGGAATATAACTCAGTGGGTCCATGCAATTGTTGAAGAGATTCTTGTGCTTTTGATAAGGAGCAGTAGAGGTCAAAACTTGCCTGATCACCCTCCAATCAACATCTATTCAAACATCAAAGATCTGACATTGGTAGGCACTTTCTCAAATTCTTGTTATCTATAGGATTAATGTGGAGAAGATATTCTTACCTTTGCCCAGAACCAGCTGTTCATTAGCGCAGTCCATCTTAATCCTCTGTGCCCACTTGATTAATGTTTTAAAAAAAACAAATACAAGAAAAGGTGGTCAGTCAAATCACTCAACATACAGCATACTCCCTCTGATTAAGTGTATGTGTCTACAAAGAAAAATGTGTTGAAAAATGAGAAAGTATCTCACGTGCGCACCACAAGAGGAGCTACTGGTAGGTTCTCACCAGCTTGCTCACGTTTTTGTCATCATCGATAACTTTCTCAAACAAAAAAAAATAAATTGTGTCCAGTGAAGAAAGGTGGAGAAAAAAAGATAAACAGTCAATACCTCGTGAAGAATGAGACTCAAAACGTCTCTAATAGGGAGGAGCCACGCTAGCAACCAAGATGGCCGCGCAGGTTCCCGGCTCCGCCGACCTCCGACTCCCGCCGGAATATCCTATCATTTATCCTGTTCTTGCGCCCAACCACCGTGTGTATGAACCTGCCATGCGATTAAAGGTGCTGTCCTGAGACTTCTACCTGTTCGGCTGACGAAGATATGTCGAGTGGAAGTTTGCGGCCTAGATCTGCCCAGAAGCCGGGGTCTCGAGTACTGGCCCATCTGGGTTTCAGTTCAGCAACATCGGCTGTGGTGGTGTGATTGGGTCCGGTCCCCCGGAGTGGGGGAAAAAATTATTTTCGCTTTCTCGGATTGATGTGGATGACGTTGGCTGCCTTGGTGAAAGTCGAAGGAGGGGTGACAGCCCAACGGTTGCAGCTGTGGACGGGGGTCCTGCCCGGTGACCCGGTAAAGGGCCCGCTGGTGTTCGCTGGGTCGGGGTCTTCGCCTGCGGTGGCGTACTTGGGATATCATCGGTACAACTGATAAGTCTCCCTCTGCAGTCGACCGTTTCCGACTCGCCCGTCCCCCGCTGAAAGATCGAACTTGATGGGGGAAGTAATCATGACTCTCACTGATCAAAGAATAGTGGAACGGACCGAGAGTGATCCGTCGCTACGGACTGTGTTGGCAGCCATTGAGTCAATTCATATGTACGTCGAAGGCCGCATTCAGACGATTGTGGGGCCGCTTGTCTGAGATGATACGAATTGGACCGGACCCTACTCCACTACAAGAAACGGTGACGACCGAGACACCCAAGATGGCCACTCTGATGGAGGAAGTAGAACCCGTACTGTGTGAGGTGTCGGAGCCCTTGACCCGGGTTTTGGACGACGAGAACCAACTCGATGCCACCAATGGATTGTTAAGCCCACGATCGTTGCCGACTATGGAAGGACTAATTGATGTTCCCACTCCAGAGACTTTTGATGAGAACTGTTATCGGAATGAAACTGCGTCACTCCCCTATATATCGGAGCGGTAGAATCAATGCTGGGATTTCATAACGGAGAAGGGAGTCTCTGGACCTGACGGTGTTCACAGCACTTTTGTTCTTCTGCTTTGTCTTGCATTGCGTTTTATTACATTTTCTTCGTACTCGGACTGTCCTGTGGAAGAGGTGGTTTGTCCGGAGGGGATTCATGCGTCTGATCGGAAGGGGCAAGGATGAGTTTGAAAGACTGGGTTTGACTTAAGTATGATGGACACGGGATCTGTTAAACCTATACTTTAGGAAGGCTGGGCGGTATTTGAAGTTTCCCTTGTAGAGACACATATTTGTTGTCCGATAGATTTCTTGACTTCAATCTAGGGATTCATGGTTCTGGCGGGGGGAGGGGCGACCGGGAGCCCGTACGAATATGCCCTCCTCCACGTCTCTTCTCTACTTTGGTAGATTTCTTCTTTTAGAACCTAGTTAGTTGGGGCAACAGGCACGCTGCTACTGGGGGTTAGGCGATAGCCGTTTGCAGGGGTGCAGGGTGGGGGGATGCGTTTATTGTTTTCTTTTTGTTATCGCCCATATAATTTTTCTCTTTTTTTCAATTTTTTCTTAGTCTTTCCTTTACTCGTAATATTGTCGAATATCCGGACTCTTATCCTTAACTTCTAGTGTCAGGTTGCCATGATTCTCCTGTTGTTTTGATTTATGGCTGGGAGGGTTTTGAGGATCCGCTTCTAAACTGTTTAGCGGCTATACTGATGCCAATTTTAATTTTGTACTTGATAGTACGGACCTCTCGATGAATTTTTACTGTTCTATGTCTATCCTGTTTTTGTACCAATTCACCCTGTTATCATTGGATGTATACATGGCACCGGATATGTCTGTTTATTTTTTTGTTTTAAAACAATAAAAAGATTTATAAAAAAAAAAGAAGCCTCTAATAAAATTGAGCTAGACTCACACACACTTGTCACTTTTAATTCCGAATTGTGAGTCTACCCAATATTAAAAACACGGCATGTTGTAAACCACTTCAAGGACGGCCAACATGTTTCATTGCCTGTTATATATTAGCGGCAAATTTGTCAGGGCAACCGAGGTCAGCAATCGCCTCCCTGGACATCTAACAATCAAAAGAGTGACTGACAGACACTCAAAAAAATACAATAAGGTTTCATCTAGAGAGACACCCCCAAATCAAGGCTTCTTTCAGTACAGGTATGAATTAAAAACGTACAAGTGGCTGAAATGTAGCAACTAGTCCATTGTTAAAAACTCATAATATTTACCTAATGAGAGCCATAGGCCCACATACCAGCTCCCACTTAGTGGTAAGGGTGTGTAATGTTTATATTTTCAATTCCTTCATATAGCACAATCGTTACTTACAATTTCATCAGTGGAAATAGACATATCTCATTTAGTGCTTCTAAATCATGCCACAGGAATTAGCATAAGCTAATTTCAATGAATTCCAACAAACACTCGCCCTCAATTTCACTTGCAAGTGTGCCCCAGTATGTAGCCCACTGATGGCTTAAGGCGCGGACATAATTTCATTAGTTCAATTTAAAAACAGCGCTCAACATCCTTACTGCATGACATTATCTGCGTTATATTTCAGCCATGCCCAAGAAAAAATGCAAACTACCTCGGCATTGTGACAGGGTAGTGTATCGCTTACTTCATTGCACCCTCATCCTCAGCCTTATATTTATTCTCAAAGGCTGCATCACTCATAACGCCAGCATTCTCGCTCGACATACTCTTACCGCTCTACCAAGTATCTCCAAGCCGTAATTCAACCCTGCAAGTCGCTCGCAAGCGGTTTACATCCATTTAAACAAGACGCGGTCAGCCTCCATACACGTCATGGCGTTCCCATCATCACATGACTCCCCTTACGTGCTCCTTGTCATTACACAAAAATCTCAGGCGCCATCTTGGAATGACAAACGGTGTTGTATACAGTCACCAAGATCTTACTACTATGTGGTTCTAATGGAAAAATATGTATGTGCACATTGCGCGATCGCACACAACCGCAATGCTTTTACTTTTACTTCCTATATGTTTTAACCGGCCGTAGTAAACGGCACTAACTACCTGACGTGAACATCATTACATCCCCACTGTCATGATAAGGGGGATTCGGGCACCATCTTTAAATGCCCGGTTTATAATATACTTATATAAACAGATCCCTTGAACTTCCTCATATTAGTTACTGGTGAGAAACAGATTTCTCAATATGTCATGGCCCCTATAACACTTCTTCTCAGCTGAGTTATCAAATATACGGCCAGTACAAACCCCCTTGCATACCTTTTCTACTGTGCAGTATGGGGACAAGTACGCCATTTTTGGTGATTCAGGGTTGTGTAGAGGCCATGTAAAACATTCCCCATCAAACTCATATCAACCAGCATGCATAAATATTAGCAATGCGACAGTGGTGTCATGCGTCCAAAAAACAACTAACTATGGACCAGATATAGGAAGGGCACAATCCCGGGCTGCCACTGCCCCCAAATATATTCAAATCAACATCTCGGCGCACCTTTAACATTTATCCTGGGTGGGGGTGCCCTCCCCATCCAGAGATGACCCATTGTCTACTTTGTAACAAAGGAATGTGAATTTAGTTTAAAATACATCAGTCGTCATTGTCATCAGTGGAGGATAATTAATGCATAACATGGTACCTAAGTCATCTCCTTGTCACCATTTACTGATCTTATTCCACTCAATCTGGTCATTAAGGCCAAGCTGGGCTGCTTTCTCAGAAAATATTCAACGAGCTTCCTTGGTAGCAAGTATCTTATCCAAGAAACTCGAATCGCCCACTACCCTCTCTAACAGCACCCATTTCAATGCTCTATGGTGGTGTTGATATTCCCTGTAGTGTTGTTCCAAACGTGTGGTCAATACTCCTGCTTTGATTGTGCTGAGATGCTCTTGCACACGGACCTTAATTTTACGAGACGTCAGACCTATGTAATGCAATCCTCATTGGTATGTCAATCGGTAAATCACATTTACTGAATTACAGTTGCTGAACTTATTTAGGTGCCATGTTCTTCCATTTAGCAACTGCACATTTGTAGTCCTTTCTGTTATATCACATACTGAGCAACCACCACATGGATAGTGCCCAGACGTAACAGAAGTGTTCACTGTATGCTTTATCGGTCTTGTATGGACAAGCCTGTCCTTTAAATTCTGTGCACGCTTAAACGCGAACATTGGTTGCGCCATTTGAAACTCTGAGGTAGACAGTAACAACCATTTTTTTCTTATGGGCTGTCGGATTTTTGTGGACAGGGGATCAAAGCTCAGAACAACTGGCAAGCAATCATTAGATTCTTTACAGTTTTGTTCAAGAAGCGCATCCCGGGGGGTGTTATGAGCCCTTTTACGAGCTATGTTAACAATCCTCCTCGGACATGCCCGCTGAACTAACTTCTCAGTCAAGCTTTTAGATTGTTGCAGATAATCATACGTGGTAGAACAGTTCCTACTGTATCTAAGGAACTGGCCTACTGAGAGGTTATCCCTGAGGACTCGAGGGTGAAACGATTGATAATGTAGCAACGAGTTCTTATCAGTTGTTTTTTGATGCACACTTGTGCTAAGCTTGTTGTTAACTACGCCAATGTCCAAATCAAGATAGATCACACTCTCATTGCTTATGTTCCATGTGAACTTCAAGCATTCGTCTCGACCATTCAGCCAATCAGGAAACTCACAAAGCTGACTTTCCGGTCCAGACCACACACACAGAACATCATCAATATACCTCTTCCAGAGGCAAATATGCTTCTGGAGGGGTTAGATGCATGGTACAAATGATGTTCCTTAAACTGGCCTACATAAATGCAGGCCAGACTGGGCGCAAAAGTTGCACCCATAGATGAACCGGATATTTGCAAAAACAGTTTGTTTTATAACAAAAATAGTTACAGGTCAAAGCTAACTCAACAAATTGCATCACAAAGGACTGTAGAGTATCGTAAAACCAGTCCTGAGCCCCAAGAGCGCGAGCTGCTGCCACCAACGTCACCTTTTGGGGTATGCTAGTGTATAATGACTCGATGGCAATACTAACTAAGAACTGCTGTAAAGGGTCAAAATCCATGTATTCAATAGTATTCAAAATATCGGTGGTGTCCTGGAAATAGGACGGTTGCTTTACCACCGACTATCTTAAAAAAAAAGTCCGCAAACTGCGACAGAGGTTCTAAAACGGAAGAGATCCCCGAAACACCCAGGCGGTGAGCGCTGGGCCTTATGAATTTTAGGCAGAATGTAAAATGCTGGTTTTCTGGGTTTTACATTAATAAAAAAATCTGCCTCTTTACTGGTTATCCACTTCTTCTTTTTCACTTGTTATACCATGGCTGTGATTATGAATAAAACTTCATCTGCCGGGTCTGTAATAACCTTATCACCTCAGCTTTGTAATCACACGTACTCAGTAGGACCACAGCCTCGCCTTTATCTGCAGACTTTATGGTTACAGAGGCATTGTCTTGTAGCCTTTTGATAGGCTGACAGTCGATCTTACTCATATTGTTAAAAGTGTTTTGCTTGTGTGATTCTTCCAGTGACTTTATTTCATCAAGCACTCTCCTCTCAAACACTAATACTTCTGGGCCCAGCGATTAATTAGGCGGACAAAATTGAGATGGACGATGAAGCTTAGTAGAAAATCAGACAGAGGATATTGCTCCTTATTAGCTTAGAATTTTTTATCCTAATCTTCCTCATAATTTCTTGTACTTCCATTCTACATTTAAATGGATCGTGGTGTGGGGTAGGGACACACAAACCTTTATTTAGGACTCTCAACTTACATGCTGGTAACTGGTGATCAGAGAGGTTAACCACGATGTTATTTATATCAGGGTCCTGCCTCGGCTGTGAGTCAGCCATGGTGAGTACATCTGCCATGTCTGTGTCTGGTTCTGCTGGGCCCTGCCTCTGCCCCTCGGGCCTCCCCCTCTGTTGCCCTACTGGGCCTGACCTAAGAAAGAGCATAATAACGCTCCCAAATCCTGATTTGACTGTGACTGGGGGTTGAACCTGACCATCCTTTAATCTGATGCTTGTGCCCCCTCTTCTTCTTCACTTGACATGTTGTCAAAAGTCCAATTCTGTGGGGTTCATCTAGTTTGCTGACGTACACCCCTTTGATATCTGTTTTGTTGGACCTGCTCGTTTCCTGGCTGATAGTGTTTGTCTTCAATATATGGGAATGCCTATTCGTGGGAATACCTCTATAGATTTCTTCTGAGTCCTTTTATTTTTTGGTTTACCATGTAATTCTTATAATCAGCTAGATCATCCTGTATTCTCTGTAACTGCTCCTTAGCATCAGTGATAGTTGTATCATGTTTTATATTCTCTTCTAGATCCAAAATCTCTTTTAACAATTCTTCACTTAATCTCTTGGCTGCTTGAATGATCAAAATTAACCAATCCCAGGTGCATTTGTTAGCGATGATGCTCTGAGGAAAAGTGTTCTTCTGATCGGCATCATTTGTACCGAGACTCTATTGTTTTTTCATTGCCATCTCGCGTCAAACACTTCCACACGACCCACCTGGTCTTTTCTGCTGATGCCTGAGGAAAATCTAACTAACACGACAACAGCCATCTTGCAGCCTGCATTTCTGCCCAGAAACTGTCCCACACCCAACCCCCCCTGTTCTTGCAGTTCAACAGAAAGCCATGAGACACTCACATGCTGTGTAAATGATTTGTTTTCCATATCCTGCTCCCAGCCTGGTAAACATCCTTGACACCGTGATCAGGTTATCTGGACAATGGTCTGACTGCTGGGCCTTGATCAGGGTGATTAAACAATGACCTGAAAGACCGGGCTTTGAGCAAGGTGATTAAACAATGACCTGAAAGACTGAGCCTTGATCAAGCTGAGTGAACACTGATTTGCGTACCAAGCCTTGACCGGGTCACCATCTACAAACGTCGTCTGGATCTGGTTATCAACTGCAAACACTGCCCTGATTGAACAATGAACTAAACAGCCAAAAAACTGAGATGAAAAAGTATAAAAGGCTTTAAGCTGCGGAGTAAAGCAGCAGCCTCCTCTGTCTTGTTTCTGACGAGCTTCGGACTCTGTTCACTTGCCCGGGCTATTTGAATAAATCTGGGTTCCTCCTGCAGACGAAGGCTCCTGTGTCTCCTTTTACTACGTATGAAGGGTATGGAAGGCTTCGGCAGTTCCCCCGTCGCCGAGACACAGTAAGTGGGTTAATCCGGTTCTTCAAATGGCGCCTGAACAGGGCCTTCACGAGCACGAAGGTTAGGCTGGTGGATGTGAGGAGGTGCACGGAGAGACTCCGACAGAGGTACCCTACCCGAGGGATTCTTGCAATCCGGTAAGCCGAATGACTCGCCCACTGTTCCGCCCCACCCGGTCTGGGCCACATGACCGCATTCTCGCTGGAGTCCCCTAGCAAATAATTTCTGGACCAAGACACAGCCCTACGTCTGGGTGGACTGATCACCCACCAAGTCTTATTGACTTTTGCAAAAGCCAAGCTGTTATGGACTTTTGCCAAAGCCAAGCCAGCAAGATGAGTTTTTAAAACCCGCTGGTGTCTGTTCTGTATGATTCTGCTGTTATTGACTTTTGCAAAAGCCAAGCAAGCGAGGTGAGATTTAAAAACCGCTGGTGTCTGTTATCAGTTTTCAAGCATGCCAGTCAGTAGTAAGTTCAAGAGATTATGTTGTTGTATGTGTACGCAGGACTCCCAGCTGGAGGCGTCTTGTCCGCTTCCTCCAGAAGGGACCCCGGGCCATACGATGTATGTTAAACGTGGCCCTTCTGCCATAAGGTTTTCATCATTCTGGGTAAAATATACGAAACAAAGTAACGTGGAATTAAAGTGGCCACTTTATGACTCCTTTAATTCCCAAGTTCTTGCCAACTTAGAGAAACAATTAATGAAAAGAAAAACACGCCCGTCTATGTTTGAATCTGTCCGATTTTGGAGGAAAGAGATAGAGCAGCGAGCTAGAAAGCAAATGGCTCAAGAAAGAAAACAAGAAGGTATGTCAATGGCCGACCACGCCAGAGAAAATTTACAAAATCAAATGACAAAATCTGTCGAAATAGTTGATAGGGAGCATGGGGCCAGCTCGTGAGGAGAAAGGAAAGGGCCATATGGAAGGGGGAGAAGAAGGTGATTCCTTGCTTGATACCATGCTAGAAAGCCCCCCTGCATATGCCCCAATGTACCCTGCCCTGACGCCTCACACCCCGCATGTCCCCCCGCCACAGCCACAGCCCACTCCTGCCCACACTTCCCCTCTTACTGTTCTCCCTGTCACACCAACTCTCCCAATTTTTCCTATCACACCGACCATGCCCGCTAACCCTGTCCTCGCTATGGGAATGACAAGAAGTCTCCATCCGCCGCACCCCTGCGTCTTTACCCCTACACGCCCTTTTCCTACTACCCCGTGGTCTACAGTTAAGCAGGATTTATATAAATTGTTGAATTCCCCCCGACTGGCCTCCTTGCGCTCTGCAGTCAGCTTTTCGTCCCTTCGAGAAAATGACCTACAGAGGCAACAGTGTGAATGTTGGATAAATAACGGGAATATTTATACCTTTAAAGAAATATGGTCCACCTTTTCCCAGTGGACGATTATGGAACAGACCACCTGGGCTGAATACCTGTGTACCCTGGTCATGCAAAGATTTGAGAATGCGCTTATGCAGATATCCACCGGATTAATGGACCTTAGGTCGCAAATAAAAAGAGACGATGTTCAGGGAGAGGGGATGTTTGGCTCTATGTCTGCTTTTACCGTGATATGACCGCTTTTTTCAACACCCCTCTAGAAACAGCCATGCCAATGAGAGAAGCAGCCCCTGTCTTTGTTAACGCACTTACCAATGCCCAAAATAATTGCCATGGGGCTGTTGAGGCACACTGGTGCAGGCTTTTGGCTCATGTTCCTTGGAAAAGGTCAGATGTAATGCAGTTAAAAGGACAATTACCAGATCCCCAGAAGAATCCGGCTGCCTTTTACAGAGAATTAGGTCAGATTATATCTGCAGGTACTCTCGTTCTTGAGGATATAGATTTACTTTTTGGTACAGTTGTCCCCACTGAAATGTTGGGACAAAATTCGACATACTGACCATGAAGTAGCGTTGGGAGGTCAATGGGCTGATCTAGAGGCTATGGAAGAGGCAAGGGTAGTAGGGACTAAACCAGAAGCTGCCATCCTGACTTTTCCCAGTAAAATAATTACGCTTATGAAAACACTTTTGCCGGAAACTGTCATTAACTGGGATAAAATAAACGCCTGTAGGCAGCGAAAAGATGATAATGTGGCTGACGTCTTTACCCGTTTTGAGACAGAATACAAGGGACATAGTGGTTTGGATCCCCGGACCACAGGTTCTGGCCCAGTGTTTGTCGATAAATTTGTCAGCAACTTGCTTCCTGAGATTTCCACCTGGCTTAAGAAAGTTGAAAGTACGCGGTCTGCCCAAACTATGACTAGTATCTTGGTTATGGCACAATATCACAAAAATAGGGAAAATGAAGATAGAGACAAGGAAAGTAAGAAGGTTAGGGATCTTAAGACTAAGGCACTTCTGCAGCAGGCTTACCCTCCATGAGGTCCTGATGCCCGCGGGAATTTCAGACCTCAACCCCAACCCCCTCCAAGGGCACGCCAGTCTACCCCCTCCAGCCCTCTACATACGGGAGCCCTCCAAACTGATCAGTGTGCTTACTCTAAGGGGTACAGCCATTGGATAGATGAGTGTCCTGTGTTAGCTGAAAACATCCGAACGGGGAAGACTCTGCCTCGCGCTCCCAGGGAGGGGAGGCCGACTAGGGACCTTGGCCCGCCCCATCCACAGGATAAAGAATGCAGGCCCAGGGATGATGCTCCGATCCGGCAGCACCCGGCCAATAGGTTTGATGGGTACGAAGCAACACACACTTATTACAATGAAGATTATGATTAAGTTGATGAGACAGGGTCCTACCAAGCATAGGACAGCCAGGAAAGGGGTATTACCAGAGTGCAAATTCCAGTGGATCAAAGGGGCCCGTATGTTTAAATGTCTATTGTGGGGAATGATCAGAATTATCTTTTGGATACTAGGGCCACCAGGTCTTCTATTGCACGTCTGTCAGTCCCGGAGGCACCCCTTTCTGGCAATATGAATGTCTCCGTGGGTTTTGCAGGAACACCTGTGACCAGCCCTGTCTCTGAACCCCTTCCTCTCGATATTGGCCCTGCACATGTTGACGCTCCCTTGGTCCTTACTACAGGTTGCAGTGAAAACTTGTTAGGCACGGATTTACTGAAAGCTCTGTATACAACCATATCATGTAGTCCCTAAGGTGTATCCCTAACAATTTCCCCCACCGCAGCTTCCTATATGTATATATCAGGTCCCCTCCCACCAGAGTTGCAGTCTTTACCTTCCTCCCTCTGGGCATCATCAGACACTGATGTAGGGTGTCTCAACATATCATGTGGTATGCATCCAGCCAGGTGCACTTCTCCCCCGCCTCCGGCAGTATTGACTGCCCGCGGAAGGAGAAATGGCCCTTTTAACAATAATATCTGAATTAATGGACAAGGGCGCAGTGGAGGAGACACGTGGCAATATTTGTAACAGTCCCGTTATTCCCGTTCTTAAAAAGACCAATGGAGATGCTCTCTCCCCTAAAATATACAGATTTGTGATTGACCTGAGAGCCCTTAACAAAATAACAATCTCCCAATATCCTGTTGTCCGCGACATTACAGCCCTCTTAACGATGGTCCCTTCTGACGCAACGCACTTCTCTGTCATACACCTGAAGAATGCTTTTTTCAGCATTCCTATACATCCTGACAGCAGACATTTTTTTGTTTCTCCCTTGGTGGGCGGAGCTTTAGATTCTGCCGCGCCCCTCAAGGTTTCAACAAGAGCCCCAGTATCTATAGTCAAGCCCTAAAAAGTCAACTAGATTCCTTGGAACTCCCTGATAATTCCACCCTATTACAATATATAGATGACCTCCTCATTCCTGCAAATTCTGCCCCAGCATGTAAAGAAGCTACGCTCTGTTTGTTACGCCACCTTGCCCTCCATAATCACAAAGTCTCTTTGAAAAAGCTTCAGTTTTGTCAAGAGAAGTTGACCTATTTAGGTCATCTCCTCTCGAAGGAGGGAAGGCAGTTCACCGCTGACAGTGTAGCCATTATCAATGCTATGACGGCCCCACGAACACAAAAGCAGGTGCAAGCCTTCATAGGCCTAACCTCATACTGTAGACAGTGGATTTCCAATTTTTCAGCCATGGTCAAACCTCTTCTTGCCCTCACCACTAAAGACATATCAGACAGTTCCTTTCCATGGACTAGAGAGCATGCACAGGCCATCCAAGATTCAAAAAAGGCTCTGTGTACTGCTCCAGCCCTCGGTACTCCTGATTATAACAAAAAAAAATTCTTTTTGTACATGAGACGGACGGCTGTGCATGTGCTGTCTTGACCCAGATGTTCAGAGGGCACCATCGGCCATGTACCTATTTTTCAGCCACCATAGATCCTGTTGCAAGGGCTCTGCCAGGATGCCTACGGGTGACCGCTGCGGCCGCCCTCATGGTCCGTCAGAGTGCAGGGATCGTCATGAACTCCCCCCTGACTCTGATGGTCCCCCATTCTGTAGATACCCTCCTTAATAACACCAGGACACAGTACCTCACTAGCGCACGACTCACAGGATATGAACTGACACTCTTTTCCAGCCACATTAATATCAAAAGATGCACTGTACTAAACCCCGCCACATTACTCCGACTGGATACTCAGGATGCACACTTAGACCCACATGACTGCATATTGAGGACAGTGGAGGAGAGGAAGGGACAGGTTGTCTTACAAGATACCCTGATAGCAGAACCAGAAGGTACACTATATGTGGACGGATCATGTCTCAGAGGGTCAGATGGTAACACCTCAGCCGCCTACGCCCTCACGACATTAGGGCGAATAGTAGAAACAGGTCAGATTCCGCAGTGCTCTGCTCAAGCAGCAGAACTAGTGGTGGCCCTCACTAGAGCCTGTGAGTTAATCAAAGGGATGATGGTAAATATTTATACTGACAGCCAATATTCCTTTGGGGTGGCCCACAACTTCGGGAGGTTATGGAAAGAAAGGAATTTCCTTACTTCCCATGGGACCAAGATTCAACATGGCCCCCTAATTCACCGATTGTTAGACTCCCTGACACTCCCCAGAAAGGTGGCCATTATAAAATGTAAGGCCCATAAGAAAGTGACAGATAATGTTGGGAAAGGCAATGCCCTGGCTGATCAGACGGCCAGACAAACAGCTCTTAGGAAAAGGGAAGGAATGTATGTAGGAGGTCCTGCTAGGTGGATGGCAGACGAGGGCATGGTTGAAAACACCGTACAGAGTGTGATTGATATTCAGTCCCATACTACTCCTGAGGAACTAAGGGTGTGGGAGCAATTAGGAAATGAGAGAATTGATGGCTGTTGGGTCCGCACGACTATGGAACAACAATGGATGTTACCTGACAGTCACATGCTACCAGTAGCTACGATGGCCCATGGTCCTGCTCACATCAGTGCAAAAAGGATATGTAAACTGTTGGAACCTACGTGGTACAACTCTAAGATACCAGCATATGCTGACAAATCGGTTAAAACATGCATGATTTGCCTAATGTATAACCCAGGAAAAGACACAGTTACTCCTAAGGGAGGATTCTCTCCTCCTACCTTCCCTTTTGAAGTCCTCCAAATGGATTACATCCAGATGGACCGATGTAAAAATTTGAAATATGTCCCAATGGTGGTCTGTACCTTCAGCCGATGGGTGGAGGCCCACCCCTTCAAAGACTGCACCGCTATCACTACCGCCAAAGTGCTATTAAAAGAGTACCTCCCACGATTTGGTTTGCCCCGCTTGGTCTGGAGTGACAACGGGACCCACTTTATGGCTCAAATTATGGAATATGTCTGTACAGCATTGGGTGTAAAACAAAAAATTCATGCAGCTAACCAGCCCCTGTCAGCAGGTCTAGTGGAGGTGTACAATGGCATCCTAAAAACTAAAATGGCCAAAATAGTAGCCGAGACAGGTGTCACTTGGGTTGATGCTCTGCCCTTAGCCCTACTGTCCACAAGAACGACGGCCCACACCAGAATAGGGCTATCCCCCCATGAAATTGTGTTTGGGAGGCCTTCCAATGTATGGGGTGTCCCGCGGCCTAAGAAACTGTCTGACGTTGGATACCCTGTATTAACTGATTATCTGTACAGTCTGACTAATACCTTTCATACTCTTTATCACCAGGTGCATGAGGCCATACCTGACAAAAGTGAGGGCCCAGGACACGTCATCCAACATGGGGATTGGGTCTTGGTGAAATATTTTTAACGGACTAAGAGCCTCGAGCCCCACTGGACACAGCCCCGTCAGGTGTTACTGGCCACCGCACCGCAGTGAAAGTAGAAGGTCGGAAGAATTGGGTGCATTTGTCGCACTGCAGGCGTGTGCCTCTGCCCCTCCCCTATGATCAGTGGGTGAGTGAAGGACAAGGAGACTCAGAAACAGAAACAGTCCCGACGTTTGTCCCATTCAGCGATGCCAGACTGGATTCTACATCCACGGAAGCAGAGAGTGACAGCAAGGAAGAAAGGAAGGGTGGAACCCTCCCTTAACTCTGCTCAAAACCAAGAACAATTGCTTTCCGACCATACTGTCCCTACTTCCGACCAATACAACTTGCTCCCCCAAGGGAAGGCTTGCCCTTGACTTTGCCAAGTGCCTATAGGCTGTAGGGCTGTGATATTCCCCGGCTGAGAGTAGTGCTGGTGTGCCAGACTAAGGTATGCCATAGGACCCTTGGCACCTGCGCCCAGTGAAGCAACCACCAATCACAGACAGCCACTAGAGATCCCTGGCATAGTACAATGGCACCCGTCCAAAACACCCGAATCCAGAAACAAGATTTCAGTCTCCGACATAGTAAATGCTTCATGGCCACCGTCGAGACGCTGTTTGTCTCCCTCATCCTGTCTATCCTTGGTTGACTGTTGCTAATCTACCATCCTGTTACCTCACCAACTCCTACCCCGAGTCCTGCAGAACACCAGTATTTCATGCTACCAGCCCACGAATTACCCCACCGTGCAGAATTCTTCAACAGCACCTTCATCCAAATGTAGCATCATAACAAGCTGATCATGCACACTTCCAACTGCTGGATTTGTGGACTGATGCTGCATTCCATGATACACCATGTCCCATTCTTTCTCTACCCCTTTTCCATCTCTGGGTCTTGTATTGCATGGTGGATGTTGATACAGGAGGTCTACACTGTCAATGGTACTGCCAATTCTGCCCTTGGAACATTTCGAGATGACTTCTGGCATAACAGGTCTGGCCAAGTCAATGCTCCTTTTTGCCCGACCAGCTCATTCACAACGCTACTATCACCAGATGAACTCGGTGAGATCGTAGTATTCAACTCAACTAATCGACAAACATTTTTCAGATTCCACACAAGAAAGATACTGCCTGATGAACGAGACACTGTGAATGTCATAAATGTGCATGGCCATGTCTGCATCCATGGCATAGGGACTAAGAAAGTTGATACCAGTACGTGTGATATCAAAAAAGCTTTAAACTCCACATCTCCTCCGAAGCTGGTGGCATCCCCCTACACCTATTTCATCTGTGGCACTGCCACCTACACTTGGCTCCCCCGTAACTGGTCTGGTACCAGCTATTTGGCCTTCCTTCTTCCACCAACGTATTCTGCCCATGGAGGTTATCACCTGTCAATGAAGGGCGCTCTGCGCCGTTCACGTAGGGGCGTCATATCAGCTTAGGATACAGCAGGCCAGGAAACCGGGGACTTCTTTAAAGGTTTCCTTCCTTTCTGGGGCCCCATGGCCAACATTCGGGCTGTACGAGGACTGACCAGGGTCCTTGAAGCCACCATCACAGTAACAGCTGGTGCCCTCTGCAACATCACTGCAGAGCTGCAGGCGGACCGCCTTCATAACGCTCCAGAACAGAATGGTCTTAGATGTCATCCTTGCTGATCCTTGCTGATCGTGGTGGTGTGTGTAAATCGATCGGCTCCAGCTGCTGCGTGAACATCCCAGACAACGCACCTACAGTGTACGATGCCATCCAACGTCTGCATCGCCTTTCTTCCGAAATTAATCTGGATGAAGGCAACTGGTCCCTCACAGGCTGGATCTGGGGCCTCCTTTCCCAGTGGGGGGGAGGTTCCTCATCTTCCTTGCCTTGGGAGTAACTGTCCTGGTCTCCTGCTGTTTGTGCTTTCAGTGTCTGCCAGTGCTCTGTACAATGTGTGTCCAGACCGTCAAGCCTCCACCCTCTAACATTCACAACACCAATATGATGATGATTCTCCAATAAGAAACCGATGGCCTTATGAACATTGACATTTCTTAAAGTATTTGCCACTCAATGGCAAAAGGAGGGTCTGAGGAAAAGTCATCTTCTGATCGGCATCATTTGTACCAAGACTCCATTATTTTTTCATTGCCATCTCGTGTCAAACACTTCCACACGACCCACCTGGTTGTCTCTGCTGATGCCTGATGAAAATCTAACCAACACGACAACAGCCATCTTGCAGCCTGCATTTCTTCCCAGGAACTGTCGCACACCCAACCCCCCTGTTCTTGCAGTTCAACAGAAAGCCATGAGACACTCACACCCTGTGTAAATGATTTGTTTTCCATCTCCTGCTCCCAGCCTGGTAAACATCCTTGACACCGTGATCAGGTTATCTGGACAATGGTTTGACTGTTGGGCCTTGATCAGGGTGATTAAACAATTACCTGAAAGACCGGGCTTTGATCAAGGTGATTAAACAATGACCTGAAAGACTGAGCCTTGAGCAAGCTGAGTGAACAATGATTTGTGTACCAAGCCTTGACCCAGTCCCCAGCTACAAACATCGTCTGGATCTGGTTATGATATGTTATGTTAAAAGAGGTTTTATAAAGCGCTCAGCTACTCGAGCAGAGTGTCCCGGCGCTATCAGACCTAGAGGACAGAAGCAGAGGAGCCAGCGGGTTTATTGTCCAAACAGCCATTTTTGAGTTCCTTCCTAAAGGCTATCGGTCGTCCTGAGAGACAAAGGCGGATTGTTCCAGAGTTGAGGTGCCAGGAGTTTAAAAGAGCGACCCCCGATGCGAGCTCGCTTTATCACCGGAACAGTGGCCAGTGATAACGTAGCGGATCGTAAGGCTCTCAACGGAGAGTAGAAGCCTATTCTTTTCCTTAGATAGCGAGCGCCCATGCTGTGGAGAGCTTTAAACGCCATGGTCAGGGTCTTGAAGGAAATGCGTTTACGAACTGGCAGCCAGTGAAGTGATTTAAGTAGGGCAGAAGTTTTGGACCTACGGCTAAGGCCAAAGATTGCTCGAGCGGCAGAATTTTGAACCGTTTGAAGACGTGAGAGAAGATAATCTGGAAGGCCCAGGTATAACACGTTAGCATAATCAAGCCATGAGCCAATCAGGGCCTGCAACGTGATCCTCCTGTGGGCAAAGGATAGAAAGGGAAGAAATTTCTTCAAAGTTTTTAAGATACCAAAACATAGCCCAACTAAGCCTAAGATCTGAGATTTAAGAGTGAGCCCACTGTCCACTTTTACTCCCAGATTTTTTGCCACAGAGGTGGCAGTGGAAGGAGGGAACATATCCCCAGGCCACCATGACTTCCAACAGAGGACCAGGGGCAGCCAAAAAAGAGAACCTCTGATTTATCCGAGTTGCATTTTAGATGGTTCGAAACCAGGAGAAGACGGCCCCTAGACAGCCCTTGATGTTATCTCCATTGAAATCAGCGTTCTCTCCGCAGGTGAAAAGAAGCTGTGTATCGTCGGCATACGATACAATCTGGGCTCCATAAGACTCGGCCAAGGGGGCCATATAAACATTGAAGTGGGTGGGGCTCAGGATTGACTCCTGAGGGACTCCCACCTCCAACGTGGGCACTAAGGCTGAGTAAGGAGGGGCCCAGATTGTTTGTTGGCGGTCGGATAGAAAAGACTCAAACCAACTAAAAGCCGTCCCCCTCAAACCAATCTCCTGGAGTCTTAAAAGAAGATGGTTGTGGGGGACGGTATCGAAAGCCGCCAATAAATCCAGCAGCACCAGCATCGCCTTACCACCCACATCCAAGACCTCCTTGATGGATTCCGTAACCTCCAACAAAGCTGTTTCCGTGCTCATATTAGAACGGAACCCAGACTGAGTGTGATGAAGGATGTCATGCTGGTCAAAAAAATTGGAGAGGGAGGAGTGGACATGTTTTTCCACAACTTTAGCAAAGACCGGAAGGAGAGAAATTGGTCTATAATTTGCATGGATACGGGGGTCCAAATTACGTTTTTTTAGAAGAGGGAGGATAAGGGCCTGTTTCCAGGCACGGGGAACAATACCCGTATTAAGGGATTGATTAAGAACCGGGTTGATAATAGGATTGATAACGTGCGCTATTTTGGCGATAAACTTCGCCGGACAGGGATCCCTCGGTGAGCCCGATTTTAGTTTGGATAAAAGATCCAAAGAGGCCTGTGGGGAAAGGGGAGGAAAGTTCGTGAACACATGAGGCCGAGGTCGGGGGAAAAGCGCTGGAATTGGGGATCCAGGCATGCCCTGACAGCGAAAATGAGGCCTGAAAGATTTTAATTTTACTAGCAAAAAAGTTAGCCATTTGAATGACCCATGATTCAGAAGGGGAACACTTAGATGTTGTGGATGAAGGAGAAGTGAATTCCTTAACTATTGAGAAAATGTCCTTGCTAGTGTTGGCCGCAGCTTCGATTCTCTTAGCAAAATAGGATTTTTTTCTCCAAGATAATATCTTTGTGATAGATCTTAGTTCACTCCTTGTAGGCCTCCTTGAGTAGCCCATCATAATTTCGACGCCATGCCCTCTCAGCTTTCTTACAGAGCCTTCTACTTTCTTTGAGCGCTGGCGTAAGCCAGGGGGCTGAGGCACGTTGTTGTTTTTGCGACCTGACGGGGGAGGTGCCAGCTCGTCAAGGCGCCGTGAAAGCCAGGTCTGGAAGAGATCTAGATCAGCCTCTAGGTCGCCTGTGGGCTGGCAAGGATGTACGGTCAAAGACTGGGCGAGCATGTCAGACGACACGCGATGGAAAGCACGAGGAGCAGGAGACTTCCGACTAGAGCCGTTATTTTTCGATCTAGTCACACATGAAATTTCGAAATTCACTAAGTAGTGGTCTAACCACAGCACTGGTAAAGGCAAGGCAACGGAAATGGGGATAGTAGAAAAAATTTGGTCCAGAGTATGGCCCTTATTATGAGTGGAGGTAGTTAGATAAGGGGTCAGGCCCAAAGGGTTAGTGACATCCAGAAGCTTGATAGTGTCGCCTGCTTCTGCCAAATCCATGTGAATGTTAAAATCACCCAGAAGCAAAGAGTGGTTAAACTTCATAGTTAGTGAGGAAATAGCAGTGTTGAGCTCCTCATGAAAGGAACCAATCTGGCCGGGGGGCCTATACACCAGCAGCCCAGCGCAGGAATGATGAGGCGAGAACGGGAGGCAAAAGCCAAAAGATTCCACCCCATGGATGTCTACCGTGGGGACACTAGAGCAAGTGAAGCATTTATCAACCTCTATTGCGACTCCCCCCCTTTGCCCACCTCTCGATCCTTCCTTAACATATAATAATTCTGAGGGAGAGCATTTGCTACATCGGGACTCGAAAAGTCTCCGAGCCAAGTCTCGGTCAAAAAAAGACATGCAGGCTTTGACTCGGATAGAAGGCTAAAAAGATCGAAGGCATGTTTGCCTAAGGACCGTGTGTTCAGGAGTGAGCAAGTTACAGTTTTTTGAAAATTGCCCTGGGCCAAGTCCAGATACGAACTGGGGGCATTACCCGAACCAGAGGAGGCCTTCCTGGAAGAACCATTATCCGAAGTCCAGCCGCAGCTAGGGTAGCAATTGCTGCTCTTTAAATTGTTGGGGAATACTGGACAGCAGCAACTGATATCATCCCTGAGTGCTGTTAGATGGGCCGATGTATATTTGAGCATCTTGCCGGTAGAAAGAGAGAGGAGTTCACCCGCCTGTGCTCGGTCCGCCACTTCCGGGACGCTGACGGGCGCAGACGGGCTTTCCTTAGGCGCTTCTTCGGCGCGTGTGAGGCGCGTCCGCTGCGCGGAGGCATGGCCGTCTTGCTATATACTCAACTAGGAGCGCGACAGCGAGACTAGACTGCCCCCCTGTGTGCCTCCCCTAAGATGGCCGCTCGCTCTCACCGGCAGCCTCTGTGAGCCTGGGCATTCGGCACCTATTCAGCTGAATGCAGGCCGTGGATGCGGCCTTATCAACTGCAAACACTGCCCTGATTGAACAATTAACTAAATAGCCAAAAGACTGAGATGATAAAGTATAAAAGGCTTGTAAGCTGCGTAGTAAAGCAGCAGCCTCCTCTGTCTTGTTTCTGATGAGCTTGGGACTCTGTTCCATAGCCCGGGCTATTTAAATAAATCTGGGTTCCTCCTGCAGACGAAGGCTCCTGTGTCTCCTTTTACTTCGTATGAAGGGTATGGAAGGCTTGGGCGGTTCCCCCGCCGCCGAGACCCAGTATGTGGGTTAATCCGGTTCTTCAGTTCCAATCCACCCAGAATTGTTTATCCTCCAGAAAAATTCTGGGCTCAATTCTAACCAAGAGGTTTGTTGGCGCAGCACCTGCTCGATAATATGCGGTCATAAGAGCCCCATGCAATGCTACCCTCACCTGTTGTTTTTTAGTATTGCTCAACATCTCACATTCCTCTCTTGCTAAGGTATTATTGGCAAGAGAGGAATCTGGAAAAAGTGATGGTCCAGAAAGTATAGCAGCAATCTGATCATCCGTGAACGCTAAACAATTTGTGCCCATGTCACACGGCCCAGACACAAATAGTCAAAAAATTTCCACAGATAAAATTATCAAGCACGACAACTGAAAATAGTACTTAAACCTGTCCGAATAGCAACAAGCCTGAAAGGGGTGGGTGTTCTCAAAGAAAATCCTTAAAATACACTTTATGGTGTAAGCTCTCACGGCTAATCCGCTGTCCAACACTATGCAGACCCCCCAGGATATAGCGGCATGGATAGGCAAATTTAGCGGCACAAAAATGAAAATTTAGCGGCACAAAAATGGAAATTTAGCGGCATTTAGCGGCATTTTATTTTGTGGTTTTTGCAACACCAAACACAGATATCTTACTGTTTGAGTTATTTGACAACATGGAGCTATGTACATTTTGTTTATTTACAATTCAGCCCATTTGTTTTAGTTAAAAGGCATGTTAGTCTTGGCCACGTACGGTAAGTTCTTCCGAGCACTCCAAATCAAGACCAGTATTGTGCTGCTGGTTGTAGTGTAAAAACAATAATGCCCGGATTGATTGCTCTGAAAGGGACCGTCGTCTGGAAGAGAGAATAATTTTGTATATACTGTTGCTCCTTTCAGCATCTGCAGAGCTTGTGACGCAGTCCTTATACACAGCTGCAAGTTGGGAAAGAGCTGGAAGGCGGTCAGCCAGCCCACGCCAAAAGAGGTCGGTGTCAATAAGTCCAGAAACAGACGCCTGCACTGCTTCTGGCCCTACATTGTCAAAGTAGAGGCGAAGCTCCTGATCGGGAACTTCGCTGAAACCAGGGATTGCTGAATAGGCACTCTTCTCATTAGGCAGGATGCTGAGTCGCGCAGGGTTGAAGAGGCGCACTTGTTTCAAGAATTGTATGCCTGGCTGGGCCTCCCCCATGTATTTGGCCACCTTTTCTAGTGAATGTTCAAAAGCTTCATTAAGCTGGGCTGTAATTTTTTTTTTCTGTGCCAGGCTTAATTTTGCCCCTGCAGTGGTCTGTACAAACGGCTCTAGTGACTCCACAGTGAGGACTGAATTGTTGGTTAAGTTCATGTGGAGGTCCTCCAAATAATCGTATACCTTCATGGTCACTGGTGTCTGACTCTGGAATAGCTCCATCAGGTTTAAAATGCTTTGGCATTTTTCTGCCACAATGTCCAATTGGACTTTAATGCACTCCCTTTGGTCGGTGTTAAAAATCTTCTGTAGATTTTCAAGGGAATCTGGGGGAGACTTGCTGAGTTGCATCTCTGACTCCACAAAGCCAGCATAGGCCTCAAAGTGCTTGCAGTGGTACTGGACTGCGGCGAACCAAGAATTCCAGCGGGTACTGCAAGGGTCAGGTGCCACCCGTGCCTTCATCCCATGGTTCTCCGCAAGATGGTGCAGGTATCTTCTCTTTCTGCTGCCAGCCATATAAAAGATGCGGGAGAAGTACAGCAGGAAAGCATTCAGCTCCACAAAAGGCTTCCTAAATGACTCTCCAACAAGATTCATGATGTGTGCCAAGCAGGTGATGTGGATGGAGTTTGGGTACAGATTCCTCAACACTGTGTTGAATGCCTTGAGCATGTATGCCGCATTGTCAGTGTTGAAGGAAACAACGTTCTGGAAGTCTATGCTGTACTCTGTGAGCACCTTTACAACAGCTTGCGCAACAGTCCCATGGTTGCACTGGGATAGGAAGACTGTGTCCACCAGGTAGGTATGGATCTGACGGGCACCCTGCGGAGAGACTACTGCAACTAGCACATTCAAAACACACCGCCCTTCGACATCTGGTGTTTCGTCAAAGATAACGCTGATCTTCTGATCTTTCAATAGCTCTTTCAGCTCGTTCTTGGCACTTGTATATCTCTCAGGGAGATAACGTTCTTGCAGCTGATGACTCCCAGGTATCGCTCCACCATTCCGTACTCGCTCGTGTAGGAACTTGCGCAACACAGGGTGGTCGGTTTTGCTGAGCGGAATGTTCAACGCAGTGCAGACGTTAACCCACTCACTTATCATTTCATGGTTTGCGGCACCGGCAGCTGTACTCTTTGTGAATAGCGAGTTCACTGTCATCTGCCGTGCACGTTTTGGAGACGATTGAAGGTCAGGATCATCTGAACAGCGCTTCAAATGTTTTTGGGACCGCACATGCATATCCACAGTGTGTTTACGGATGTGGTCCACCGCCACATTGCACACACTGCAAAACAGCACCCCACCGTCAGCGTGCATCACGGTGCTGTAGTCTCTGGCCCGGTCTGCTGCGGTTATCTGGGTGGGCAGATGTGATCTGTGCTTCACACCCTTTGCAGGGTGCAGCACAAACTTATCCATTCTGCTTTTCTTGTGGTGGCTTGGTGCTCCCTCGTAAGACAGAAGATCTCGCTGTTGTGGCGCTGTCAGTTACCTCACCTGCAAAGATAGGGAAGGGGGGAAAGGCAATTGTTGAATGGAAAGTTCATAAAGCGCCGATGCTCAACGATAAGAAATGCATGCAACCCTGAAGCACAAGTAAAGTGACAAACGTGTTGGGCCATAACTGCAATGGTAAATGCCAGTCCCCGAACGGTGTTGAGCAAACAGACAGAGAGAAAAGCGCAGGGGGAAAAAGCCATGCAAATTGTTGAAAAGCTCCAAGTGCCTGAAAATGTAAAATGTCAAAGCCACGTGCAAAGAAAGTGAAAGAATTTCCCCAAAATAAACAAATATGAAATTCCCCATTGCCCCAAACCAAAACAAACAATTATGAAATTCCCCAGAGGTGCCCACAACCCCAAACTTACCAGTGCGCTGCGGCAGCTGACCCAAGTCTGGCTCTTGCAACAGCGGATTCTCCCCTGTGATGCTCTGTAACAGAAACCAAGTAAAGAGTTAGGAAACTCACCAGGTGCCCACAACCCCAAACTTACCAGTGCGCAGCGGCACCTGGCCCAATGGCAAGTAAAAATTAATGGCAAAGGGTCAGTATTCAGGACAAAAAATCAGTAACAGTGACAGTAAAAAATCAGGCCAAAGGGTCAAGATTCAGGAAAAAAATGCAGTACAGTCCAGAGAACACAACAATTCCCCAGAACCAAAACAAACAATTATGACATTCCCCAGAGGTGCCCACAACCCCAAACTTACCAGTGCGCTGCGGCAGCTGACCCAATTCTGGCTCTTGCAAAAGCAGATTCTTCCCAGTGATGCTCTGCAAAAGAACACAAGTAAAGAGTTAGGAAACTCACCAGGTGCCCACAACCCCAAACTTACCAGTGCGCAGCGGCACCTGGCCCAATGGCAAGTAAAAATTAATTGCAAAGGGTCAGGATTCAGGACAAAAAAATCAGTAACAGTGACAGTAAAAAATCAGGCCAAAGGGTCAAGATTCAGCAAAAAAATGCAGTACAGTCCAGAGAACACAACAATTCCCCAGAACCAAAACAAACAATTATGACATTCCCCAGAGGTGCCCACAACCCCAAACTTACCAGTGCGCTGCGGCAGCTGACCCAATTCTGGCTCTTGCAAAAGCAGATTCTTCCCAGTGATGCTCTGCAAAAGAACACAAGTAAAGAGTTAGGAAACTCACCAGGTGCCCACAACCCCAAACTTACCAGTGCGCAGCGGCACCTGGCCCAATAGCAAGTAAAAATTAATGCCAAAGGGTCAGGATTCAGGACAAAAAAATCAGTAACAGTGACAGTAAAAAATCAGGCCAAAGGGTCAAGATTCAGGAAAAAAATGCAGTACAGTCCAGAGAACACAACAATTCCCCAGAACCAAAACAAACAATTATGACATTCCCCAGAGGTGCCCACAACCCCAAACTTACCAGTGCGCTGCGGCAGCTGACCCAATTCTGGCTCTTGCAACAGCAGATTCTTCCCAGTGATGCTCTGCAAAAGAACACAAGTAAAGAGTTAGGATACTCACCAGGTGCCCAGGACACCAAACTTACCAGTGCGCTGCGGCAGCTGGGGCAAATGGCTCTTGAAACTGATGTACAGCGCAAGTAAAAAATCATGAAAAAGGGTCAAGATTCAGGACAAAACTTGAGTGCAGTGACAGTAAAAAATCTGGCCAAAGGGTCAAGATTCAGGAAAAAAATGCAGTACAGTCCAGAGAACACAACAATTCCCCAGAACCAAAACAAACAATTATGAAATTCCCCAGAGGTGGCCAGAACCCCAAACTTACCAGTGCGCTGCGGCAGCTGACCCAATTCTGGCTCTTGCAAAAGCAGATTCTTCCCAGTGATGCTCTGCAAAAGAACACAAGTAAAGAGTTAGGATACTCACCAGGTGCCCAGGACACCAAACTTACCAGTGCGCTGCGGCAGCTGGGCCAAATGGCTCTTGAAACTGAAGTACAGCGCAAGTAAAAAATCATGAAAAAGGGTCAAGATTCAGGACAAGACTTTCCAAGTGGTGGAGAATGCAGATAAAACCTGCACAGGTAAAATAGTGCATTCATCTGTGGCCAACCCTGTGACAACAAGCTTAAACAAAACTATGTACGGCCCCCCGGCCCCCACAGGTTTCAGACTAGGCATGCTGGAGGCAGAGACAGGTCTCTGAGCGAGTGGGACGGGTATGCTCAGATGTGAGTTCCGTGCTCTCCATGGCACTGGAATCAAGCTATCCAGTACATTCTGTGGCAATTTAAAGGCAATGAAAGAGTCACAATATCTTGGAGAGAGGAAAACCTGCACGATTACATTCTTGACCCCAGAGAAAGGCTCTGCCCCCACGGAGCAGGTACAGCACAGGCAGCAGCAGTGCAAGCTTCCCTCACACACAGAGCAGATACAGCACAGACAGCAGCAGTGCAAGCTTCCCTCACACACAGAGCAGATACAGCACAGACAGCAGCAGTACAAGCTTCCCTCACACACAGAGCAGATACAGCACAGACAGCAGCAGTGCAAGCTTCCCTCACACACAGAGCAGATACAGCACAGACAGCAGCAGTGCAAGCTTCCCTCACACACAGAGCAGATACAGCACAGACAGCAGCAGTCCAAGCTTCCCTCACACACAGAGCAGATACAGCACAGACAGCAGCAGTGCAAGCTTCCCTCACACACAGAGCAGATATAGCACAGACAGCATCAGTGCAAGCATCCCTTGCATAACCGGTACAGCACAGGCAGCAGCAGGGTGCGCGCGCACACACACACACACACACACTCACCCTCCCCAACACCATCCCCTGCATAGAGAACAGTTACAACAAATAATGGAATGACATACATCACAATGTGGGGCTGTACAGTTTGGAATGGGGAAAAACAAGCAGGTATTGTAGAGTATACCAGGGTGCACAAATAGCGCATCATTCTTTCCTCCCAATATTTGTGTCTCCCCTGGACCCTGGAGTGCCTTTACAACGCAAAAAGGAGTTTTCCCCAAATCGGGATTTTTTGCTATTTTGTGATCGGGCCATGGTGTTCTTCTGGCAGTGTGCACAGAAGAGCTCAGCCAATAAAGATAAACTTTAAAAAATCCGCAAACATTTTCCCAGGTGCATACAAAATTTCCCACACGTAAAATTAGAGAAATATTCTTGGTATCTTTCCTAGCATGGCAGGGATTGCAAATGCTCAGAGCTTTCCCTGGCAAGAAAATCCCTTCGCAACCCTGATACCCACTGTGGCTCATAGCGCGGACTTTACCCGAAGGTGTCAGAGCGCTTCACAAAAGGAACATAAATGGAACACAAATTGTGAGCAACCAAAAATACATGAGGTAGTAAAGGTAATAATGACAATTGTGAGCAAACTGAATACATGAGGTAGTAAAAATGTTGAGCAACCAAAAACACATGAGGTAGTAAAGGTAATAGTAACAATTGTGAGCACACAGAATACATGAGGTAGTGAGAATTGTGAGCAGCCAAAAATACATGAGGTAGTAAAAAGTGCACAGGAAGAAAAAAGTGACAAGTGTGCAGTTACAAGAGAGAACAAAGTATCATTTGAGGCGTAATACTGCAAAAGGTGCTAGACACTCAGGCACACGAACAAGCGTTATGTAGGCAAGGTGGCACTTGAGCAAGTATCAAAGATAAAAACATGTGCGAGGTAGCAAACTGTGTGTTACAAGGGCAAAGTGGTGTGTGCAAGTTACACAAGAGCACCGAACACAGGTACATGGAAAATACTCCAAAGAGGCAGACACTCCAGCACGCACGGTGGTGTGTGTGTGTGGACAGAGAGCTGCATAGCGCCTTGAGGGGCGAGGACTGTGCCTGTCTGGACTGAGGCTGAACGGGGGCAGGCCAAGATGTGCTGAGGCAGGAACAGAGGAGAAAGAGGTAAGCGCTTGAAGGTGTGTGAAAACTCGAGGCGCTTTACACAGTTTGTGGCACTGTTGGATGTAAACTCCCTACGCTTTTAGCACTCCCTGCACTGCCCCCCTCCCACCCGGCCAGCGCCCAGCACGCACGGTGGTGTGTGTGTGTGGACAGAGAGCTGCATAGCGCCTTGAGGGGCGAGGACTGTGCCTGTCTGGACTGAGGCTGAACGGGGGCAGGCCAAGATGTGCTGAGGCAGGAACAGAGGAGAAAGAGGTAAGCGCTTGAAGGTGTGTGAAAACTCGAGGCGCTTTACACAGTTTGTGGCACTGTTGGATGTAAACTCCCTACGCTTTTAGCACTCCCTGCACTGCCCCCCTCCCACCCGGCCTGCGCTCTCCCAGAAACACGCAGCCCAGGCCGGGGGCCGGTCGGCCACATCTCCACTGCCCCCCTCCCACCAGGGCAGCGCTCTCCCCTATGTGTACGGCGGGCCCCCACCAGCGTAGGACGGACCGGACTTACCTGTCTTCTGTTTGCCGGCCGGCTTTCCTCCTGCTCCGAGCCCCGGTCTCTGCTGAGGAAGAGTCTTCGTGTCGCTGCAGCTTTGTGCTCTCTCCTTCCTCCCCCTCTTGGTGTGGTGCTGGTCTTCTCCCTTCGCTCGGCCGCCGTCTTCTCTCGCCGCAAATGAATCAATGGGTGCCTCGCGCCTTCTTTTAAGGCGGAAACGGGGGCGACGGGCGGAAACGGCAAATTTCGCGGGCTTTATGGCAAATATCGCGGCATTTGCAGAGATCGCGCGATTTCGCAATTTTTTTGCAAATCGCGAAATCGCGATAAGCTGGAGGGTCTGACTATGCTTTCAATAAGGAGCAGTAGAGGGCAAAACGTGCCAGATCACCCTCCAATCGACATCTATTCAAACATCAAAGATCTGGCATTGGTAGGCACTTTCAAATGGTCTGGAGAAACATAAAGTCAGTGTTTAAAACATGCTGCAGTGTTTGGGGTTGACTGTACAAATAAGATTTTCATACTAATCGAAGGAACCCTTTTTAACAACATCCTTAGAATAAAGAGAAATTGAAGAAAAAATAAGGTTCCAACCCCATGCCTTATGTTGTGCATGCAGCTCCTGCATTCAGCTTCAAAGTTCACTGTGCTATTTTAGAAGGATTGCAACTTATGAACTGGAAGTTAAAAGGATCTCTGTGCCAAAAATTTCCATGCACATTTTATAGGTTTTAGTGATAATAAACTGCTATTTGAACACACTCATCTTGCTTGAAAACCAAACACTAGAGAGCAGCAGTAAAAAAAATCTATGGGGTATTTCAGTGGCTAAATTTCTTTTCCACTCGAAAGATCATGCTAATTTAAAAAAGGAGGGGCATAATATCAAGGGGGTTTATCTCCGCTTTTTTTGCTTTGAAAGCCAAGAAAGCGGAGATAAAATGATCTCCCTATTACCTAGCTGCCGCTAACACCAGTTAGCGACAGCTAGTAGGAGATAGCGACCATCTTGGGCCCCGCTTTGCATGTCAGTGATATTTATCACTAATGACATGCAAAGTGGGCGTGCCAAGATGTTAGCGACTGGAAACAGTCGCTAACATCGCTATCTCCTATTACCAACTTTTGGAGATATTCGCACTAAGCGCGAATATCTCCAAAAGCTAACACCTGCCCCAGAGCAGTTCTTAGCCATGTTATCCAATGGGAGGTGGATAACATGGCTAAGAGCATTAGCTCGGTAATGCATGAATATCGCTGACTTTTCAGCGATATTCATGCATTTCGGCCGATTATTATCGCTTAGGAGATAAACCTTGATAATAGCAAGGTTCCTAAGCGATAAAAATCGCCGCAGCCTGGCGATAAAAATATCGCCGCTAAACCAACATAGAGATAATTATCGCTAGTTCTTGGTAATATGCCCCAAGGTTCTAAAACCATTTTGTAGTTTGTCTGCAGATCCTTGATACCTGTTCAAAATTCATTGTGCTATTTTCGGATTGCAACTTCTGAACTGCAAGGGGGAAAGATGATCTGTCATAAAAGTAGTAACCTACAGAGCAAGTACATAAAATACAAATCTGTGGTCTGTATGTTACACATGTGCTTTGCAGCAGGCACATTAACTCTTTATGCGACTTCATGAGTCAAAATTGTGAGTTACTTTACGATTATGTCCTGAAAATTGCTGGGCAAATAAACAGATCTCTACAGAAGGTGCATTTAACCCATAAAATATTTTAAAATGCAGTCTCTTTTCGACCAATTAATCCAGAACAGACTATACGTTAATATTTGCCCTTGTTGGCAATTTCTTTTAAGAGAATAAATGTATAAATTGACTGTCAGAGTCCGCTTTTTATGACTCGACCCATGTGACTCCTCCCCCTTTCTACTGCCACCCCCGCCCCCAATTTATGGGTTATCGGAGTAAATATTGTTCTTGAAGGTGGTACAGTGCTAAAGGCAACTTTCCTGACGATCTCCAAGCAAAAGAGAGGTCACGCCCCCTCCAACGTCAGCCGCAAGAATGGATCGGTGTTAAATAAATCTCCTTTTCCATTATTGTCAAAAACAGGCAATGGCTGCAAAGGAGTTCTAGAAAAATATCTTTGGGTTAATTTACTACCGGATGTCGTGACCTGCAGCAGAAAAAAACAGGAAGGGATGGCCTCCCATGGATCTTTTGGCCTGTGGTGAATAGACGGATAGAAAAGCTTTGCTCTGTACTGCGACCCCTTTGACCTCTCGCTTCCTGTTCAGTTGTGCAACAAGAAAGTAAACATTTAACTGAATGTAACATGACTGAACAAAGAGCCTCTTTTAAGTAGGAAAAAATGCCAGTTCCGTTCTTCTCCCCACACAAATCCTCTTCTCGGGAAAAACGAATGAAGCGGCAGCGGCTGTGAGGAATGGTAGGCGGCCCTGTACAGAAAAAGGCTTGTGTTCTACTGCGGACAACACATGTAAAAAACATTGCGTTCCTTGTTAGAGTTTGTGACACTCTCAGCCAATAACTTACTGGTCATGGTGTAAAATGGAATTGTTAGATGCTGCTTTTGCTGGAATTGTTAGACACTAAATGATATATTTAATAAGAAAGCAAATACGAAATTTCTCAGAAGCACCCCAAGTTGCCATGGAGAGGATAAAATGCTTTAATTTTAGTATGTCACGGGGGAAGCAGTGGAAGTGCTTGGGAAGTTCAGTCATAGAGTATCAACAGGGTCGGACTGGCCTATAGAGTAATCTGGCAAAGCCCGATGAGCTAGTCTGCCAGTGTAGGACAGTTTTAAGCAGTTTGTGGGCCTATTTTATGGCCAGGTAGCCGTTTATGCTATTGATTTCCCAAGAATTACTACAAACCTTGCCTATAGCAAACACAAATGCGTGTAGTTTCCCATACATTGCAAAATACCCATAGAGCGCATACAAGCTTAAAACTTGACTGATTTGCAAATGTGGGCCACCGTTTAGCCATCTGGTTCACTAATCGGGGCTATTTTTATTTTGTTGCTTGGGTCAATTTATTGTCGCAGCCCAACCCTGACTATCAATGCAGATAGGATATTCATATCTCGCAAAACAAGATCCTTTTGATGTAGGCAGGTACTGATGTTGGGTTCTACTATCAGAATATCGTGAATTAAATATTGTCCTATATAAATATTGTGATTTAAATGTTGACTTCCGCCCAAATACGTACCATGGCGATATATATGACTTCAATATATGTGGATGTGGCGTTAAGAATACTAAATCAGTACTTACCTGTGTATACCTACTGTCATGATATTTTGGATCTGGATCAGCAACGTTATTTGTTTATGGCGATATTTTCACTATGTTATAATATAGAACTCACATAGGGCACAAATAAAGAAAATAATTGAAAGCAATATTAGAAAGAGAATGGAGAAAGGTCATAGAACCAATGTTCTCTATTTTACTTCAGTGTGAAATTAGAAGCTTATATTGACTTTCGGAGAGGCAATAACTTGCTGGATAAATGTTTAGATATCTGATTACTGCATATAATAACTCTTTATGAGCATGTTTTCCTCTTTAAATTTATGGCCTGTTTTACCTGGTGAAATGGCATTGGAAAAATCTTGGATATGTGGTAATTTCATTCAACTCAAAATATCTATATTATCGATCTCCTGGTGACCAAGATCAGGTATTTCCATAAAACTTGTAATCAGGGTCTTTGTAGTTCGTCAAAGCATTTAATGGCAGAACCAGAAAGCCAATCAAGAGATATGTGTGTTAAGGAGACACCGGTATCTGGTAATGGTGTATTAAAGGGTTTTGAGCAAATTATTCTCAGTATAACATAGACAGAGATTTGATTGAGAAAGATCAAGATAGCCAGAGTATACTAAATGTCAGGAAGTGCCTTTCCCGCTTGTTTTTGTTGCATTCCAGTGGCTGGAGAAGACAGAATCCAGTGCTTTAATTGGGACAGGTTGCAACTGACCTAAGCACCAACAAAGTGAAAAAATGGGTCTTGAGAGAAATTGAAAATTCATATTTGGTTTCTGAATGAAAGTAAGAATAACAATGATACACTTGCATACTTATAGAAAGCCTTGAAACCAAACATTTCTAATACCCTCGTCACACACAGGTCCAATGCAATTATGTGCAAAGGGGGACCAGGGCTAGATGTATTAACATTTGCACAAAGGGGTGGTAAATTGTGAACAGATTTTTAGCAAATTAAATCAGATTTTGCAAACCGACCTATGTACTAATAGGCTGGTTCGTAAAATCAGAATTTGGAGTGGATCTCAATAAGACCTGCCTCATGAATCGTAATGAGTTAGGTACAAATACACTGCACCCGGATGTATGACGTTACTACGCATGCTTTTACCACGCAGGCTGTTACAACGCAGTTTTTACAACGCATACCATTACAACGCATAGCGCTTTGGGGCGTTGTAATAGCACTGCGTGGTAAAAGTTGCGTTGTAAAGGATGTTTCCACTGCACCCACACCCTTTATTCCAAATAGCGGAAACAGGGTACAACATAGAACAAGAGCAATGGTTCTATGGGACTCATTTTATACATCTGTACAGGTCCATTTACCAAATGAACATCTGTAATTCATATACTTTTTACAGAATGCAAAAATATGCATAGCCTTTCTGAATGTAGGCATTAAATGTCCTCATATTCTCTTGATAGGTGTTTGTAATTTACAGTGGTGCAGCTGGTGCAGTGTTCATAGGTGCAGTAATGTGAACAATAAAAAAGACCAAGAAAAAATATACCCTTATATCAAGGAAGATTACCAGTTTCAGACAAACGACACATCTTCTGATGAAATTACCAGCAACCTCTCAAGAAGATCCGGATCAGTGAGTAGTGACTCGAGCTACGAAGGCAGGAACTACTCTACAAGACCAAGGGGCAACCAGAGTAACCAACCATCTCCTCTCTATCACAACTTTCCCACACATCCTTACCAACCCCAATTGTTCCCGGGGCAATGGATTGGACCACCACCAAGAACATACCACCTGGGCATCCACAACAAGTCCAACTGTACAAACAATTTCCAAACCCCCCTTTTTTCAACATAGGGAGGGGCAGAGAAAGAGGCAGAAGAAGAGGTGTGAACAAGAATGTGCGCTGGCAGGAGCCAGACGCCCAGATGACACTGAGGAGCAGGACAACAGGTCAAAAACATTCGTAGTGAATCTATCTTCACACCCACTTGACAAAAGGGAGACTGCCTTTTTGGAAAAGGGCTTGGGATTAGTCCCAACACCCTGAGAAGACTCCTTCCGTTTCCAACAGGAATTGCATCAATTTTGTCCGCAAAGTCAGGTTACGGGCTTATTTTCAGAACATGTCCTTCCGGAAAACGTTGTGATTTATGCCTCCTACAGCCACAACTGCACACGAGATTCTCACCTTTCAACAGGCTATCCGAAAAGAAGTTTTCACTCTGAACAAGGACCAACCGTTCAACAACTTGTCTAAACAGGAAAGGGACCTGCTCAAAGAGATTACAGAAGACCCTACCATTGTGATCAAACCAGTCGACAAAGGTGGTGACTTTGTGATCCAGGCCATCACCAGCTATAACAATGAATGCCGACGATAATTGGCAAGCACCTGTTACTATCTCCCCACTGAGCACCTTACCATCAAAATCAGGAGTTTGGTATCTGAAGCAGAAACAGAAGGGTAGATCACCACACAAGAAGCAAAATTCCTGAATAATGACCAACTAAGAATCCCGTATTTCTACACCCTCTCTAAAATTCACAAAGGAGTGAACCCCCACCAGGTCGAACTATGGTTTCTGGTATTGAGTCTCTCCTCGCAACCACTGAGCAAATTCTGCAACTTTTTTCTGAGACCTATCGTGATGCAAACCCCCACCTACTTCAGAGATACGACTGATGTCTTGAACTTGATATAGTTCTTTCCGACACCTGACAAAATCGAACTCCTGGTGACCTTGGACGTGGATGCGTTGTACACCAACACCCCCCAGGACACCACCCTTGAAGTCCTGGAGACGATCCTTCATGAACCAGACCCATGGCCATTCAAAACCCTGATCACCTTAATTGTTGAATGTGCATCCATAGCCCTCAAAGAGAACTTTTGTGCTTTCCAGAATCAAGTCTACCATCAGGTACAAGGTACCAGCATCGGAAGCACCTTTGCTCCTAGTCTGTCCTGCATTTACATGGCCTCATTTGAGAGCAAATAAATCCTAAACGAAAGTAACCCATTTCAGAACAACATACTACTGTGGCTTTGCTATATCGATGACATCCTGGTTTTTTGGAGTGGTGACACAGACAAATGTGCATCTTTCTGTGAGTGGGTCAACACCCTAGACCCATTTCTGAAATTCACTAGCACAAGGTCAGGTCCCTATTTACGCAAGAGCAACGCTGGGTTTTCAGTCCAACACACGAGGCCTCAACGACAATATATCATGGGATGAATGTATTAACTAACTCGTTGTATTAACCGCCCAGTTCTGTCCGCTAACATTGGCTATGAATTCCATTTCAGGGACGGATACCACTTGAGACAATATTAGCAGAGTACATCTATCCACCTTATGGACTACCCAGGCCTTACCCTTAGGCAGTCTCAGGATGATTTCCTTCCATTAAGGTAATCTATCCCCTCGGCTGTTGTAAACTGATGAGTAAAATGTAACCTTCTTCCAGACACCTACCTATGATACATGTGCCACTATGTTTCTCATCCACCTTTATAACTTAGTGGACGATAACCCAGACATAAAAAAAAATTACCATTAAGGAAAGTAACCTTCCATTTGTCGCTACCTTAAACTGGCAATTCACTTGTCATGTTGTGACCACTATACATAACACTTGAGATAACATTTGTCTTTTAATGAGCGCTTTTCACTATTTGCGCTCGTCCTTTACTGTATTACTGTTACCCTTATTTATTATTTCTTAAACTCTCCCTTCCGCCCTCCCTCCCAATATGGCACCCACTATCCCCATGCTAGTTCCTTTGTGAGGTTAACCATCTAGCTGCATTGGGGTTCTCTCTGCGATACACACTAGATGGCCCACATGCTTTCTACACGCATGCGCTGCATTCTGCGCCATTTCCCCACATCACTCCGTACACCGGAGTTGGCGCGTTGGCAGTCGGGAGTGGTTTACGGCGGAAGCAGCATTCCTCTCTCCCACCGGCAATTGAGCAGCGGAGGGCAGGTAACAAGCTTGTTTCTTACGGAAGTTAATGTGAGTATTTTCATCCTGCTATCGACACCAAAGTGGTGTTTTCCTCCACTTAAAAGAACCAGCGGCAATGTGTTTATTGCAATTATATTACTTGCAGGTATACTTCTCTATATCGCGCTCCACGCTGATGAGGCTTTCCCAAACAACATTTTGGGTAGAGGATCAGTGTTTATGTGTTGTGTGTCTATTACGTTTGTGTGACATATCCACCACTTTGGACACTTGTTTATGCTCCGACGAGCATGCCTTTTTAAGAAACCTCACCACTGATTATGGCTTACACTCCACACTCAAATAGGAACTCACACACCTCATATGTGTGCGCATGTCTCTGTCACTCACTGCCTATCATACAATCCTTGGCACAGATGAGCAGTGTGTTGGATCATTTCACAGCCGGTTTCCGGCATGTGTACTGTGTGTGCACTAGCATGCTTCTTTTAAATTGAAAACCACTCTCATGCTGAGATGGACTCCTTTCTTAGGTTGGATTTTGAAACCAAGGTGTTCTTTTCCTTTCGAGTGCAGTCTCCTTGACCACACCTGAATCTAGGTATCATTTCAGGGTGTAATGAGTGTCGCCGTCTCAGACTCCTGTACTGCACTTCTCACACTTTGCACAGTCCTAAAGAAACATCATTGGATTCACTAGGGACCACTAGCAGCGTGAAACATGTCAACCTGATATCATCAGTTTTTTATAACCACTAGCACTGAGATACGCAGAAGGAAAAAACTCCCAATTCTAACTACCAGATCAAGAGTATTCCTCTTGGCTCCAGTTTTTAACCCTTTCACACGGTCCCCAGAATAATGTTTTTTCAGAGTACCAGTGCAATATTTTCAACTCACTCACAACACTCCCCGCACACCCGCACTCCCACTGTGGCCATCCTCCAAAAGATCTTTAACAAAGAGCCCTCTTGCAGGGCCTGTGGGAGAGGGTAGCCCCACCCAGAAGGAGCAACACCCAATGATGAAGCATGATACTCGCTTCGGTGTGTGAGGGCACTTCTTCACCAAGGAGGAATTCTTCCCTCTGAGCTTAATATATCAACAAATACTCCTTGAAACAGTTTCTCTCACCTGTCCTTAAGCGACCTTATCGGCCAGCTTTTCACTAAGAACAGTTACCCTCTAGTGATGGACACAATAAAAAAGATACATATATATACAAAAGTGGTGCCCCCTAATTCATCAGTGTGCAAAGTCTAGTAAAAATCCAGCTCTTTGTGTTAGAGTGAATAAATATTGGCCAATCCCTGAAACAGTATCGATGTTTCTACCCACACTTTATAGTGTCCTCAGGGCCATACATGCTACCTGGCACAACACAGCAAAGCTGTAATATTCCTAACATATGTCAAAGTTATTGGTTAATAAGGCCACAGCGATGGTTCCTCATAAACTGAGCTAATTCGAAACGCAATTCCAAACTGTAACCTCCAAATATCCTTTGTCAGAACCAATCTGCGTGCACAGTCCATCCTCCTGTCAGCCGAGGACTACAAGAAGGAAGGTAATGTTGGGATCGGTGTGGTCTCCCAGTGGAAGTTTAGGCCACCGAGGAAGATGAGGTGCTTGAGTCAATGATCGGAGGAGCGATGGAGTCCACAATGGTGTTAGTGAAATTGGTGCATGGTCCTCAGGGGCAGTAGACGAGGGCTCCACTGAAGATGTAGTTGTCAGTGAAATTGAGTTTGAAGGTAAGATGCTCCATGTTGCTAGTGGTCGTATCTAAGGTGAGGGTGCACTGGATTGTTTCTTTGTCTTTGAAGATGATGATGATTACACCTCCAGGTTTGTGTGGTCCGTCCAGTCTTGTGATCATGTAGCTTGGAATGGGGATGCCCAAGCGATGTTGGGGGCCTATGAAGAGGTCTCTCCGGGAAGAGCAGTTCGGGGGAGAAGTTGTGAAGCAGCTCCGAAATCTCGGTTCTGTGTTTGGTGAGAGAACAAGTGTTGAGGAGTATGTTGGATAGGGAGGAGTGCCATGCAGTAAGTATCAATTGTGAGTGGTTATGACTGTGGCGAGAGCTGATTGATGTAGGTATGAAAGTGGTGTGAGCTGCGTGTGGGGGGTAAGAGTGAACTTGCAAGAGCTGCGGCGAGGCAACAGTGCTGCAAGCAGCATCTGGGTTTCTTAACGAGTGAAGGGTAATGGTGGGTTAGCAGTTTAGCAGAAGAGGTGGCAGTAGAGGACAGGGGTCCTGGTGATGGGCACAAGTGGGGTGCAGACAGGCTTGCCTTTGTCATACCTATTTGGGACTATAAAAGGATTTTTCAGATGTACTAATCCAATTTTAGTACTCCTAAAACAATGAAATACTCCTGAAATGGGATTACAAAGAAATACTGATACAGAATCTCAAGAGGCATGTTGTAGGCATCCCATCCAAATAGTTAATCGGTATGCTTTGTATCAATGTCTTTGAAAAGATACTGAGACCTTAGAGGAGGTGGTAACCCATTTGAAAAGGGGACCCCTTCACCTCTGTGAATTAAAAAAGGTTTGTTGGGGAATATGGGACCACTGCTAATTTTAAAAGAGAAAGATTTTCTTTTTAAGTGGAGCTCTTTTCCATTGTGGGGATTGTGCTGCTTTTAAAAAAAGGTTAACATAGACATGGTGGACTGCTGACCCCTGCAGGCACATCGCTGTGATGGCATCTAATCATAGTGAGTCGCAATTTATAACCTACTTCATTAATATTCATGAGATCATTTGGATTGCGACTCACTACGATTTGGAATTGTAAGATGTGACCTATTAGTATTGTCACACATCACACGTGCTAGCCCATATGATATAAGCAAAGAATGGTCCTTACTTTACTTGCCCAAACCTCTTCTTTGTTTTCTGCCCACATACGTGAGGAATGAAGAATACTATACATCAGAAGACAACCCTGTCTACAAGGATTACGGGCACCTTTAATTCCTAGCTGTTCCTACACAGTCTGGAAGCTGATGTAGGCACGAGCAACACCCACAGAGGCCGTTCAATGCCATACCAGGAAGAAAGCGAGGCGTGCGAGATCAAGAAGAGAGTGGAGTCAGCGCCAGAAGAGGAAACGGAAGACTGCCAAAGAGAATCGCCGCCAGTCCCAGCTGAAAGAAAGCCAGTGGGAACACACGCTCGAGAAGATCCAGAGCACTGCCTGTGGAAGATGGAGCCCAGAACAGAGACAGCTGCAAAGACGCCAGGAGGCCAATGATTTTGCCTAGTGCCCAGCCACGTTCCTAGAGGAATGTGGCTTTCATAGGTGAGTGCTCGAATCTTGGGAGGTGGGAGGCGGATAGAGAGATGGAAACAGTCCTTCCAGGTGGGAACACACGTGTGACTACACCCCTAAGAGACACACACAGGGTTTTTGGCATAATCTACCTTTTCTGTTTTCATGGGTGAAGGTACTATCCTATCCCTCAATCCATCCACCTTTTTATTTAACGGTGTCAATCCTAAACTCCCTTCCTTGCTACTGTCAGGAATCCGAACCTGATGCTAACCTGTGCCATTCCTTCTTTGCTTTTCCCTCAATCACCTGGATAGAGAAAAACGCCAGAAGGACAACAGCCCCGCAGAGCTGCTCGAAATCCCAGGATTGAGCAATTGTTCTCCTTCCTAGGAGAACGGCAATTGAGCAATTGTTCTCCTTCCTAGGAGAACAGGAATTGAGCAGTTCTTCTCCTTCCTAGGAGAATGGAAATTGAGCAGCCAACATGCTGCACTCGGGTTCCTCGCCTGAACCCAGGGAAATCCAAAACGGTGAACTTCAAGGCACCTACAGAGCGGGTTTCCAACACTAAGCGAAGATTTATGCACACTGGCAGGAATAAGAGGGCGGGTTAAATACCTGACTCCCCCCTTCCACATTGAAATGACTTCTGGGAGATGTAGTCCCACCCGTGTTAACACCTCAGGAAAGCACAAACAGGGGCTTGAATCCTGACAGAACCCCCTTCCACTGTACGTTGTTCCACTGTCCTCCACTCCACTCTACCACACTCCACTTTATAACTTTACATTCTAAAGCACTCCACTGTACACTATTACACTTTATGCCACTCCATTCTATGACAATCCAGTGCATTCCACGGAACTGTATGCTATTCCACTATACTCCAATGCACTTTATGCTACTGTACAACACTCTATTCTTTTCCACCCCTCTCTATGCCATTTCACCATATGGCACTCCACAATACACCCTTCCACTATACACTACTCCACCCTACGCCATTCCACTCTACACTGCTCTACTGCACAACACTACACTGTATGCTACTCCACTCTACGTCACTCCAGTGCACACTACTGAACTGTACACTATTCCACTGTATGCCACTCCATTGCACGTTACTGTACTTTACACTATTTCACTCTCAACATTCTGTTCTACGCCGTTCCACTCTACGCCATTTCACGATATGACACTTCAGTGTATGTTCTTCCACTGTACGCCACTACACTCAATGTTATTCCACTCTATAACCCTCCACGGTACACTATTCCGCTGTACAGCACAGCACTCCACTCTACACCACTACTGTCTACACTATTCTGCGTCACTCCACTCTATGCCGCTTCATTCTATGCCACTCAACTGTATGTCACTCCATTGTATGACCCTGCACTGTATGCTAATCCACTCTACGTTATTCCACTGTACACAACTAAACTCTACGCCTCAACACTCTACGGTATACCACTCTATTACACTCCATTCTAACACATTCCACTCTACACAACTTCACTGTATGCAATTTCACTCTACACCACTACATGCTACTTCACTTAACTCTATGCCACTCCACTGTATGCCAACCAATTCTACCCAACTCTACTGTTCACTATTCCACACTACGCAACTCTGCGAAACTCCACTCTATGCTACTCCACTCTACACCACTCCACTGTACTCCACTCCAGTGTATGCCACTTCTCTCCAAGCCACTCTACTTTCCGCTATTCCACTATATGCAGCTGCACTCTGTGCCAGCCCAATCTACACCACTCCACTGTACACCGTTCCACTGTACGCTACTCCACTCTAAGCCCTCTCCACTCTACGCCACTCAACTCTGTGATATTCCACATTACACAACTATAATATATGCCTTTGCACTGCATGCTATCCCACTGTACCCCACTTCACTCTCCGCTACTTTACTGTACGCTATTACACTGTGTACCACTCTACTGTATTCTACTACACTCTATGCCACTCCACTGTACAACACTCCACTCCAGACCACTTCACCGTACACCACTTCAGTGTAAGTCACTACACTGTACACCACTCAAATCTACTTCAATACACTATAGACGAATACACTATATGCCAATCAACTCTACGATATTCCACTGTATTCAACTCCACTCTACACCATTCTACTATTTGTTATTCCACTTTACCCCACTCAAGTATGTTCCACTCCAGTGTTCGCCACTCCACTCCACTCTACTCTACGGCATTCCACTGTATGCCACCCTACTCTATCCCACGCTGCTATACGTTATTCCACTTTATGACAGTCCACTCTACTCCACTCCATTCTATGCTAATCCACTGTATACCACTCCACTATGTGCTACCCTTCTGTATGACACTCTACTGTATGTCATTGCACTCTACCACACTCCATTACACGCCACTCCAGTCTAGGCCACTTCACTATATGGCACTGAACAGGCACTTTACTGTACGCCTCTCCACTCTATGCCACTCTATGCTATTCCACTCTATGCCACTCCATACTACTCTAGTCTATGTCACTACACAGTACACCACACCACTCCACTCTATGCTATTCCAATGTTCATCACTCCACACTACCCCACTCTACTGTACGCCCCTCCATTGTACGCCACTCCACTCTATCTCACTCAACTGTAAGCTATTCCACTGTATGCAACTACACTCTACGCCCCTCCAAATATGCTATTGTACTCTCTACGATCCACTCTACACCACTCCACTGTAAGATTCTCTACTGCAGAAGGCACTGCCGCACCGCAACCCTGGTCTTACCGGTGCCACCACATGACACCGCTACTGAGCCGCTACTTGCACCACGACCTGTGGGCAGCGCTCTCCGTACCGCCTCTTTTCGCACTGTCACCCTGGTATCCCCGACGATGCTGCTCCACGCCGCTGCTTGCACTGTGGTTTGAAGGCACCGCTCGTAAGTTACATAATGCACCGTCCTCATCCCGCACTGCAGCCTTGGCCTCCAGACACCAGTGCCATCGACTCCAGTTTGACAGCCGACGACATCGCTCCAGCAAAGACAAAGTTAATGTAGTGTGGCCAGTGATGCAAGAATACTGTGCATGAAGGTGCACAACGTATAATACATTGAAGATGGTGCATAGTTTATAAATGTAAGTTATAACTGTTGATGTGTAAATTATAAATGTAAGTTATAACTATAAGCCGGGTCTGGTGGCTCAGTGGACCGATGCCTCCACTGCAGGGGCCTGTGTTTGACCTCATGGGTACAGGTTCAAGTCCAAGCAGGTTCACTCAGCCTTTCATCCATCTGAGGTCGATAAAATGAGTACCATTGACTTGGGTAACAAGAAGCATCTCTTATTCAGCCCCAACATACCTACAGGTCAACATGCGCTTTACAAATACACATGTTATGTTATGTTTTTTTATCAGTTTAGAATTTCTAAAGTTTGTACAGTTTAATTTGGGCTTGTATTTATATAGTACATACATTTTCCTAACTATAACTTAGCTTTAAACTTTGTTTTTTTCGCAAATTGAAAAGGTTTATTTTTAATTAAAAAATGTGTTTCGAGTGTCATTTAATTGAGTATTGTTAAGTGCAGTGCGTAAACAAAATAAAGGACAGTGTCATACAATGCAGTGTCATAGTCTAGTGTTGTGCAGTGGAATACAGTGGTGTTGCGTATAATGGAGTAAAGTGTACTGTGGAGTGGTGTGGTGTATTATATAGTAGAGTGGAGTGGCATGTTGTACAGTGGAATGGTATGCCACATCATAGAGTGTGGGAAACTGTCATAGAGTGCAGTATTGTACAGTGAAATGAGGTGCAGTGTACTTGAGTGTGGTAAAGTGGAGTAACATCGAGTATTGTAGCGTCTAGTGGCGCAAAGTGCCATTGAGTGGAGCGGTGTACAGTGGAGTAGCATAGAGTGGAATACTATAGAGTGGACTAGCATAGAGAGGAGTGGCATCCAATAAAATAGCAAGCAGTGGAGTGGCGTACATTGGAGTGGCCTAGAGTGGAGTGGTATATAGTTGGAAAGCCTAGAGCGAAATGCTTAGAGTGGAGTTGAATACAGTGGAATGACATAATATTGAGTTGCTTACAGTGGAGTGGCATGTAGTGGAGTGTCCTAGACTGCACTGGCGTACAAAGGAGTGGGGTAGAGTGGAACAGCATACAGTGGAGTAGGGTACAGTGGAATAGAGTACAGTGGAGTCACATACACTGGAATAGGGTACAGTGGAATGCTAAAGAATAGAGTGACAAACAGTGGAATAGCACAGATTGGAATGATGCACAGTACAGTGCCTTAAAGCAAAGTAGTGTAGAGTAGCATAGAGGGTAGTGGCCTACAGTGTAGTGGCATAGGCTTTTGTGGCATACAGTAGTACAGTGGGGGTTGAGTGAAATAGGATAGAGTGGAGCAGTGTAGAGTGGAGTTGCATATAGTGGCATAGTGTGGAATAGATTTATGTAGAGTTAAGTAGTGTACAATGGAGTGCAGTGGAGGGGCTTACAGTGGAATAGTGCCCTTTGGAATGGCATACAGTTGAATAGCATAGAGTGGAGTTGCATAGAGTAGCATGGCATACAGTGGAATAGTGTGAAATGGAGTGTTGTAAAGTGGAGTGGCTTACAGGAGAACAGCATAGAGTGGAGTAGTGCCTTCAGGACAGGGAGTCAGCAGTGGCATCGTAGACGGCATCGGGTTGCTTTTTCTTCTGTTGCAGCACAAAACACACAATTCCCAGTGCTGATGGCAGAAGAACTTGCAGTCTTTGCTGTTCCTGAGACTTCGAGAACAGGAGGCAAGCTCTACCTCAAGCTCTTGGAGAAACTCAATAAAGAAGTTGCAGAAAGTTCAGTCCAGTCCTTTCACTGCCCAAGACAGAATCAGCCACTGCAGGCCAAGACAGCAAAGTACTCAGAAAAGTAGTAGTTCCTCCTCACAGCTTCTCCAGCTCTTCTTCTTGACAGTCTTTCTAGAGTAAAAGAGTTCTAAAGTTCTGGGGTCTGCGCCCCAATATCTATACTCCAAATTCCTTTGTCCTCTAAAGGAGAGAGTGTCTGTGCTCAGTCCAAACCAGTTTGGTCCACTCTGGTTCAGCTTCCCAGCAGGAAGTAGAGACAACATCCAAGGCAGACAGGGCCTATTCAGGTGCAAGGGAAATCTCCTCCCTAAATGCAGACCACGTCTATTCACCCCAGCCCTGACTCGTCCAGACTCTCTGGCGCCACTGCACATCCCCAGCCCCTGTCACTCGAAAGCCAGAGAGTCAATATACATCCTAGAAGAGGCCCACTGGATGGCTAAGAAAGAAAATACCTACTTTCTAAAAGTGGTATTTTCAAACACAGAATGTAAAAATCACCCTCACTAAAAGATGCATTGTAACATTCTGAGTTCAGGCATACTAAACTTTATCTTCCAATCTTGTCCCAATGGGAAGTTATATTCATAAGATGTTATAAGGAAACTCCCATTCTATTCTATGGGACAGATGGCCTTTCCATAGTGAAAAATGAAATGCACTGTAATTCACTACCAGGACTTGTCACACACACCAGTACATGTCCTACATTTAACATACACAGCACATTGCCCACAGGGGTACCTTGGGCCTACCTTAGGGGTGACTAATATGGAAGAAAAAGAAAGATTAGGGCCTGGCAAGTGGGTGCACTTGCCTGGTCAACATGGCAGTTACAAACTGTGCAGAGACTCTACAGTGGCAGGTAGGGAATGCTCTTTATTCCATAGCAGACCTAGTACTTCACCAATTGGTGTATTGACTCTCCAGATTGTGTGGGGTACCTAGTTTGAATGTTTGAATGTAAGTTGTTTGATTGTGATATGTCTGAAGAGTAATGAGTGTTGGTATGTATGAGGTTTTATTCCACTTTTGTGTCCTGAGTTTCATTGTTGTCATACAATATTGTTTGAATTACAGTATTAATGTAAAAATTGTGTACAAGTGAAGTATGTCTGAATAAACAGCTATTTAATAGCACATACAAGTATTGAACTGTGGTCTGTACTTGGGTTATCTATTTTTGTTTTAAATTGAGTATCAGTATTGGCATTCCTCTTCTGTTGTTTAGTTTATCAGGCTCAGCCTTACTAATTAGAGCCAGCCCCAATTGTTATTAGTATTCCTGATGAAGGCATTGCTTACGCCGAAACGCGTGCCGAGAAAATCCAACGATATTGCCACTTTTTAAACTTTTTAATTGGTTTATATACATGGTATTACTAATGTGTATGGATTAAGATATAGTATTGTATTGTGCAATTTTTATAATAGGAATTTTTAATAATTAATCATTAAAGACAGAAGCTATTTTGCACGTGTCCTCTCCTTTTATTTGTTACTCCTTATATTGCATTACTGATATTGCATTGTTTATATACATTGCCTGAATTATTCAAATTGCCTAGGAGTGTTGTATTCATATAGTTTTTTACCCTGTCCTAGGATCTTGTTATCCATTGTTCAGGGGGTCCTTGTTTTTACCATTTATAATAGAAGATATTTCATTATAATATAGATTCATATAAGTCAAAATATAATTATTCCCACCGCACACTCCTCAAACAACTACTACAATGTCTTACACTAACTATAATCAAAAAATCACATTTACAAGCAAATTCTAATCCTTCTATTAGTCAATCACCCAATCTTAAAAATAGTTAAAAATAGTCTTATCTGTTCCTGAGGCCAGCAACAATGAATAGCTAACTTGCAGAATCAACAGCATTTAAAAATGACCAAAACAGACTACAAATAAAAGTAAACACTAACACTAACAAATATGTCAAAACAATTGAAATATAAAAAGATTTTCAGACAATAGTTACCATTTCAATTAATAAATACAATTGAAAATATTTTGTAAAAACAAACTACTTAACATTGTAAATTCTTGTAAATACTTTAAAAATAAATGTCTTACAATCAACTGTAAATACATAAAGAAATATAGAAAAATAAATTAAAAATAATGTATTTACAGTGTTTTTAATTTATGAACAAGTAACTAACGAAAACATATGAAAAAATAATATGCATGTAAAATTGTTTGAAAACTACGCATATATACACAAAAAATAATAATTCTTTTTTCATTCCTACAAGCTTTACAATCGTTTGTTAGAATATTAAACAAATTTCTTTCAATACATTTTTTTGACATAACCTGTCTTGTTTTTTATAAATCAATAAACGTGAAAACATGTGAAATATATTAAAATGTTTAAACTGACTCTCTTTTATTACTAGGTAATATACTAATATATTTAATTGAAAACTAACCAATTGAACCATTAATACATAATTTTGGAAAGTTATGCTGGTCCCACTACAAACTTGACCACTTTGGCGAACTGCTGAACTTTGGGGAATTCGATTCACTATTCCCACTTCAAACATACTCACAATGGAAAAGTGCAGGACTTTGGTGGGAGATGGATGTGGTAGATATCCACTGCAAACTTGACTACTTTAAGGAAAGTGATAGACTGTGATGTGGTGGTTGGATTTACTATTTGCACACCTAAATTAGCCACATTCAGGAAAGATTTGCAGTTTGGAGGTGGGGGGTGGTACCAGATTTATGATTCCCTACTCAAGAGTAGCCTAGCATATAATGGATTCTGAGTGAGTTGTACTCACAAATTCTTTACATTGAGTCAAAAAATCTAAAATAAAAAAATAACACTTATTGAAATTGAGACAGGCATTTTTAAAACAAAAGTACATTAGCAACAATTTAATCATTAGTACCACTTTTTTAGAATAATTGAAAAATTGTATTATAATATAAAAAATTTAAAACAAACTTAAATTAAATATAAAATAAACCATTTAGTCAAAATTATTAAACATATGTATTATACTATTTATAAAGTAATAATAATTTACAATAAATAATTTATCAATTATGCATACATTAAAGGTAAACATTTTGAGCTTAAAACCTAAAATATTTTAAATATTTTTTCAAAAAATACAATTATAAAACATTTTTAAAATTTGTATACATTTAGAAAAATAAATTAAACAAATTAATTATTAAAAGTGAACTCTTAATTCAGCCCATAACATTCAAAAATATTTTTTTTAATTATCAACAACATTTTCAAAACACTTCTCACCCAATTCCCTCAGCCATTTCCCCTACAACCCACTATGGAATTGCAAAATAACAGGCATAATACATATAAAACTATACACAATGTGTCTAAGTCACAAACTACACTTTTTAGAACATTTTATAGAACTACAAAATGTACTACACATTGTAAGGTTTGCTTTACTTATATGTGCAGAGTTTTCTCCCTGACTGCAAAGTTTCTGCAAATGTAAGTATAGATTTTAGTAGTAAATGTGGAAGGGACAAAGGGAAGTGGGTAGGAAAAGAGGCAGACTTACGTCTAAACGGAATGGGATGAGGGAGGAGTAAGAGGAGATTAGGGAGAGTCAACGAGGAGTTTAAAGAGGTGACGTCATATTCCCCCAATAATAAGCCAATTGCATTTTTCTGGGGTCGAGACATGCAACTTACTCTTTTGTAGTTTTGTAGAAACGTTACGCTTGTAGTTTGTGAATACGGAAAGTAGCAAACTCACTACAAAGAGTAAGCTCACTCAAAGGTGTAACTTACCTTTGAGAATCAGGCCTTAATTATTGAAATAATAATAATAGATATTGCCAAAATTAAACAACAATGTTTAAAAACTCAATATTAACTACAATGATGTTAAAAAAATGAAGAAACAATATTCATACCTGCAATAAAATAACCCAGGATATTTTTAACATCATGATATTATTCCAACATATTAAAGACTTAAAATACTTTTGACACAATTTTAAGGTAGAGCACCTTATGCTATGGTCTGGTGAGAATATTCCTATCCAATAATTACTTGGGTAGGGTATAGTGCCTATCTTCTGACCAGCTGTGATATTTAGCATCTCCACAATGAAAGAACACAGCCTTTACAGCACTGAAGTCCCTGTTATGAGCAGTCCAGTTAACTGCGATATCTGGGGTGGATGTATGACGTTACAACGCATACTTTTACTCCGCATACCATTACAACGCGGTATTTACAACGAATACCGTTACAACGCATAGCGCTTTGGGGTGCTGGATAGTGGTAAGTATAATTTACTATTCTAACTCCAGTCCCCGTGGACCCTAGGGAAGGTGTTGGATAGTAAATTAAACTTACCTCTTATCCTAGAGCGCCCCCCAGCGCAATGCGTTGTAATGTCATGCGTTGTAATGCCCGCGTTGTAATGGTAGTGCGGAGTAAAAGTTGCGTCGTAACGGGTGTATACCATCTGGGGTAGCTCCTGTTACCGCACAAGAGTCCTGTTTTTTTCAACATTCAGGCAAATAAAAAACTTATTCGGAAGCAACAGTTATTGCAAAAGCATACTTTACAAGAATCACAAGCATGTTGATTCTCTTTATAATTATGAAGCATTGATTCATAAAAAGCCTCCAGGTGAAACATATGTAATAAGGAAGAAATATACCATACTGTCTGGCATGGCTATTTCTTAATGGAATGAGTTGTTTTCATTGTGTGCGCACAAGGCAAACTTGAGGCCGTAGATATGATTTAGAACATAATGTGCCAAATAGATGAGGCACACCATCTATAGTTCTTTTTTTGCATAGTCAAACATTTTGGGACAGTTTTTTGCAGCCGCAAATGGGTAATCAGCCCGTTTGTGACCGCAAAATAGGTCTGTGCAATGTACAAAACAGTGAGTCAGTAACCTATTACCAACTAGCATAATAGGATTTGGGTTCGCTATTAGGAAGGGTGTGCCAAGGGCATCCCTTCCTAATAGTGAGTCGCACTTCTATGTACGATTGTTTTGCAACCGCTGTTGCAGTCGCGAAACACTTGCCGTTTACTACCAAAAAAGGTGATAAGCCATTCGCAAACAGGAAGGGGTTCCCAGCGGAGCTCTTCCCCATTGTGACGGGCAGCACTGCCTACTCTTAAAAAATTAAACAAGAACCTTTCAGCTTTTTTTTTTAAATTGAGCCCGTTTTCCTATAAAGACAACTGAATGCATTTTTATTATAAAACTGCTATATTTAAAAAGCAGTCACAGACATGGTAGTCTGCAGACCCCAGCAGGCCAGCATTCCTGTGAAATGAAATACCAGCATTTGTAAAGCACACAGCTATCTCCAGAGAGGTGTCCCGGCCCTGGACGCCATCGGGAAGATTAAGCAAGCTATTGCCCATAGTCACAAGGTGCTGGGCTAACCTGCTGCCAGCTCTGGGGATTGAACAGTGAGTCCCCGTGTTCCGGAGTCAGCTGCCCTAGCCGCTGCACCATACCTCTTCCTGTGAGTGCTGGTCATTCCCAATGGGGCCGTAAATTGCGACCTGCCTCGCCAATATTATTGAGGCAGGTCGCTTGCGACCCCATTAGCAATCGCAAACATTGTCTGAGACACTGTTGTACATTCCATTTTGTGAGACGCAAATTGCGAGTCGCATAACGATGCAATTTGTGACTCGCAAAATTGAAGGGTCGTACATCTGCATCTGTTCCTGTATATTTTACAGAATGATTTTCACTCTGTAAGGTACAAATGACAAGGGTCCAGTTATGCAAAAAACTGTTCCAAAAATAATGGTCACAACTTGCAACAAGTGAAGAATTTTAAGAACTGGCCTATGTACTTGTCACAGATTACTGCTCCTTAGGTACCTTTATTAAGCAGCCCTGAAATTCCCCTCGAACTGGCTGGTCAGCACTACTTCTAGGTAGGAAGTCGGATTTTGTATTTCTGCAGAGGGACTGTGCTGTTTCCATTCTATCTAACTAGTCAGTGATCTGTTAGGGATATGGATATTCTCTAACTGACTAGTATGTTACTATAATTTTGGATTCTTTTGGTTTCATCTTTGAACTACAAGACATTTGGAATTCTATGGAGCGTTTACATATTTTTTACTAAACCAGGCCTATGAAGGAAAAGAGGAGAGCTAATGGTATACCCAATCTTAATTTTTTCTTTTGTGTTTTGGATTGGCTCCCATTCTAGGCTTTTTTTTATTTACCAAAGTGGTACATTTATATGTGGTTGTTCAGTCAGAGATATTGGTTGCTGGGGATAGAAAAAGAGCATATGTAATACTGTCTTTTTCTATTGTAGGATTATGCCAAGAGGATTGTGAGTATATATCACAGTCATAGTTGTCATGTGAGTAAACAACTGTATGATTCAGGTACGGATCAGTTACGGATCAGTTGTATCTAGATCATATGAGTGTAGGGTTGATGCTATTTGTTTCTCATGGTCTTCTCTCTCTTCTACAGGTCTCCTATTCCCCGCGGCTCCTTCCCTACACCCTTCCCTCGCTTGATCGCCCGAATACTCTGTGAAAACGTATTTGAGGTGGGGATGTCGAGAGGTGGACATCTTTTTCCGTCACCTGGATTCTGAGTAGTTCTCCGTGGGGTTCCAGAAAACCTGACACGTACAGTGGATTGCAGTACAGTAGAGTATCTTATAGTGCAGTGAGATACAGTGAGAGACATAGAGTGTGATATGATACCGTGGAGTGGCTTACAGAGTTAGCGTGCTGTGGCGTGGCCTACAGAGTGGCATAGAGTGGAGTGGCATAGAGTGTAGTGTGGTACTTGAAACAGGCATAGTTTGAATATGGGTGAAGAGATGTAAATGTAATATGCCAGGCATATAGATTAGGCATTGTAAACAATTTTTTTTACTAGTAGGTGTAAATAGTGTTAAGGTTATAGGTGTTAAAGTACTTACTAATATATTGTGTGCCAGTATACTGAGCTAACTTTACGGTATATTGCAGTACATGCCGATAGCAAGACAGTATCTGATTGGCTAAGGGCTGTGTGTACAAAACGTAAATGATAGTCATATCGTTTTTAGCACACTTTTGCTTTGTTCTGGTTTAGGGCCCTATAGATAGGTAAGTCATAGGTTTTATTGATGTTCCCTACTGATTGCAACTTTATGAAAGTGATAAAAGTTAGAGAAATCAATTTATAATTTTCGATATATTTTTGCATCTGTTTAGGGAGAGCTGCGCATTGTTTTTCTGACATTTTATTAAGTTGCACAGTCAGTTCTAGAAATTACTGCGGTACTCCGTATACTTCTTTGTGAAGATTTAAGTATGTTCAAAATTGAAATACACTATAGTACACTAGGGGGCCTATTATGATAGCGGTTTTTCCGCATCCTCCGGGCCAGCGGAAGCCACCGCCGGCCCGGAGGATGCGGAAAAACTGCTGCGGAGCCTCAAAAGACCCACCGCCATATTAGGATGGCGGTGGGTCAGGGATTCCGTCCGCAGCTTTTACGCCGCGGTCGCTTCCGACCACAGTGGAAAAGCTCTAACATGGCTGGCGGTGTCTATCAGACACCGCCAGCCATATTAGGATGGAGGGAATGTCATGCTTTTCCGCTGCGGCTTTTCCGCCGTGGAAAATCATACGGAGTTTCACTTCGGGGGCCCGTTGCCGGCCCCCTGGGGGAAGGGGGTGTGGGGGGTGCACATGGGGGGTACCTATGGTACCCCCCTGCATTTGCATGCACAAAGCAGCAGGCACCGCGTGTTGCCTGCCGCTTTGTGCATGCAAATGCGATGCATGCATTTCTAACATTGCGGCGGGTGCAGCTTCAAGCTGCACCCGCCGCAATGTTAAAGATAGAGGATGTGACCGCCACCCTGGCGGTCACATCCTAATTGGCTCGGAGGGAACGCCGCAGCCCATGCGGACGTTCCCTCCTCCTCAGGGGTCCGTCCACGATCCTAATCGACCCCAATATTTGTAAAAATAATTTTACCCACCCATAAATGGCTAGACCCTATGTACACTGATTACTGAAGGCCTATTATGACTAAGCGGTCCATTGGACAGATTTAGTTATAGTGGTGATGGCCCACCTTCCATATCCTGACTATGGATTATCATTTGATTTTTTTATGGAATAAAGTTTAAGAATGCTAGTATTTAAAAAAAAAATGGCATCTGTAATTTTAATAACAAGTTATTAGGATTTTGATTTTTAATTATGTATATATAGGTCTGTAGTTGTGGATAGTGTGTTTTAAAATTTCCGATTAGTGCATTTTATAGATATGAAATTGTGTCTGAGTATGGGTTATTGACTATGTATATATAAAATATGTATTTTGTATTTTTTCATTGAAATGAATATAGTAAATTTGGGCTCTTTAGTGTAGCATCTTCTGCTAACATCTTCTGATTAGAGTGGGAGTGGAGTGGAGTTAATGTTACCCCTTTAGGGTCCAACACCTTCCCCAATATGGTTAGGCTGTAGTGGGAATAGTAAATGTCACCCCTTTTGTGTCAAACACCTTCCCTAAATATGGTTACATTGGAGTGGGAATAGTGAAAGGCACCCTCTAGTATTCAACACAACAACTTCCCTATTATGAATAGACTGGAGTTGGAATAAAAAATGTCACCCCTTTAATGTCAAACACCTTCCCTCAATAGAGTTATGCTGGAATGGGAATAGTGAATGTCATCCCTTTTATATGTCCAACACATTCCCCCTCTATGGTTAGACTGGAATGGGAATATTAAATGCCATCCTTTTAGTGTCTAACACTTTTTTTTAAAGTGGGTTATCTAGGAGTGTCATTATTTCATTTACAATTTTAGTCAGATATTCTTTATTTAATGTAATATGTGACGTCATCAACAGTATATTACAGGGGCGCGAGTTATAATTAGCTGAACTAACTATAACGGTCGAATTTGTCTGGTTTTGTATGAGTGAAATGTCCAGCTAAATATAACGTGCCTGAAACCTGTGTTTTTCACAGTGAATTTCTAAGGTTTTTTAAATGCTTATTTCTAATATAACATTTTTAAAACCTATGGCCTTTTCAGTGAATTTCTAAGGTTTTTTAAATGGTAATTTCTAACTATAACGTTTTTAAAATCTATGTTTTTTTCAGTGAATTTCTAAGGTTCTTTAAATGCTAATTTCTAACTATAACGTTTTTAAAACCTATGTTTTTTTCAGTGAATTTTGAAGGTTTTATTAATACTAATTTCTAACTACATTGACCCTGAAACCTATATTGTTTTAAAGTTATTTTTTAAAAAAACCTGCATACTTTTTGTCGTGAAAATGTAACTGTAATAGTAGTCTGTTATAAGTTATAATTTAACAACATTTAAAATTTAATCAGCACTAATTAACATCTAAGTGTGGAAAAAGTGTGAGGCAGCAGCTATGATACCTGACTTCGAACAACAGAGTTCACAGTTCGATTCCCGGCTCCAGTGGTACGTTAGCCCACCACTATGTCACTGTGAGCAATACCTTGCTTAATCTTCCAGATGCCCCGGAGCGCTGAGACGCCTCTCTGAAGGTAGCTGTACGCTTTACAAATACTGGCATTTTTTTAATTTAAAACCATAGCGATGAGAAATATTAGCACATTTTCTTTTTCTTCTATTCTGAACGATATTTTTTTCTATCTTCTATTTACAATTACGGCAATTAATAGATGTTTTTAGTCACGAGAAAGGAAATGACATGGTTTGCTGGGTAACAGTTTTTAAGCTCTCCAATGTATGTGCAAATTAAGGACCTTATACATGTGAGGATCGATATCGAAACCTTTACCGCTTTACATTTTGTAACTTTTCCCAATGCGTGCACAAGCAAAACAGTGAAAACGTGAGCACGTGTCAACTGTAAAACGTGACATCTAAATGGGCGTAGTCGCATGTTCCTTCCATAGACTACTCAGTAACCAAACAGTATATAAACCACACCCGTTGATCGATTAGTTTTGTTTTTGTGATTTAAGAGTGTCCATTCTGTGATGCAGGTTCCGTTTTCTATCATTGGATTCTTTTTTTACGACAACATAACACATTATGGAGTTGTAAGTTGTTTGGTTATTGTATAGCAGATATTTATAATACGTAGCTATTTGTGATTATTTGAAGATTTGTATGTAGAAAAAAGTGTTATTGATTGTTTTTGCGATTTATATGTAACGTCATCAGCTTGTATTCAGAAACAGACAGAATAGAGAAAACGCTGTTCCTTTTCTCTCTCCTTTGAGCTCATACAGTGGGACTTTGTACATTATAATATTGACACTATACTTGACCTCAGAGGTGTTGGTGACTAACCCTGGGCATACTTCGCGCAGTAGCGCTATGCATAGCTACGCGAAGCACTACGCGAACTGCGTAGTGCGGTACGAAATGCTGTTCGCAATGATTGCACAGTGCCGGATGCTTGTCCGCACTGTGCAATCATTGTAAACGGCATCTTGCACAGTGCAAGCGGTCGTTTTCTGTTGCACTAGTAGATTTGTACTCAAGCTGCAGTTTTCTTAACGCGGACTGGTAGTTTCTCATCGCGAGCGGTCGCGAGCATACGCGACCACTCGCAATGAGAAACCTGACTGCGTTGAGAATCTCACCGGGCGGTTTATTTTCCGTGCTCGCGATTCGCAACTTTATGTTGCAGATCGTGAACGAGGAAAAGTCTCGCTGGGATGTCATTTTGCTCGCTCGCCAACTTGACGTTAATGACCGCGAGCAAGCAAAAAATGCCCGCTATGCATTTTTTCACTGTGCTACGTGCAATTCGTGTAGCGTGTAGTTGCACAAACTACGCAATCTAAGCGTAGTTTTCCGCCCAGGCCTATTGGTGACCCGTGGGCGCGAAGACTAAAGATTTATATGTAACGTCAGTAGCTTCTGGTTCTTACTCCCCCCTGAGATCATATAGTGTGAGTATGTAGATTGTAATATTCATATTCATACTGACCTCAGTGAAGTTCACGACCCGTCGACGCAAAGACGAAAGATTTCGAAGTCCCAGAGAAAAGTAGCTTTGAACATATTCACTGCTGGAAAATATTTTGTTATTCATCTTGTTTTGTGTTCATGACTTTATTTTCCTTTTCCTATTGTCTGGAATCAGTGACAATCTGTGTATTGTAGTACAGTGTTGTTTTTTCAGACAACAAGAGTTGGAGATTTGTTGGCACCCGGAGTAAACCATCTGAAATACAGCTTACTGACCTTCATAACTTACCTGATCACATATTTTTACAATGAGACTATTTTTGGGAATTGCACTTTAAAAAAAGATTTTTTGCATAGATACTTTCTTACTGAATGCCTTTGATTAACCCTACATTTCTGAATGATATTTTGGTATTTCTCTTTTTCTCTGTTGTGGTTCTTCTTCTCCTTCTCCCTATAGAATATATACCAATAGTAGTGTATATGACACTACTATCCTAGATGTTCTTAAAGGAGTACGTGATCTCTCAGCAAAGTAGTGAGCGACCTCTAACCACTACGACAGAACTTTCCCAAGTTATACAAAATAGAAATTGTAAAAACGTTGTTTTTTTTGTTGTGGTCCTTTATAGTAGTTCAAAGGGGTTGGAAATCTAGCTGTGCGAGAAATTAACAACATATACTACAGTTATTTCCGTTGATAACTTATTACCTCGCAGTTTGTAGCACTGCTAATGTTTTATAAAATAGTAGTTGGTAAAATTAAAATTGTATACATAGTGCTTCATTTAATCTTTTGATAAAGCGTACATTTTTATGTAATATGACGTCATTTGTGTTTAACTGTTTTTTACTTGTTATTGTTGTTGTGACCTGAGATGATGTACTACAGGAGTGTTTCTTGTAGCACTTCTTTTCTACTTTATCTAAAAGTAACTGATGCCCTTTTATATTAACATGAATATGGGGCAACACTTTTACAAACTATAGGCGACAAAAAAAAGGCAGGGTGTGGCCAAGCTTAAGGGATATTTTATGAATTGTGTTTTTATTTGTCACCCCTCTGATATATACAGCTTTACTTTCCTAAGAAAGTATGTTTGTGATTGCTTAATAAAAACTGTTTCAAACCTAGGGGTCCATTAGGATATCGGGCGGATTGCCTCCGCCAGGGTGGCGGTGGCCAGCGCCACCCTGGCGGAGGCAATCCGCCCGACAACCACTCTCGTTTTCCCCTCCGCCAGATTAGGATGGCGGAGGGGACAGCGGCAGACGGAAAGACCGTCCACCGCTTTACATTTGTGAATGCGTCAACTTATGTTTTACATTGTGGCGGGCGGTGCAGAGAGCACCGCTCGCCACAATGTAAAACATATAGGATGTGCCCGCCACTGTGGCGGGCACATCCTAATACCCCCAACGGAACCCCTGCCCTTAAGGCGGGCGGTCCCGATCTCCGTTAGGGTGGCGGGCGGACAAAGTTCGCCCGTCATCCTAATGGACCCCCTAGGCTGAAATATTTGCAGCGCAACCACACCTCCACATCAGAAAAGTAAACACCACATTCTAAATAAATAGTGCTCCTGGGAAGTATCCCACCCGCAGACTTAATAAAAAGAAGACAGCAACACACACTGTTATTTTCCCGCCGTGATTTATAGACCCCACACAAATTATATAAATGGCCCTTAAAATATATTAAAAAAATGTTTACCTTCCCAGTCTCTGTCCACCACCTTGTGACCACTATACAGAGTTAATAGTGTTCCTACCCTCCCCTACTTTTTTTCCCGTACTTCTTTGAAGTGCATCACAAAATGGTTGACAACAGTGAACTGTTAAAAATACACAAACTATCCCGCAGTCCAAACCATGGACTATCCTATGTGATCAAGGTTACAGTTCTAATTGGTGACCCGATATCATAGATTTAAGGCATATGAACACAATTTAATTAATTTAAGTTTGAGAGAGGCGAACAATGCTAATATTGGTACACAGGGAAATTTTTTGAACAATGCCAACACACTTTTAACAATGATGCAACAAAAAACTTTTGTCGAGAGTTTGTTTAAAAAGGCATATACCAATATTTTATTATGTATTACAGCTGTATAATCCCTTTATGTGTTTTTAATACATTAAAATCATGAATACACAAAAAAACACAATCATTGATAATCAATATACAATATAAAAAGATATAAAACAATATAAAACAAGTGGTAAAACAAGAATCAAGTGAACATATGTCGATGCGGCGTTTCGGTTTTTGGAAATACAAGCGTATTCTTCAGGACAGATTCTAAATTGAAGAATACACAATTACCACACAGTAATGGTCACAATACATCATTATACAGCATAGTTGAAACTTTATACGAATATATTCATCACTATTCATTTAACTATTAATATCACCAACACTCCTTTATCATGAAACAACATCATTTCTATGTTATATATAACAGTGAACTGTTCCCAACCAATAAGGAGCAAACTTGCACTCAGAACCCTTTAGCCAATAACATGTCCATGGTGTTCCGCAGAGGGGGAGGGTATGGCTGCCAACACTTCTACTTTTAATGTTTCACAGCCAATGAACATTAAGCTTGGGAAGGTCCTGCTTGGAACACGGCAGCCAATCAGATGTCCCTGCTACTCCGCGGATGGGAAGGGAATGGCTGGCAACACTTCTACTTTCAATGGTTCACAGCCAATGAACATTAAGCTCTGGAAGGTCCTGCTTGGAACGTGTGAGCCAATCACATTTGGGGTTTGATGTACTCTTTAACATGAATTACAACATGATCTTTTGCAGTTGCCCTCCCATAGAATGCATTAGAATAATATTTGGTACATTTTCAGTTTGTATTTTCTGTTGATGCACTTTCCTGGCTCTAGGCGTAGTCCATGTGATTAGTAACTGCTTTCCTGTCTGAGACAGGACGTAGTTTGCTGACTTTGGGCCCGATTACGATGCCATAAGAAATGGCTCGGACTCTCGGTCGGAGCCATTCCTACGGCATCATAATTGGCTGTTCGGATTCCTTTCAGACCGACCCATTTTGATGGGGTCAGTCAAAAAGGAATAAAAAACGGATATCTGAATGACCTCCAATGGGCTGGAATAGCCTGTCTGCCACTTGGAAAGCATCCAGTAATCCCTTGGGTGGCTCTTTCTGCCCGAGGAATTACGATGGCAGATTCCCACAGCTTTTCTTTGCCAGCCTTCCTGACACAGAAAGGCTGTGAGAATCAGACTTTGCGGGGGCCCATGGGTGCATGGCCTCAGGTTGGCAGCCTAGAGGGCCCCTTTGGTGCCCCACGTTGATCCTTGCACCCGGTGTCAGGCACCTTGAGGTGCTTGCCACCGGGTGCAGGGATGAACTGCACCTCAGCTCTTTACAATGCGAGCATGTATTCCGGCACATCAGAGCATGAAGCTTCAAAGGCTGCACCATCTCTGATATGAATCTGGGCTGTCTATTTGAGGAGGGCACAGCCCTCCCTTGCCCAGGTGCGTTTGGACCCAGGCACGGCAGGAAATTAGGTATGCAGGAGGTGTACACCTCCAGGAAGACTGGCCACATCTCCAGGGTGAGCAGCCTGATCTGTACACCTAAAGGTGATTTCTGCCATCTTTAGGAGGGTTGAAATAGTGGGATCTTGGTAGATAATATGACTTAAACTACAAGATGTGGTCATCTCAGGGGCTGATTAGCTGTAAGGGACTGGCTGCCCATTAGCTACTACCTCCCACACTCTTAATTCTCCATAATCCAGGATTTAAGGGACCCCCTGACACCAGAACCTCAGTTCTGAACAACTTACTTTAAAGAAGGACCAAGAGGACACCTGTGTCACTGACAACAGGACTTTGCCCACCAGCACAAAGAAAAAGAGGGATATTGTGTCCCTGAGGCAACAGACTTGGAACTGAGTGAACGGCCCTTGTGTTTGCTAAACTCAACACTCTCGAAGAGAGGGACCCTTGTCGAATCCAGAAGCACGCTCAGTCTCCCCATAACTGGGGGAACCAGTCCCCTGCAAAGTGTAGGTAAAACGACCCAATAACCAAAGAATTGCTGACCATGAGGGATTATCTCATGTTAAATGGTCTAGTGCATTCTGGAAGCTGTAGTCTGGCTTAAACCATAGTTTTAAGCCTCTAGCACACTCCCCTGGACCTCAAGACATCGAAGTTTCTTCAAGTTACTTTACCGCTTCCAAGACTTGTTGGTAACCAGTCTGGTGGCCGACCCCTTAACTCGACACTACAGTAAGAGGGCATTCCACAACACCTGAGTCCAATATCTGCAGCAACCCCACTCTTGTGATTTTGCATCCTCTTCCTGACAGCACCGTCTCTGTTGGAAAAGCAGCTTTACTGTGGGTCCCATTTAGGACCACTGACAGTCAGGACAACCACTGCTCTCAGGCTCCACGGGCCAGGTAAAATGTAACTGACTTTTGTGGCCTGGTCCTGGAACTACCCAGTGAGGGTGAAACACAAATTGACCCCTGAGTGACGATTGCCACTAGTAGTTTTTTTTACAGTTAACTGCAGTGTTAAATGACCGCTATTAATTCACTTATTTTCTATTGCTTTGAAAATCCATAACTCTGGTTATGTATATGCTAAAATGTTTGTCTTGGTCTCTAATAATATATAAAAATAAGCTCTACCTTTATAAATTGGTGTTGGATTTGTAATAAGTCACCTCAATTACTTATGAACCATAATGGTACTGTAAAATGCTTAACACATGATCCTCCAGTAAAGTCTGACTGCTCTTTGCGATACTACCAGGACTGAGCTAAGGATTCATCTGTGTGAATCTAAGGATCATCTTTGAGGCATTGTGATAATATTGCATGGTAAGGTTACCCAATCATACTACATATTATTCCACTTTCCTACAGTAACATATTTATATTAAGTAAGGAATGTGTATAGAATGTTATAGGCTTATTTCCAATAAATATTTTACATACAACATGATTTGTTAATATTTATTAGTGATTATTTATTTATTTTAGTGATAATATTGTAGTCAATATTGTGTAATTCACTATTTTTTACGTATTATATGTTTATAAAGGTGATGCTATTTTTGTTTCTGATAGTTCTGTTTTTGATATAGGTTAAAATTAATATTTTTAAGAACAATATTTGTGTTTTTTTTATTTGTGCTTGGACTCATTAAGTATAGCAAGGCGATATTTTAGTTGTTGATTTTTAACCCCTCCCATGCGCCGCCCGTTTTGCGGCAGTGCGGCACTTCCGCAAAACGGGTGGGGCCGCGTCGGCCTTTGGCCGACGGCAGCACCAGCGAGGTAGCGTTGCCGTCGGACAATGGCCGACGGCAGCATGGAAGGGGTTAAATTCCGCTATTTTTGTGTTTCATGATTGTATGCATTGATATTATGCCAGTGATCCAACTGTGCTAAGCAATACGAGGAACTCATTCTTACTGTTTTAAATTGCAGTATCTCTAAATATGTTAAATCATAACAGGGGTATATTTTTATGAAACTGCCAACAACGCCTCTTTAATGTGAGAAAATTTACCTTTCATGTTAGATTTTATTGAAGTTGACCTAACTATGCATTTTTACTTACCTGACCAAGCATTTACTAAGCATTTGGTCAAAACATCTACAGTCCTTGAAAACTATCAAGAATTCACTGGAGTGAAACTAACGTACTGTGCACTGACAAAAAGGCTTGGAATATAAATTAATCCAGAACTTGATGATCACATACTTTCTGGCCATTGATGTTCAGTGAGTCAGTAGGTGTGAGCCATATGAAATCAGATATAAAAATAAGATGAGAATAACTTCTTTTGGTTGGAATTTGGAAGCACTCAAAGATTGGAAACTAGCCAATATATGAGGGAAACATACGCAGAGTTAAATCCCAAAGGATATTAAATAGCAAATCTTAATTATGAAATAAAGACGGGGATTTCTCAAGTCTGTTTTATGTATCTTCCAGATTTAGCAGCAACGGCCCAGTGGAATAACATTGTTACAAACTTGCAAGTATGTGGATATTTTAATATGGCACAGGAAACATTAACACGTGGCATTTACATTTGCTCAGTGTTATTGGTTTTAGGGAAAAAATCCTTAAACTTTTATTTTTAACATATCATGTAAGGAAACACAGGAGCCTACGTTTTTCTCTCTCAATGAAGATAGAAACGTAATTAGTGGAATGGCTGTGAAATACTACAATATATGGCTACTACAAAGGCTGATAGTTCAGAGCTCAAAAATGGCTCAAGTTATAGCTCCATATGCAGCAAGTGGGGTTTATGTTTTTACATTTATGAGTTGGTATTACAACAGATTAAAGCGCACTGTTAAACTAATGTCATTACCATCTCCCTCCGCACAATGTCATTACCATCTCCCTCTGCACAATCCTTACCATGTGAAGTGAGTTATCACCTGTGAGAAAGGCAATTCTATTACAGCCACCTACCCCAAGAACTTTTTTTTTTCTTAGGAAACATCACTTTAAAAATATTTGTGACTTGTTAAAGACAGTTTTCTCTGTCTAGTCAGATGCTAGTGTTATATAGATTTTTTGGGAAGATGTCAAAAAATATATTGATGTTAAAAATAGTTGTACAAAATATCGATTTTATATATATATATATATATATTCACTGAAAAAACCATAGGTTATAGACCATATATAGTTAGGAATTAGCATTTAAAAAACCTTATTTTACTCACACAAAACCATTGAAATTCCATATATAGTTAGTTGCACTAACTATATATCGCGCACCCGCAATCCACTGCTGATGATGTCACATATTACATCATTCATGACATGGTCAGTGACATCACTGATGACATCTCAAATGACATCACTGATGACATCACTGATGACATCTCAAATGACATCACTGATGACATCACTGATGACATCACTGATGACATCATCCAGTGACTGTGTGTTTCTGTAAAGTTTAAATATGTTTGATATATTGAAGAATGAGTGGATGTATAAGTGTCTGGATGAAGGATTTAGTAGGTGCGTGACTGACTGTGTATGAGTGAGTGAATAAATGTGTCGTACTAAATGCATGGGTTAGTGACTAAACTGTCTGAATGTGTGCATCAGTATGTCTGTTGTGATGTAAACTGCTGCATGTGTTGATCATTAGCTATACGAGAGGCTATATGTGTTATTGATTGGTTGCCCAAGTATTTGTATGGGAGATTGAATTTGTGTGGGGGTGGCTGGGAGGTGTGTGACTCTGTGCATAGATGTGTGAGCAGTTGATTCACTAGGTGTATGAGTTCAAGAGTGCATGTGGAAACAGCTACATGGGCGGTTGACTGTGTGCATGAGTGTATTGATGAGTGAATGGATATCTCAATGCTACATGTCATAGTAAGTACATATGTAAAACACAGTACATGTGAGAGTTGGCATATATAAATAACTGTGCATGAGAGCCACTGAATGTGTGAGTGGCTGTATGGATCATTGTGAACTTGTATCAGGGATTGTATAAGAGAGTAAATATGTGTTAGTATATGTTTGAATAAGTAAGGTGTGTATAACTGTATAGTTGAGGAAATGGAGGTGAGATTGTTTCTTTGCATGACTGACTAGGTGTGTGAGTAACTCCATGGATGAGTGACAGTGTGTGAGTGTCTGTATACACTGAGTGTATCGAAGGTTATATTAGAGTCTGAAGAGGTTCATCGTATTTGCACAAGAATGATGTCAAATGAGATGTCATCAGTGATGTCATTTGAGATGTCATCAGTGATGTCACTGACCATGTCATGAATGATGTAATATGTGACATCATCAGCAGTGGATTGCGGGTGCGCGATATATAGTTAGTGCAACTAACTATATATGGAATTTCAATGGTTTTGTGTGAGTAAAATAAGGTTTTTTAAATGCTAATTCCTAACTATATATGGTCTATAACCTATGGTTTTTTCAGTGAATTTTCAAGGTTTTGTAAATGCTAATTCCTAACTATATATGGTCTCTAACCTATGGTTTTTTCAGTGAATTTCAATGTTTTTTTAATAGCAAATATCATAAGCTGTCGAATGTCAAGTACGTGGTAAGTAAAAACATTTTCGTGTTTATGCACACTGATCTGCTTTGAATGCTGCCCCCCCCATTTCTATTAGGAGTATTCTCTCTTTGCAGATAGTGAAGGGTAGTTAACGCAGGCCTTTGCCCCCGTTGTAATCCGTCGTGCCTGCTTCTCTCTCCATTTGATTGATTGTTATCCAAGCATTTACTGTTTTAGAATTGGTTCTCTTTGGTTCATTCTCTATTTACAAACAAGCACAGAGTCGCAATACTCTGTTTAGTCTTTGCAGATAGTGAAAAATCGTGTAAAAAAACAAAAGGAATCGAGCAAAATCAGTAGGCCACTAATGGGATCTCTTTTTGACCTCGCTAAAATAGAAACATTAGGAACAACCCCTCATTAGAAATACGAAACTAGTGAGATGAACTGAGCTCCACACCATGATGGCTGCAAGACAGCTCGGCTCCGCCACCCACCCCGCCCAAAATAACGATAAACTCTATGCAAATATTACAAATATATACAACACACCAGCAAAGTAACAGGGTAAAACATTTTATTAAATAACTATTTACATAACTATTTTATACTTTTTGTTGCCCTATCCGGCTAGCTCAATCGATCGAGCATGAAACTCATGCACTCTGATAGTTCAAAGTTTTGAGGAGTGCTTGTTAGACTGTCTGAAGCTTATTTGCACCTGCTACAGCTTCACTATTCTCAATGTAAGTGGGGGCTGTTTGAGGACGTGACTGCATTTGAAAACAATGTGATGCGGTGCCTCCCTGAACCGCTTGACGGAGGCCCCCGAGGGACGGTGTGATGGCGCGGACTCGGAGGGGGCGCTTGGCTCCGGCCCCCTCCCCAAGTCGTGTTGCCCTGGTGTGGCCTGAGATCGCCCCCGACATAGGTGGCCGGCTCCCGGGGTCAAGCGGAACTTTTTGCCTTTTGGTGACTCTTCCATTCTTGACCTTGTCCCACAATCCGTTTGACCTAAAGACACGCTGTAGTGGGGCGCCCCTTTACCGTTTCAGTTGCCATTCCGCCCGCTTTTGCTACACTGTGCCTCTTCCGCTATTCAGCTGTTTACCGCCCGCTCTTGCGACTACAGCGTCTCGCTCACCATGTAGTTGAGTTGCTCCCGCTCTTGCGGTGCAGCGATAGGCGGCTGCCACAGGACTCTCAAAATGGCGGCCGTCTCTTCAGATTTGGGCGTGGTCCACTAAAATGGCCCTGCGACACCTTGGAACTCGGACGCTTGTCTGCTAGGGCTTGGGCTCCATTCTCGAAAGCGTCCCCTCAGCCTTGAAGATTCTACAAAAGTCTTGGGGGCCCCCGACTCCCGCAGGCTTCTGGTGGGGAGCGGCTGCCATGATTGCTCGTGGAATGGCCACGACGGAGCTACGAGATGGTGGTGCTCTCATGCTGACCCCAGCTTCAGTCTGAAACATCCAGAAACACTCTAGACTACCAATTCGATCAGTTCCGGTAGCGCCCCAACGTGACCCGGTAGAGAAGAACTTGCCCTCCCCTCTTTGACTGATGGTTCTTGTTGCCTGTCCCTTCTGTTGTCATTTAACAGAACTATTTAGCCTGCTGAAAGGGGTTGTGTTCCGACCGCTGGTTGGTGGAGACATTTTGACTATATTCTGGACCTGCATTGTCGCGTAATGCGTCATATGACGCGCCGCGTTAGCGCATCCGGAAGTGCTCCGGTGCGCGAAGCGCAGCTTCCTGGAAGCGATCCGGGGCGCGGCGCGCAGCGCGTAACGTAAGCATAACAGGTCATGTGACTTGTTAATAAAACTTTTCATTGGTTCATTTTACTTTTCTTATTCTAATGATGAAAGGCTTGGTCATATGACCTAAAAATTACACTTTTTATTACTTTCGAACATTATTTTTTCTTAAACATATATGTTATAATGTTCCAGGCTAATGTACGTTCCCGGAAAATTTACAACTGTCCTGCAAGTAAAATATATTCCTTTTTCGAGAAAAAGGGCGTTTCTTCGTCCCATGACGGAGCCGTTGAGCAAAAGAGGCTCGGCCTGCTGTCTTAGTCGCCGATACGCCTGAATATCAGATTCTTATCGATCACTTTATGTTGCAGGAGTAGAAAACACAACAGCCCTTGACCATTTATCTTTACTGCGTTCCTGCGTATTATACCTTTTACCCTTCATGTAATTGGACTGCTTTATTTCACTTGCCTTTTACTGATTCGAAAACAGTGACTATTATTAAAAACTTTACCAATGTAAATACTACTACCATGTTTTCTTTTAAAAACCTTTATTGTGAAAATGTCAGTATACAAATACGGGCCTATAACCACGTGGGCCGGCCACGGAGCAAACTGTAATCGTATATGATGAGGAGACATTTACACTGTAGAGGAACGTAACGGGCGGGCCATTAGGTTGCAAGAACTAAGGTGTCTAACAGTTGCGGAATCGGTGGACGTACATTTTATAATTAAAATACGACAGGGCCAGTTACAATAAAATTATCTAGATATACATTTGCGGGCAAGTACCATGGGTGACGTTAATTCGAACTTTCAATAGTACAGTAATCAATAACACATCAGAACTTAATATCAATAGGGATGTTGAAATATTCAATCAATTCTCGTCCCCGCCCGCCATGTGCTTCAAAACTGCATACGTATCTCGTGATATCAAGGTTGTGCAACCAGTACACAACAAGGAGTTACGAGTCCCATTTATTCCGGCGCCATTTTGGGCGAGGACCGGCAGGTCCAGGATATAGTCAAAATGTCTCCACCAACCATCGACTATGATGATGTTCATATGCTGTATTTATTAGAGTAACACTCATCTGTCCACATGAAATTAATTTGCCACAATCTAAACATGTCATTTTAATCTTTCCAAAGTTCTTCTGAAAATTTGGGACCGTTTCCCTTGCCTCTGATGCTGTCAGTGCCACTTCTTTGGTGAATGTACTGGCAGGTCGGGGGTTGTCCTCCAAATCTCTCTTTTGTGCAGCACTATAATTAATCGGTGCCACCTCTCCATATGAAGATGCATGGTATAATTACCATAACTATATATTTTTTCGGTTCCTCTGGAGAGTACATCGTGGCAGATGAGGCAGGTAACGTACCGGGCATTTACCTTTTTTGCATGTAGAGGAAAGGAAAAAAAATTTGAGCGTCCGAGTTCTAAGGTGTCCCAGGGCCATTTTAGTGGACCAGGTCCAAATCCAAAGAACAGGCCGCCATTTTGAGAGTCCTGTTGCAGCCGCCTGTCGCTGTAGCAGCAAGAGCGGGCGAAACTCAGCTAGACGGCGCTCCACTGCAGATGAAGTGCCTCAACCTGGAGAGGCGGGAGAGGCTCGTTTGCGCCGCCTCCCCCCCCCCCTTCGGGCACCCCACGCCGTCTTTCGGCGCAGCATTGTAGGATGGCCACACCAGTGCGGCAACTTGCTAGACACCACCTCGGTGCCATCCGGATCTCGGCGCCCCACTGCAGATGAAGTGCCTCCACATGGAGAAGCGGGAGAGGCTCGTTTGTGCCGCCCCCCCCCCCTCCTTCGGGCACCCCATGCCGACTTTCGGCGCAGCTTTGTAGGATGGCCACACCAGTGCGGCAACTTGCTGGACACCACCTCGGTGCCAACCGAATCTCAGCGCCTTGTGGTGTCTTCCATTCCGAAAATATTGTTGGCAGCATTTTGAAAGGAAAGATAAACAGCCGTTTGTGGCCCTCACTACACCGTTCTCCTAGTGAGTCTCACATTGTTACATTTAGGAAGAATGTTGAAGAGTAGTATGTTGAAAATCTGAAGCCATTGTTCTACAAACTCTCAACCAGCCTTGGATGGAAAAATCCTGAAGAATGTACAAACTGAAAACCAGTTTTTGTCTGTATAGCATCAGCAGCAACGCTTGAGTCAGCTTTGTGTGAAGCCGCCATTTTGATTCAATCAATAGCGTCCCCCTGCACACATTCAGGGACCTGGTCGTGTCTTCAGGTCAAACGGATTGTGGGACAAGATGCACAAAGGAAAAGGCAAAAAGTTCCGCCGGCCGCCTATGTCATGGGCGATCTTAGGCCACACCAGGGCAATAGTGAAGCTGCAGCAGGTGCAAATAAGCTTCAGACAGTGTTACAAGCGCTTCTCAGAACTCTCAACTATGACACCACCTCGGTGCCATCCGGATCTTGGCGCCTTGTGCTGGTTCCGGCCTATTCACACATCGGTCCGCTACTGACGCCACCTCACAGGCCAACGGGGCACCCCACGCCGACTTTCGGGGCAGCATTGTAGGATGGCCACACCAGTGCGGCAACTTGCTGGACACCACCTCGGTGCCATCCAGATCTCGGGGCGTTGTGCTGCCTTCGGCCTATTCGCCGCAAGTGCGCATGCAACTCAGCTGCATAGCGAGTGAAACACCAAGGGGCGCCCCACTGCAGCCGAGGAACCTCCATCTTGGGGGCGACGCACAGCATCACATTGCTTTCCAATGCAGTCAGATCCTCAAACAGCCCCCACTGACTGATGCGAACTCACAGGCCACCGGGGCGCCCCATGCCGACTTTCGGCGCAGCATTGTAGGATGGCCACACCAGTGCGGCAACTTGCTGGACACCACCTCGGTGCCATCCGGATCTTGGCGCGTTGTGCTGCCTTCGGCCTATTCGCACATCGGTCCGCTACTGACGGCGCCTCACGTGCCAACGGATTTTCTACGCTTTTTATAGCCCTATGCCGCATAACAGGTCATGTGACTTGTTTATAAAACTTTTCATTGGTTCATTTTACTTTTGGTTTCCTAATGATGGAAGGCTTGATCATATGACCTAAAAATAACACTTTTCATTGGATTAAAACATTTTTTTTTCACAAACTATGAAAGCCCCACCTTTTTTCTGGATGTTTCAGACTGAAGCTGGCGTCAGCATGAAAGCACCACCATCTCGTGGCTCCGTCGTGGTCATTCCGCGAGCAATCATGGCAGCCGCTCCCCAACGGAAGCCTGCAGGAGTCGGGGGCCCCCAAGACTTTTGTAGAATCTTCAAGGCTGAGGGGACGCTTTCGAGAATGGGGTCCAAGACCTAGCAGACAAGCGTCCGAGTTCCAAGGTGTCCCAGGGCCATTTCAGTGGACCAGGCCCAAAAAGGAAAGAGCCTGCCGCCATGGCAGCCGCCTATCGCTGCACCGCAAGAGTGGGCGCAACTCAGCTGAATGGCGGATTTTGGCACAGTGTACCAAAAGCGGGCGGAATGGCAACTGAAACGGTAAAGGGGCGCCCCACTACAGCAGACGAGCCTCCACCTGGGGAGGCCCGTTCACGCCGCCTCACCCCCCCCCCGGGGCGCCCCACGCCGTTATTCGGAGCAGCATTGTAGGATACCAAAACCAGTGCGGCAACTTACTGGACATCACCTGGGTGCCATCCACATCTCAGCGCGTTCTGCTGCCTTGGGACTATTCGCACAACAGACCGCTACTGACGAGGCCTCCCCCTGCACCCACCAGGACGCCCCACGCCGTTATTCGGAGCTGCATTGTAGGATACCAAAAACCAGTGCGGCACCCAGGTAACATCACCTGGGTGCCGTCCAGAGCTCAGCACGTTGTGCTGCCTTGGGACTATTCGCACAAAACACAGCTACTGACCATTGTTGCTTCTTTTTTCAAAAAAATGTTTAAATGTATTTACTGTTTTTGTTGCGTTGTATATATTTATAAGTTATTAAAGTTTTATAATCCTACTACTTTGTTGGAGTGCTATATATTTTTAATGTGACACATAATTGTAAAAACTTTGATGTACAAAGAGGCATCCCTGGAATCTTCCGCTTCAGGCTCGGTCCCCTCCCCAATCACAATACAGGATGGTTTTCAGATAGTAGGAACGCGTGTGGTGTGACGGATCTCATCGGGTGGGGGCCTTGATCTACTGTAACTCCTTTGAAGAGGGGTGATTCTTTACAGCTGGGGCCATAAACTACATCTGCAGGGCTAGGTGATAGCCTGGGACCGGCCAGGACAATCGGACACAGAGGAAGAGGAGTGTCAGAGGGTGCGGTAGTGAATAGGGCGAAAGGGAGGTGTCGGGCGGGCACAGGGTGTGATTCTCAAGGAAGAGCAGCGCAGATGGGGGGAGGTTTATTGCCCATGCATAAGACAGAGAGCGGGGGTGACCAGTGCCTGGGGGAGATGCTTGCGAGGGTGGGGAGCCAGCTAAGGATCGACAGCGTGCAGAGAGTGGGTCTGGTCAAGGCATCTAAAATGGCTGCCGTGCACGACAAAAGTGTGGCATTTGAAAAAAGGCAAGATGGCGCAGACAATGTTTATCAACACTTCCTGATTTCCTTCGAATCGAACGTTAACAGACGTTATCTCTCCCACACTACCGGTCCCCCTGGGCTTAAACGCCGAGATGGTAGGGACTGCATCCCGTGGAGATAGGCCGAGACGTCACTCAGCAGAAAAAAAAAAAAAAAAAGTCTATAAACATACAATAAGTTAAAAGTCAATCATTCTTGTTTCCTTGTAGTACGCTCCCCAGTCCGCTTTCCGTCACGCGTACCGGGCGCACCCCACGAGAAAAAACGATTATTTAATTTTTTTTTTTGCCCCGCGGGGCCCTTTTAAAGCCTCCACATCAAACCTAGGGGGTCAGGGAGGATCTACTATGCCCCCTTATGGTCATTTCCCCCTTTGTTTTGGCCTCCTCTTGTCTCTCGATCCTACCGAGAGACAAGATGGCGGCTGCTCCGGACTGTTTAGAGTGTTGACAGACACCGGAGAGCCAATCAGCTTCGCTTCGCGAAGTTCCGTTACGCGTCCGTTACGCGTCAAGTATGCGCTACCCGGAGCGCTGTTACAGATATATATCTTTTTTTGAACGTTAATTTCTCAAAATCCACTGGAGCACATATATTGAGACCTAGCAAAGGCACATCGGGCTAACAGTCCCTACAATTTTGCCAAGTTTCGTGCAAATCCATTCAGCCGTTCGGGCTAAAAGTGAGGCCAACCGCCCTATGGAAATTAACATTGGAAAAACGCGTTTTGGGACCCCCCTTTTTTCTCGGCCCCCCCTTGACGAACCCCCCCCCAAATTTTCAGGGGCTGCTCAGAAACGAAATGTTCAATTTTCCTGAAAATTTCAGCCAATTCCGTCCACAAACGCCAAAGTTATTAGACATAGAATTTTCAAAAATCCCATAGAGAAAAAATCCTAACTATATATATATTCACTGAAAAAACCATAGGTTATAGACCATATATAGTTAGGAATTAGCATTTACAAAACCTTGAAAATTCACTGAAAAAACCATAGGTTATAGACCATATATAGTTAGGAATTAGCATTTAAAAAACCTTATTTTACTCACACAAAACCATTGAAATTCCATATATAGTTAGTTGCACTAACTATATATCGCGCACCCGCAATCCACTGCTGATCATGTCACATATTACATCATTCATGACATGGTCAGTGACATCACTGATGACATCACTGATGACATCACTGATGACAACATCCAGTGATTATGTGTTTCTGTAAAGTTTAAATATGTTTTACATATTGAAGAATGAGTGGATGTATAAGTGTCTGAATGAAGGTTTTAGTAGGTGCGTGATTGACTGTATGAGTGAGTGATTAAATGCGTCTTACTGAATGCACGGGTTAGTGACTAAACTGTCTAAAAGTGTGCATCAGTATGTCTGTTGTTGTGCAAGCTGCTGCACGTGTTGATCAGTAGCTATATAAGTAGCTATATGGGTTATTGATTGGTTGCACAAGTATTTGTATGGGAGACTGAGTGTGTGTATGGCTGGCTGGGAGGTGTGTGACTCTGTGCAGATCAATGTGTACTTGTATCAGTGATTCTATAAGAGAGTAACTATGTGTTAGTATATGTTTCAAAAATGTAAGGTGTTCTGTGTTTAACTGTATAGATGAGAAAATGGAAGTGTGATTGATTCTTTTCAGGACTGACTAGGCGTGTGAGTAACTCCATGGATGAGTGGCAGAGTGTGAGTGTCTGTATAGGTCTATGAGTGCATATGATAGTGTTGTAAAGATGAGTGATTGTATGTATGAATGATTGTATGAGTGAATGTGTGTGTAGACATAGGAATCAGTGAGTGCGTATGTAGTAACTAGTATTGGTGTGTCAATGGTTTCAAAAATGATACTCTCTATTTAACACTGGGTGTAACGGAGGTTATATTAGAGTGTGAGGAGATGCATTGTATTATCACATGAATGATATCATCAGTGATGTGATCATTGATGTCAAGTGAGATGTCATCAGTGATGTCATTTGAGATGTCATCAGTGATGTCATCAGTGATGTCACTGACCATGTCATGAATGATGTAATATGTGACATGATCAGCAGTGGATTGCGGGTGCGCGATATATAGTTAGTGCAACTATATATGGAATTTCAATGGTTTTGTGTGAGTAAAATAAGGTTTTTTAAATGCTAATTCCTAACTATATATGGTCTATAACCTATGGTTTTTTCAGTGAATTTTCAAGGTTTTGTAAATGCTAATTCCTAACTATATATGGTCTATAACCTATGGTTTTTTCAGTGAATTTCATTGGTTTTTTAACAGCTAATATCTGTAGCTGTAAAATGTATTCTTCTTTAAATCCAAAAATATATTTTATATGTTTATTAATAACTTTTTTTTTAATATTTTTTTTTCTTCGTTCCCGCTTCGCGAATCGGGAAGCTTCCCGTTAGCTGACCTTGATGCCGCGAAATAGACCGCGAGCCGGTAAACGTTTCTTTACCGCAACTGCCGCGTTAGAAAACAACATCGTGACGCCTCCCGTCCGCATGACGTTTCGCGTTGTCGCGTGATACGTCATATGACGTGCTACGTTAGCGAACTCGTACGCTTACCGAGTCGCAAAGCACAGGTTTCTGGAAGCAAACCGGGAGGCCCTGCAAAGCGCGTAACATACACACAGCAGATCATGTGACTTGGTAATAACACTTTTCATTGGTTCATTTCACTTTCGGTTTCCTAATGATGTAAGACTAGGTCATATGATCTAAAATGAACACTTTTCATTGGTTGAGAACTATTTTTTTTCCCAAATGGTGAAAATCCCTCCTTCTTTCCTCACTCTGACTTTCATCATTGTGAGAGAAAGACCCTTTGTTACCAGTGAGCAATGGCTTCTTTACTAGCTTCAGCTGGTGCTTCCCCACCACCTCCACCACATCCAAGGAAGAGTGGACCACCTGCTAAAGTTATAATTCAGCAAGAAGAGGAAGAAGAGGAGCAGGACGACCTAGATAATCTCCCTATTATGGCCAGAAGATCTGTTGTACCGGAAGTAACGGGACCAGAGGGCAGGGAGATGGTGCCAAATATACAAACGAGATTTCGTGAAGTAAAACAAGTCTGCGTACATTGCAGTGGATTCATTTGCTACGCAGAAAGTAGCATCACTCTGATCAACAGAGCTATTGACAATCATACTCATGTTTGTCCGAAACTCCCCAAACAATAAATTCTTTTTTTTTGTTTTCTTGCTCCTGTTGAGCCCTTTACAATGAATCGTTTTCGTTGCCCCCTCCGAAAAAAAAACAAAAAAAATATAAAACTGTTCAGAAAAATAAAAAAAAAGTAAAAAAAGTTCAGAAAAATAATAAAAAATATATAAAACAACAAAAACAATTTAAAAAAAAGTTCTTTTCAGAACTACCTCCCCGTTATTAAAAAATTGGTACAATATTTGCAACTGTGCCAACCTCTATTTCTCTTAGTTCGCTTCCCAGTTCGCTCCCCGGTACGCGAACCGGAAGCGAACCAAAAAATTTTTTTTAAAAAAAAGAACAGTAAGTATAAGGGAAGGAAACAGACACTTATGTTAAAAGAAAGACAGCTATAAGGGAGTAAACTAGAGATACTATTACCCGTAATCCACTGCTGATGATGTCACATATTACATCATTCATGACATGCTCAGTGACATCATCAGCAGAGGATTGCGGGTAACAGTATCCCTAGTTTATTCCCTATAGCTGTGTTTCTTTTAACATAACTGTCTGTTTCCTTCCCTTATACTTACTGTTCTTTAAAAAAATTTTTTTTTAGATCAGTCAGAAACAGTGAAAGTAATGAAATATAAAAGACTACGTAGAATATGAGCACTGTATGCAACAACTTTGACACTTACAGAAGCCTCACCTTCTCCATGCCTCCTACACAGTTCTACATGTACATCATAAATGCAAACAGAACAGAATTAATTATACATGTTAAATGGTTTATTTTTGCTGTTCTCAGAATGTATCAAATTTCACTAAAACAGTGACTTGAAGGTATTCATCATATAACAGCGGGGAAAAAAAAACACAATCAAAATGATTGTGTTTAAAAAACCCATACAACATTAGAAATCAGAATTCAGAACTCCTTAAAGTTAACTTACTTTCCATGACGGCCAAGGATGTCCTATGAACAGCTTACACTCTGTTGTGCTGTTATTACTTTCAACCCGCCACTTTCTGAAAGAAAACCTCCATCGTTTTCAAAAACATGTTACATACAATAAATGACTTCTTGCTCTCTACCACAAGATTCCACAAGGCCAAATCTTGTCAGAGCCATGTATAACTCTTGGATTTCTTGTTAGCCAATCCCGTCTTTTCGCATTTCCGCAACTTTCAGAATTAAAATGTTGAAGATCATTTACACAATCCTGGACTAGTAATATCTTCCCCTTCTTGCTCAATCATGTTCTACATTTCCTATCACACTGATACTGCTTACTATGAAGCAGACTTACACTACCTTTATGACTAGTACAATTATTTAATTCTCTACATCACTTTTAATCACAAAGCAATGTAAAACAGTAGACAGCATTGCAGACTTACATTCCCTCTACTCCATGTTTTGATTGGCTGCTTCAATTAGCTTATAAAAAGAAATCGTTTTTCTGAACTCATTCAAAGTGCACGTATTTCTCAATAACGTCCAGTGTTATGGTAAAAAGTTATGTCTCTGTACTACACTTATCCTCAAGGCCAAATAGTGTAGGAGCCATGAGAACTTCTTGAAATTCCTCAGAGCACATCCCGAGATTCTTTCCCTAAAATTTTGGTTTTAAAAACACCAGGTAAGAGTTTTTAAGGTCATATGGCAATTTTTTTTTGAAAATTAAAACAGAATCATTGCAGAATGACCAGCCATTTCTAGACTTTAAATAAGCTGTGTAATGTCCTGATGTTATTGAAGGGCCATCATGATATATAATTGCTGCAGTTACAAAAGTCCTTCCTGATATTGACAACTGCGAAGCTACAAAATTTTTAATTAAAGTTGTCAATTTTGTTCCATCAGGCCTACATCGTTGGAACATTAAAATGACATACTGGCCATATGTTCGTATAAATAATGTGGACATCATTTCAGATTTACATTGGCTACACTCCATGTTGTGATCAGCTGCTTTTACTAGCTTATTAAAAGAGACTGATTTACTGTCTGGCAAAGTTAAATATATAAATCTTTCTGAGTCTACACTAGTAGTACTTGATACCCTACAGTTCTCGCAGTCATGCTGCCATTGATAAGAAAGCCCAAACAGGTGATCTACATCTACACCTTCATCATGCAATACATCAAGCATATACATTAAAAACTCCTGACAATCTTGCTGACTATTTTGAGAGAATTGTGTTTGGCCTGAACATCTGTCTAACAGATTTCGAATTTCAGACACACTTTCTATGTTTGTTCTATCAGTGCTACATTTCTCTAACACAGAATTTAACAAACTGCAAAATCTTTGATCAGAATTGACCACAATCTCTTCTTTTACATTTTGTAGAGAAAACACAACATTTACCACTACATTAGCATAGCAGTTGACACCAGAACTGTTTTCAAATTGAAAACCAACAACATCTTCAACAGAATCCTTTTTGTTTCTGCTTATAATTTCAGGTTCATCGACTTTTCGTCTTTTTGCTACAACCTCCCCAGTATTGGTCACATTTCTTTGTTTCCGGCCTACCACACGTTTCTCAAACAAAGGATACTGAGGCAAATGTGGCGCATACTCTCTTCTCAACCTATTGTATTCCTTAACACAATCTAGATCCGCACAAATGTTTGTGACATCACACTCAATCAAGTACAATCCCGATAAAGTCCTAACTCGTGACAATGCCACATATGCCATACCCTCCTTGAACACAGAACTGCCAATATTCACCAATGCACAATCTACACTTAAACCTTGCGATTTATGGATTGTCACCGCATATGCCAAGCAAACAGGAAACTGCTTACGACGAACATATAAGTCTTTTACAAGCAAAAATCTAGCAGAACAACAAGCAATTAGCTGTACTTCCTCAATGCCATCAAATTTAATTTTTAAAAATTCAATTCCATCTCTATTTCTGTATTTCACAAAATCAACAACATTACCCATTGATCCATTTACCAGACCTCTTTCAACATGTAAATTCCTTCTTAAAATTATACGGCAGTTCAAGCACACATTCAGAGTCTTTTCAAAACCCGCAGTTTTAGATATACTCTTCTCTAATGAATCCAATTTTGTTTTCAGATTCTCAGACAAAATAATTGTTGATCCCATATGCTCTACTCTGTCAATAGCTTCCAATTTCACAATCTCTTGCTTTTCTAAATGCAACATTTTGTTGTTGAATTTGGCACATTCTGCAAGAGTTGGCATCAAACATATTCCAGATTTTTTCTCAGTAACTTCCTGAAAAATATTCTCAGGCACAACATCTTCGTCTGGATATAAATTTGTCAGTAATCGTGCATGTAAAGCTTCTTTCCCATGCTCGGTCACTTTTCCAATTCTAACATCTTGTAGAATAGTCTTGTAAACTTCATCCTTTGCCTGACGCATATTTTCATGCAGTTCAGCATAATTGAAGTTTAACCATATATTGACGTTGCCAATACTCCCTAAGCACTTCCTGGTATCTTCATGCGTGAGCATTTTGAACACAGGTTGCCCTTTCACTGGTGTCAGCTGCAGAAGACCTCCGAAAACAATGATGTGTTTGCCACCAAATAACACATCATACTCTGTTTTGAGAACTTCTTGCATTCTCAAATGCACAAAGGCAAGCATGACATTGGAAACCATGCTTACTTCGTCAATGATAAGAAGTTTAATTTTCCTCAAGACTCTTGAAACTTCAAAACAAGCATCTCCAGATAGCTTGTGATATTCTAATTTGTTGTCATGCTCCACTGGCAGCATCAGTAAACGATGTAAAGTAATCCCTTTAATGTTATGTGCTGCCAGTCCAGTTGGAGCGGTGACAACACAAGACAGCGATGACTCTGTCCTTTCCTGCAAATAACATGAAATTGCTTTAATAAGGAAACTTTTTCCAGTTCCCGCTTCTCCACTCACGTACAGTCGGACAGGCTTCAACGACGTACATGAGCACTCTTTCTTCTCATGACTTAATCCATGATCAATTTGCATGGTAAGTTCGTCATATATTTTCCTCTGCTCAACGTTGAGTTGTCTTTCCAACTCTTCTAAGTTAACCACATCCTCCTGAGCATGTGCCATGGCTCTTTCCACTTCATTCATAGCAGTGGCAGCTTCATTTTCGATAAGAGGTCCTCCTAGTGGATCCTGACTCAATGAAGCAGAACTCTGACTGTCCTGAGAACTGTCTCTGGCAATCTCGGCTGCAATCGTTGCTTCCTGCTCAATTTCCACATTCAACATTTCTACATATTTGGGAAAAGCAGGACATTCTATGGTCTCCTTGGCAGCATTGAATGAGTCTTCGTAACAAAGGAAATCTCCAAGCAGTTCCTCTTCTGCACGCCAAGGCTTAAAAAGTTGCAAAAGTGCTAAATAGAAAAACTCCTTTTTTTCAGGAGATTCGCCACTCAATTTTCGATGGTTTATCAAGTGGCATTTTCTTTGCTTGACCAGACATCCCTCACTTCCTATTACAGCATACACTCCTTTCTCAGTATCTTCTTTGATGTTCCTCTTGAATATGTAATTTTGCAGAACCTCATACAGACAAACATTCTCGAGGTGACTGCTTCGATTTGGATAATATGTATCCAACATGTTGCTCTTCAAAATGTCGGTACTGTTTGGCTCCTTTTCCGCCAAATACTCAATTTCCCGCACAGGTTTCAGAACTCGATTACGCGTTGCAGCAAGACCAACACTCGCCCAAACGATACTCCTGGACTTGGCATAGAGACTTGCTGAAGACAACCGGTCAGAACATTCGTAAGCTCCGATTTCTCGATGCGACAACATCTTCAGACTGAAACTGTACAACTTCTTGCTGAGGCTCTTTTCATGGGAAATGTCCTCCCACATATCCTTCAATTCTGTCTTCTCTTTTTTGGTGATGTAAGATGTCACATACCGAGCCACAACCATACAGTTATCAGCCACAAACTGTATATCCATGTTAGCATTCCACATGGACAAAATCACGGGTTGTAGTCGTTGATGTACTTAGACTCTTCGTTCCTCTTCAAATTGTATGTGTTTTTAGGTGATTTCTTCATCACATTATGTCGCAGCGAAGACATCAAACTGTTCACTCTTCCTTTAGAAATCACCGATCGTGGAAAGCCGAAACGACATTTGGTGTAGAACTTGTCTTTGTTCCGGAATTTACGACGACAGTACTTTCCACATCGATGGCTTTGGAAACGTAGAACTTTTTCTCTTAGGCTTTTTTTCTCCTTTGCGTTTGGAACAGCACACGTAGAATACTGTTCTATGAAACTCATCACTGAGTCGTCTGCATCCGTTCCAAATTTAGGTGCATCCTTGATCCACAGCAACATATGTATATGAGGAGCACCTCTTGCTTGGTACTCCTTCCTCCAGAAGAAATCCAACACCTCTCCAAGAGGTGGATTCTTCTTATTCATGATGAAAGACATCATACCTTCAAATCTATGATTGAAGTACCTACATACATTGACTGGATCCAAAGAGCACAGTTCTCCGGGTGTCTTGAATTCGATGTTTTCTACGTTAGCATTTGCCTCTCGTAGAAATTCAAGTAAGTCTTCCCAGCCATACTCAGCACAGCTCAAAGTGAGGAACCATGTGGGAGTTCCTAAGTTCCTCAGCATACATTTTAAATCACCATGACGACGGTACCAGTACTCATTAGTACCACGCTGACACGCCATGAGATTAATCAGGTGAGAATCCAAAATACTGTCTTGGACATTGACTTTATCCATAAAGTCACTTGCCGAGATGTTTTGCATGTGTATACCACTTTTCAAGATGTGGTTCACTGCATATGACAGTCCAGACAGATCGCTTTCAAACAGGAGATGAAACAAATAAGGAATGCATTGTCGAAACCTAGGATCTCCTGCATACAATCGCAAAGTCCGGTATTCAGAAGCAGGAATTTGATGAGGTCGCTCATCATATCTTCCTCCCTGACCTGTTGGAAAAAGCTGTGGGAAACACCGAGCTTCCAAACTTTCCTCCCAAACACTAATGGGACTCCCTTTCGCTTGTTTCATTTGAAACAACTCAATAGCATTCCCCATGACTTCCTTGGAATGCAAAGGATGAACACTATAATGTTCATATATTTCTTCACTAGTACAGGGTTCTACTTTCTCAATTTGACCAGCACACAAATCGCTATCCTCTTCCTCACTTACTTCCTCTTCTGCAACATATACATTTTTATAGTATTTATTATATTTTTTCAAATACAATGTTGCCCTTTTGACTTTCCTAACATCTACTAAATCTTGCCATATTTTCTTATTCTTTGTCGGAACCCCATTAACTAAGATAACAAGAGGTTCCTCTTCCACTTTTTCTACTCCAATTGTGTTAATGTTTTTCTTCAAATCTAGAGGCAAATAAACAACTCTTCCCTTTAATCCTCTCTGTAAATCTGATGGAGGCAATTTCCCTGTCTTTGGCTCCATTCTTACAATAGCCTGAAAGGGATGGATACTTTGAATCAAAATAGATTCATAAGTATTTAAATCCTTCAATTCAGAAGGAATCTCAACCAATTCCAGATTATTATGAACTGCTCTAGCAGGCATCTGGTTTTGATTTAATTTGTTACAACAATAAGTACACACACGTTGATCCAATCCCAAATCAAAACAATTTTCTACCATCAAGTATGTTGCAAAATCCTTCCATTCACTATTATTTTCCCTTTCACTTTTTCCATATAAATCCACTAACTTAGTCTGATTCTTATAATAAGTGCGTCGACAACACACACAAGTGAAATTTGGCCTCTCACTTGATTTCACCTCAAACGTCGCAATTTCCCTCTGGAAATTATCTGTACTGGAAACCTGTACACTATCTTCCACATTACTCTCTTCTTCTTGGTCAATTTCAACATTCTCCTCTTTACTTCCAAAGTAACAAAACTCAATTTCTTCACATATATTCTTCACATCTATTTCAGAACCATGCAAAAGAGCAGCGCATAATTGTGTAAGCATAATTGCTGGACTCTTAGCATAATACAACATTCTAACTAATTTTCTCACTTTATTATGATGCACTGCTAGCATCCTGAAATGATGAAAAACACTCTGGCATACTCTCCTGGAAAGACAAGCCAGTGAATGACCATGCAAACCTATCACTTCTCTCACTCTGCAAGGATCTAATTCTTGCAACAACTTCATTTTCTGCTTCAAACTTTTCTTACTAAATGACCGTATAAAATCACAAAGCAAATTGATGGAATCCTGTCGTACACTGCAAATACTACTACACTTCCAGGTGTACACAGGACCCTTAGGACGTCTCCCTAAAACCTCATTACCTAACACCTCTTCTATCTCTGTTCTCACAAGTTTTTCTTTTTCAACTGGACAACCATCTTTCACTTCATAAGCTCGACCACTGGTGTCAACTGCATGCACCAAATCATTATCCTGGAAATAACTCTCCTCATTAAAAAATGCCTCAGAGCTTGAACTATGCATCCATTCTCCAGAAAAAACTTCACAAAAATTACTACGATTAACTATTCTCTTCCATCTACTATTTCTTTTGAAATCATAAATTACCTTGTTTAGCTTCCTAATTCTATTGATTGTCAAAATAAATAACTTACGTTTAATTTCAAATGCCTGATCAATAACTTTCTCAACTATTTTTTTTCTCTTATAAAAAACCACTTTCTGCTGACCTTTCTTAATATTTTTTAACAAATTCCAAATTATCCTGTGGCGGAACATTCGTTTACGAATATCCCTAAACTGTTGTTTCCTTCTACTTTCATGCATAGAGTTATCTCTTACTCTAGCAGTAACATTTCTCATTGGCCTTTCCTTACCATTTGAATTCTTTCTCCTTTTCTGGACTGAAACATTTTCTGTAGTAATATTTTTTTTACTACACATATTTCTTATGACTGTTTTTCGACTCTTACCCGGTGCTTTCTTGGTGACTTGACAAATCTTTTTGTTAGAGGACTGCTGCATTATTCCATGGTCCTGCTGTCTTTGACGTTTTGCAGCCTTTCTTACTCTTTCTTTGCTAGGCATCCTAAAATCTTGAAATAATCTGCAGTTGAATCTGTGGTAAAATATAATAAAAAATTTTATTAACCACTATTACCCAACAGTAAATTAATAACAGTCATCAAAAACTTAACACACTACTTAAGTATATAATATACTGAAGCCTATCTCCAATTTTTCACTGAACAGGACTCATCTCTTCTTAACCTTGGATAAACCTCACCTACTCTGTGTCCCCTGCACATAATTAAATGTAAAGGGGCAGATTTATATTAACTAGCACATCCCCAGGGATGCACCAGTTAACGTGCACCGCTGCTCTGCCACCCACGGTGTGCCGCATTTACAATCAGATAGGACAAAGCTACATCAAAACCCTGCGCCTGCTTGAAGCAGGCATAGATCTTGACGCAGGTAGGCTGAAAGCTAAAGCAACAACTAAGTGTCGTGTGCAGAAGTTACAAAAAAGGAAAAATGGCGTTTAAACCAGTAATGAGACCATGCTAACGTAATACAGAGTAAAAATATCCAGGATCTACATCAGTTTGGGGTTCACGAACCTGGCAGGTACAAGGCACTGAGGCTTTCCACCGTGCATGTCTCATCCCAAAACATATGTGGTTTGTGAATGAAACAATTTCCCAGACCAAATGCTTTGGATTGGCTACTTCTAAAAAATTAAACACCCCTACTATCCCGGAGTTAGAGGAATATGATGGTTGGAGTAATTTTACTCGTTGTCTATTAAAGATTTACAGGCCCTACTCCGTAACTCTTCCTTTAACATTTCCAGTATAAATCCAAAAGGTTGAATGCTTTGGCAACGTGCCTTATCCACGGTTTAATAACGCTGCCTTTTGCTTTATATAAGTTTTCAAATTGTATGAAATATATACCAATAGGTCGTTATTAACCTTTAGGTAGTGGTTTTCTTCATGAAGTCTGGTCGCTTCCATACACATACAGATTTTCAAAGATGATCAAGAACTTTATCTGAATGGAGAGGAATGCACTGAGACGCCAGATCATTCACTAATGTGTAGGCACATACAGTTACACGGTTCATGCAACAAACACCGACCAAATATGGCTTGCGTGTTGCAAGGCACACCAGTTCCTGCTATCATCCCCACGTTCAAGTTCTTGGAAAATGGTAGTTATTTGATGCTCAATAATGAAGATTGTTCTGGGTTAATTAAAAGTATTCATTTTATCGTAACAGTAAATGAACGGGTTATTTGCTGCAGAAATGTTCTATTTCCTCCCACACATGAACATAGGGAGTTTTCAATCTGGCCACAAATACCAACCTTGGCAGCACATTTCAACGGCATGGCAAGAATAAGAGCTATTTTGTCTCAGAGAGAGGTGGCCTTGAGTTCGGCCCGTGAAACTTTCGTGCTTCACACAGCGAACACCCGTACAGAGGTGCAGACCCTTTTAAATACAGATTCGCCTTTCCATTTCAGCAAGATGGTTCGGACTATCTCTAACGCGTCCTCCACAAAGGGCCTGGCGCACTTTTTTAAAATTGTTACCAGTGGTCTCGTGACTTCATTTGAGAAAATCTTTGGAGTCATCCCTGCTTTCTTTCATTCTATATTTTTCCACTGTGCTTCGTGGATTCCCATTTTTACTTGCATTACCAGCGGACGCTCTTGTGCTTTTTTACATTTTTAAATATGGATGTCCCTCCTGTGCAAGCTCCCGCCCTGCAGCTGCTGACACTGTTCCGCAATCGCATGCTAGAATATTATGGCACAATGCCGTTGGCGATATTAAGCACGGCATATGGATTATCTTTTCTATGCTGATGTGATTCCTTCAAATCTAAGACACTAAAGTATCGGCACGCCCTAAACCAACACAAAGAGACCTTCTTAGCAAATAATATAATATGTGTATTAGGGAGGGTGAGATATAAGCAGCCGCGGGCCGTGGAGGGAGTTACGGTGAGGCAGGGAGGCGGGGAGGGGGAGAAGCAGGGTGGAGCCCTCTCTACCTTGCCCCTCCCCCTCCCCGCCTCCCTGCCCCACCGTAACTCCCTCCACGGCCCGCGGCTGCTTATAAGTGTTGCTAACTCTTATTCATTTACAGCATGTTAACATACTGTCACCATTCGCTTTTTATGTACTATTGACTATGCTGGTAATTTTGCTACTGATAATATGTGTACTTGTATAATCTAAGATACTACGCCTGAGAAGACGGCATTAGTAAATAAACATTTCAAATACACATGTGTTCTTCTTAACTCCATGTTCTCGTTTCTAAGAAATATATAACGACCGACTGTTCATGAGTTCCACGTATCCTGAGGTACTATAAGTTCATATTCTGGATTGTCTAAACATTGAGAGTTTGTTATATCCAATGTGACACTGTACCTAGCTTGCTAAGGGGTTTTGATTACTAAGGTGAGTTTTGGGACACCCTAATTCGCCGAGGTTCCAATCCTCTGTCCACAGTTCTGTGTCAGAACAGAAACCCTGCGACAGGGGCACCCCTCAACCTCACTGGAGCTTCATCACACTTGCGATACAACTCCAGCAATGCGCCAACTTTACGGCACAAATACGTCACGCATCTGTGCTGTTTTTGCCCCATGATGCGCCGCATTGTAAATGCAGCACACCATAGGTGACGGAACAGCGGCACAGAATGACTAACACATCCCTGGTGATGCGCCAGTCATCATAAATGTATCCCTATGCTTCTTATCTTGTTAGAGATAAACCGCCATATGTATCATCAAAGTTTTTTGCATTTCCTAAATAGCGAACTTTAAGGAATAAATAGCGATTCTTTACCATTCCTAGTTTGCGATGAGCTATTTGCTAATTACAAATTACCCATTCATTTCCATGCAGCAGGAGGCCCATAGGAATGAAGGTGCAATTTGCGATTAGCAATTACCTCATCGCAAATTACGAATTTTTCCGACGGTGCAGGGGTGTCTCAAGAACACCCTGCTGCACCCCTGAAAAAGAAATTTGGGGTCATATGGCGCACATAAATTTGGAAAACATTCCTTTACCTCAAAAACGATTTTCAACTCATAATTTGAAAACACTGCACATGGGGAAATGACTTAAAATGTCCTTAAGACACATAAAAGCATTTTTTGATTGCCTTTGCAGCATGTTTCAATCACCTTTAACATGCCTATGTAACGGAAACATTCAAAATCTAAATTTGCCATGCACAGGTGGGAGCATATTTACAAGCAATTTGCTCCACAGACAAACTTCTTACATTGAAATGGGAAAAATAACATCAGAGACTCTCAATTACCTTATAAAGAAGCAGACACCATTATGTCCTTCTCATCAATATTAAAACCATTGCTTTTTCTCAAAAACGATTTACAAGTCATAATTTGAAAACACTCCACAGCTCCTATGCACATAAAAGCCCTGTCAGTACTAATACTTCACATTTTCTCCAATTACAATTTCTCAAAGAAACAAAATCTATTTGTGAAACACTTGAGACAAAGCAACATTTGAAAAACACAACTTTCTTCATAATTTTCTCCTTAAAGCACACTATTTTCTATCTAAATTAAAGAAATCTTTTCTCACCTTAGCAAATACTTTGAGTTTCAAAACAGTCTCAGAAACACACCAATTTGTCTTCAGCAGAGCAAAAGGTATGCACTCCAGAGTCTGCAGCTATCAAAAGCACAGAAATGCTGTAATTCCTCACACATATCTCTCATGTCACCCAATCAAAACTCTTCCCTCAGTTTTTTTCAAAGCAAAACCCTTCCCCCCTCTGCCCCCTCTCTGCTTTTTCTGCATAGCAACCACCTCTTGCAAGACCTCTCACACAACAATGTTGCAATTGAACTCTGAACTCTCAGTGCACCTGCATATCTAGAGCATTCTTTCATTTAATGATTTTTTCTTCGCCACTCAAAATACATCTTTCAACGAACTCATCCATGCACACTAACTTTCTGTTTTCAGCAATCAAAATCCACCAATCACTCTTACTGCTTCATTAACACAGAAACTCCTCAGTTTTTTTCATTTTACACTCTCATTTTTTCAACTGCCATTTCATTGCCACACTTCATCTGACTGCAGCAGAACCTTCTCTCACCATGTTTTCTGTCTGGATTGTTGGACATAGTTACATATATTGGGCTCAAAGGTACGCTGAAAACAGGAATTTACCTAACCTCAATTTACAAGATGTGGAAATTAAGTGGTTTGGCCACAGAGGATTAAAATGTCACCAATTGATACCATTGGTGAAAACCTTTATGCATTTGCCAAAACCTGACCTGTTAATTGTGCACTGTGGAGGTAATGATTTGGGCACTTTCACTGGGGTAGGTCTGGAAATGCTTTTAAAGGACACCTTTGAGCAATTGATGGCACTTTTTCCTCAGACTGCCTTGGTATATTCAAATATATGCCAAAGACAGAAATGGAGGTGGTCGAACCAATTTTGTCCACAAATTGAGAAGTCGAGGAAGCATGTAAACAAATCTGTTTCAGCTTACATGAGAGACCATGGAATGGGCTCCCTGTACAACAATAACTTGCGTTACTACATGCAAGATATCTACAGAGGAGATGGAGTTCACTTCTCAGATGAGGGCAACAGAGTTTTCACTCTGAATTTAAGAATGTGCATTGGTACCTACTTATAAGTACCTAAATGTACCATAAACCCAAAAGCTCTTCTCAGAGCTACCCTACATCTGATCACTCACAATTATTATTTTACTCTAACTTTTTTCACTAATTTTCAAGAAAGTACGCTCCCCAGAACGCTTCCCGGTTCGCGAACCGGGCGCACTCCACGCAAAAAAACTAAAAAAACGGTATATTTTTTTTGCCCTGCGAGACCCCTTCAAAGCCTCCACATCAAACCTAGGGAGTCAGGGACGATCTACTATGCCCCCTTATGGTCATTTGCCCCTTCGCTTTGGCCTCCTCTTGTCTCTCGATCCTACCGAGAGACAAGATGGCGGCCGCTACGGACTGTTTGGAATGTTTACAGACGCCGAAAAACCAATCAGCTTCGCAAACCTCCGTAACGCGAAAAGTACGCGAAGCGGAGCGCTGTTACAGATATATATCTTTTTTTGAACGTTAATTTCTCAAAATCCACTGGCGCACATATATTGAGACCTAGCAAAGGCACATCGGGCTACCAGTCCCTACAATTTTGCCAAGTTTCGTGCAAATCCATTCAGCCGTTCGATTATTATTTATTTTTATTTTTTTGCCCCGCGGGGCCCTTTTAAAACCTCCACATCAAACCTAGGGGGTCAGCGAGGATCTACTATTCCCCCTTATGGTCATTTGCCCCTTCGCTTTCGCCTCCTCTTGTCTCTCGATCCTACCGAGAGACAAGATGGTGGCTGCTACGGACTGTTTGGAATGTTGACAGACGCCGGAGAACCAATCAGCTTCGCTTCACAAAGCTCCGTTGCGCGTAAAGTACGCGTCCTGGGACGCTGCCAGGTCCGCTGTTACAGATATATATCTTTTTTTAAACGTTAATTTCTCAAAATCCACTGGAGCACATATATTGAGACCTACAAAAGGCACATCGGGCTACCAGTCCCTACAATTTTTCCAAGTTTCGTGCAAATCCATTCAGCCGTTCGGGCTAAAAGTGAGGCCAACCGCCCTATGGAAATTAACATGGGAAAAACGCGTTTTGGGACCCCCCTTTTTTCTCGGCCCCCCCTTGACGAACCCCCCCAAAATTTTTAGGGGCTGCTCAGAAACAAAATGTGCCATTTTCCTGAAAATTTCAGCCAATTCCGTCCACAAACGCCAAAGTTATTAGACATAGAATTTTCAAAAATCCCATAGAGAAAAAATCCTAACTATATATACCTACTGGCGACCGCCAGTAGGTAATATATATATATATATATATATATATATATATATATATATATATATATATATATATATATATATATATATATATATACATATATATATATATATATATATATATATATATATATATATATATATATATATATATATATATATATGTATATATATATATATATATATATATATATATATATAAATTCTCACATTGCGCACACTCAAGGAAAAGCCACACTGAGGATAATTGTAAAAGGATAATTGAAAAACAAAAGAGCTTTAATGATTGACGCGTTTCATGGTCTTTGTCAAAGTCACTCCGTGACCCGGAAGTGGCTGTGCTTTTGAAAGCAAAACATGCAAATCAGAGAATAAACACAGACAAAATATGTACATATACATATGCACATACATATATATATATATATATATATTACCTACTGGCGGTCGCCAGTAGGTATATATAGTTAGGATTTTTTCTCTATGGGTTTTTTGAAAATTCTATGTCTAATAACTTTGGCGTTTGTGGACGGAATTGGCTGAAATTTTCAGGAAAATGGCACATTTTGTTTCTGAGCAGCCCTTGAAAATTTGGGGGGGGTTCGTCAAGGGGGGGCCGAGAAAAAAGGGGGGTCCCAAAACGTGTTTTTAACATTGAGTTTTCCATAGGGCGGTTGGCCTCACTTTTAGCCCGAACGGCTGAATGGATTTGCACGAAACTTGGCAAAATTGTAGGGACTGGTAGCCCGATGTGCCTTTTGTAGGTCTCAATATATGTGCTCCAGTGGATTTTGAGAAATTAACGTTTAAAAAAAGATATATATCTGTAACAGCGGACCGGGCAGCGCACTGGTTCGCGGACTTTTCGCGCAACGGAGCTTTGTGAAGCGAAGCTGATTGGTTCTCCGGCGTCTGTCAACATTCCAAACAGTCCGTAGCGGCCGCCATCTTGTCTCTCGGTAGGATCGAGAGACAAGAGGAGGTCAAAACAAAGGGGGAAATAACTATAAGGGGGCATAGTAGATCCTCGCTGACCCCCTAGTTTTGATGTGGAGGTTTTAAAAGGGCCCCGCGGGGCAAAAAAAAAACAAAATAATAATAATCGAACGGCTGAATGGATTTGCACGAAACTTGGCAAAATATTAGGGACTGGTAGCCCGATGTGCCTTTGCTAGGTCTCAATATATGTGCTCCAGTGGATTTTGAGAAATTAACGTTCAAAAAAAGATATATATCTGTAACAGCGCTCCGCTTCGCGTACTTTTCGCGTTACGGAGCTTTGCGAAGCTGATTGGTTCTCCGGCGTCTGTCAACATTCCAAACAGTCCGTAGCGGCCGCCATCTTGTCCCTCGGTAGGATTGAGAGACAAGAGGAGGCCAAAGCGAAGGGGGAAATGACCATAAGGGGGCATAGTAGATCCTTCCTGACCTCTTAGGTTTGATGTACCATTTTGCCAAGTTTGGTGTAATTCCATTCAGCCATTCAGGCTGTAGACGTATGTAAATGTCCTATGGAAAATTGCATGGGGAAAACACATTTGAAAGTGTTGAAATTTAGAACCAATTAAAATGTTACTTTGGTTTTGTATTTGTGTGTGATGAAAGTTAATTGGTTATGTATATATGTCAAATGAGAGGAAACCACAGCCATTTTGTGATACTACTGTCTGAGGTACATTTGTGAGGAATTTTTGGTGGTGAATTTCTGGTGTTTGATTTACACAGTACTAACACTTCTGCTACTTTTAAAAAGGTGAGTTGTTAATTTGTAAGGGGAACTATGTTGTACACTTGAAGATAATTTGAAAAATGTTTTCTGTTATTTATTTGCAGTCCTTCTGTTATACTAAATACTTGATAAAGTTAGTTTTATATTATGTATTACTAAAAACGATAAATGAAAGTGATTATTTTTTTCTGCAATTTACAGCAAGCAATTTCAAAATAAAATGGCTCACAATGAAGAGACCGTGGCAATTTCTTTTGAATTGTCCAACACATTGATTGAAATTGAGAGCACCAATAATGAAATATTGTCACAAGGAGGACATGACTTGTATGATTCCATTAGATTGATTGAAATGGACAGCACCAAGAATGAAATATTGTCACAAGGAGATGACTTGAATGATTCCACTACATTGATTGAAATTGAGAGCACCAATAATGAAATATTGTCACAAGGAGGAGATGGCTTGTATGATTCCATTAGATTGATTGAAATGGACAGCACCAATAATGAAATATTGTCACAAGGAGGAGATGACTTGAATGATTCCACTACATTGATTGAAATTGAGAGCACCAATAATGAAATATTGTCACGAGGAGATGACTTGAATGATTCCACTACATTGATTGAAATTGACAGCACCAATAATGAAATATTGTCACAAGGAGGAGATGACTTGAATGATTTTTTTGATCAATCTCTTGATGGCGAATTTATCGAGTGTTTGGAGACCATAGAGTTACAAGAATCATCATTGGAGACTTTTAATGAGGACATTGCTGATGAGGACATGTTACTAGTTCTTTCAAATTTAGAAAATTCTGAAGAATAAATTTATATTTAGAAATCAAAAATTGTTTGAGACATTATTCATTTTTATTTTTAATTTATGAGGTTGTAGCGAAGTGATTGTAGTATAAAATGAGACTTATAGTATAGAGTGCAACATTTTTATGTTACATGGTAAGTTTACTCATATTTACTTCCCTTCTGCCACTATATTATCTCCAATGTGTATTTGACATGTCTTCTTCATCTCCGGCCTCCTTTCTCTCACTGTGTGTCTCCGATGCATCTTATCGCTGGTATTTTGTGTAATTACAGAAGAGAGTAAAATAAAATAGTTCGGAACGTGAAAAGGGGGCAAAGTAGAGTACTCCTCACCCCCTAGGCCTTTTTAGGCGGTCCCAAAAGGATCAGTTTCTGCTTTCCTGAGAGATTATGGTATGAGTTCCATATACCACAATAACTTGCATTACAACATGCAAGATATCTATCTCCTATTACCAACTTTTGGAGATATTCGCGCTAAGCGCGAATATCTCCAAAAAGTAACACCTGCCCTGAGCAGTTCTTAGCCATGTTATCCAATGGGAGGTGGATAACAAGGCTAAGAGCATTAGCTCGGTAATGCATGAATATCGCTGAGTTTTTAGCGATATTCATGCATTGCGGCCGTTTATTATCGCATTTGCGATAAACCTTGATAATAGTAAGGTTTATCTTCGATAATTTCTGACGATGCTTAGTGGTAAAAAATTGGTTGGTAAGCATCGTTAGCGATAAATATCGCTTAACTTTGGTAATATGCCCCAACGTCTGTTAACGTTCGATTCGAAGGAAATGAGGAAGTGTTGAAAAACATTGTCTGCGCCATCTTGCCTTTTTTGAAATGCCACACTTTTGTCGTGCACGGCAGCCATTTTAGGTGTCTTGACCAGACCCACTCTCTGCACGCTGTCGATTCGTAGCATGGCTCCTCACCCACGCAAGCATCTTCCCTAGGCACTGGTCACCACCGCTCTCTGTCTTATGCATGGGCAATAAACCTCCCCCCATCTGCGCTGCTCTTCCCTGAGAATCACACTCTGTGCCCGCCCGACACCTCCCTTTCGCCCTATTCACTACCGCACCCTCTGACACTCCTCTTTCTCTGTGTCCGATTGTCCAGGCTATCAGCTAGCCCTGCAGATGTAGTTTATGGCCCCAGCTGTAAAGAATCACCCCTCTTCAAAGGAGTTATAGTAGATCAAGGCCCACACTCGATGAGATCCGTCACACCACACGTGTTCCTACTATCTGAAAACCATCCTGTATTGTGATTGGGGAGGGGACCGAGCCTGAAGCGGAAGATTCCAGGAATGACTCTTTGTACATCAAAGTTTTTACAATTATGTGTCACATTAAAAATATATAGCACTCCAACAAAGTAGTAGGAATATAAAACTTTAATAACATATAAATATATACAACAAAACAAAAACAGTAAAAACATTTAAACAACGAAGAGACCGTGGCAATTTCTTTTTAATTATCCAATAGATTTATTGAAATTGACAGCACCAATAATGAAATATTCTTGTCAGTAGCGGTCTGTTGTGCGAATAGTTCCAAGGCAGCAGAACGCGCTGAAATCTAGATGGCACGAAAGTGATGTCTAGTAAGTTGCCGCCCAGCAAAAAACGGCGTGGGGCGCCGCGGGGGTGAGTGAGTCCAGTAGGCACCACAGCTATTCTTACCGGCATTGCAGAATTACTGCTGGGGACAATGCCTGTGCTGTAGCAGGGTCACAGCAGAAACAAAAAGGATTCTGTTGAAGATGTTGTTGGTTTTCAATTTGAAAACAGTTCTGGTGTCAACTGCTATGCTAATGTAGTGGTTAATGTTTTGTTTTCTCTAGAAAATGTAAAAGAGGGGGAGGCAGTCCAAAGTTCCGTTAAAAGGGCAAAGGAAAGGATCGGTGGTTTGAACTATCAGTCAAAAAGGGGAGGGGGTGCAATAATTTTTCCTACCGGGTCACACTGTGCTTTCACCGGAAGTGAGGTCTGCAGGATTCTAGTAATTCAAAGTGAGGCTGGCGCCAGCATGGGAGCGCCGACGTCCCGCGGATACAGTTTCGTCACTCCACGGGCGATCATGGCAGTCATTCCCCATCGGGGGTCGGAGACTCCCGCGGCTCCTCTAGAATCTTCAAGGTCGTGGAGGACTACGGTGGTGGAGTCAACCAGTGACCGGGCCATTTCTTTATGCTGGGCCCGCTCTTGCCAGGTCGACCGCCATTTTGAGAGTTCGGCAGCTACCGGCGATCGCGGGGTCACATGAGCGGATGGGCTCCACCCTGCCGGGCGAGACGTTGCAGCATGGCCACAGTGGAAGAACCGTTTTCCGGGCGCCTGGAGCGCTGAGGGTGCAGCTGGGAAGTCTCCACCTGGGGAGGCGGGAGAGGCCTGTTCGCACCGTCTCTCCCTCCCAGTGCACCCCACGGCGTCTCGCTTGAGATTTGTTATGGCTGGACCAGGCGATGAGGACGAGGGGGGGGTCGGAGGCATGTGCAAGACATCCCCCCCCAGTGTTGTCGCAGCCATTATAAAAGAAAGAAGTGTCCCGTCCGTCTTCGGGCCGGGCTTCCGGTGGATGTCGGCCGGACGCCCCTGGCTCTGGCCCCATGAACGGGTTTCTTGGTTTATCGGCTGCAGCCGGATCCCGTCGGCCTCGGCCCCCCGACCGTTGGTGGTCGGACCGGAAGAGCATGTGGCGGGACTACCTGCAACTCTCAAGGGCCACCGCGGCCGGACTGGGAGAGAGAGGGGAGGGTCGAGGAGACATTCCCCCCCCTGCAACTGTTCAGCGTTGTAAAGGCAATCCCCTGGCCGGGTCCCGCTGGCCTCGGCCTCTCCTTCGGCTACACCCTACGTTAGGATCTCCTGGCCGAGGCGTGGCAGCAGGACCTGCCTTATATGGGCTGCTCCCGGCTGGGCGTAGCCGGAACCCTGCCCCACCTTGGAAGTTTCCAGAGTGGGGGTGGATGTTCTACTGACTTGCATTTTCCCTAGTCTATCGATTTTTTTGGCGTGGCAGGCGGTGGGACAGCGAGGGGTGATTTGGTTTCTCTTACTGTTTTTCTGGTCTCTCACCACTGGCATATTTTAACGTTTTCTTGTTTCTAGGACATTAATAGGTTTTATCATTACGTTATGTTATCGTTTCTTTGTTCGTTGTTTAATAAAAGTTCATGTTCATCAGTGGCCTACTGATTTTCGTTTTCCTATTTTTTTCTTTCCAGGTTGTTTCATGGTAAAGTTTCTGTTAACAGGATACAGTGATCACTTCGTTATTATTGCATATGTCCTTTTCACTAGGGGTGCTCTCTGGTCGAGCCAGATGACGTATCTCTAGTAAATGGTCCGGGTGAAAAAGGTGCATCAATCAGTGGGGAGTAGATAGGCATGACAGATTACAACGGGGGAGAACGGTCCGCATTACGTACCCTTTCACTACTTGCAAAGATTTTCCTACGTTTATTTGCAAACAGGTAATACCTCCAAAAAGAACTAATTCCAAACAGTCAATGTTCGGACAATCAATCAATCAATGAGGAATGAAATAGGTACGACGTGTTAAAGGCTTGCGTTACCTACCCTTCACTATCTGCAAAGGGAGATAGAATATTCCTATTCTTCCTCGTTTGCAGGTAGAGAAGATCCTTAAGAGAATTAACTTCGAACAATTCAATGCTCGATTGAAACAATCAACAAGGGGTACTGTGAACACAAATGAACGCCGCTTATATACATACGCATTGCTATTTTCAACAGGTTGTTCCTAATGTTTCTATTTTAGCGAGGTCAAAAGAGATCCCATTAGTGGCCTACTGATTTTGCTCGATTCCTTTTGTTTTTTTACACGATTTTTCGCTATCTGCAAAGACTAAACAGAGTATTGCGACTCTGTGCTTGTTTGTAAATAGAGAATGAACCAAAGAGAACAATCAATCAAATGGAGAGAGAAGCAGGCACGACGGATTACAAAGGGGGCAAAGGGCTGCGTTAACTACCCTTCACTATCTGCAAAGAGAGAGTACTCCTAATAGAAATGAGGGGTGGGGGGCAGCAATCAAAGCAGATCAGTGTGCATAAACACGAAAATGTTTTTACTTACCACGTACTTGACATTCGACAGCTTATGATATTTGCTATTAAAAAACCATTGAAATTCACTGAAAAAACCATAGGTTATAGACCATATATAGTTAGGAATTAGCATTTACAAAACCTTGAAAATTCACTGAAAAAACCATAGGTTATAGACCATATATATTTAGGAATTAGCATTTACAAAACCTTGAAAATTCACTGAAAAAACCATAGGTTATAGACCATATATAGTTAGGAATTAGCATTTAAAAAACCTTATTTTACTCACACAAAACCATTGAAATTCCATATATAGTTAGTTGCACTAACTATATATCGCGCACCCGCAATCCACTGCTGATGATGTCACATATTACATCATTCATGACATGGTCAGTGACATCACTGATGACATCACTGATGACATCTCAAATGACATCACTGATGACATCACTGATGACATCTCATTTGACATCAATGACCACATCACTGATGATATCATTCATGTGACAATACAATGCATCTCCTCACACTTTAATATAACCTCTGTTACACCCAGTGTTAAATACAGAGTATAATTTTTGAAACCATTGACACACCAATACTAGTTACTACATACGCACTCAGTGATTCCTATGTTTACACACACATTCACTCATTTACCCATACAATCATTCATACATACAATCACTCATCTTTACAACACTATCATATGCACTCATACACCTATACAGACTCTCACACTCTGTCACTCATCCATGGAGTTACTCACACACCTAGTCAGTCCTGTAAAGAATCAATCACACTTCCATTTTCTAATCTATACAGTTAAACATAGAGCACCTTACATTTTGAAACATATACTAACACATAATTACTCTCTTATACAATCATTGATACAAGTACACATTGATCTGCACAGAGTCACACACCTCCCAGCCAGCCACACACACACTCAGTCTCCCATACAAATACTTGGGCAATCAATTAATAACCCATATAGTTACTCATATAGCTACTGATCAACACATGCAGCAGTTTACAGAACAACAGACATAATGATGCACAAATTAAGACAGTTTAGTCACTAACCCATGCACTCAGTGAGACACATTTAATCACTCACTCATACAGTCAGTCACGCACCTACTAAATCCTTCATCCAGACACTTCTACATCCACTCATTCTTCAATATGTAAAACATATTTAAACTTTACAGAAACACACAGTCACTGGATGATGTCATCAGTGATGTCATTTGAGATGTCATCAGTGATGTCATCAGTGATGTCACTGACCATGTCATGAATGATGTAATATGTGACATCATCAGCAGTGGATTGCGGGTGCGCGATATATAGTTAGTGCAACTAACTATATATGGAATTTCAATGGTTTTGTGTGAGTAAAATAAGGTTTTTTAAATGCTAATTCCTAACTATATATGGTCTATAACCTATGGTTTTTTCAGTGAATATATATATATATATATATATATATATATATATTCACTGAAAAAAACATAGGTTTGACACCAGTTATAGGTAGCTGGGAATTTTACTGACATAAAACCATTGAAATTCCCACGTTATAGTTAGTTGGACTCACTATAACTTGCGCGTGCAATGCACTGCTGATGATGTCACATATTACATCACTCATGACATGGTCAGTGACATCACTCATGACATCACTGATGACACCATCCAGTGAATGTGTGTCTTTCTGAAAAATAAATATGTTTTATATATGTATATGTAAAAGTTGATGGAAGAATAAATGTTTAAATAAGTGTCTAAATGGATGTTGTTTTTTTTTAAATTGATTGGTTAACTGGCTTATTAAGTGTATCTTAGTGAATACATATATTAGTGAGTAATATTTAAATATACGAATTAGTGTTTCACTTTGTGTATAAGTGGCTGCATGGGTTGGTGAGGAGCTACATGTGTATGTATATGGGTTATTAGATGTTTTTTTAGTATCAGTATGAGTGTCTGTATGGTTTGGTGGGGATATTACTTAGCACATAGATGCATGAATGACTGACTCTCTGTTTGTATGTGTTTTGAAGACAGCATATGTGCAGGACTGTACGGGTGGATGAATGTGTATATGTGTGTGTTAGTGAGTGAATGACTGTCTCACTAGTGCCTTTACCAGTAACTACATATGTTTTAATGTAGTATATGTGAATATTGATGTATATAAGTGAGCATATGTGAGAGTAAGAGATTGTAAGAGTTCCTGTTTAAATAAGTATGTGTTTCTATAAGTGATTGTTTAAGAGAGTAAGTATGTGTAAGTTTCCTTAGAAGTAAGGTGATAGTGTGTGTATAGCTGTATATGCAAATAAATGGATGTTCAATAGTTTATTTGCATGTGTGAGTATGTGTGTAAGTAACTTTTGGATGACTGTCGGTGTGTAACAGGATGTATAGGTGTATCACTACATATGATGAGTGAGTATATGTAGGAGTGACTATATAGAACTGTTGGTGAATGAGTGGATGTGTATATAGATGGTGGAATTACTGAATTGGTTGTCGTAACTGGTATGGTTATCTCCATTTCTTTGAAAATGTTAGTTTCTATTTTTGAATATGTGTTTCAAGGATTACATTACACTGAAAGGAGGTCTGTCACTGTCACAAGGATGGTGTCATCAGTGATGTCATGAGTGATGTCACTGACCATGTCATGAGTGATGTAATATGTGACGTCATCAGCAGTGCATTGCACGCGCAAGTTATAGTGAGTCCAACTAACTATAACGTGGGAATTTCAATGGTTTTATGTCAGTAAAATTCCCGGCTAACTATAACTGGTGTCAAACCTATGGTTTTTTAAGTGAATTTAATAGGTTTTTTAAATGCTAATTCCTAACTATAACTGGTGTGAAACCTATGGTTTTTTCAGTGAATTTCATAGGTTTTGTAAATGTTAATTCCTAACTATATATAGGGCCTCAAACCTATGTTTTTTTCAGTGAATTTCAAAGGTTTTTTAATAGCAAAATTCTATAGCTATGAAATATAATATTTTTTATAATGAATCCTATATTGTATATTTATGTAATACTATTTTTTTATGTATATTGTTCATGTTTTTTTAAAAAATTTATTTTTTGCTTTGGAGCGCTCCCGGTGTGCGTACCGGTGAGCGCACCGGTAAGCGCAGTGTTGCGGCGCGCCCCGGTGCGCGTACCGGTGAGCGTCCCGTTAGCGCTATTGCCGCGAACGAAAACATCATCGTGGTGTATCGCGTAGCCGCGTGAGGCGTCTTATGACGCACGGCGTAAGCGCACCCGGAAGCGCCCGAGCGCATACGATCGCGCTACGCTCCCGACGCGCTTACGCTACGCGCCCTGGGGCGCGCACCGGGGCACGCCCCGACACGCGTATTGTAAGCGCGTCGGGTCATGTGACCTGAAAATAACACTTTTCGTTGGTTCAGAACAGTTTTTTTTTCCAAAAGAGGAAAGCCCCCACCTTTTTTCCTCATTCTTACTTTGTTCTTTGACTGAGGAAGACCTGTTTGTAGTAATGGCTACAGTAGCAGCAGCAGCAGGAGCACCTCAACGACCACCACCACCACCACCACAAGGACCATCACAACACCACAGTGGTGGTGAAGAAGAAGAGGAGGAGGAGGAGGAGGAGGAGGAGGAGGAGAGGCGGTTCCTGCCTGAAGATAATCCCCCCTATAAACCGAAGGAGCACATTGTGTGGCAGTTTTTTAAAAGCCCAATGGGACTAAAGTAAGTCAATGCGCCAAAAGTTACATGTCTGATCTGTGGCACTGTACTTTCCAGGGGGAACCCTGCAAAAAAGTATTCTTTTGGCAATAATACCATGATTCGCCACATGCAACACAGGCATCAAAACAACTATTCTGCGGCAGAGGTCAGAGAACTGACACGAAACCCTCCCCAATCTTCTCCCAGCACCTCCAAAAGCAAACAACCCACTCCATCGGGTCCAGAGACAAGGGAGATGGTCCCAAATATCCAACCCCAGTTTGGAGATTTTAAAATAGTTTGTATATTTTGCGGGACTGCAATTTCCTATCGAGAGCAAAGTATTAAATTGATCAACCGTGCTGGAGACAACCACAACTGCAGAAAGAAACCTTAATTTTTTCCTGATTTTTTTTGCTCCAGTTGAGCCGTTTACAATTCCCTGTTTTTTGTTTGTCCCCATAAAAATTACAAAAAAAATATTAAATTGTTCATAAAAGCCAAAAAAAGTAAAAAATGTTCAAAAAAACAATAAAAAAATATAAAACAACAAAAAGAATAAAAAAAACAGTTCTTTTTAGAACTACCTCCAATTTATAAAAAAAATGCTACATTTTTAAAAAACTCTGTCATTCTTTTTTATCCAGGGTACGCTCCCCGGTACTCTCCCCGGTGCGCGTACCGGGCGCTCCCCCCGCGAAAATCGTAAATATTTTTTATTTTTTTTGCCCCGCTGAGCCCTTTTATGGCCCCCACATCAAACCTAGGGGGCAGGGGGAGTCTACCCTGCCCCCTTTTGGTCATTTCCCCCTTTGTTTTTGCCACCTCTTGTGTCTCGATCCTACCGAGACACAAGATGGCGGCCGCTCCGGACTGTTTGGAATGTTGACAGTGACAGACACCCGAGAGCCAATCAGCTTTCCGCTCGCGTACTCGCGTAGCGAGCTGGTACGCGCCCCGGTGCGCGTACCGGGGCGCGCTTATAGATATATATATTTTTTTGAACCTAAATTACTCAAAATCCACTGGAGCACGTATCTTGAGACATAGCAAAGGCACATCGGGCTACCAGTCACTACAATTTTGCCAAGTTTGGTGAAAATCCATTCAGCCGTTCGGGCTAAAAGTGAGTCCAACCGCCCTATGGAAATTAACATGGGGAAAACAAGTTTTGGGACCCCCTTTTATCTCGGCCCCCGCTTGACGAATCCCCCCCAAACTTTCAGGGAAGGAGCGGAGCGAAGCTGGCCATTTTCTCGGAGAAATTCAGCCAATTCCGTCCATCAACGCCAAAGTTATTCCTAATAGAATGTTGCAGATTTCCTATGGAAACTAGGTCCTAACTATAACTACCTACTGGCGACCGCCAGTAGGTAATGTATATATATATATATATATATATATATATATATATATATATATATATATATATATATATATATATATATATATATATATATATATATATATATATATATATATATATTATAGTAGTCATTAGGTGCTTTAGAAAACAGACTTCAACTAAAGTAGAGAGCTTAAAGGCAATAAATATCAGCCCACTTCATGTTAACACATATTATAAAAAACAACGTGAAATAACAAAGTGAATACATCAATTGAATAAATCAATTAATTGTGCTTCCCCTCCTGTGCTGCCACCACGAGACAGTCAGGATTCTAAAGGGATGCGCGGCCAATGCAGTTCATGGTATCTGCCAGTAAATGCTGTTTAACCCTTTGTGCGCGGCTAGCGGCTATTGTAAAGGAACAAAAGACAAGTGTCCTAATAGTGTACCTAATAGATAATCGAAAGTATCGACCTGAAGTGCAGCCTGGCCTCTAGTTATGCTGGCCGCTTCGATGGATGCCTGGCAAGTGCCTAGCTCTCAATGATGCGTGCGTAAGCTGATCAAAATACAGGTATCAATTAATGATGAGTAACAGATGGGTGCAGATTATGCAATGAACTGCTGCATAGAAGGCTCCTCTTATGCAGTGCATGCGTCAAGTGACAGCTGCTGGGGTGCAATTGAAGTAAAATTTGAAAGCAACCTCCAGAGACTTCCAAAAGTAAAAAGGGTCCTTGCTAATGAAAGAAAAAACACAAAACACAGAAATCCGTAGACCTTCCCTGGGTCATGTTAAGAATTAAAGTAAAAAGTAAAAAGTGTGTGGATATCTGGCACTGTTGGTCTAAGGCGTTAGGTGTGAGTGTACAGGTATCATAGCGTTAAAATGAAAAAGAGGGGTGGAAGGAGGGAGGGATGCGGGGGGGCAGCAGCAGTAGAGACTGAGAAGATGCAGGACAAAATGATGGTACAAAGCCAGTGGATAACTCAGAGGCAATGAGGTAATCCAAACAAGTATATTTAGTCATAATCTCACAGTGTCCCAGAACATGGTAGGGAAATTGAGTCCTAAGGGATCTTCTCTAGTCTAGGTGTATATGGAGGTCCTCCTCATGGTTGAGGCCCCCTTGGATCTTGCATTGTAGACGAATGATGTAGTCTGATTCCAGCCATCGTAAGCTATGCTCCCGATCTCCTCCATGAGCTGGGACGGGGATCCTGTCAATACCAAAATAACATAACATAACAGGTGTATTTGTAAAGCGCACGATTACCTGAAGGTGTCCTGGCGCTGAATAACAGATGTTTATTGTTACCCAACTTAATGCTACTCATTTAATCGACCTCAAATGGATGAAAGGCTGAGTGGACCCACCGGGATATGAACCTGTGACCATGAGGTTGAACACAGGCCCCTGCAGTGGCTGCTTTAGTCCACTGAGCCATCAGACTCGGCTTTTAGACAGTTTAGAGCTGATGTCCGGGACATCCGCATAACGTAGTAGTGGATTAAATATTTCTGAACTCAAAATTTGGATGCGTGTCCTGAGAGTTCATTATTTCGCAAACGTGAAGGAACTTTATGGGATATATATATGTGGTCTGGGTATGGGATACACTATGTCAAAACACATCACCATGGCAATTTATAGTATAATGTTGGCAGGTGGTTGTCATGAGGGGGAAACACTTTTCCTTTATTGATACCCCGTGACATGCATTTTGGACTGTAGTATTGACAGTTCATTTTATTTTATTATAATTTAAATTTTATTTTGGTTCCATCTCACTGTCACTAATTTCACGAGGTCTTCCATGTACACTTCACCTTGCACCATATACCGACACCAATGAGTTCCGCATCTTGGTACACCCAGTATGACAACTATTGACTAAGTGATTTAGACTGTTTTAACATTGCCTGGGTGTATTTGTTGTTTAGGCCGATGTATGATACATTGTCCACGACAGCTTTCCTTCCAAGATGGCCACCAAATCCCCCTGTTTTAGTCCTTGCACGTAGGTTCATGATTATTAGACACATGTCCGAACTTTTATAGATTAATGAACCTCATATGTTCAGTACAACTTTTGAATTTACCTATTTTGTCTTGATATTATTTCCTCAAGTTGTATACAACAGAATGCTATATGTTTACTATATGAACATTACAAGATGGCCACCGTATTTCATAGTTACTTTCTTTGACGATTGTGTCCTATGTTAATGTTGTGGATTCCATGTGTATAGGGTTTGGGCTCTACAATGGCTTCTCACGTGTGAGTAAGGCTTCACTGCCAAAACGCGTAACATAGAAGCGGCTTAAATATTTCTGAACTGCAAAATTTGGATGCGCGTCTTGAGAGTGCATTATTTCGCAAACGCGAAGGACCTTTATTGGATTTAGGAGCCGGGAGCTCTTACGGCGCATGCACCATTGCACCATCTTTCAAGGGTCTCTGGTCTGGATTGGAGCATTTGTGGTTTTATATATATATATATATATGTATATATATATATATATATATATATATATATATATATATATATATATATATATATATATATATATATATATATATATATATATATATGCAAATATACACACATACATATATATATATATATATATAAAATAATAAATAATAAATATAGCAAATAAACTTAATTTAAAAAGTGAAACATGTACATAATAATATATATATATATATATATATTTACTTTAAAACAATTATTAAACAATTAATTTTAGTGTATTTTAAATAAATTATAATTTTATAAAAATAACTGCATGATGGGATCTGTAGTACGCACACATTAACTGACCAAGTGATCCTTAAAACGAGATGTGGTGCAGGTGAGCCCAGCGCTACTTTAGAAGGAGGGGCATAATATATAAAGAGAAAGAAACAGAAGACCTTGAGTTTGCAACAACGGAGGCATCTGATGAGGCAACCGCCGAAACGCGTCATGCCAATACCAAAGAATTCCTGTAAAGCCCTGCGGTGTTCCCCGATTCTTTTCAACGGAGAAGAATAGCTGCGGAGATATATATATATATATTCCACAAGAGTTAATTCACGAACGCTCTTGGGAAATAAACAGGCAAGCAGCAATCTTGTATTCCGATTTAATACACACAACGCGTTTCGGCGAAAGCCTTGATCATGTGTTATATATATATATGTATATATCTTCCAAAACATTGTCCCTTGCTTGAAGACGCCACTTGAAAACAAAGCAGGACCCCATCATTTTAAACCGAGTCCTTTATTTAATTAGAAACCAGCATTCTTTCCAGATTTCCATAATAAAACCCGACGCGTTTCAAAGCTGCTTGCTTCTTTTTCAAGGGCATATGCGTGCGACTGAGGCAGAGACAAACGAAGGTATGAGTCACTCTGGTGGGCTGACCATGTGATGATAGCAATAGTCTTTCTGCGACTCGTAGTTCCTTGTTTGATAATTAAAGCCCATCGGTGGGTTCCGCATCAGAGACATTTCATTTGTGCAACCCTCCAGTGGGTCACAGAAAAGAAGACCAGGTTACTAGTCCTACTTTAATCAGTGCAACGTAGGGAAAGTGTTGGATTGCGGAGGTGTAACAATTAATATTCTCACGCCAGTCAGTTAAAAATTAACACCTTAAGAGCGTTGTAAATCCCTCCCCAGTGCTGCGCTGTCCATTGGAACTAGTGCTGAATGGACGTCCAACGGTCGCACGCAGCACTGGGGAGGTAGTGGCCGTGACGACCGTTGGCCGACGGCAGCAATTAAGGGGTTAAAAACAAACAAAATATTAACGACAACAAAAATATTTAAAAAGCAAAATAAGTAAAAAAATATATAAATATGTTACAAATTAAAATACAAATATATTTAATATTACAAATTAAAAAAAACATAATATAATGTTAAATGCATAGGACACATACATACAAATATGTTACTAAATAGAATAAAAAATATTTTTCACTCAAGTAAATATTTTTCATTAAATATTATTTAGAAACAAAATCATTATTACATAAAAATACTTTTTATTTTCTAACCTATAACACCACACAATTCACAAGCCACATGTAAATAAAACAAAATGACTTACAACATTTACATAATTAATTACCAATGAAAGAAATATTAATTAAAAACAAATTAAAACTCATGAAAATTAATAAACTCCCCACACTTTACCCCTATAACCCCCACAACCCAGAGCTAAAATTAAACTGTAAAAAAAGTAATTACAGAATTAAAACGTATTTTCAATTTAAAATCTAATAGTATTTAGCAACTAATTATTCAGTAAGTACAATGTAATTATTGGCCACCATTTACCCCTATAAAAGTAAAACCCACACACAAATATAATCAGTTACCCTAATTAAATATCAATTAATTAATTGATCAACTAATTATTAATTAATTAAACATACATTACTTCCCACCATTTACCCCTATAAACCTCACAACCCACACCTAAAATCAATACACAATTTCCATATTTAATTTTCAATTAATAAATTAATATCAATTAAGAACTCATTAATTAATGAAACATAAATTACTTCCCACCCTTTATCCCTATAAACCCCACAACCTGCACCTAAAATTAGTTACACAATTTCCATAATTAATTTACAATGAATTAATTAATGCTAATTAACAACTTATTATTAAATATTTACAAATACCTTTTTTACCAACCTTTACCCCATAAACCCCACAATCTGAACCTAAAACAATTACAAAATTACCATAATTAGCAATTAATTTATTAATATTGAATAACAACCAATTAATAAATAATTATTAAAAAGCTACTCACAATTAATACTATAAAATCTCAAATAAATAAGTATTGATCAATAAAAAAGAGTCATTCATTTATTATAATTAAAATACTTCCCACCCTATTCACCTATAAATCCACAACCCGCTATGGAACTAAAAACGCAAAATGTAATTACAATAAAATTGATAACTACTAAAATTTTAGCACATATATTAAAAACATAAACAATTCTTATACAAACAATACATTACATACATTTAAATTATATACTAAAGTACATAACACTAATTAAGAAATAGATATTCTCTACAACTATATTTTTGTAAACGACATCAATGACTTTTATATTTTTTAAACGATATTTCTTACCTTAAAATCGATATTTTTGACCACAATATTCTTTTTGTGGATATTTCTTACTCAATATTTCGACATTTCCAACTCGATATTCTGTCTACACACTGAGAGTAGTCATACCCACTTCTGTGGATTGTCCTTTTGGTGTACTCATTTTCCATCCACTCCTCACTTTCTCGCTCCCTCCGTTCTGCTCTCTGCTTTTTTATCCATTACCTGCTTTCCCTCCAACACTGCTTTCTTCCTTTCTCCCCCCCTGCATTACTTCCTGCTCTCTGTCTTTATGTACTCCGTGATCTGAATTTCTCTCCCTGCTTTTCTCCTTTCCTGGCTCTTGTCTTTCTCTTTCATGGGATGTTCTCACTTTCGCTCCATGGCTTCCTCGGTCATATCTTCCTCTTTCCCAATTTGACTGGTCGTGCCTCCAGCTATCCTTGTTCCAGGGCTGCTGTCCACCTGCCAGATAGTCAAGTAAAGAGAAAAGAACTTGCCTTTGTGGATACAATACAGAGTCCCAGCTTTACTAATGTTCGATTCAAAGAAGCACAGCAACCAAATCTGCTGGACAAGTTGGATAACATAGCAAAGAGCCATATCTACTAAGATTGTCCTGCTGCTGTTGCCATCCTCTGCGCTGGTGCTCTAACAAGGCTGCCATGATGTAGGGGTGAATGTGTGCTGTCCCGCACAATGTTTGTACAGGAAGCATAACTTACTCATGGCCAGACAATCCAAGAAGGGCTCCAGAATGTATGCAATTGCCGCATCCAAGTTGCAGGATTCGCTCCCTCACTCCGTTTCCAGTCTCCAATTTCACGCTCCTTTTCGCAAGGGCCTGAAAACTTGCCTTTTTACTCTGGGGGACACACTTGTTGCCTCTTGTTCCCCTTACCAAGAATAACTGCTACTAGTGCCTTGACACCCTCGGGCAACTGTTGCACTCTATAAGTCTCTTTCATTTGATTTCAATGTGCTTTCTAAAGTAAAAAAACAAATTTTCCGATTGTTCATACCTGGTGTACGTAGTGGTTAGTTCCAGCCGCGGCCAGTAGTGGGAGTACCGGCCGGGCGGTGACGTGGGGAGGGGGAGGGGCAGGGTGGGGGGGGGGTAGTAATGTATGGATTACGGACTTTAGCAGGTAAGTAAACATATAAATAAATAAAACGAATTTTGTTGCGTTTACTGCATCACCAAATGCGATGTAGTGAGCGCAACGAAATTCGTTTTATTTATTTATATGTTTACTTACCTGTTAAAGTCCGTAATCCATACATTACTACCACCCCACCCTGCCCCTCCCCCTCCCCACGTGACCGCCCGGCCGGGAATCCCACTACCGGCCATGGCTGGTTAGTTCTTGAAGCAAGGCCCAGCCAAGTAGATTGGGCTTTGCGTCAAAACCATTTGGTGTTTGACTCAACCAGCACTAGTAATAGTCTTTTGACACAAAGCAGCACATAGGAGATTTGCACTCATACACGGGCATCTTTGCAGCACAATACATCTTTTGTGCTGAAGAGTTTACACCATGTGCCCGTTGGTATCATTTTGCATCAAAAATCAGGGCCTGAATGTTGCATGTTTCCCCATGGAAGTGCCTGGAACTTCCTAAGAATGTTATGATGGCTTCTTTAAGAAGGTACACACATGCCCTTAGACCCTTGAGAATGATTATTATCATCACAAACCAGCATTAGGACTTCGGAGACCTCTAGCATATACCCAAAGTGAGTCCGCCTGCCACTGCAAGAGTTATGTCTGATTGAAAGGGCTTCTATTATTAGCCAATAGCCCTCAGCCTGCAACAGAAAAGTGACAAATGCAAATGTTCAAAACTCAGACGGCATGGGAATGTCACAATTGGCTGAGGGACTTGTAATGACTTCTGTTTATTGAAATCTTACATTTTTGGTATGTGCAGAGTGCAATAATAGAGGTTAGTGGGATTTGAACAAGCACTAGCAAAGCTGAAATGCCTGGATTGCATTTTCAATTACGAAATAGACCTAATAACTTTTGCAGTAGATGTTTAAAAAAACTCACTGGCTTTGACAGCACTTGTCTGCTGTTACTGTCTCTGTCTCCTTCCATGAGCTTTGACAAATAAGAACCTTGCAGGGCAAGGTTGGTTGCATAGGAAGTTGGGTGAAGAGCCTAACTAACCACAGGGTGCAAACTGAAGGTTTGGTGCAGGGTCTGGACAACATATACTGTGCATAGTCACTGGCCATGACCACAGAAAAGCATGGGTCTAAGACCTAGCCTCAGTCCGGGCGATGCATTCAAACCCAGACGGAGATGGTAGAATGTTGGGTACAGGGTAGTTTGCCTGCATGGTGGATTGAGTGTAGGGCCTGTTCAAAGGCTAGGTAGGCCCTGCAGCCCACTTACACTGTGCACAACCTTTACAGTGCACAGCAGGGTAGGCTGCCCAATGAGCTGGGCTCAGCACTTGGCGAAGGTCACATCATGCAGGAAAACCCTGTTGCATGTGGCCGAAAGTCCTGTGGGGTGGGTGGTTGATGGCCACACCGTATTTGGTGAATAGTGGAATATAAAAATACAGGAGTTGGATATAGTGTATTATAAAAAATCAAAACAATTAACTTGAAAAAAACGTGGTTAAGGGTAAGTTATGGTTTCTTTTGCTCCTAAGACATCAACACAGGTGTTTAAAAACAACAGGCAGCCCTTAAGTAGAAAGTGGCATAATGATTATGAAACAAAACCTAAAAAGCACTGAAATTGCCCAGTGACAGGGTGATAGTGAGGTCAGCTAAACATAAAGGGGCCATTTTGATACCCTGTAGCGCTTGTTTCATAGGACCTTATTTATGAAGGTCTTGCGCCGCCGGTGCGCCACTTTTAAAATGGGAAAAAGTGACGCACCAGCGGCGCAAGGCCTTCATAAATAAGGCCCATAGTGTTTATTTTTAATATGCCCATGTCCACTAAACTCTGTTTCTTTGAAATAACCAAACGGAGAGACCTCAGGTGTTACTGCTACCTTGATATTTTCTGAGCATGCTAATTAGCTTTCGTATAATCATGCGACATTTTGGGAAAGTTATGCAAAAAATATGCATAATTATATGAAATGCAAATCTTTCATTTTGCTCTATATTTCAGCATGTTATACATCCTTGAATCAATTATTGATTCAATCATGCATTTTGCGTTAAAAACATGGGCAAAGCTTCCCCATTTGGCATAGCTTTCCCAAAGTTTTACGTTCACAATTTTCACGGACAACAGCCGTTTGTGTTCTGGTTGGTCATGTGATTCCCATGCTCTCCTGCTCTATTTTTGCTATGAACAGAGGAACAATTACTTGGGGGCCGATTCCGATCCTGGAGAAAATCCGTCCGTACGATTCGTATCCGGAGCCCTCTCCGTACGACTCGTACAGACGCCGTACGACCCGATGAGTACGATCCGAACCGGGGTATCAGGACGCGATTCGTACGGTCCACGTCAGGTAAGTGTGATTCGTACGGAAAAGCACACATTCACATACACACCGTACGGTGCGTACCCCCCATGATCGCAGGGGTACGATGCGTACCCCCCATGATCGCAGGGGTACGGTGCGTACCCCTGCGATCATGGGGGGTACGCACCGCGCCTGGGGGGGCGGTTGCGTACCTGTTTCGGCGTGAACTCTGCTTTTACAGCTGTTTTCAGCTCCCTTAGAAAAAGGGTTGTACGGTGCGTCCCCGACATGTATCGTACTTGCTGGGTCGTAAAAACCAGCCGCGAACCGTACAGATGTCGCGTACAGCGGGTTCCGAGGGAGAATCGTACGGAGATTAGAGTCGTACGGTCTCTGTACGATTCGTACGCAGTCCAGCTCCTGGTACGAATCGTATTTTGTCGTACGTACGGGGGACATTGCAGGGTACGATTCGTACAGGAAAAACGCTCCGAACGGCTATTCAGAGCAGTTTTTCCCAAATCGGAATCGACCCCTTGATGTGGCATGATGGTGTAGTTACTGGAATATCATGTGGCTAGCAGCCCGTCCCGACGTTGTCCGGGAGCAATCAGGCTTCTGGGCCCCCGCCCGCCCCGACGTTGTCCGTGGGTACCCCGGAGCGCACCCGCCACTTTCAAGGCCCCCAATGAGCCGCACACGGGCCGCTTCACCTACCTCAGCTGCCGCTCCTCCCCGCCTGTCCGCTGCTCCTCACCACCTGTCCGCCGCCCCTCACCGCTCCTCCCCGCCTGTCCGCCGCTCCTCCCCGCTCTCATGTCCACCGCTCCTCCTCGCGCTCCTGTACGCCACTCCTCCCCGCCCTCCTGATGTCAGCACGCACGTCGCGGCCGGCGCTACTTCCAAGGGACTACTTTTTTTTCCCGTAAATATTTTAAAGAACGTATATTTTTTTATATAGCCTATGTCCATCTGCAGACCCTGACAATTACAACGTTGTTTCGGGTGTTTGGATTGGTGCTGTGGTTCCTGAGTTTACCCGCCTCAAAGGTTCAAAGTTCTCTCTTTATAATAGTAGTATATATATATATATGTATATATATATATATATATATATATATATATATATATGTATAAAACACACGAGTTGCCCCAAAAGGAATTGCCACACACGGAGAGATCCGCACTCGCACCCAAGGCTGCAGAGCTTCAAATCAGGTAGCTGCCCTCTCTTTTGCCATACGCGTTTCAAGCATTTCGCTCTTGCCAGCGAAGCGGATGACAGTTTGGCATGGCCTCTCACCTTATGGGTATGACATTTTCATGAACAGAGGCAGCGGAACCCACTGGGGGAGTGAACTTTTGTGCCTGTGTAGCATATTATGGACTGCAACTACCAGCATGCTACAGCGCCCACAAGGGCGGGGCCTAATATTAAATACATTTGTTGTTCAAATTTCTGCCTCCTGTGTTCAGCCAGCCAGTGACCAAGAGCGAAATGCTTGAAACGCGTATGGCAAAAGAGAAGGCAGCTACCTGATTTGAATCTCTGCAGCCTTGGGTGCGAGTGCGGATCTCTCCGTGTGTGGCAATTCCTTTTGGGGCAACTCGTGTGTTTTATATATATATATATATATATATATATATATATATATATATATATATATATATATATATATAAGTCTAAACAGGAAGCCCCAATTTAAAGCAAGGCCACACGAAGTTCAGATCAGCATGTTTATTTGCATCCATTTCACTGTTCGCTCCTTGACAGCTTTCAGAGCAATCTTTGTATATGTAAAGCCTGACGCTTTCTTCAGTGGCATTGTTCACGAAGGGCTGGAAAAGCAGTTTTTGGCCGCGTCTGCTCATATAATCACTGGCACCTGCCACAGTGGGCGTGGCTAAATCGCAAAGCCTTCTGTGCCTTGTAGTACGCTGGCCCTCTTCCCACAGTGGGGCCACTCAACAGTCCTTGCAATTTGAACCAAGTATTCACCAAGTGGAGTAAAGTAAAGCGCTGTAAGCCCTCAGTATGCGCTTTGCAGCAGTGAATTCATGCTCCAGGCAGCACCACCTGCATTGGAGCTGCTCTTCTCTTCTTTCCGTCTTTGCAAGCCCCTTCTCAGAGCCTGCATGAACCCTTCGTAAGGTGGGCCTCGCTTCTCGACTGGGCAAACAGCCGATATCCATAAAGTCTAAACAGGAAGCCCCAAATTAAAGCAAAGCCACACGAAGTTCAGATCAGCACGTTTATTTGCATCCATTTCATTGCTCGCTCCTTGACAGCTTTCAGAGCAATCTTTGAACATGTAAAGCCTGACGCGTTTCAGGAAATAATCCTTTCTTCAGAAGCATTGTTCACGAAGGGCTGGAAGAGCAGTTTTTGGCCGCATCTGCTCATATAATCACTGGCACCTGCCACAGTGGGCGTGGCTAAATCGCAAAGCCTTCTGTGCCTTGTAGTAAACTGGCCCTCTTCCCACAGTGGGGCCACTCAACAGTCCTTGCAATTTGAACCAAGTGTTCACCAAGTGGAGTAAAGTAAAGCGCTGTAAGCCCTCAGATTGCGCTTTGCAGCAGTGAATTCGTGCTCAAGGCAGCACCACCTGCATTGGAGCTGCTCTTGTCTTCGTTCCGTCTTTGTAAGCCCCTTCTCAGAGCATGCACGAACCCTTCGTAAGGTGGGCCTCGCTTCTCGACTGGGCAAACAGCCGATATCCATATAGTCTAAACAGGAAGCCCCAAATTAAAGCAAAGCCACACGAAGTTCAGATCAGCACGTTTATTTTCATCCATTTCACTGCTCGCTCCTTGACAGCTTTCAGAGCAATCTGCGGCCGGCGCTACTTCCAAGGGACTACTTTTTTTTAATCGTAAATATTTTAAAGAACGCATATTTTATTTTATTATATAGCCTATGTCCATCTGCAGACCCTGACAATTACAACGATGTATCGGGTGTTTGGATTGGTGCTGTGGTTCCTGAGTTTACCCGCCTGAAAGGTTCAAAGTTCTCTCTTTATAATAGTAGTATAGATAAGTGTAATGTGAAATTCACAAAATTAGATTTCGCACAGGACCGTCAATATAGATTTTGTTATATTTTATGATATTTTAGATTTTATTATAGAGATCACCATTTTAAACATTTGTTCATTATATGGTTGAACTTACACCATTAAAATATCTTTGCCTTCTCAAGACACTCCATGATTCGCAACTCACTACAATAATGCAGAGTACAATGAGAATGTTACCTTCACATTCCTGCGTTGACAGTGGTATATATTTATACATATACCATATTAACTGGCACAGTACTTTCAAGTAATTTTTTGGGCATGCCTTTAATTGACTTTATTTCATGCTTCACCTTGCTAGTGTATTTATCAGTCCTTGTCAACAATATGAGGGACAGCAGAGGGGAGGAGTACAATCTAGAGTGCAATGCCATGGTCTCCAAACAGTGGGATTGGTCCTCCCTGGATTGCCCAAAGATATAGCCAGAGGTTCAGGATGCTGGTGTGGGCTGCATGAGTGATGTTTGGTCAGTACCACTGAAAACCAATAATGTTTTTCTGGTGTACATGGCAAATGGGTAATGATTGTACCATTCAATTAGACGTTACATTCCAGAAATAGTAAAGATCTCCAGCTAGACACCACAAACAAATGTATTGATGAAATATGAACCACACCCAACCTATTGTCTGACAGTCAGTCTGAGACATAATGCCATAGACATCCCATAGACCTAGTAATGAAGTCAATCCAAACCAGTCAGAGCTGGGAGGCCTATCAGTGTCAATACTACACTATAAAAATCTATTTTAACGTTATATACACTCGCCTGATTGAAATATTTGAACGTTTAATATGCAATTTGAGAGACAAGTGAAGACCTTTTGTATCAAAGATTTGGACACCTATACCTTGAGTAGTGCCTAAGATTTTCAGGCCCTCATCACTTATAATTTTAATATTAAATGGAAGAGTTTCTATGAAAAAAGCAGAACAGAACAGTTTTGTCCCTTTCCTTCAAGATGCATCCTTCCGCTCTCATTTGAAATGTTTGATTTGCTGGCCTATATTTTTTCTCATAAAAATAAAAAATGAAAATTAGTCCTACAATTCTAGGTAGTGCATCAAGTCTGAGTGCAATAATTTAGGTTGTTCATACCGTATAACATTGGTATAATATTTGGAGAAAATATTGAGTCATTTTGGTGCCACAATCAAATTATTTAATGTAAGGAGGGTTGACTTGAGGATTAAGCAGGTGACTATCCTAACTTACTCGTGCTTGAGCCTCTATCCATGCAATCCCTTTCAGACAAATCCAAGCAAGGGCCTTTCATGCCTGGACCCTGCACCCCAAGGCCATGCCTCTCTCCTTCCTATTGGTCTATCTCTGTCTCTCTCTGTCTCTCTCTCTTGCTCTCTCAGGTTTGTCTGCTTTTGCGATTTCACTGTGTCTATACCACTGTTTTTTTTCATTCTGCCATTGTCTGTTTTGCCATTTCATTGCCATCTCTTCTCACTGCCCTTCTCACTGTCCTTGTAATTGCATTGTCATCTACCCTGTTTATGTCTTTCTCTCACCTTTATGTGTCTAGGCATTGTTTTTGACTTTCCTTTATTTTTAACCTCTTTTTTGCTATCTTCTTTCACATTGTGTACTGCTTCCTGTTCTTTCTGCTCCCGAAGCCCCTGCTGCTCCTCACCTTCACCACACGCTCCTCCTGCTCCTCCCACATTTCCAGCTCTACCGCTTCCCACACCACTCACAGACCCTGATTTTCCTCCAGACGCCTGTCTGAACCCAGCGCCTGCACAAGATATCGCTACTGCCATACCCGTTTGCTACAAGATCGTCAACATAATCCCGGAGGCAGAGTTGCCATTATATTCAAGGACACCTTCAGCTGCACCAACACCATGCACTCAGGAAGGAACGGGCCTGGCAGTTCGGGCTGGACTGTTCCCATTGAGTGCAGGGTCACGACTGATTTGCATATGGCTGGGTCCAATGTGGAATGGCATGGTGAGCAAAAAAACGATGGATTTAGGCCCAGATCTCTGGACTGGAGTGAATGAATGACATTGCTCTGCATTCTGTCCATCAATTGTTCTTTTTGCATTTGTCACCCCGAGTGGGACGAGAGTGCTCAGATGTGAGTCCCGTGCTCTCCATGCCACTGGAGTCAAGCTATCCTGGCTGATGAGAGCTGAAAGCTCAAAACTGGTCCTAGGATGCTTGTTTCCAGTCCAGGGAGGACCTGGCCTGGCAGTTCGGGCTGGACTGTCTCATTGGGCGCAGGGTAACGACTGATTTGCATATGGCTGAGTCCAAACTGGAATGGCATGGTGAGCAAAAAAACTATGGATTTAGGCCCAGATCTCTCTACTGGGGTGAATGTATGACATTGTTCTGCATTCTGTCCATCAATTGTTCTTTTTGCAACTATTTTAAAAGCAGTCACAGACATGGTAGTCTGCTGACCCCAGCAGGCCACCATCCCTGTGAGTGCTGGCCATTCCAGATAGGTCACGCATTGTGACCTGCCTCATGAATATTAATGAGGCAGGTCCCTTGCGAACCTTATTGGGAATCCCAAACAGTGTCTCAGACACTGTTGTATATTCCATTTTGCCAGTCGCAAATTACGAGTTGTTAAACATCGCTATCTGTGACTCGCAAAATGGAACAGTCGTACATTTGGCCCTAAATGCTTTCTCCCTGACAACACAGGAAAATGGATAACATATCAAAAAATGCAAACATTTCTGTTAACAAAATAAAAACTTATCACTATTGATAGACCTTTGAAGGTCATTGGAAGATAAATACCTATTTGTAAGTTGCATTTCAAAGTGCTTTTAAAGTTTTATAAATGGTCTGAACTGCACAAGACTTTGCAACAGGTGTAAGGCACTGCTACTCCAAATTACATTTGCCTCTGGGAATGACATGTCAGTTTTCAGTTTTTTCGCAGCTTGAGTAATGATACTTCAATCCCGAATCGAGACAAGGCATTTCCTATTAGTGTGTTTTGTAATCACAAATCAGTCAAAGGATTATTTTCAACATCATTCCGGTGACACATTATGAAGAATGCATTTTTGTGGGTAAAATCTCATTGCAGAATAAAGTGGGCAGAGTTGAAAAATAAGGGTATGAATGATGACAAAAGCCTGGAAGTGCTACAATACAACCTTAGTTGCTAAGTGACGAATACTTTAATATTGTATGTAACACTTTACATCAAAGTAACCTGTAATTGGAACCCTACTGCAATTCGTTCATGCACTCTGTTGAGCCAGTGGTATACAGAGACGGATATATAGTTAAGAATACTTCATTAGCATTTTCATTGAAAACTTAGATGCATTTTAATCGGGTGACTAAACATGAATGTGCATTTAAAATTATCCCGCCCAACCTTATCCTAAGAAAAACATTCTGGGCCATTTGTAGGTGGCCTGAATACCGGTCGGTAATGGTGAAAATCGGTAAATTTCACTGTTACCGACCGGTATATAGTCATGCGCGATGTAGAGAAGGAATCGGTAATAAGGAATCGGTAAATACCGATTCCTTATTACCGATTTTCAATTTACTGAATCTGAATTACCGAACATCCAAATACCGAATCGGTAAATAAGAAACGGTAAAAACGAGAAAAGAGATGTAGGAAAATTCGGTAATACCGAATTTCCTAAAATTCAGTATTTAGGAGTCGGTAATTAACACTGACTGAAAGCAGGTGGTAATCAGGTGCAGTGTATATAAGCAGTCATAAAATGCAACAGTGTGATCACTATGGCGGCCTTCTATGTAGTTGCAAGGCGGCTACGGCTACAGGCAGCAGGAGTGAGGATCTGGAGACGGGAGGAGCGCGTTTACAGACCGCGCATCACACTCTTCCAACTTATTGAGGCTGAAATCCATGAAAGGTACAGGCTACACCCCCACACCATCCTGGTCCTGATAAGGGACCTGCACCCACTCCTGGAGCATCCAACACCAAGGGCGCACGCCATACCACCACATGTGCAGGTGCTCTGTAGCCTACACCTACTTGCATCTGGCAGTTACCAGGGGATGATATCTGCGGTAGGTGGGGTGTCACAGAGTTGCCTGTCCCGTTTCTTCAAAAATTTCCTGGATGCCATGATGCAGAGAATGCATCACTACATAAGCTTCCCAAACACACAGGCGGAACTGCTGAAGACCAAGACAGACTTTTACCAAATGGTACAGTTCCCGCATGTCATAGGGTGCATTGATGGGACACACATTCCATTCTGCCCACCTGTAGCCACTGAGTATATCTACAGACACAGAAAATCCACCCCCTCCATAAATGTGAAGGTAATCTGCGATGCAGTCAACATAATCACTGACATTGTGGTCAAATTTCCAGGGAGCACCCACGACTCATACATTTTCCAGAACAGTGGGATCTACATACGCCTGGCTGCGGGAGAATTTGGAGAATGATACCTGCTAGGTAAATCACTGTGACACATCCCGATGGATACTGCAGATGAATGTGTTGGTGTTTGTAATTAATGGCACTCTCTTTCTCACCTAGGTGATAGTGCTTATGCTGTGCGGTCATTCATCCTCACTCCTTACCTAAACCCATCAACCCCAAGTGAGAGACGATACAATGTGGCACACAAATCAACACGCAACGTTGTGGAGCGCACGTTTGGACTATTGAAAAGCAGGTTCCGCTGTCTCCACAAAAGCGGAGGCGCACGTCAGTAGACACCCATCATCTGCTGCAAAATCATTGCAACTTGTGCTATGCTGCACAACCTTGCCACTAAGAAAGGTACAGAAGTTGAATAAACAGACTCTGAGGACGATGATGATGAATTTGCTGAGCCAGAGCCCAATGCAGCAGGAGTGGTGCCAGCACCAGATGGGAGACAAAGACAGGCAGAGATCACACACAACTATTTTTGAGTAAGTAAGGAGACAGAGCCAGTTGTTGCATTTGAATGACGTAGTTTAATATTTTGGCACTACGCCACTACACACAGGGCTCAACTTGCCAGTCCTATTTGTGACAACCCTACGAGGATGTCATGGGTTAAGTAACCCAGTTAAGTACACAAAGTGTGGCCTGCATTAACGCCAGTGGCCACGTACAACACTGCTGAAGTCCCTTAGAAGACTGTCTTCACTGGCAATTGATCCAGTGCCAGCCCTATGACGTCTGCTGCTCCTCCTGGTCTCAGTTTCAGGGGGTGTTCTGCTGTGACTGGTCTTCTCCTCACTGTCCCCCACATCACCTGCACCAGTATTGGCAGCCTGAGTTGTTAGGAGCACTTCAAGTGCAGTTGTGACTTTGACAAGCCCCCTAGAAACATCATAGCTGCAGTGTGCCATCCCTTCCTGCATGGCCACGGTGTGCCTGCAGAGCAGAGAAGTGGCAGTTGAGAGGCAGTTCTCCGCCATTGTATGGTTTTCCATCTTCTGCCTCTCCCTGTGCCGTGCCATCCTGTCCTCATCAAGTTTGCTGCACAGCAGCATAACTGACTGGGACATGTCCCTCATGCCCTCAGCCATCTGCTTCATGCCCTCAGCCAGCGTGGAGGTCATAGTGCTGATGCCTTTCTCAATATTTTGCATGTTAGTATTCAGGTGTCTCATTTGCCGCTGTACAGATTGTATTTCCTTCCCTTGCAGAGGCTGAACCTTTACCATGTGTGCCTCCAGCCCTGCTCCTCATCCTGCAAAGGTGGACTGGGTTCCCTAGCCCTGCGGCTTCTGGCACCTGTATGTGATCTCTCTGAGGTGGACTGCGATCCTGCATTACTGTCCTCCACTGGCACAGTCGAGATTTTTCCACCCCTGGTGTCTTCCAAGGACAACTCCATCTCTTGGAGTGTGACAACTGCATGCCTCCTGGGTCTTGTCACTGCCGGTGGTGTCGCTGCTGGTGATGCTGGCAGTGGTGGTGATGCTGGCAGTGGTGGTGATGCTGGCAGTGGTCGTGATGCCGGTGGTTGTGGTGTGGTGTTCCCTGCACTTGTACTGGCCTCCTCCGATCTCTCCTTACGGGGTGCCCTTCCTGCCTTGTCTTGTGCAGACCTGCACGATGTCTCGACCGTGGACACAAATTGTACATTAGCTCATTAGTCAGGCAGCACTACGTAGCAATAATACATTTTCATTTCTGGCACACTATCGTGGTGTCCTCTGCTTACTTATCACTGATGTTTGTCACATGCCTTGGTGTTCAGTGGGATGACTGTCATGATACGTGTTACACTGACTACATCTCCCATAATGCATTGCTGGTGTTTAGTAAAACCTGTACTGCAGTGGGATTCACACAGCCTCATTGGGGAATGGGGATAGGGAATGGTGTGCATGCTTTTTACCTTGTTTGTTGGCACGTCTGGCTGAGCTATGTGCATCCCCGATTCTGCAGACGCTTTCAGGCTCTATGGTGGACTCCACCAGCAGTTCCAGTGCAGTCAGTGCAGTTGCCCTGTTCTTTCCTCCTCCTGTCTGACTGGCTTGTTTTTTAATCTCAGCCATCTTCTTTTTTGTGAGGCTCCTGACATCGTACCACCTTTTTTTTAGAGCATCAATTTCCCGGGGGTCACTCCAATGGCATTTACTTGTGCCTGTATTCCCAGCCAGATCTTCCTTTTCTCTGATTCTGGTACTTGCAAGGACTGTTTACCAAACAGCTTTGTATGTTGTTTTACCACCTCCTCAATCAGGACCTGAAGCTCCCTTTCGCTGAATTTTAACTTTCTTTTCCTTTCAGCAACTTCTTTGTCTGTCTCCTTGTTAGCCATTGTGCAGGTTTTACAGGAAAAGTTCTCCCAGTTGCTCCTATGTTCTCCTCTGCACTCCCAGCCTTACCAGAAGGTTCTGATTCAGTGCACCGGCATTGGTGTGGCCACTTCCTGGTTGGGAGGTGGGGTAGATGCACAGGATTGGCTGATTCCTCAATTGCTGGTGATTTGAATTGCCGATTCCGTATTTACCGATTCGGTATTACAGATTCGGTAAATACCGATCGGTATTAAGGAATCAGTAATGTTTATTCCGATTTTTACAGATTTGGTAAAAAATTCCGAATTTTTACCTACATCGGAGATTCCGAATTCTTAGTACAGAATCGGTAAAATTCGGTATTAAAAATTCCGAATTTCACTTTTACCCACATATGGCCCTCTAAATCATATTTTTCCCGGCATACTATGTTATTGTTCTACCATCACCGGTCACAATGTCTTCAGAAATAAGTGCACATTGATCGTGACTGTTGAGATGACAGTGTTTTTGCATTCTTCAGTGATGACACGTTATGAGTGTTTTACTGAAAAATGGTGCGTACTGTATGATTTCAGAATTTTAGCAGTATTGAATGTTTTCATTTACCATAAACCATCACGTTTGCTAAAGAATGTGCATGCACAGTTACCAGACTATTATCTTAAAAGGTGAATTGTAATATGTACACGGGATGTGGTGAAGAAACGATACAAGAACTGGGGATGAGGGATGGGTGAAGTAGATGTTAAACCGTAGGACGGTGCCTCTGTGTGTCTCATGGCTTCAGTATTCTCCATGCAGCCACCCAGTGAAGTTGTATTAACTGGTCAACAGTAAGATACCCTTTGGGCCAGATGTACGACCGTTTTTAGCTGTCGAAAACTGGAAATCAGCCTGTTTGCGACCGCTAAATTGGTCTGTGCAATGTACAAACCCTATTTTGCGAGTCATTAACCTATTACCAACTTGCAAAATAGGTTTTGTGACTCGCTATTGTGAAGAGGCGTGCCAAGGGTGTCCCTTCCTAATTGCGAGTTGTACTTCTATCTACGATTGTTTCAGTCGCAAAACACTTGCAGTTTACCACCTACTTCAAGTAGGTGATAAGTCAATTGCAAACAGGAAGGGGTCCCTGAGGAACCCCTTCCCCTTTGTGACTGGCAGCAAAAATATTTTTTAAGAGCAGGAAGTGGTCCCACGGACCAGTGCCTACTCTTAAAAAATGAAACAGAAACGTTTCCTTTTTCTTTTTAAAATGCATCCCGTTTACCTTAAAGGAAAACTAGCCGCTTTGAAAAAAACTGCTTTATTTAAAAAGCAGTCACAGACATGTTGGTCTGTTGACCCCAGCAGGCCACCATCCCTGTGAGTGCTGGCCACTCTCAATTCGGTCGTAAATTCTGACCTGCCTCATGAATACTAATGAGGAAGGTCGCTTGCTACACATTGGGAATCGCAAACAGTGTCTGAGACACTGTTGTACAATCCATTTTGCGAGTTGCAAAAAATACCCTTTGCCCCCTATGTTGGACAGGAAGACAGTTTTGCTGTAGCTGATAAATGTGGATGTGTGTTCATCTACACAGGCACTGCCATTGCTCCAATTCCCTATTCACTTTTGGTGGCGAATTCTACTGTGTATCAGAGTACAAATTATACCCAGGTTGTCATGTCTGGCTGTAGAGTTGGGGTAGGATATTAGGCATCTCCTCGGCTGTCACAATGTCCAATAATTTTTAAAGGCATATCCTTTTAACAAATGCTATTTATGGGGAACACGTACGTAAATGCGAAAAATTTAATGTGTTGTCCGAACTGCAACTCTAGGAAGCTTGGGGCCTCATTTCTGGGGGGTTTTTGTCGTAGGACAGCACAGCAGGCCTTGCTACTGCGCGGCCCTATGGCAAAAGAAAAGGATAGGAATGCGCTGTATCTATTAGAAATAGCACATTCCTGTCCTTCCCCTTGTGGGGATGCACAATGGGCTGCGGTGCGCCAACGAAGGCATCTTTGCACAATGATGAGTTGCGGGGATGATTACTTTTGTGCAGGAAGGGTAACCTTCCTGCACAAAAACAATCACAGGAGGCTTTTTCCTCTTTCTATGTGTGCTGCACAAATAGAAATAGAAAACACGAGGAGAAATAAAGATATGTTCTCCTCGTTGTGCCTCCCTTACATCTCCCCTGGGGATGTGTAAGTTTTTGGTGCTGCCTCAGACTTACGATTTCTCATAAATCTGAGGCAGTGTCAAAAAGCCATGGAAGTTGCTGAGAGCGCTCCCTGCAACACACATTGCATGCCCCTTTCATACAGTTTTCTGCGTGAAAGTGCCACATATTTATAAAGCCATGAAAAGCCACGTAATGTGGCTTTAGATGGCCTCATAAATATGCCAGTGGCACACCGCACACCGGAATGTCAGAAAAGTGCAATAGTGCTGGTAGGGCTGCATAAATGAGGCCCTTGGGTTTTAAAAAAGGCTTCATATCACAAAAGAGGTCAGGCCACATAAAGAGGAGGGTCTGGGTCACTTAAAGTGAATACTGCAAGAGTAAATTTAAGGTTGGGTCCTGCAAAAGTTTTGTGCTAACGGGCATCTTAAATCATTGAAGAACAGTTGCAGCAGTATTTTGTCAGCATAGACAGTGGCAAATGGTGGTTTGTGACCAGAATTTGCTTTTACCTGGAAAAATATCAGCATTTGTTTGCAGCTCCAAATATGTACAAAGCAAAATAACAACACCACAGAAACATCAAGGTGCACAACACAATGATACAGTCAAACCAGAGCTCAGCACAACTACAGTACAACACAAACACACACTGTACTAATGCTACACTAAAACCCAACCACACAAAAACATCACCAACACAAAAAACAACATAACATTTATAAAGAAATAAATAATCACAAATTACCACCCCCACAAAGGTTTTTTTGATAACAAAAAGTAATTGCACCATGCCCTGCTGTGGGAAAGTAGGAGTTGCTTTCATGGTCACTCCCACTTTTTGCTGGTGTCATTATGTTTTTCTGACTAGTCTGACTGGGGTCCTGCTAACCAGGACCCTAGTCTCTGTGCTTCTTCCCTAAATTGAACATGGTGAGCACTTAGATACACCCCAGATACTGATGTGCCCTTAGAAGTCCCTATTTCATGTTACTAAGGTACTCAGGGCATAGGTACACCAGGGGTCCCCCATGGGATGAAGCATGTATTATGCCACCCATGTGAGACCACTCAAATTGTGAATACAGGCCTTCCATTGCTGCCCGTGTAACCTGACGCTTACGACAGATATAAGTTTCCTTATATCTGACGTCACTGCACTTGAAATCTATAAGTCACCCCTAAGGTAGGCCTTTCAATCCTAAAGGCAGGGTGCCCGGTTATAAGTGTGAGGGTGACCCTGCAAGAGCAGGATACCCCTACAATCCACAGAGTCCATTCTCCTGGGTTGTAAGTGCATCAGCCATTACGATACATAGAGTAGCCATGCGTCATTATGTGATGGCTAACTCTAAACTGGCTGTAACAAACCCTGTTGTGTTTTGTATCAAACATGCTGGAATCGTTGGAGGTATGACTTCCTGCACTGTAAAGCTCCTCAGGGAGGCCCTCAGGGCTCCCGGTACCAGTCTTCTGGACCCAGACAGCAAACTATGGCTGCTGCCGATCAGAGACACGATTGTGCCTTCATGCTGCTGAGCCAAACTCGAGCAGGGGAAGGCAGGACAATAGGATTCCTGTCACAGGGAGGTGTGAGCACCTCCCAGACAGGACATAGGGGCATATTTACAATCCCCTAGCACCACCACAATGTCACTTTCAGTGTTGTTGTGATGGCAATAGGGGCCTTGCCTTATTTACAAGGCAGCGTTAAGCCACTTAACGTGACTTAACGCTGCCTTGTAAGATACAAAAAGAATTGAGCGCATATCCCCAGCCTTAAGATCTCTAAAGTCGTTATCCTACGAAGCAAGAATACAACTAAATATTTATTTTCTGATGCGCAAAGCCCTCCACTTCAAAACCCCTGGTTACCTGGCTCAAAAACTGGAATTATCAGGAGGGGGCAGACCCTCAAAAAATGCAAATTATAATCTACTGAAACCAAAGACCTTTTGCAAAAAGAAAACGAGGCTCAGGACCTTCTGTGGCGTGGCACCTAATACCTGGAACTCTCGCCCACCGTAAATTTGCAGAATCCCCTACACGGCTGCTTTCAAACATGAAGTAAAAACAATCCAAATAAACACATTCCTGCCTTAGTAAATTGGCCATGGCTCGTCTGTTTGCGAAATGTCCTTTGTTTTTTTAATTTCCTAACAATTGTAATGTCTATGATTCTCTGCCTTACCTTATTAAGTAATGTTTTCTCACATCCTTGTACAATCTTAGTAACGCATTATGAGTCATTATAACTCTCTTACCCTTTCTTCAATGTCCCCTTATTTGTTCCTCACTCCATTACTGTGAAGCGCTCAGATACATTTGGGGTCTTGTTCGTGCTATACAAAACTTTTTAAATAAATAAATAAACAAAGCACCCTTTTATGCTTTATTTAGCATGAAAGGGGAGGGCAATGGGTGTTGTGGTGGGCGTTCCGCCGCAACACCCATTGATTTTGATGCTGCCCCCTATTTACAAGGGTAGCGTAAATGGGAGGCAGCGCCAAAATTAACACCAGGGAAAGCCTGGTCTTATGCAGGTGAAATAAGGAGAAATGCTTCATTTCTTCACGATTTAGCTGTTTGCATGTGTGCTGCCTTGGGCTGCACACATAGAAATAACAGATTGCCTTTGATTGCTTATGTGCAGGAAGGTCCCCCTTCCTGCACATAAACAATCATTCTTTTTTTATTTATTACATTGAATGTACAGTAACCTGCACAAACGTGTGCACAAATGTACTAGTGAGAGAAGTGAACGGCGCAAAGTGACAAGTGAAACTAGTGAGAAAGCAGTGATGTCAAAATTTACAGAAGAACATTTTTGGTGGTTCAGATTCATTAACAAAGATTTTACAGAAGGGAGGTTATTTGATGAACAACAAAGTATGTGCCAAGCAATTGTGCTAGGTGGTCGATGGTCTTTTGACCTGGTGTCAGTTCAGGTCATCAGCAGGACCAGGTTACATATTTGAAAGTGCTGCGTAAGATCGGGACAACAATGTCCGATGAGGGCATCAAGTATGGCACCCAAATTGGTGTGCTAGGAGAGGCGAACAAAGCGTCTATCAGGTCTGCTTGGAGATCAAATTTGTCCAAGGCGTTTAAATGCCAAATCGGCACCCTTGGAGGCATGGGGAATAGTCGGTTGGTTCATGAGAAGTACGGGAGGGCCGATGAGGGTGGAGTCAGGGTATTTTTGTTATCAGCATCCGGGCTAGAAGGGGTCTGGTCATCACATCTTAAAAAACGATCTGTGGTGGTATAACATATTGAAACAGAGCCCCGGCAGGAGCGGCTGGATCCTCTATGTGCCTCCGTTCCAACCTGGATGCTAGCAACAAAAATACCCTGACTCCACCCTCATCGGCCCGCCCGTACTTGTCAAGAACCAAATGACTATTCCCGCTGCCTCCTCGGATCGACGCAGTGCCTGTTTCACTGCTGCCGCATCGACCCAGTGCATCCGGATTTTCGACGCATCACACCTGTGCACCAATTTCTTCATTAACGTTGCCCAGTGGTAAGGAACTGAAGCCATGTGTCTGGAAATTGACGTATCACCTCCCCTCACAGTAAGGAACTGACACATCACTTCCACTGGCAGTAAGGAACCGAACATTACCTCCCCTGCGCTGCAGTAATAAACTGACACATCACCTCCGCCTGGAAGTCAGGAACTAACACATAACCTTTGCTTTTTCTTTTTTTCCAGCAACTTGCCTCTCCTGTGCCTGCTTTTTTCTTTGACTTAGACGCATCCCTGGTACTTTGTGATAAAAGTGATGCATCCATAGTGTCCTATGAAGTGTACTATTTTAAACCTTTTAAAAGCGATTTCTTGATTTTGTGTGTGCTGGAATTATGTTGTTTTAGTCTTGTTTTATTCAGATAATTATTGGTTATTTTTCTAAACTGATGTGGTGTCATTTTGGGGAAACAACCTTTACAACGCAACTTTTACAACGCACTACCATTACAACGAAACTTTTACAACGCAAAAACTTTTACAACGCATACCATTACAACGCATGTTTTTACAACGCAAGTACTTTTACAACGCATGCCATTACAACGTAAGTATTGGTAAGTATATAATTATATTTAATATTTTATATGTTTTTTTTTTTAAAGTTTTCAGTTTTTGGGTAAAGGGGTATTTTTAGGGTTCAGGGTCAGTATTCAGTTTTTGGGTAAAGGGGTATTTTTAGGGTTCAGGGTCAGTTTTCAGTTTTTGGGTAAAGGGGTATTTTTAGGGTTCAGGGTCAGTTTTCAGGTAAAGGGGTATTTTTAAGGTTCAGGGTCAGTTTTCAGTTTTTGGGTAAAGGGGTATTTTTAGGGTTCAGTGTCAGTTTTCAGGTAAAGGGGTATTTTTAAGGTTCAGGGTCAGTTTTCAGTTTTTGGGTAAAGGGGTATTTTTAGGGTTCAGGGTCAGTTTTCAGTTTTTGGGTAAAGGGGTATTTTTAGGGTTCAGGGTCAGTTTTCAGTTTTTGGGTAAAGGGGTATTTTTAGGGTTCAGGGTCAGTTTTCAGTTTTTGGGTAAAGGGGTATTTTTAGGGTTCAGGGTCAGTTTGGGGTTTTTGGGGTACAGGGGTATTTTTAGGGTTCAGGGACAGTTTGGGGTTTTTGGGGTACAGGGGTATTTTTAGGGTTCAGGGACAGTTTGGGGTTTTTGGGGTACAGGGGTATTTTTAGGGTTCTGGGTTAATTTGGGTTTTTTTGGGGTACAGGGGTACAGGGTAAAAAAAAATTAAATTAAATTAAATTAAATTACATTAATTACAATTAATTAAAAAAAAAATATTATATACTTACCAATACTTACGTTGTAATGGTATGCGTTGTAAAGGTATTTGCGTTGTAAAAACATGCGTTGTAATGGTATGCGTTGTAAAAGTTTTTGCGTTGTAAAAAATTCGTTGTAACGGTATGCGTTGTAAAAGTATGCGTTGTAACGTCATACATCCGTCATTTTGTAGTGTTTTCACTGTGTTACTGTGTGCTTATGTAGAAATGCTTTACACATTGCCTCTAAAACAAGCCTGCCTGCTTGTGCAAGCTACCAAGGGGATGAGCTGAGGTTATTTTAGTTGTGTAATCCCCTTACCCTGACTAGAATAAGGGTCCCTACTTGGAAAAGTTACAAACCACTGCCATCTAGAGACCCCCATCTAACACATACCTTCATACTTCCTCTTCTGCCCAAGCTTAGTTTGATGCACTGAATATCCTAGACAGAAAATCCTCGCTCATTAACTGCACACTATCCCTTTACATCACTAAAGATAAGAAACATGCAAGCACAGATCATTCCTTACACAAAAAGCGCACATCATATGTTGGGACTCCTAAAAGTGATTAAGCCCTTCATCCTGGATGTAAACTACAAATTGGTAGTACAACCTTGGAACTCTCTAATCTTGAGTCAATGACCTCCCTACTCTCTTGGATGCCAAAGGCACACATTGTTCTACTGAAAGCAGCCATCCATGCTGCAGCTTGTCTATGCTGCGACCACATCACCCCTATACATGTCACCGAGCAGTGACTACCAATTTTGAAGGATGCAGTTGTAGTGTGCACAATGCCCTTCACACAGGCATACCCAACTTAAAAAAATAAAAAATTAGACCTTAGGAGCCTGCCAAGCATAGCCTCATTGCCTATGGAAATGATTATTTTCAGAAGACAACGAATGGCCTTCAAGTCCAGCACTGGAAGTGCTGCTCAGATCTGGAACACCATCCCAAATGAGTTCAGTAAAAGACTGTGCAAAACTCCTTCAGGAATGAGCTGAAAGCCCATCTTTTCCAGCATTGCTTCCCTTTATGAAACACAAAACTCCCCTTTCTTGGTCCGCCTGAACTTGCAGTTATCACTTGCTTATTGGAATTTGTAAACACGCTTGACATTCCCTATTGATTGTTGTAGCTTGTTTTTACATTCTATCTTCGTTTACGTAGCCATTGATCCCATTTGCTTTTACTGTACAGCTGAAACGTATTTGACTCTGCGAAGCCCTCTGACATCCTGGTGGTGTGGTGTGAAGAAAGAAAGAAAGAAAGAAAGAAGGAAGGAAAGAAGGAAAGAAAGAAAGAAAGATTGGCAGTCAATAATGTTTGTCCTCCAACCTACACAAGTTTTAATGTGTTCAATTGAGTGTTACTCAGTGGGCATAATCTCTCCCCATATATTATTATATCAGGTGTTCCTTCCACAGCAAAGATTACGCATCTGACCAAGCATAAATTGAACAGCATACCAAAGGTGCATGAACTTCCTGGACTAACATAGTTTTCTGGTACTGCATGTAATTCTGAATAGTTCAAGTCTTGTTTGAAACGTACTCGTCTTGATTTACGTAAATTGCCATAGGCGTTTGCGGATATACTAACTATAAGGTGATTGAGTTGTCTCAGAGTAAGTTTATGTAATCATTCATTTTTCAGACGGACACTTGTGCAGTAGGAATTCGGGCGTAAGTAGTAAGGGTTGTTTTTCGTCCCTGGGCATGTATGTATATTCGTTTTCATTGACATTTGACTAAAGCGAAACGATCCAAGGGAGGCGGTTGAAGGAGAAGCTGCCAGATGGGTCCACAGGAAAGAACCATACGAACAAAGGGCTTTGTCCAATATAAATGGGCCCAGAGTGAGTCTTGGAAGATGCCTACAGTGCACCGCACAGCCTTTGACACACACAAAGAGCCCAGTACACATAGGAAGCTGATGGCTGAAAAAGGCTTCTCTGTTCTTTGCAAGGAAATGAGCTGCCTGCACCTCTAAACTTTCTAATTCTCTAAGACCCTGATTAATTACATGCATAACAGTGGCCAATTCAGGTCTCAGGGGTAAGAGAAGAGAAAGCGGTGATACAGAGTGTAGGTCGTACTATATTGAGTTACAAGTTCATTCCTCACCATTAAATAAGGACATATTCCTCAAAGTTCCCCTGCACACGGTGCCTTTGACAGGAACACATTTTCATGAATTTCCGGATTGTGAAACTACATGAAAGGGTACCCAACACCCACAAACTCACGTCTGTGGATTCTCACCAATTTTATCTGGGTGGCTGTGTGAAACTGAGTATACAGTTGAGAGTGGTGGAACCTCACTTAAATAATAGACACAATCCTTGTCAGGGTGCACTATAAAAGTCAATACATAAACCTGTGCTTAACCTTCTGGTAGCTTGCCACAAAAGTAGTTGGGCTTAACTTAGAGACAATGTGTACCGTCTTTACGCAGCCCCAAACAGTAATATAGTGAAAACACAACATAAGAAAAATGTCAAACTCATTTATAAAAATAGAGTAAAATGTAATAAAAAATGACACCAAAACAACAAAAAAACAATTAGTAGAACCAGACATATTCGTTTTTAAAGTTTCAGGGAAAATAGCACCAAGAGCACATAGGGCCATTTGTGATCATCTGGCGAAAGTCACAAGTTCAGGCCATCTGTGATGGAGCACAGGTCAGATACAGGAAAAAGCTTAGTCCTGCTGAAGAGTTACCTTCTCAAGTCTACGCGAAGAGCTGCTGTTTGTATGATGGGGGCCGGGAAGAAGTTGTTGTTAGCTCAAGAAGCAGGTCGTATTGCAGATAGCCGCTGTTGTAGCGTGAAGAGCTGGCTGTTCCTGGAGATTAACTTTGGCGGTCGACACTGGCTGTTGCCATAGCGAACAGGTCTCACTGGAGGTTCTTGTTAGCGGACACTGCAGATGGTCACTGTTGAATGCAATCGACATCGCCGGGAAGATGAGGAGAGCAGGGAAGCAATGAGTCTGTTCTGATCCTTTGGATTCGTAGGCAATGCATCGTCGTGGAGCCACGCACTTGGGGATGCGTCATCGTCGAGCAGCACTGGATGTAGGCGATGCATTGTCATTAAGCTGACCTGCCGGCGATGCAATGTCTTTGTCCTTTGCGGCCGCGGTGATGTGTCAGCGTCGAGAGGAGATGCGTCGTTCAACTGGCGCAGTAACAGCCATGCATGAATTTTGGATGATTCAGCTCAGAAAACCCACTTCCAAGGGCCTAGGACTGGATTGGCACCACTTGGCAGGCCAGGACTCGCAGCTGGCATAAATTAGGTGCTGTTGCATGGCTGTTGGAAGTTTTTGATGTCTGTTGTACTGGGAATGTAGATGCAGGTCCAGTCCTTCAGACTCTAAGGCAAGGAAGTAAGCAGTCAGCATGGTAGGCAGAGCAGGGGTCCAGAGTTGTCCAGCAGAGTGACAATCCTTTCAGTGGCACAGCATTCCTTCTACTTCCTGACAGAATGTCCTCGGGTCCAGAACTACTTATACCCAGTTGTGATTTGAAGTGGCGGACACTACAAAGAGAAGCCTTTGAAGTGCACAGAGTCCATGCCCTTCCTGCCCTGGCTCCAGACTCACTAAAAGGGTGACATGCAGCCCTTTGTATGGAGACAGGCATAGCCTATACAGGTGTACATGTCTGATCCTCCCTCCCATCCTGCCCAGGATGGCACATCAGGATGTTGATTGCCCAACAGTCACACCTAAGCTCCTTTTGTTTGCGGCTGTCTGGGGGAATGCACAAAGCCCAGACTGTGTCCCACCACAGATTTTCTTCAGAGACAGCAGAGGTCAAATAATGGTTAGAGTAGAAAAATGTAAACTTTCTAAAAGTGCCATTTTCAGAATTGCAATTTAAAATCCAACTTTAACATAATTTGTTATTTTAAATTGTGAGTCTAGAGACACCAAAATTGAAATGCCCAAATGGAAATTACCCTTATAAAATGCAGTAAGGTAATCTCAATGTTACCCTATCGGAGAGATAGGCCTTGCAGTAATGAAAAGACGAATTTAAGAGTGTTTGACTACCTGGGCATGGAAAACTTAAAACTGCATGCCCAACTTTTTTAATGCACTTTACCCTGCCCTTGGGACTGGCCAGGGCCTAACAAAGGGGTGACTTACATGTATTAAAAAGGAAGACTTGGGCCTGGCAAGAGGGTTAACTTGCCAAATCGACATGGCAGTTTAAAACTGCACACACATGAGTGTAGTGGCAGACCTGGGCCATGTCATTGATGCAGGCCCACAAATAGCATTTGATTTACAGGCCCTGGGCACAGGTAGTATGCCTTAATAGGAACTTATAAGCAAATTAAATATGCTGATTGCGGTTAAGCCAATATTACCATACTGTCGGGAAAGAGCACATGCACTTTAGCACTGGTTAGCAGTGGTTAAGTGCCCAGCATCCTAAAGCCAGCAAAGATGAAGTCAGCGAAACAGGAGGTCAGAAGGCAAAAAAGTCAGGGGAACCACGCCAAGGATGCCAGTTCTAACAAGTAATAGGAAGAAAGAGTTAGGCCTTGCAAAAAGGTTTATCTTCACAGTTTAAAATGGTGCTTTAAAACTGCAATACAGGCTGCATTGGTATGCCTGAGACATGCTTTAAAAGGCTACTTAGTGGGTAGCACAATGAATGCTGCAGCCCACTAGTAGCATTTAATTTACAGGCCCTGGTACAGATAGTATCATTTACACAGGATGCATATGCATTTTAAATGTTCCAATTGGGTGTGTGACACTTTTACCAGGTTTAACGGAGAGAACACAGGCATTTTGCCACTGGTTAGCAGGGAGAAAGTGGACAGAGTCCTACTGCTAACGAACGAGCTCAATAAACTATATAAAAAGTGATGAATGGAATGCTTGAATTAGTCTCAACCACTGGTAATTACACTGGGCCATATCCCATCCCATTGTTATTAAACACACCATGCCATCTTGGTTTGGATCCAGCCATATACAAATCAGTCATGACCCTGCTCCAATGGAAACTGTCCAGCCCGAACTGCTGGGCAAGGTCCTCCCTCAACTGGAACACAAGCAACCCAGGACCAGTTTTGCCCTAGTTAGGGCTCATCAGCTAGGTATAGCTTGGTTCCAGTGACACAGTGTGCAGGGAGCCCAAGTCTGTACATACTTAGAGCGACACACTAAAGTATACAAAAAAGTGATGGATTGAAAGCTTGAATCAATCTTAGCCACTGGTAATTACTCCAGGCCACCTCCCAGTCCATAGTTACTTTGCACCCCATGCCACTGCAGTTTGGAACAAGCCAGATGCAAATCAGTCTTGACCCTGCTCTAATGGGAACAGTCCAACCCGAACTACCAATCCAAGCCCTCCCTGAAATGTCACACAAGAAACCCAGGGTAAGTTTAACCTTAGTTAGGGCTCATCAGCCGGGTATAGCTTGGTTCATGTGACACAATGTGCAAGGGATCCATGTTGCAGCATTACCCGTCCCACTTAGGGCAACACACTAAAGTGTACATAAAAGTGATGGCTGCAAATCAATCTTGACCCTCCTCCAACCAGAAAACATGCAATTCAGGGCAGCTTTGGCCCTAGTGAGGGCTCATCAGCCAGATATAGCTTGGTCCGATCCTAAGTTTGCTTGTGATACAGTTCAGGGAGGACCTGGCAGTTCGGCATGGACTGTCCCCATTGGAGCAAGATCAAAACTGATTTGAATATGTCCTATGTTGAATGAATAGCCTGGACACTAAACAAATTGTACTCAGCCGCACAAGAACAATCAACTTTTAGTCCACTGTGCTAATAGCAGGAGTATGACCCTGTCACGAAATAGCTGCCCTATTTGATCCAATTCAATGAGTAAGGCTGAGCCCTTAAGTCATGCTATCAATTCTGAAGATGACAGTTTTCATCGGCTTGCCAGTCTATACCTCACTTGGAGAGAAGTGAGAAAGAAAGTAATATAAGAGGGATGAAACAGAGATAAAGGGCGAGAACGAGAAAGAGGAAGTGAAACAGAGATATGAAAGGCAGTCAAACACAGGAATTAAACATATGAACACACCCTTCTGCCTTATTTCTCTTAGCACTACTTTCCCTTTGGATTGCTACATCAGTGGATGATGTATGCCTGCATCTTTTTTTGGGCTCACCACTTTGGATGTCATCACAGAAACTCTAGTCCTAGAAGGCACTCCTGTTCCACCCTGTTTCTCTTTCCCATTTCTCAGAAGCACATGGAGGGATGGGTTTTGTTTATCTCTGTGTCAAGCATTCTCTTCTTTCCGCCTTTATTTTCTCACTTTAATCTCTTTTTCCATTTTCATACACCGAGGCTTACGTTTATCCAACGGATTTCACTCTTTCCTGGTTTTAATATACTGGAAGCTTGGGAGAGTCGGAAAATTGTTCGCCGGTTGTTCTGACATACAAGGGTTGCTTCACCGTGAAACTCAAAATTCCTCAAACATCCCAAATAGTTACAAACCTGAAGATTAATTCAATTTTTGATGAGGGAGCGGTCGGGTTTTGATGACGTCCCACAGATACGTGTTATTTACAGTAGGAGAACGCTGCAATAATGGGCAGTTTGGCTACAGATTGAAAATATAACTAACCTCTGAATGTGTCATGCTTTGTCAGCCGCAACCCGATGAATCAAGGACAAGAACAAAGATAGGGTGAGGCAGGTGCACGATTCACTGCTCCGTTGCTGCAACCACTTCAGTGAACTGTGCTCCCAAATAACCACCTCGAGGGATGCCGGTAAGGAAGAAGGTGGGGCAGGAACTTTATCAGACTCCTATATTTAGGCATGAGGCGCGCGTGGAAGTGCCCTGAGCAAAGCATTCTCAAGCTAGGTGTGAATATGTTGAGCAATGTGTATATTTCGGCATTACGCGTCGATTTATAGCGGGTCTCAACGTGAATCATCACTCCTGCCAGCTTATAGGAGGAAATGATTCTAGTTGTGAATAGTATCGCATGAAATGCCCTTGTGTGGCACAAGCTCGTGCTAGCGTTGCGTCATTTTGAGTTTTGATGACTGGAGCTGTGATAGGCAACAGGCGAACGATGAATCGGTGTGGTGCAAGTCATCGTGTCCTGTGAACACGCCATAGCTGGTTAGCGTAGCCTGGTGGCTGCAGCACAGAATACTCGACTCCTGTAGTGAGGTTTTATTTATTTTGAATTCTGCCTATAGAGCGAATTTTTTTTGCGTGTGCAGATTTATATAGAGCGAACTCGACCCGAAGGTATTGGAGCGCTTTGCATGTGCACCAGTTACACAAGAACACATTTTTTTTATTTATTTTGGTAGGCATGGGGAGATTTAGGGGCAGATTTACAATAACTGGCGCATCCCTGCATATATGCAGGGATGCAACAGTTATTGTGCGTCACGGCAGACACATCTTGCGCCACCATGGATGCGCCGCATTTACAATGCGGCGCACCATGGGGCAAGAATAGACAGATGCGTGATGCATCTGCTGCCGGAAAAGTGACGCATTGCTGGAGTTGCGTCGCAAGCCGATGCAGCTCCAGCAAGGCTCGGGGTGCCCCTATACCTAACATGCTGCGTCAACCTTACGCCTGCTTCAAGCAGGCGCAGGGTTTTGACGCAGCATGGCCGTAAAAGTGACTGAGTGAAATCTTGTAGATTTCACTCAGCCAATTTTAGGAGGCGTTCCTGCGCCGAAACGCCCCCCCCCCACCGCGCCAGAACGCCCACATGGGCGTAGGGCTTTACAACGTGACGCATCTCCCAGATGAGTCAAGTTGTAAATACCCCACAGCATGGCGCTAGCTTTGCGCCGCCGCTGCATCACAAAAGTGATGCAACGGCGGCGCAAATGTGGCGTACGGGGCTTGTAAATCTGCCCCTAAGTGATTTGCCCAGAATCACAGGATGTGGAGTCGACCACGAGGCTCGAACCTTGGTTTCCCAGCTCTAAGGTCGGTAGTCTAGGCCGTGACACCACATCCTCTCCCCACCATGCAGGGCATCAGAGCACTTTGCAAGAAGGGGGTAGAGAAAAAAATCAAGGCAAATGACCAAACATAGCACAGTGGTTCAGAATCAGACAATTGTGTGAAAGGGTTAACTGCCTTCATGTGGGGAACTAATGGTCAAACATATTACAGTTTGCTGGATGTATTTCATTATGATTGCTGGCCCCTTGTGCTGGGATTTCCCAACATGTTCCTACTGGACATGTAGATACTGCTGTGAATTATGCTTCCTATGGTGGTGCCATGCAACTTGAATGTGGATGGGTGAATACATAATATAAATGATAAAAATAAATCAGGCGTATTATATTGTAATTGTACTTATATAGTGTGTATGTAACCTAATATTAAAAAAACCAAAGGGGATGATGGACGGAGTGTTGACAGTTACAAACACTCACCCCCAGTCAACTGATCTGGGTTTAATCCATCACCGTTCTTTAGCTCACTCCGCCACCCCAGTTCAGACATGGCCATATGCAAATCAGTCTGACCCTGTGCCTCATGGGAACAGTCCAGCCCAAACTGCCAAGCCATGTCTTCCCTGGACCGGAATCAAGCTTCCCAGTACCGGTTTCTGGCATTACAGCCGTCTTCAGCCGGGCTTGCTTGAATCCAGTGGCAAAGTGAGCAAGGGACTCACGTCTGAGCATACCCTGCCAATTTAGGGCGAACAAAGAAAAACCAAAGGGGATGATGGACGGAGCGTTGACAATACAAACACTCACCCCCAGTCAACTGATCTGGGTTTAATCCATCACCGTTCTTTAGCTCACTCCGCCACCCCAGTTCAGACATGGCCATATGCAAATCAGTCTGACCCTGTGCCTCATGGGAACAGTCCAGCCTGAACTGCCAAGCCATGTCTTCCCTGGACCGGAATAAAGCTTCCCAGGACCGGTTTCTGGCATTACAGCTGTCTTCCGCCGGGCTTGCTTGAATCCAGTGGCAAAGTGAGCAAGGGACTCACGTCTGAGCATACCCTGCCAACTTAGGGCGAACAAAGAAAAACCAAAGGGGATGATGGACGGAGCGATGACAATACAAACACTCACCCCCAGTCAACTGATCTGGGTTTAATCCATTACCGTTCTTTAGCTCACTCCGCCACCCCAGTTCAGACATGGGCATATTCAAATCAGCCCTGACCCTGTGCCTCATGGGAACAGTCCAGCCCAAACTGCCAAGCCATGTCTTCCCTGGACCGGAATCAAGCTTCTCAGGACCGGTTTCTGGCATTACAGCCGTCTTCAGCCGGGCTTCCTTGAATCCAGTGGCAAAGTGAGCAAGGGACTCATGTCTGAGCATACCCTGCCAACTTAGGGCGAACAAAGAAAAACCAAGAAAAGCCAGTTCGGGCTGGACTGTTCCCATGAGGCACAGGGTCAGACTGATTTGCATATGGCCATGTCTGAACTGGGGTGGCGGAGTGAGCTAAAGAACGGTGATGGATTAAACCCAGATCAGTTGACTGGGGGTGAGTGTTTGTATTGTCAACGCTCCGTCCATCATCCCCTTTGGTTTTTCTTTGTTCGTCCTAAATTGGCAGGGTATGCTCAGACGTGAGTCCCTTGCTCACTTTGCCACTGGATTCAGGCAAGCCCGGCTGAAGACGGCTGTAATGCCAGAAACCGGTCCTGGGAAGCTTGATTCCGGTCCAGGGAAGACATGGCTTGGCAGTTCGGGCTGGACTGTTCCCATGAGGCACAGGGTCAGACTGATTTGCATATGGGCATGTCTGAACTGGGGTGGCGGAGTGAGCTAAAGAACGGTGATGAATTAAACCCAGATCAGTTGACTGGGGGTGAGTGTTTGTATTGTCAACGCTCCGTCCATCATCCCCTTTGGTTTTTCTTTGAAACCTAATATTAAACATAGACAGTGCCACTTGAAGGACCTCATCTGATGTAAACAGTGGGAACAGATACACCTTTTACAGAGAGGGAGTATAAAACAACAGGAAGCATAGGAGAAAAGAACACAACACAATGAAAACGAGTTAGGCCCTGGTAGTAGTCGCCTTGGTTTTGTTTGTGCATTTTGCAGGAAGGAACAGCATATAGGTAATGATAGGGCGGGTATGGGTAAGGCAGGTGAGGTTAGTTTGAAGGAAAGAAGATTTACTTAGCAAGGGTTTGTCGACTAAATTATTTTTAACTTGTTCTTGAAGATTCTAGATCTATTCACTGAGAAGGGTTCATAATCACTTCCATGATCCGTTCCCCATTTCAGATGCCTTCGTTTTAATCAAGATTACATTACAAAGATTGAATTGCTAAATTAATTTGAGAAGGATTAGTGTTTCAGTTCCATTTAGAATTAAACCCCTAAACAGGGGCGGCTCCCCGTCCCTGCCTCACCACTTAACAATACCAGCGACCACTGCTACCCCCAATGCAGGTGTAGGGTTGAATTTGGAGATCAGCTTCCCCTGTGAGTTTTCATTAAAATCTTGTTTTGTCTCGAGGCATGTGATTTTCAAGCACAAATATTTTTAGCCCTTTCAAGTTTCTTTTATTCATGGTACGGAACTTTGGAGAGATCCACATATAAACGCATGCATGATCTAACATTTAGAACATACCAAGTACAGATTCTCTAAAACATTCAGAGGCATATTTATTAGGAAACTGTTGAAGCGCAGAGTTAAGCCAAGGAGGCTAACGCCGCTCTCAGAAAATTTCCAAACACAGGGATTCACAGTATTCACAAGAATACAGCACACATAGAAGTTGCAACTCATCCTTTTTTTTATGTGCAGCAAGGGACACCTTCCTGCACATAAACAAACAATGGTGTTTTGCTGTTTCTAGGTGTGCTGCACAATACAGCAGACATAGAAATAGCAAAAATTAGGAGAAATAAAGCATGAGGAGAAATGCTTAATTTCTACTCATTTCGTCTTGTTAAGACCAGGGGGCATATTTATAAGCCCCTGTCGCCAGAGGAACGTTACTTTTATCGATATTCCTGTGGCGATAGGGGTTTTGCCTTATTAATAAGGCGGTGCTAATCCAATTAACATGGCTTAACGCCACCTTGTGAATAAGGCACCATTTCACACTATACTTAGCGTGAAAGGGGTGGGCAATAGGTGCTGCTGTGGGCGTTCAGCACCAAAACACCCACTGAATTTGACGCTGCCAATATTTACAAGGGTGGCATAAATATGGGGCAGCGCCAAAATGAAGGCCAGGGAAAACCTGGTCTTAGGAGTAATGCGATATTTCTTCTCATTTTTGCTGTTTCTATGTGTGCTGCATTGTGCAACACACATAGAAACAGCAAAACGCCATGTATGATTGTTTACGTGCAGAAAGGGACACCTTACAGCACATAATAATTTCCAATAACGCAGGCACCCTTGCACTATGGTGCAAGGGTGCCTGCCTTGGCGCTAAGCAGCTAAATTTAGAGCCAGGGCAGAGAGAAAAGCATGGCTGCATCATATTGTTGTAAATACAGGGCAGCCCTGCGTTTCTAAAGTGACAGAGCACAGCATTAGCCTTCTTGGCTTAATGCCGCACTCCACCACTTTAGTTGTAAATATGCCCCCAGGTTTTCCCTGGTCTTATAGCGCTATCCCATATTTACGCCACCCTTGTAAATATGAGGCCGCATCAAAATCAATGGATGTTGCAATGGAACGCCCACCGCAACACCCATTTCATGCCCCTTTCATGCTAAGAAGCCAATTACGATGCGGCCCGTAAAGGCGGCCGGAGCCTTTAAGAACGCATAGTAATCGGCCGGTCGGTTTACTTTCCAACCGCCTCATTATGTTAGAGGCAGTCCCAAAGTAAACCTGCCGGTCATTCTGTCTGGCTTCCGATGGGCTCTGAGAGCCCGTCCGACAGTCGGAATCCGACAAGTAATCTCAAGGGTGGGTCTTTCCGCCCTTGTGATTACGATCACGGTTTCCAACATGGTTTCCATGCCGGTCTGTCCGACATGCAAATCATGTTGGGAAGCATGTTTGGGGGCCCCCAGTGGGACCCCCTTTGGTGCACAGCCTCCAGTTAGAGACCGAAGGGGCATCAATGTTGCCCCCTGTTGATCCCTGCAGCTTGTGGACGGCACCTTGGGGTGCCTGTCATTGGGTGCAGGATGAACTGCACCTCCCTTTCTTCACTGGGAGCTTGTGTTACAGCCAGTTTACGGCCATATACGAGCTCCCATTGAGGAAAGGGACCATGCGCCCGAACTGTGTTCGGTCGCATTGTAGTCTGTCGGCCGAGACCACCGACCGGGTGTCGGTTGGTCCCATGACTGGCTTGGTGTCAGACAACATAATAACCCTCTAAGTGTAGCATGAAAGGTGGCCTTATTCATAAGGCAGCGTTAAGCCACATTAAGTGGCTTAACGCCGCCCTGTGAATGAGGTGAAGCCCTCATCACCACAGGAATGTCAGAAAAAGTGACATTCCTGTGGCATTAGGGGCTTGTAAATATGCCCCTCAGTTTCATAAAAATATGAACCAAACAAGGTTAAAACACAAATCCAAAATATACAATAACATTTACAAAATACTTTAAAAAAGTAAAAGTTCTGTAATAAAATATGGGGGGGGGGGTCAAAAGTGACTGCAATGCTTCTGAGGCTGTTCATAAAGATAACTGCAAACATATAGGTCTCAGCCATTTTCGACGGTACAATAAAAGAGCCAGCCCTTTCATAGAACACCCTTCTGTCTAAATGTATTGCGGGAGTTCTGGGGCTCGAAGATGCACCCACCACTGTGTTGAAAGGTATATGTGCCATAGTTGGGTTATGCATTTCGACTGATGGGGATGTCGGGCATGCAAACTTGCAAATCAGGGATTTGCATCTGGATGAATACTATGGTGTAAATTATGCGTGGTCCAAAACGTTTTACTGGAAGGGACTCTGATCGGCCTTCTGTAATGCTAATTTGCAACTGAAAAAACTAAACAATTAAAGCATTTTACAGTTATGTCTAAATCCAACCACTGACTCCCAATCTCAAATTTTGTAGGAGCTAATTCTATGTATTTAAAATGACGTACAATGGTCCTCGACAATATCCACATGAGACAATATCCACACGATACACCTGCAATCCAGAAACCAACCAAGAATTGATCTATTGCAACATTACTGCTACAACTTCCTAAACTCACATGTGTGTTGACAGGGTTCCATCCTCAGTCTTTCACTGCAAAAGTTTGTAATGCATAGTAATCACAGGTATGATGTCTTACCCAGCACTTCTAAGCCCAACTTTAGCTCAATAGGCACAAAATAATCAAAATAATTCCTCCTCTGCACATTTTATCCATATGAAGCTCAAAAATTGGCCTAAATCTCTGCAAATATCAGAAAGAGCCTATTGGTTTAAGAGTGTTGCTTTAATTAATTCTAATCTTTCTTATTAAGATCTAGTTCCGAATTGAAGTCTAGCTTCAGCTAACAAGGGCTTGGTGGTTTGACTTCACCACCCACACTGCAAGCTCTGGAACACGTCTGCCCTCATGAGGATTATCAATGGTCTCCCACCTTTTGTTTGAGCATCTAAGCAACGCACATGCATATCAATATCACTGAGTGCTGCCAGTACCATATAGCAATGCCAGATGCCCCCTATCTATCATAGAGATCACGGCACATTTCGTCCCACCTAGTATCCAAGCTCCATGTCTCTCTCGCAGTACAATGACTGAACCACATCTATGGCCCTCAAACATAGTCTTTTTTTTGTATTCCTCATATACCAATATGGGCGTTCTAGATGGAGAATCCCGACCTCTCTCCTCTGCTCAAGGTGGTCCGGCTCCGTTGTTTGAGACCCGTCGAGAGAGAGAAGGGATGAGCCCCTCTAGCAGCAACAGTTTTCTTATTCCACTCCATTTCACACTATTCTGATGACCCTGTGATGATTTGGAGACAAAGAACCAACAGTGCCCAGGTGAAATCATAGGAATACCGTCATCTGTTCCGCCACGCCACAAGGGCCGCCCAAACCTTACCATAGCTTGTGCTATCACAAGCTATATCGGACTGACTTGTGAAAATGATATGTTTGAAGCACTCTGTAAAAGTGGGGGCATTCGCATCTTTCCAGCCCCTACATATTTCTCCTCTTGCCAAGATAATAACGTAAAAAATAAATTTGGATGCCATATCATTGGGGTGATAATCTGTGGCTAACCCGAACAGAATCAACCCCAGGTTGACCACCAGTTGTATATGTAGTACCTCAGCCAGAAAATCCTGTATTTTAGACCAATAACTTGTTATCATTGGGCATTCTACAAACACTTGAAAGTCATCAGCTGCCAATTGTTTACACCTTGGACAGTGGTGTTCTAGGCCCGTAATTTTTACTAGTTTTTTTGGTGATATATATGCTCTATACACAGTAAAAAGATGATTTCTTTTAAGGGGAGCTGGTTTAACAACTGCCTTCAGCATACTAAAGGAGTCCCCCCAGAGGTCTTTATGTTGTTAAAATTTAGACCCTGAACGTTACCCCACAATCTTTGGAGTTCAGGTTCTGTCACTCCCTCTGCCTCAATCATGGCCTAGTACCAAAAGGATAGCTCTTTTTTCAACCCGCCCTTCCTAGATATTGAGTCAAACTTTGGATTGGATGTATCAAAATCCCATGGTATAGTTGCCCACCATCCTGACAGCTGATAATACTTGAACCTAGTAAGAGTCCTGCCAGTCAGACTAGACAGAGATTCCCAGTCCATGAGCTGTGAATTATTTTGCAAATCACGCCAGCATGTTAATCCTGCTAATTTAAGGGGGCGTGACAGCTGATCATTAAGGCAATCTGGCGTCCCTGGAGAGTCCCATATCGGGGCCTGGGGTGCGTAGTATGGAATTCCCACCCTTTTCCTAATAAATAGCCAATTTTTGAGGGCCACACAGAGGATCTTTAGCCTCACCTTTTTAAAGAACCTTGGATCGCCAAATTTAAAAAGGAAGTATACTTGCCCTTGTGGGATACCATGTAGTAGTGCCTGAAACAAGAGTCCTAAGGAGGATGCATCCGCCTTGTCAGTCAAGAGTCTGACATTTTTTAAATGGAAAGAATGACAATAAATAAGTAGGTCCAGGAGAGCCAACCCTCCTGTTTTTAGGTTTCTCCTTATTTTTTTCCAGGAGATTCTTGATGGCTTGGTGTTCCAGATAAAGGAACCGCTTTTCCCCTGTACTTTGGCTATGTCAGATGGATTAAAAATGAATGGGATTGAATTGAAAAGAAAAGTGATTTTAGGTAAGATGATCATTTTAATTAGGTTCACCCTCCCAAAGATGTTTAACGGGAGGCCTGACCACCGTTGCAAGAGACCGCAGACATCCTTATATACTCTTATTAGATTTATTTTAGATATCTCTGAGATATCTTGGGCCAGATGTATTCCAAGATATCTCATTCGCGGCTTAACACCTGGGGTCGCCACCTCCCGGTTAAATTGCATGATCTCGGTTTTATCTTTATTTATTTTATATCCCGAGATTTCCCCAAAGGACTCTGCCTGATCAAATAACCTGGCAATTGCTTCATCCGGGTTAGAGGTGAACATAAGCAGATCATCTGCATATAGGGCAAATTTTAGAGCTAGATCTGCGATTTTAAAAGGTTTAATGAAAGGGTCTGATCTTAACTGACAGACAAAAGGTTCGATATACAAATTGAACAACAGCGGGGATAGGGGGCACCCTTGCCTTGTTCCGCGTGATATAGGAACCCAGTCCGTGAAGAGTCTGTTTACAACAATTTTTGCCCGAGGGCTGGAATAGAGAGATCTGATTGACGATATAAAATTCTCAGGGATTCCAAAACCAGATAGTGCCGACCATAGATATGACCAACTTACTTGGTCGAAAGCCTTAGCGGCATCGATAGCTACAATAGTCAATGGGAGTTTCTTATCTGTAGCGACATCTATGGCAGCAATAGCTTGGAAAGTTAGTTTGCTTAACTGCCTGCCCGGGATAAAGCCTCTCTGATCTTTATGTACTATAGTTTTGATGACTTTAGCCAATCCCGCTGCCAAAACCCCTGCAAAGATCTTATAGTCTGTGTTTAGCAGCAAGATTGGCCTGTAGGACTCAATTGTTAAGGGGTCCTTATTAGGTTTCGGGATCAGAGTGACTGTGGCTTCTGACCAGGTTTGTGGAGTAGTCTCGCCTAAAAGATGTATCTTATTAAACAGAGTTGTTAGGACTGAGACCACTTTATTAAAGCCTATTAGATATAACTCTACCGGGAGCCCATCGGGGCCAGCTGCCTTTCCCTTGGCCATTTTTTGATCTGATTTAGAACTTCACCCTTTCTTATATCTGAGCTCAGAAATGCTCTGTCTGCCTCTGTTAACTGAGGCAATTCGAGCTGATTTAGCCAATCTTCTGCTCTTTGAGATTGAAAGCAATTCTCTTCTGTATAAAGATTTTGCATAAACATAATTGTTAGTTCCACCATCGAATGATCTGATAGTACAGCTGGAAGGTATGATACGGTGTCAACTGCAGAGAAAAGCACCTGATCCAGTAAGAAAAAATCAATTCTGGAGTGGTGCCTATATCTGCGATTATAGAAGGAGTAATCTCTTCCATTACCATTTTTCACCCTCCAAACGTCCAATAGATTAAAATCTTTCATGATGTTTTTAAGCTCGATTTGCGATTTGCGTAGGGGGGAAAATTTGGCCCTAGAAGTACGATCCAAAGTTGCATCAAAGATCAGGTTAAAGTCCCCTCCTATAATAATGGGTATCGCTACATCCAAGAGACTAATTTTAAACTCAACAAGGCCCCTTGGGAATCTAGATTGGGCCCATAATAAACTGCACATGCTAACCGTGAGCTGTCTACTACTAAGGATGCAGTCAGCCATCTGCCTGAATAGTCGGTCTCAACCCTCTCTACCCTAATCCCGGTGTTTGTACGAATTAGGATAGCCACTCCTCTAGTATTTCCACTCTGGTTGGAGCAGAGAAGATCCTGGCTCCACGTTTGGTTCCTAAATGCTGCCCTGCACTCCTGTGGGTCTAGATGAGTTTCCTCAAGCAAGCAAATATGGGCCCTTGATTTATTCAGGAATTCACAGATTCCGGATAGTTTCCTGCTATCTCTTAACCCATCTACATTCCAGCTTACTATTTTTATTTTACTAAATGTACTTGTCATGTGAAAGGATATCTTGGAAAAGACTTAAGACTAATTCGAATCTTTTTCCTACTAGAGAGTAGCGCCTTATTTGTATTTACCGTCATGGTTATATGAGGAATAATTTTTCCCTTTACTAATCCCACCCTCCCCTGCACCCACCCACATCCCTTGAGGAACCCCCCTTGTAACCTTTGGCGATCTTGTCGCCATTTGGGAGCCCTCGGTTCCAACCTAGGATCTGCCTCTGTGTCGAAAAAATCTATAGGTCTACCTGTGGCCCAACTTGATAAAAAAGTGAGAGAAAAAAACAAATGTTTCTTTTTTTTTTTTTTTAGAATTTATATATTTCTAACATGTTTAACTACTCTTCATGTTTCATATTTTATATCAGTGATTTTTTTTTCTTTGTCCTCACCCCTCCTTTCTCTTTTCTCTCTCTCCCTTTCTCCTCCAATAAAGAATGAATATAAGAAAGTGTGAAATATGAAATGGTATCAGTGGCCCTTGTAAGGCCGAAAGTCATTTTTGGTGAGTGGGAGAGGGGATCATTCTGGGGTTCTAGTGTTGGGCCTCCTTCATATTTATTAGGAAAGTGTCAACTTCTTGAGGAGAGGTAAAGTTGTATGTTTTGTTCCTCCACACCACCTTCAATGTCGCAGGAAATTTCATCAATACTGTGCCCCCTGACTTCTCAAATCGGACATTCGTGATCCCAGTTCCCACTGTCTCTGTGCTGTAACTCTGCCTACATCTGAGCGGATGAGGTATTTGGTTGAATCAATCTGGAGAGATGAATCCGTGAGGGCCCTACCTAGAATCAGCTCCTTCACTGCATAAGTGTGAAAGTTGACTAAGATCTTCCTTGGAGCTTTTCTATCTGGGTGCTGTCTAAATGGGTCTCTGTGGGCCCTCTGGATTTCGCTCTCGAGGTCAATGTCTAATTTGTCTTTTAACACCCCTTCTCTCAGTAGTTTACAGATCAGAGATTTTACATCTCCATTTTTTGCCCCTTCGGGTATCTTCAGGAATTTTAAATTGTTCCTCCTGGCGTGAATCTCCAATCGCTCCATGTCCATTTGCAGCGACCTGTTCTGAGCTTTTAGATCAGTTATATCTCTTGAATGGCCACTTGACCAAAGCACATTGCTGGTCCTCTCACACTCCAGCCATTTTATATAGGGAACCACATCCAATACTCTCCTCATCCATTCATTCATGCCTCTGCATGCATTTCTGGGCAAGGCAACACAACTATCAGGACCCACAGCTTGTAGAAGTGTGCTGTACAAATGCAATGGCAATGAACAAACACCTATGGCTTTGAGTCTTATACATTAAAGCAAACAGCCGTATATTGAAGTGTGCAAGCATGCCCTTTGTACAGAAAGCTTTTTCATATTCAGGTGGTAAACAGTTCTCACTGTGAACCCTCATGTAGCAGCATAACAGGCACAGTGACAAGTGAGCAGTGTGAAGCACGGTTAAAAAAACTCAACACTTCCACAGTGATTCTAATGCACCCTAGCCCCTTCCTTTTCCACAACTCCACAGCCTGACCACCATCTTTGACTCCTAAACTTTTTTTTCTTGAAGCTCTAGGTCCCCTAGCACAACCTCTCTTGCAACATACAGATGTCTACAAAGCCATCGTCTATGCGTGTATTTGCTCCCCTTTGTCTCTCTCCTGACTTCACACCACAGCCTCACTCTGCCCTTTGCTCACACTTCCATGCCTCTACATACTTACCTGACTTTCTGCTTCCTCCACCACCAGCCTTGAACTCCACTTCTCCTGAATCCACAGTCTGCCTCTCTCTCCTGATTCCAAATCTTCTCCAGTGTTCCCTGGCTATTCCTCGCCAACTGACCCACCCAACCTTTACTGATGAGATTTGTACCTCTTTCCCTTAGCTCTGCTCTTCCACCTTGCCTTATCATATTTGCATTGCTGCTCTTTTTTTGATTCTATCCCGTGAATCTGGCTACCCAGCACTACTCCTTGAGACACCAAATTGAGCTGTGCTGTACTCCTGCCTTGGATGTGCGTTTGTTTCTACTTTCTCTAGCTCTCCCTGTCCATCCCAACCCCACTGGTGTAGCAAAGCAAGAGTGTCATGAGTTTCAGTGCAAACAAGTTTAATGACCTCGGCTGGTTAGTGAAAGACAGCTATAATGGGGTCACCTTAAGGCTCTCAACCCCATGGTGCCATTGCAACTCCTGCACTAATGAGAGCTACTCCCTTGCTATCCCTGTGGTGTCTCCTCTGTAATGGCAGAGAAGTGTCGGTTCACTGCTCAGAGATAGCAGATGATAAATAAAATGATAATAAAACAATGCTATTATCATTTTATTTATAACTGCTGTCTGAGCAGCTGCCGCCGCTGCAGGTAAGAGCGGTGGGGCGGTGGAGCCAGATGAGGGGGGATTTCGAGGGACGACTATGAGGGAAAATTATTTATTTATTTCATTTTCCCTTGTGGTCATCTCTCAAAGTCCCCCCTCACGTGGCCACACATCCCACCGCTCTTATCTGCAGCAGCCGCAGCTGTGTCTGAGCCACAAAGGCGATAAGTCTAGGGTGGGGAGGTCGTGCCTTGGCAGGGCGTAGGAGTGGTGGGGGGCACTGTAAGTGCGCAGGTCGATTTGGCTCTCTGTCCTAGGCCAGACAAACAGACATACACACTGAGGTTTCTCCAACCCAGCTGTATTCTACAGCCAGCTGGAGAAATGGCACAGACTCCCTGTGCCTGAACGAGCATTAGACCAGACCGCTTCGAGGTCCCGCTCCACCGAGGTCCCGCTCCACCTAACTCGCAGTTCCACAACCTTGTTTAGAGTTGGGAACAACTTCGGGTTTGTCATTGTGAAGCCTCAGTTGCCTCTTCCATCAGAAACCGTGGACATCGCAGCAGGTTCACCTGAGGGCCACCAGGCAACAGAGACATACAACAAACTCTGTCAGTAGACTGGGGGACCGTCATTGAACTTCCCTGCACAGAAATGCAGTGCAAGGCAGGATGGTCCTTGGTAGGGTGACAATTAACTTAACAAGCAGGGGTAGACTCTTTTTGGGCTCGGGCTATTGATTATTTTTTTCTGAAACAAACACATGCTTTGAAGAACTGAATAACTGTGAAACGTGGGATAGTCAACCAATGATAATGAAATGTTTTCAACAGAAGGGTCGTCATAACATCCTACAAAATGACAAAAGAATGAAGTTAATTTCTTATTGTTTTGTTTGTCACCAACAACCAATGTGCAAAAAGGAACGCTCACGCTAGTAGGGTTAACCCATTACTCATTTAACTTGTTTTTATTTGTTAATTTGTTTCAGTGCTGTATATCCTGCTAACAAGCAATCTGCCAATTTGGGACGCCATGGATACAACGGACCACAGTGAGTATATTTGTGTTTTTATTGATGAGATGATTGACAGTTGGGTAGTTGTTGAGCTAGCCACCAACTAACTGTTTAAAATTGTTGATGTTCATGATTAGCTGTTGAACAAGCGTGGTCACTAGTGAGCCTGGAGGGGATCTTGAGTAGTAGACAGAAGCTGTCCATTACATTTCCCACATCAAGGATGTGCATGTCTGTGGTACTCAGCTCTTCATAACTTTTATTTAGGTCTCGCCTACGCAGCACGCATGCGCTGCTTAGGAAAAAGACCTTTAGCAATGGATTCCCTTTTTCAGGCAAAAACGTGCACACATTGCATTGCTTTCAATGGCAACACGTGCACGTTTGGCGATTCCCTTGCTGGAGTGAGCTTTGAAACCATATGCTTGTAATTAACAGACGGTTCCTGCTCGCTCCCGCAAGGGAAGCGCAGCCCCCCTCCCCTCTCCCCTCCCGCCTCTTCCTCAAACTTGTTTTTTTAACTTTTAGCGCGAGGCGTCCACGCTTGTTAAGAATTGAGGTGGGTGCAATCTTTTTCTGGACGCATGAAATGCACATGTATATAGATGTATGAGGAAGCAGCCTGCACAAAAGACATACCTGTAAAAAATGATCAGCACGGTGGATTCTGCATTTTCATTCAAGGGAAGTAGCGCTTTCTCTAGCACCTAGTGGTGGCACGCTAAGCCGGTAACATGCAGTGAATGGTCACCCTTACCTGCAGCCTCCGTCTTCTCAGGGTGCTGGACTCGTCCATGGCAGCAGGTCCCGCGGCTCCCCCAGTCCTCCCGCGGCAGACCCTCCATGCTGTACAGGAGCCAGACCCCACGGCAGGGCGATTCACATCCAGCAGCCGCCGAACAGTTACATCACGGCTTCTCCCATTGGTGAGGTGGGGAGTCAGCTGCCCTTGCTGAGTTATTCACTCCAACAACTTTGATTATCCCGTATGCCCGCAGCACACCGTGCGTAGCAGCAGCAAGTGGGCTGCAGGCGCCTAGAAGCACAGGAAATCCTGCCAAGGCGCAGGGCAGTGAGAGCGCTCTGCTGGCAGCAGCCTGCCACCGGCGCTGTCCCGAGGTTACCACCTGGATCGTCAGCTCTGGCGTCAAAGTGTCAGGAACCTGCAGCCACAACCCCCCACTAAGGGGAGCTGCAGAACTTGGTAGTGGGCGCTGCAGGACGGGGTAGCAGCACACACACCCACCGCCGCTGGGTCTTACCCATGAAACAAAAGACAACAAACGCAGCCCAGCAGGCATGCAGCCTCCCAGCAAGGCAAAGAGACAGACCTGCTTCCGTCCGCGCGCTGACAGCCCTCCACTGCCATGCGTGGGGAAACAAATAAATAAGTCAATTGTTTTTAGTCATGGCCACATACATTAAAGAGAGCTGGGGTAAATGTGAGGACGGCAGAAACAAAAAATAATTATGGACTTCAAAATGAATCTATATTGCAAGCAGGGGAGGCGCAGCGCTGGCGTGCCTATCATGGGCAATTTCACAGTCTGCCTCAGCTTGTTTTCCTCACTCGTGCTCATCGTATTCCAATTCAATGCGAGATGAATATTAAGTGTTCTGCCAGTCACCCAGTTTTCCATTCATAAATGAGGACTGCAGTAGAATGCACGCAGCAGGAGCACAACCCCTCTGGACTAACAGCTCCGAGAGAACCAGGCTCCTGGGCAGTTTTACGAGCTGGATGCGACCAGCAAGCTATCTGTATGCAATACGTTTTAAAATAGCAATATCCCCCTAGGCCTGGAAAGGTCAAAGCAGTCTGACATTAAACACCCAGGTGCAGTAAAAGTGCTAGTGACTGTAAGCGCGCTCTCCATTTAAAGTATCTTCAGAAAAGTGTGCAAATCCGCAGACCAGCCATGGGTTATAATTTTAGCAAAGAGTCAGAGTTTCGCATTAGTGCTGCCTGATAAAGCAACAGCCTCTTTCTTTCCAGCAGTCGTTAATCCTTTTATCAATCCAGCATTGGCGACTGCAATAGATCTCCCCTCCAATAGGTTTGCGAGGCTGCTGTGCAGCATGCTGAAAGTAAAAAAAAAAAAAAAAGGCATTTGCAATGCAATAGGTCTCGCATTTACACGAGTTTAAGCTATTGGCATTGTAAATGACAGTGCCTTTTATTTTTGTTTTAAAAACAAAAACAGAAATAAAAGGCATTGTTATTTGCAATATCAATAGCTCGAACTCACGTAAATGCGAGACCTATTGCATTGCAAATGCTTGTTTTCGTATGCAATTGTGTATTCTATATTTATCCCTGTCGCATTTTAGGGTCTTCTTTTCTTGGATCAGCTATAGATAAGGAGCTATCAGGTAGGCGCCATCTGGGGCAACAGGGCCTAAACCTTGATGTGCTCCACCGCACTTCGAACCACAGTTGTGGAGTCCTGACAGGATATTTATTACTTATACTGTTCTGCTGGCCCTGTTATCTTAAATAGACGATATTACTTTACCCAAGAGGGTTACAGCTTTATCTGCTGAGGACCTTTGCCGCTGTCCTTGAACCCTACTCCTTGTCTAACATTACCACAGAGCCATACGGGTCAATTACACCTTCTGAAGCATGCAAATTAGGGTGCTCTTCTATACAGATGAGGTAGCTCACATAAGCAATGATTTATGCATTTTTGCGATTTCCGAGGCCAAACACGTAGGGAACAAAATATATGCCTGCCATCTCCCCCAGAATAACATGACAAAAACAAACAGAAGCAAGAATTTACAAATACATTGGGCCTTGTCCTAAGCTCACTCTAAAACCTAGACATAGCTGTTCTGGATTGTGTAGAGACAGAGGGCTCTCATACACAATGTATATTTTCACTTGCAATGGTTTCTCTGAGTCTGCTTGAACTCTAATGTATTCAAAATTGACTACATTGTTCCTTCCTTGGCACGATCATGCATTGGGTGCTACCAATATTCCAGGAAAAGCTCCCTTAAGCCAGGGCCGGCATTCTGCCAGGGTGGACACCATCACACCTTGCATGCCTACAGTATGTCATGAATTACAACCATAATGCACGGGGCAGCATTGTAGGTGCCTGGTATATGGGCAGTGTTGGGCTTGGCCCTTTTTGCAGGGTCATCCCTGAACTTTTTGCCTTTCTCCTAGTCTTTTTTCTGACATGATGTCGGTGGTTTTAGGACTCTGGGCACTTTAGCACTGCTGTCCAGTGTAATGTTCATGTGCTCTCTGTGGTAAACATGGTAAGATTGGTCTACACCTGTTTGGCGTATTTAATTTACCTGTCAGTCCCTTGTAAAGTGGTATCTCAGATACCCAGGGCAAGTGAATTAAATACTACTGGTGGGCTTGCAGCGCTGCTTGCGCCACCCACCAAAGTAGCCTCTCAAACCTGTCTCAGGACTCTGCCATTGCATGGCTTGGGCGCAGAGTGTTACTACTGCTATGATGTGCCACATGACCCCCCTTTTACTGCATGTCAGTCACCCCTAAGGTAGGCCCTAGCAAGCCCTATAGGCAGGGTACATTGTAGGTGATAGGCAGGACATGTACCTTAAGTGTGTGACATGTCCTGTTAGTGACAAACAGCCACTTTGGTTTCTCACTGCTGTGAGGCTGCCCTCTCATAGGAATGCATTGGGGATACCCTGATAAGTGTTTGAGGGGTAATTCCTAATATGAGAGGAGCAGCGTGGTCAAGTTTGGTATATTTGGAATAGTGATAATAAATGTTGTGTAATGGTGTTCACAGATTTATTATCATTACTTTAGAAATGCCACTTTTATAAGTTGGCACTTCTGTGTGCTATGTGTCTCTGCCTGCCTAATGTGTATTGCATGTCTGGCTCTGGAGTGACAGGAGCTGGTGAGGTGTGTGGCTCCAGGGAGGGCAGGGTGAGTCAGGGATAGGCTGAATATGATATCTGCATTGGGAGTAGTGGGAGGAGAAGTCCCCTGGCCCTGAATAGGTCAGTGCCTGCCTAGGTGAATGCTGGCTCTGCCCCCTGTGGTGTGTCTGATGACAGAGCCCTCACCTAAAGACCCAAACAGTTTTCGTCCTATATCGCGTCTTCCTCTGCCAGCAAAGCTGATAGAGAAGGCCATCAACATACAGCTTAGTGCTTTTTTTCGTGAGACCAATGTCTTGGATCCCAGGCAATAGGGTTTCAGAGAGGGACATAGCACGGAGTCGGCCCTCATTAAAACGACTGAGGAAATTAGGAAGACTGTGGACAGGGGTGGGAAAGCGGCCCTTGTCCTGCTGGATCTGTCCGCAGCCTTTGACACGGTCCATCATGATCTTTTGATAGACCGGCTAAGGGCTTGTGGGGTCCAGAACAAAGCGTGGAAACTCCTTCAATCGTTCCTCTCAGACCGAGTTCAGATGGTGGCTCTTGGAGATTATCAATCCAAACCATTTATGCTGCCTTGCTGGGTCCCACACGGGTCCTCGCTTAGTCCGACGTTATTTAACGTATACGTCTCTTCTTTGGCTCCACTCATTAGTGGTTTTGGATTTGATCTTGCAACCTATACTGATGACACCCAAATTGTGGTGTCTCTCATACCCGGGCAGGAACTTGGGATTGAGAGGCGTTTTCAGGACTGCATGGAAGCAGTAGGCAAATGGATGGGGGACAACTGTTTAAAGTTGAACTCTGATAAGACAGAGGTGATTCTATTTGGTAATGACCATCATTTTTGGACGCCCAACTGGTGACCACCATCGATGGGCTCCCTTCCTACACCTAAGAAGAAGGCCAAGAATTTGGGTGTAATTATGGACGATAAACTCAACTTTGGAGACCAAATTAACACAGTCTCATCAAAAACAGCATTTGTTATTAAAACAATAAAAAATAATTCTGCCCTATTTGCCGTCAGGTAGTCAACAGACTGTAGTTACGGCTCTGGTTTTATCAAAGCTTGACTACTGTAATGGCCTTTATTTAAACATCCAGGAACGTTTTATGAACAAGCTCCAGATGCTGCAAAATGCTGCAGCTAGGCTTCTCACTGGTACACAAAGGTTCGCCTCAATTTCCGAAGGTATAAAAAAACTTCACTGGCTTACCGTGAAAAACAGAGTTCGTTTCAAGGCACTGTGTACGGTCTATAAGGCTCTTCATGGTACCGGACCAGAATTCCTAATAAAACAATTGACATGGTATGCACCTTTAAGGAATCTCCGCTCCTCTGGAGCCAAGTTGTCCACCGTGCCAGTCATCAAAAAAGCCAGTTGGGGTGGTAAAAGCTTTATTCTAGGGGCAACAAAAGGCTTGGAATGCCCTTCCCGTTTATCTCAGACAGTCTACTGATCTAACATCTTTCATGAAGCGCCTCCAAACATGGCTGTTTGACAAATAGTTTGGTGGAGACTCTCATACTTTCTCGCTTACCTTATGCCTTCTGTTGGGATCTTTGTATTGGAAAGGTAACAAGCGCCAGGACACCTCCGGGTAATCGCGCGCTATATAAGTTATCATAACATAACATAACATAACCTGACAAAGGGGAGTAGAAGCACTGTACACAAAGTTCTCCAGTACCCCCAGAACCAGTTGAGACAGTTTCCCCAAGCCCTGTGCCGGGGCAGAACAAGGAGAAGGGGTGTATACATTTTGGGGCTGTGTCCCCTTGTAAAGGGTGCTTCCGTGGGCTGTTTTGGGTGCTTTAACTGCTGGGCCCCAAGGAGGAACTGCCACAAGGGATTGCCCCTCTGCTGGAGGGCCCTATGAGCTGTCCTGCCTGGGCTCAGCTTTGCTTTCTGGACTCTAGTGCGCTATATCTTTATTCCTGGAACCACCAGAGAGGGGGACTCCCACCTTGCCAGGAAAAGAAGCGTGCTTGTGCTCTGCAGTGTCGGGATGCAACGGGCCCTGAGGGAATCCCAGCATGGGGATTCCCCTGTGCTACTTGGAAGTGGAGCGGGAGCCAACCCTGCATGCTTTTGGTGCTCCATGAGTGAAGCGGGAGCCTACCCTACATTCCTTTGCCCTTGAGCCCCTGAGGTGGGCTTGTGTCGTGGCAGTACATGAGGGTCGCTGTTCACAGGGCAGAAGTGCAGCTGGAGCCCGCTCCGCACTTCTGGGTCACAGAGAGGAGCCGCTGAGCCGCAAATACCGGAAGTCAGGCAGACCGCCTGAACGAGGGTGGAGCTTAGCCCCAAGGAAGCCTTGTGGTGGGTTGCTGAGCGCCGTGGCGGAAGTGCGTCATTGTGGAAAGCCTGATCGTGTGAGGAGTCACCGAGATGGAGCCTCGCGGGCTCTGGTGGCCGCAGGTGAGACTGGGGTAGAGCAGGAGAGGTCCCATGTGCGGATGTATGACATTACAACGCATACTTTTACCACGCATACCTTTACAACGCGGTTTTTACCACGCATACCATTACAACGCATAGCGCTTAGAGGTGCTGGATAGTGGTAAGTATAATTTTCTATTCCAACTCCAGTCCCCGTGGACACTAGGGAAGGTGTTGGATAGAAAATTAAACTTATTCCCTATCCTAGAGCGCCCCCCAGCGCAATGCGTTGTAATGGTATACGTGGTAATGCCTGCGTTGTAATGGTAGTGCGTTGTAAAAATTTCGTTGTAAACGTTACATACCCCCATGTGCGCAGCCTGGCGAGGCACACTGTCGGTGCCTGAAGTTCGGCCTTCGGCCTGAGACCGGAGGAGTCAAGAAGAGCCCCGGTGAGTGTCGGCTGAGCGCAAAGCAGTGTTGGTGCTCCCAAGGCACGGTTGGTGCCAGTGTTCGTCTCTCTGTCACAGCTGCACCGCGAGAGCGAGGGCAGCTGCAACGACGGGCATGTTCATTTTGATAGCAAGGAAGGAAAGAGATACACTCCCCCGCCCACAGTGCATTGCACACATTGGTTTAGCTGCCAAGGCAGCCGGAAGGCCAGTTGGAAGGCGCCAGTTCGAGCCCTGACTTTTGGGACAAAGGGCATTTGGGCCCCAAGGAAGGCCAGTTGGTCTAGGGTCATTCTTGTAGTGTTGGCAGGGTGCAAGGCCCCACGGTAATGCCTAATGCTAATGCATAATGTGTTTATGCCTGAGGTGATGTATGCACCTAGGGTGTGTGTTAGACCTGTCTGGCTTTTTGCGTAGTCCCTCCAATTTATTATTTATTTTGTCCCCTTTTTGCCCCTCATACCTTTAATAATTTTTGTGTCCACTAACTTTTTCTAGGTGTTGGTCAAGGGGATAGGTGTTCTTTTCCCCCCTCATAGTTTTTCACCTCAGGCCTAGAGGCCTGTTCTGACAGGAAAATAGTTGGAGTCACAAAATGGTGGCTACTAACTGTCCTAACTGCCAAACCCAGAACCTGTCCCATAGAGTAGAATAGGGCGTTCCAGAACCTTCTGGTCCCTTCTGGACTCCTGAGGGTCAGCCTATAAAAGGCGGAATGCTGGACAGCCATTTTGTCTAACCAGAGTGAGTCAGCTAGAGGACAGGCTGTAGCAAAAGGTGGGGGTAGGATAGTCAGAGGGTTGCCTTACTGATTCACCACCCTTCCTCCCTTGGGTTATTTGTCCTGACCCTGCTGTTTTGGATGGCTGGAGACCCTGGGCGCCTGACCAACCCTTAGCTTAGACATAGCGGGGTGTCAAAAGGAGAAGGAGACTGCAGCGCTGCGGAGCGCAGTCCTCTGCCCAGTGAGGGAGACCTTTGAAAGGGTGCACTTCATCCCCAATCCCTGCCAGCACCAAGGGTTAAGAAGTCTCTGAAGGATAGAGATTGGGAGCTGACCTGTGAAGAGATATAGCTCTAGGTTCCATCGCCTTAGGTGTAAAGCAGACTTTGGCCAGTGTGTCCCTGTGGGACCTTACCTAAAACGCAGGCGACAAGACTCTACTTCCTCTCAGGAAACAGAGGAAGGAAAGGGGTGCCGGTTCTTATGAAGCGGCGCTGATCTCGCCGTGTACAGGACCCCGGGGGCACCGGCCGCGTTGTGGTGGATGTGCCATTGTTTTGAAGGTATTTGAGCGCCATCGTGCATGCCCCCAGCCTTCCCACTTCCACAGTTCAGGAAGGGCCTAGGATAGAGCAGGCCCGAGAGAGAAGCGTCTCGCCCTCGGAAGTTAGCGCGTGAGAGCAGCGTCTCACCATCGGAGCCAGCGAGGTGAGAGGCGGGGACAGCGCGGGCGCCTCGCGCATGCCTGAAGGTGTAGTGTTCCCCTGATCAGAGCTGAGGAGGAGCGCCAGAAACCCTTCGGCGGCTGAAAGCATGTGGTGTCACCTCTTCCCTGCTCGAGCGCCTCCTGAAGGAGCTGGCGTGAGCGGGAAGAGAAACCTGAGGAGCCTGATAGCGGCAGGGGAATTCTGATTACTCTGTCCTTCTCCGCTCGTGAGCCTTACAGAGCAGTTGGCTCGAGCGGGGTGGGAAAGGCTGAGGGGCCCTGGAAGCTGGTGAGCTTTGCCAGCGCTTGGTTCCTTTGACTTGCCAGGTGGTTACCCCCCCATCTCCTGGTGTACCAAGACTTCAACCGCCAGATCTTCTACAAGTAAGGAGGTGATCTGCAAGGGGAAAGTGGCGCTAGAGCCCATAAAGGAGTAACTCAGACACTGGTCGTTTCCTCCACTGTATGATACAAGGTGGGGAGTAGCTTGACGGAACCAACTGCGAATAGAGGGCTGAAGGAATCTGCTGGTTAAGTAAAGGCATAAGTTCCTCATAGAGTTTGCTGATGTCTAAGTAAACTTCAGGTTTAACTGAAATTCCTCATTGTACGTGTACCTGGTTGGTGAGGTAATGGTGCTGATGAGAAGAGTTTAGGGCACCTCATTGAAGTCAAATCTGGTCAATGTTGGTGTCTGAGTAAATGTATTATTGATGATAATTACTGAAATAAGTTAGCAGCTCTGAAAGTAGGACTACTGATTTCAAGACATCTAAATGTAATGTGCTGATAAGTTCATAGAACTGTGTGTTGACATTATTTGGCAATTTTAAAAGTACTGTTTCTTCTCCTGACAGAATGTATTATATTGAACTGTGAAATCTAGAACCAAGAGAGCAAAGATATTATTTTTATAAACAAGTACTTATTTTTCCAACATTGGTGTAGTGTCCTTTTTATGTGTTATTGCGTGGAATTACTGCTGGGTGGTTTGCAACCTTCACACTTGTGCCTCTAGTATTGTGTCTTACCCTAGGCCAGGCTACCCTAGGTGACCTGACATCCCAGGTTCCAACAGATTGGTTTCTAGCGGTGGGATCCTGACTGTGGTTGCAGCTACTCAGTAGTAATTAAACGTAATACACTAGCCTACACCAGGAGTTTTCTCCTAGCGGCCCTCCTAATTTGTCCTTTTGTTTTTCCAAATTTGTTCCTGGTGGTGGGGTGGAGGTGGCTTTAGGTTGCCCTTCAAACTCTAATTTCCTTGTGTGTATAACTTGGTATTGCCTATTGTAAAATGGAGTTTGCATTAGAAAACCTAGATACCTATTCTGTGGCTCAGCTGAAAGATTTCTGCCAGAAAATGGGGGTATTTTTTAAGCATGGTGCCAAGAAGGGGGAACTCCAGACCAGTCTAAGGGCTTGGGTGGAGGCACACAAAGAAGGGAAGGAGGAGGATGAAGGGGCAGACCGGGACCCGGTTGTGGAGATAAATGGATTATTCCACTCGGAGGGGGAAAACCTACTCCCAGGACCAGGGTCCTACTCCAGGAAAGGCAGTAGTGTCTCCGGGGGAAGCTTAACCGAAGCAGAGCTCGCTGACAGGAGGGAAAAGAGGCAATTCAAATGGGAGTTGGCTAAGCTGGAGCAGGAGAAGGAAGAGAAGAGGATGGTTCATGAGTTCAGGTTGAAAGAGTTGGAACTCCAGGCCCTACAACGGGGGCCCTCTCCTGTAATGAATGGTGGCAGCGAATCTAAAGAGACAGCCAGGGAGTCCAGACCCTATTTACCAAAAGATCTCATTGCTAGCTTTAGTCAGGGAGATGACATAGCCAAGTGGTTGGCTGCCTATGAGGTGTCCTTAAGAGCCCATGGGGTGCAGGAGAAGCACTGGGGGGTGGTTTGTATAAATACATGCCTCCTGCTGGCCGGGACACCTTGCTGGCCCTGGAACCAGAGGAGCAAACCAACTACCCCATCATGAAGCTAGCATTGGTAAGGAAGTTTGGGCTTACCCCAGAGAGGTACCGTCAGAAATTCAGGGGGAGCCACAAGTTGAGCACCCAGAACTGGGTGGACTTCCTTGACTACGCACGAAAGGCATTGGAGGGCTGGGTCAAGGGCAGTGAGGTGAGGGACTATGAGGGGTTGTATGATCTATTTTTGAAAGAGCACCTCCTCGAGAAATGTTTTCCCGAGCTGCGCCAACACCTGGTGGACAGCAAGCTGACCAATCCCCGGAAGCTTGCAGAGGAGGCGGACATCTGGGCAAGTACCCGGGTGTCCTCAAAGGGGACTGGAGGGGATTCCCAAAAGGCCGGACAGGGCGCCCCTCAGAAGAAGGAGGGGGGAGATAAAAGGAGGGAGTTCTCTAAAGGTCCCCAAAACAATTTCCAAGGAAAGGGAACAGGTTTCACCCCTAAGGTAAACCCGCCCAGAAACCCTAATCCTGGCCAAAGCCAGCAGCCAAGGGTTCTCCACTGTTTTGAGTGTGGTGGTGTTGGACATTATAAGGGGGATGTCAGATGCCCAAAGAGACCACCCCCTCCCACCGGAGGAAAACCACCGGGAGTAGCTAGTGTAGCGCACGGGAGGAGTTGCCCTTAGATAAGGGGGGTGAGTGTGCGGGTGTCACCTTAGTGTCCCTGGGAGAGCGGGAGATGGTTCCAAAGATCCAGGTGCCCCCAAATACTACAAAGTATGGGCAATGGGTCACCATCAATGGCCAGAGAGGGGAGGCTCTGAGAGATACAGGAGCCAGTATGACTATGGTGAGAAGTCAACTGGTGTCTCCAGAGCAGGTGGTTCCCAATGTACTCCACCCCGCCGCGATGGCTGACGGCAGAATGGGCCACTATCCAGTGGCTGAGGTTCCCTTTGAGTGGGAGGGGGTTGCAGGTTCACTTCGAGTTGCCGTAAGCCCTGCCGTGCCAGTTGATTGTCTGCTGGGGAATGACATGGAGCACAACACTTGGAGAGAGGTGGAATACCGGACGCACTCTGCGATGCTGGGTACACCTGACTGGGCCTGTGTGAGCACACGGTCTGCGACTGCCCGGAGAAGGAGTTCGCCTGGGTTGGAGCCTGGAACAATGGCCCAACCCGCTGCCAAAAAGGGACAGACCCGGAGACAGGAAGAGCCTGCTTCGGCTTCCACACCCCATGTGACAGATCGGCCACCTGCGGTGGTGGACCAGGAGTCCGTGGTGGGGGAAGTAGCCTCTCTGGAGGACCTACCCATCCCTGCTGAGTGGCATGTGGAGGGAGGGCCTACCAGAGAGGACTTCTGTAAGGGGCAGAGGGAGTGCCCTACCCTTGAGGGACTGAGGCGTCAGGCTGAAGCCCAGGCAGCAGGTGATGCTACGGGACACCGCCATATTTACTGGGAGGATGGACTCCTCTACAGTGAACCCAAGGTACCCTTACCTGGCTCATCAAGGGCCTTGGTAGTCCCGCAGCAATACCGAGCCTTTCTGCTGGAATTGGCTCATGCAATACCCTTGGCAGGACACTTAGGCCAGGACAAGACCTTTACTCGGCTTGTCCTCCACTTTTACTGGCCTCAGATGAAAGTGGCGTCCAACACTTACTGTCGGACATGTGTATCCTGCCAGGCCAGTGGGAAAACAGGGGTAAAGCTGAAAGCTCCCCTGGAACCACTTCCAGTCGTTAGCATCCCCTTTGAAAAGGTGGGCATCGACATTGTAGGGCCATTGGATCCACCAACAACAGCTGGTCACAGGTTTATCCTGGTTCTGGTGGATCATGCCACACGGTATCCAGAGGCCATTCCTCTGAGGACTGTCACTGCACCTGTGGTGGCTAGGGCCCTGATGGGGATCTTTACCCGAGTGGGATTCCCCAAGGAAGTTGTGTCCGACAGGGGGACCAACTTTATGTCAGCTTACATGCGGGCGATGTGGAAGGAGTGTGGAGTGACTTACCGGTTCACCACTCCTTATCACCCCCAGTCGAATGGACTGGTAGAGAGGTTCAATAAGACCCTGAAGGGCATGATAAGAAGTCTGCCTGAGAGCCTACGGAGAAAATGGGACGTCCTCCTGCCCTGTTTGCTGTTTTCCTACCGAGAAGTGCCGCAGAAGGGAGTGGGCTTCAGCCCTTTTGAACTGTTGTACGGACACCCTGTGCGTGGACCTCTCAGCCTGGTAAAGGATGGATGGGAAAAGTCTCCCAGAAAACCTCCTCAGGATGTGGTGAGCTACATGCTGGCCTTTCGGAGCCAAATGGCAAAGTTGTGGAAGCAAGCTTCTGACAACTTGGAGGCCAGCCAGGCAGTAATGAAGGAATGGTATGACCACAATGCTCACCCGGTGGAGTTGGAGCCTGGCCAGAAAGTGTGGGTGATGGAACCTGGAGAGCTAAGTGCCCTTCAAGATCGTTGGACAGGCCCATTTGAAGTGTTGGAAAAGAAGGCTAAGGCCACTTACTTGGTGGATCTTAAGACCCCTCGACAGCCCCTTCGGGTGCTGCATGCCAATCGCCTCAAACCCCACCATGAGAGGCCAGAGGTCATCCTGATGATGGTGACTGATGGTGCCGAGGAAGCAGAAAGCGAGCCTCTCCCTGATCTCTTCTCGTCCCAAGAGAAGGATGGGTCGGTGGAGGGAGTGATTCTCTCCCTATCCCTAACTCCTGAGCAGCGAAAGGATTGCCGCCAGGTATTGGAGCAGTACTCTTCGTTGTTCTCCCTTGTCCCGGGAAAAACCCACCTCTGTACCCATGATGTGGACACAGGGGACAGCCCACCAGTGAAGTCGAAGACCTACCGGCTGTCCGACAAGGTGAAGGCTAGCATCCATGGAGAGGTTGCCAAGATGCTAGAGCTGGGAGTTATCGAACCTTCCAACAGCCCTTGGTCCAGTCCGGTGGTGCTCGTGCCAAAAGCCGCGCCACCAGGCACCACACCCGAACTGAGGTTCTGTGTGGATTACCGGGGACTGAACTCAGTGACAAAGACTGATGCTCATCCGATCCCTAGGGCGGATGAATTAATTGACCGGCTAGGAGCTGCCCAATATCTAAGTACCTTTGACCTCACTTCAGGGTACTGGCAGATCTCCTTGACAGATGGAGCAAAGGAAAGGTCAGCCTTCTCCACGCCTGAGGGACACTTCCAATTTTGCGTGATGCCCTTTGGGCTCAAAAATGCCCCTGCCACATTTCAGCGGCTGGTGAACCAGGTCCTCTCTGGAATGGAGAGTTTCTCTGCTGCTTACCTGGATGACATTGCTGTCTTCAGTAGCAGTTGGGAGGACCATTTGCAACATTTGCAAGCAGTTCTCCAGGCCCTGAAACAAGCTGGATTGACCATCAAGGCCAGCAAATGTCAGATTGGGCAGGGGTCGGTTGTGTACCTTGGACACTTGGTGGTTAGGGGGTCAGTGCAGCCCCTGCAGGCAAAGATTGAGGCAATCATGGCCTGGGAACCCCCCAAGACACAGACTGAGGTCCGAGCTTTCCTGGGCCTCACAGGCTACTACCGTCGCTTTGTGAAGGGATATGGCACTATTGTAGCGCCCCTCACAGAGCTCACCTCAAAGAAACAACCTCGACGGGTAGTTTGGACGAAAGCTTGTCAGCAAGCTTTTGAGAAACTGAAGCAGGCAATGTGTGCAGCACCGGTCCTGAGGGCCCCAGACTTCTCCAAGGAGTTCATTGTCCAGACAGATGCATCAGAACATGGCATTGGGGCAGTGTTATCGCAACTAAATGAAGAGGGCCTGGATCAGCCTGTGGTCTTCTTATCCAGGAGACTGCTTCCCCGGGAACAGAAGTGGAGTGCAATTGAGAGGGAAGCTTTTGCGGTGGTGTGGGCTCTGAAGAAGCTGCGACCATACCTCTTTGGCTCGCACTTCCTGGTTCAGACTGACCACCGACCCCTTCGTTAGCTGATGCAAATGAAGGGGGAAAATCCCAAGCTGTTGAGGTGGTCCATTTCCCTACAGGGAATGGACTTCCGGGTGGAACATCAGCCTGGAGTGGACCACGCCAATGCAGACGGTCTCTCCAGGTATTTCCGCCTTAGTGATGAGGACTCCCAAGGGGTTGGGTAGTTCTCCCCACTTTCAGCTGGGGGGGACGCATGTTAGACCTGTCTGGCTTTTTGCGTAGTCCCTCCAATTTATTATTTATTTTGTCCCCTTTTTGCCCCTCATACCTTTAATAATTTTTGTGTCCACTAACTTTTTCTAGGTGTTGGTCAAGGGGATAGGTGTTCTTTTCCCCCCTCATAGTTTTTCACCTCAGGCCTAGAGGCCTGTTCTGACAGGAAAATAGTTGGAGTCACAAAATGGTGGCTACTAACTGTCCTAACTGCCAAACCCAGAACCTGTCCCATAGAGTAGAATAGGGCGTTCCAGAACCTTCTGGTCCCTTCTGGACTCCTGAGGGTCAGCCTATAAAAGGCGGAATGCTGGACAGCCATTTTGTCTAACCAGAGTGAGTCAGCTAGAGGACAGGCTGTAGCAAAAGGTGGGGGTAGGATAGTCAGAGGGTTGCCTTACTGATTCACCACCCTTCCTCCCTTGGGTTATTTGTCCTGACCCTGCTGTTTTGGATGGCTGGAGACCCTGGGCGCCTGACCAACCCTTAGCTTAGACATAGCGGGGTGTCAAAAGGAGAAGGAGACTGCAGCGCTGCGGAGCGCAGTCCTCTGCCCAGTGAGGGAGACCTTTGAAAGGGTGCACTTCATCCCCAATCCCTGCCAGCACCAAGGGTTAAGAAGTCTCTGAAGGATAGAGATTGGGAGCTGACCTGTGAAGAGATATAGCTCTAGGTTCCATCGCCTTAGGTGTAAAGCAGACTTTGGCCAGTGTGTCCCTGTGGGACCTTACCTAAAACGCAGGCGACAAGACTCTACTTCCTCTCAGGAAACAGAGGAAGGAAAGGGGTGCCGGTTCTTATGAAGCGGCGCTGATCTCGCCGTGTACAGGACCCCGGGGGCACCGGCCGCGTTGTGGTGGATGTGCCATTGTTTTGAAGGTATTTGAGCGCTATCGCGCATGCCCCCAGCGTTCCCACTTCCACAGTTCAGGAAGGGCCTAGGATCGAGCAGGCCCGAGAGAGAAGCGTCTCGCCCTCGGAAGTTAGCGCGTGAGAGCAGCGTCTCACCATCGGAGCCAGCGAGGTGAGAGGCGGGGACAGCGCGGGCGCCTCGCGCATGCCTGAAGGTGTAGTGTTCCCCTGATCAGAGCTGAGGAGGAGCGCCAGAAACCCTTCGGCGGCTGAAAGCATGTGGTGTCACCTCTTCCCTGCTCGAGCGCCTCCTGAAGGAGCTGGCGTGAGCGGGAAGGGAAACCTGAGGAGCCTGATAGCGGCAGGGGAATTCTGATTACTCTGTCCTTCTCCGCTCGTGAGCCTTACAGAGCAGTTGGCTCGAGCGGGGTGGGAAAGGCTGAGGGGCCCTGGAAGCTGGTGAGCTTTGCCAGCGCTTGGTTCCTTTGACTTGCCAGGTGGTTACCCCCCCATCTCCTGGTGTACCAAGACTTCAACCGCCAGATCTTCTACAAGTAAGGAGGTGATCTGCAAGGGGAAAGTGGCGCTAGAGCCCATAAAGGAGTAACTCAGACACTGGTCGTTTCCTCCACTGTATGATACAAGGTGGGGAGTAGCTTGAGGGAACCAACTGCGAATAGAGGGCTGAAGGAATCTGCTGGTTAAGTAAAGGCATAAGTTCCTCATAGAGTTTGCTGATGTCTAAGTAAACTTCAGGTTTAACTGAAATTCCTCATTGTACGTGTACCTGGTTGGTGAGGTAATGGTGCTGATGAGAAGAGTTTAGGGCACCTCATTGAAGTCAAATCTGGTCAATGTTGGTGTCTGAGTAAATGTATTATTGATGATAATTACTGAAATAAGTTAGCAGCTCTGAAAGTAGGACTACTGATTTCAAGACATCTAAATGTAATGTGCTGATAAGTTCATAGAACTGTGTGTTGACATTATTTGGCAATTTTAAAAGTACTGTTTCTTCTCCTGACAGAATGTATTATATTGAACTGTGAATTCTAGAACCAAGAGAGCAAAGATATTATTTTTATAAACAAGTACTTATTTTTCCAACATTGGTGTAGTGTCCTTTTTATGTGTTATTGCGTGGAATTACTGCTGGGTGGTTTGCAACCTTCACACTTGTGCCTCTAGTATTGTGTCTTACCCTAGGCCAGGCTACCCTAGGTGACCTGACATCCCAGGTTCCAACAGTGTGTTACTACGGTGCACTTCTAAATGTGATTAATGCCAAATGTCATGCTCTAATGTTTTATGCCTAAAAGTGATGCTGACATTATACGTCTATGTTGCTTGTGATAATGCTGAGTTTTTATTTTACCAGTAGCTACTAATTATGTTATCACTTGTGCTTTCTGATGGTTCTGACCGTGGCCCGATTGGCCGGTCATGTAAATCCCCTGTGAAATATTACCTAGTGCCAGGTGGCAAAGTGTACATTTGTGATTATGATCCTAATGTGTATTGTGATAATACAAAGGCTATTTTTTTATATAACCTTGTCGCTTGTGTGGAGTTTCTTTTGTAGTGTGCCTAGTGTGTTGCTGCTGTTGTATGTGTGTTGCACAAACGCTTTACACATGGCCTCTGGCATAATCTTGACTGCTCGTGCCAAGCTACCAAGGGGGTGAGCAGGGGTTATCTTCAGCGTGTAACTCCCTTGTCCTGACTAGAGTGGTACTTTCTGCCTGGCTTAGGTGCAAGCCCTAGCCAACCAGAAAGCCCATTTGTAACACACAGTATGGCAAGCATTACACCATTGTGCCACGGATGCCCACAAAAGGGTATGCACCTGTTACAACGCATTCGTTACTCCGCACTACCATTACAACGCGACTTTTATAACGCATACCATTACAACGCATTGCGCTGGGGGGCGCTATAGGATAGGGAATGGTATAATTTACTATCCAACACCTTCCCTAGGGTCCACGGGGACTGGAGTTAGAATAGTAAATTATACTTACCACTATCCAGCACCCCAAAGCGCTATGCGTTGTAATGGTATGCGTTGTAATGGTCGCGTTGTAATGGTAGGTAGTTGTAACGGTATGCGGAGTAACGTCATACATCCCCACAAAAGGGTAGGAGTTATCACCATTATGCCAGCATGAGCACTATTCCCTGATTGTAAAATATTGTGCAGGGGATGACCACAATATTCCAAGAGTTCCCACCATATTGCAGCGACCGCCATTATGCTATAGGTAGGCATCACTGTATTGTGCATGTTTACAATATGCCAGGAATAACCACTCTTTTGTCAGGAACAACATTATCCCAAAGATAGACACCGCTATACCATGGATGCCCACAATCTGTTTGGAATTGCAACATTATGGCAGGGCCATCATTGCGCCAGATGCAGTATTTTACCAGTAGTGGACATCATGTCATGGAGGCCCACAATTTGCCAAGAAATACCATCAGTATACAAGGGCCATCATTTACACGGGGTAGGCAGTGGGCATCATTTCATGGATGCCAAGTTGCCACGAATTACCACTTTGTGGAAGAGCCAGCATTTTACTAGGGTTGGCAGTGGGCAAAACGCTCATACAAACTCCTCCCTATGCGCACACACACACATATACACACAAACTCACAGACACTCACCAACATGGACTTTACACATACACACATACACACGCACACACACACACACAAACATAACATACCTATTATTATGACAACTGGCTACTGACGGTAATGAAGTGTGTAATTGCTATTCTGTATCCATGCACGCTTTGATAGTAGGGTAGTGTATAAAGTGGACCGAGGCAAATCTAACTGCGCTTTTAGTTTTTGATACACTCACTTAAAAGTACTTACACACACAACTGCACCCGGTCGTTACAAAGCACCGGTCATCATAAAGAAACTGTTTGTCTGGTTCTGACAAAGTTAACGCATGCTGTGAGGACCAACCAGTCCACACAGCATGGACTACACGTGTCCACAGGCTGCAATGTCCCTCAAGAAACACCATGGTCAGCTATTGCACGTGTGTGGCAAGGAAGCCTGACCCTCGCAAGTTTTTATCCACACCTCGTAAAGTGTAAAAAAGAGAGGCAAAACTGGATTTTTCTGAATGTCACTAAAACTGACTAAACGCACATGCATAAGTAGAGACACTTACCAAAAAATTAATATGCAATGTTACTGGGTCTACTAGTTTTTAATATGAATATACAATCTTACTTCCATTCTAAGATCCTTTTCTTTCCATTGTCCCATCTTGCTGCTTCCAAGTAAGGTGTCAGTCATCATATCTGATGACTCACAGTGTACTTGGGAGGGGCGAGGAGGATTTTTTTTAAGCTGTACAAAACTCACTTCCTCAAACCATAGACAGCCTCGCTAGATTGATCTTAAATTTTCATACAGCAGAGTCATCATCACAAGAGTCAGGCCTGAAACAGCAGTCGTCATAATGCTGTAACAATGATTAGTCAATACAGAGGATGGCATGCCTCCAACAGTCATGAAAATAAGCTTTTACAGGAAGTACTGAGAAAACATCAGCTTTAAGCCTATTGAACTCAACATGAATTGCAGTCGTTTTGGGCTAAATAATTAGCTTTGCAATTTTCTGGATTTATGCACACTTTTTTTATCCAATGCAAGCTTTTTAATTTTGGATAAACCAACTCAAATCCCACAACGTCCGCCCCACTCCGAAAAAAGAAAGATGCAATTTTAATAAAAAAATAAATGCTATTTTGTCTTTAAATACTGTTTATTTTTAGCTAAATACAACTATCAGCCATACATGGACAGATGTGGAGTAACATGCATATGTATGTACCACCATCACAGGAAAATAATATCTGGCCCATGCAAAGTATTTCGAATCATGACTATATTAGGTGTGGGGATCATCATGCGGGATCCTCCCCACTATTCCTAGAATTACCACCAAAGGTGCATACCATAAGGGGGTGTTAACCTGAGTTAACATGAGTTACTGGAATTACTATATATGGCAAGTCACATTTCTGTTCAGTGAGGTGGAGCCTGATTAGTCCATGTCAACAGAGGCTGCCAATTGTTTGGCAGTGATTCATTGGTCCACACGGGATTATCTTTTAAAGTCCATGAGGTTAATTCATTTCTGAAGAGGCTGAATATGATCTCCAAAGGCAAGACAGCCTTATTACAAACTGGCTTTCAGGTTGGCATACGTATGGACCTTGTCCAAGCAGGAAACACAGTCCTAGTCAGGGTAAGTCACAAACACACCCTAAATTAACTTGTGCTCACTTTCTGGTAACTTGGCACAGAGCAGTCAGGCTTAACTTAAGAGGCAATGTGTAAAGTATTTATGCAACACTTTGAACAGTAAATCAGTGAAAACACCACACAAAAACATTGCACACCAGGGTAGTAAAATAGAACTCAATTTAATAAATAATACAAGACCAAAACAACAAAAAGCCAATGACTAGAACTTGAGATATGAATTTTTAAAAGAACAAATTGTAAAATAGCGCTTACAACTAGGGGCCCGAAGTAGGTAATTCTTATTTACCACTTCTTAAATACCGAATTTTACCGATTCGGTATTTAAGAAGTGGTAAATATGAAGGGGGAGATGTAGGTATTTCCAGATGTGTAAATACCGAATCTTTAAGATTCGGTATTTACCGAATCTGGAAATACCGAATCGGTATTTCCTATTGATTCCTATGGGCTGTGAAGCCCATAGGAATCAATGGGCAATACCGATTCTGTAATTACAGAATCGGTAAATACCGAATTTCTCAAGGGTGCAGGGGGTGTCACTTTGACACCCTCTGGCCCCCCCAAAACAGGCTCGGGTGCCATGTGGCAGGCATACATGCCCCAAGGGCAGGTGTGCCTGTCATATGGCAGAGGTGTGCATGCACACATGTGCATGCACACCGGAATCGGTATTTTACCATCAAATTGGATTTGATGGTAAAATACCGATTTTGTAAGGCTTGTGAGACTCAGAAGAGTCCCACCTAAATCTCACATTTACCGAATCGGTAAAAATACCGATTCGGTATTTTACAGAATCGGTAAATTTACCGATCAATGGGCAATACCGATTCTGTAATTACAGAATCGGTAAATACCGAATTTCTCAAGGGTGCAGGGGGTGTCACTTTGACACCCTCTGGCCCCCCCAAAACAGGCTCGGGTGCCATGTGGCAGGCATACATGCCCCAAGGGCAGGTGTGCCTGTCATATGGCAGAGGTGTGCATGCACACATGTGCATGCACACCGGAATCGGTATTTTACCATCAAATTGGATTTGATGGTAAAATACCGATTTTGTAAGGCTTGTGAGACTCAGAAGAGTCCCACCTAAATCTCACATTTACCGAATCGGTAAAAATACCGATTCGGTATTTTACAGAATCGGTAAATTTACCGATCGGTAAATTTACCGATTCTGTAAAATTAAGGGCCCTACATACCATTCCTGAAATACCGGTCGGTAACGGCCGAAAATACCGATTTTCGGCCGTTACCGACCGACCTACATCTGGCCCTAAATGCTTTTTTGGGATATCTGGTCGCGCTGGACCAGGGCAAAGTGAAAAGTTCAGGCCGACCATGATGAAACATGGGCCGGACACAGGGACTCCCTTATGCCCACTGAAGAAAAGTACCTTGATCCTGGTCATTTGGCCAAGATGCATGGTGCTGCCGAAGCGATGCGTCGGAGTCTATCTCACAGTAGAGTGAGGTGGGTTGATTTTCCCCATGCAAAGACGCCAATGCATTGGTTCTGATGGCGATGTGCTGGTTCTGAAGGTGATGCATTGGTTCTGCTCCTGTAGCAGAGGATAAGTCAATTCTGAGGGTGATGAGCTGGTTCCGAAGGAGATGCACCGGGTCTGCTCCACGCAAAGGTGAAGATGCGCCAGGTTCGATCCACGCAACAATGACAATGCGCTGTTTCCAATACAGATGAGTGGGTTGGCTGAAGAATCACCTAAGGCTTCACTTCCAAGGGTCCAGGACTAGGTTGGCAACCCTTGGCAGGGCAGACTCACAGATGGCAGAGTCCAGGTGCAGATGCAGGTAGTTGGAAGTCTTGTATGTCCCTGAGACTTCAATCAGGAGGCAAGCCAACGAGCCCTTGGAGTCACTCTGGGTTCAAGTGATGCAGGTCTAGTCCATTTTACACAGGCAGGGGAGCAGCACACAGGAGGGCAGCACACAGGAGGGCAGCACAGCATGGCAGGAGTCCAGCAAGACAGCAGTCCAGCACAGTGGCAGTCCTTCAGCAGCACAGCAGTCCGTCTTCCTGGTCGAGTCTTCACAGGTACAGAAGTTTACTGAGTTAGTGGTGCCAGAGGTCCAGTACATCTACCTAGTTGTGCCTTTGTACTAGGGAGACTTCAAAGAAAGGTTTTTGAAGTGAACAGAGGTCCTCCCTTCCTGCCCTGGCTCCAGACTCACTACACCAGGGTATGCAGCCAATTGTGAGGCGACAGGACACAGCCTATTCAAGTGTTCCTGTGAAGCTGTGTCCAGCTCCTCCCTCCCATCCTGCCCAGGATGGCCCTTTGGGATGTGGATAGACCGTAAAGTCACCCCTCAGCTCCATTTGTGTGTGGCTGTCTAGAGGGAATGCACAAAGCCCAGCTGACATCCGCTCCAAATGTATATTTAGAGACTGCCAGCAGGCACAAAATGGCTAAAGTGAGAAAATGCCAACTTTCTTAAAGTGAGAAAATGGAGCCTCGATAAGGTCACCAAACCAACTGCACTGCCATGTCCGTACATGAATCAACAAAGTCCAAAATCTTTAGTCAGTTTATTCCACTTCAAATCTTCATTTTTGTCAACTTTTTCCATCTTGTCGTTTTACACTTTATTTTTTCAAAAATAATTTTTCAAAAATGATCCTCTCCGGTATTACACAGTAGCACGAGGGAGTTCATGTGTCCCGATGCTTGTTATAAAATACCCAATGCATTTCGGGATATTTACCTTCATCAGGGGTATCTAGAATGCAAAGATTTATAAAAAACCATTAATATAATTGATATGACCGTTAACTAGTCAGACAAAACTGATACCACTACACACTCTGTGAACGTGAAGCCTTATGCATTTACAATGATGGCTCACTACATGCAAACTGTGAAATGCTTTGCCAAACAAAATGCTATGGCCTATTAACCCCTTGGTTTAAAATAATCCTCATTACCACTGATCCCCACAATAATCGTAACCCCCCTTTATATTAGTTGCAAAACAAAACATCCAAAGTGCCCTATACCCAGTCCATGAAAAAACTACTGAAACCCCATGTTTACAGGTAAACCCCTTCATTCAGGGAGGACAGCCCAGTCTAACTAGGACCATGAACCTCATTACAAACAATCCGCACAATGTTTATAAGGCCTCCATATTTATGTAGAAAAACAAAACCTCTGCAGTGCCCTCTGCCCAGTGCTTGAGAAAACAACTGAAACCCCATGTTTTCTGGTAAATCTTTTTTTATCACAAGTTGTTAGGTTTAACCCCTCCAACTGTATCTCTATTAGCGAGAAGATATCTTTGAATTCCTTCCTCCAAATCCTTTTCTTCAAAGCCGGTGGTATCAAGCTTGCAAGCCCTGTGGCCCTGGTGGTCAATGACGCCGGCCCCGGGGAAGGCCGTGCATAGGGTTCTGGTGCTGGTGCTGCTGGAATAGGGTTGCTGCCTGCCCCAATGCTACCACTGGTGACCTGTCAGTGCCGCTCGGCGTGCTGACCCTGGGTCAAGTAAATGCCATGGCAATCCTGAAGGCTCTTCCTCGTCTGTGTCCTCTACTGCCATTGCTCCCCCTGTGTTCGCCTGCCTCCCCCTACTGGGTGACTTGCCCCTTGCAAACCCCTGTTTAGAAACATTGGTGCCATTGCTTTTAAACATTCTACTAGTATCGCGCTTATATGCTCACCCGCTACTGGTGTGTCCATGTCCCCTTTGCTAGGTCCAGCCGCCGCCGTGGAAGGTCCAGGTGGCCGGGCCGTCTTCGGGGTTGTTCTCTTGTGGGTCGTCGCCTCCGCGAATTTGGCTGCCACTTTCCTTTGTCTCTTGCTCGGCGGTGCGCTGGCTTTCTCTTGCCTTTGGTTGCTTGGTCCTTCTCCACCATTCCCCAAAAGGTGGGGTTGCAGCCAGTCACTCCCATGTATGTCTGATGCCGCCCTGATTCTTTGGAGCAGGTCATTCAGTTCCTCCTGTTGCTCCCTGCCTCTTCCTCTTTTCGCCATCTCTGCCCTCGGACCCTTGTCATGTTTGCCTTCTGGCCTCTGTCTTTTGTGAGGGGGAGGCGGCTGGCGCTGGTTATACCCTAATTGGCCCCGCTGTGCCTCACGCGTGATGTCCGCTTTCCTCAGTGCTGGCAGGGTGCTGCGGCCCAGTATTTACACCAAAGTAGGTCTTTTTATGCGGGGTGCTGCCGCTGGTTATGCACCAAGTGGGCCTTGTTGTGCTGCTCTTCGCTGTCCCCTGGGGCTGGCGGGGTGCTGCTGCTTAATACTTGTCCCAGATGAAGTCCTCCTGGCGGGGTGCTGCTGTCGGTTATGCACCAACTGGGCCCCACAATGCTGGAATTCTGATGTCTGGCTTATTATAATCCACCTGGTGGGGTGCTGCCGCCTAGCTTCCTGCTCGTTTGCCCCCCAGGTGTAGTAGTTGCCCGATTGTGGCACCTGCTTTCTGCTCTACTCGCTCCTTTGTGAGTTAATGTGCGTGTGTCTTTAATACTTTGCCCTTGGCCTCAGGCGTTACTACCACGCATGCGCGGCCCGCCCCTCCCCTGTCTGCTCGTACCAGGGATGCCGCCGCCGGTGCGTGGGCTGATGCGGGCGGGCTGCGCGGCGGTCGGTGTTGCTCCGCCTGGGCTTCTTCACTGCTGCTGCTGGGTGGGCTCCGGTCACACCGCCGCTCGCCTTCCCGCTGTTCCCGTGCCGCAGAATGTCGATGCCGGGTGGGCTCCGGTCACAGCACCACTCACCTTCCCGCTATCCCCGCGTCGCAGACTTCGATGCCGGGTGGGCTCCGGTCACAGCGCCGCTCACCTTCCAGCTAATTCCACGTCGCAGACTTCGATGCCGGCTGGGCTCCGGTCATAGCGGCGCGGCTCCGGTCCAGGGTGCGGCACCGCCTTGCCTGCAGGGAGGTGTCCGGTCCTCGTCCGATGTCGGGTGAGCTCCGCAGGGCGCAGTACCGACACCTCCTTCCTGGCCTAGCGTCCTGTTCACCGGATGGGCTCCGTACAGGCGAGGGAGCTAACACTCCACCGCAAGCCACTGGGGGACAGCACTTCAAGCAGACGACAATGGCTCCCTTCTCTGCTCTCCAGGTACTCTGCTCCCAAAAAGATTTCCAAAGATTTCCGTCGAGTTGCGGCTCCCCCCGCTCCAGCCGTGAACATGAAGCTCACCTGGGGGAGCAGCCTTATATCTCCCCCTTTCTTTGTTTCCTCCCTGTCCCCCTTGCCGGGCTGGCCCTCATTGGGGGGTTTGAAAATGGTGTAGCCCCCCCCCCCATTGGCCGTGTGCCGGGCTGCTCTGGGGGGGGGGGGTGTTCAAGGCTGGGTTGCTTTCGCGCCCTTTGCTTTCTGCGTGCCAAAACCGGTGCAGACTGGCTGTTGCTGGGGGCACGGCGACCGTTATGGCACCGGGTCTTGAGCCCCCTTCATGGGCAGCCTTTGCGAGATCAGAACAAGTTCCCAGTGCTACTGATGTTTGATTTTAATTGCCAGTTTAAACACTTTTTAATTCTTTCTGTATTCAGTCATCCAATTTCAACAGTTTGTGCAATCTCACCAGAGGATGGAAATATCATAATATGCAAATCAGAAATTGTAGAATGCACTCAATATTAATCCACTGGCAACACCCACCTCAAATTAAGCACTGGTAGTATGGTGCAAGACCAGAAATCTGTTCACAGCTAGGTGACTGGTTCTGAATGAGAGATGAGATTATTTCAAGAAATTCTACCCACCACTATTTGTTTTCCTGACTGAGTGGGTTAGTGCAACTCCACAAACAACACCTCCACTGGTCTAAACAACAAGCATTGGTAACGCCAACGCACCGATTGGATTTGCCAAAGCTATACAGCAGTAGCAAAAACAGCAAAATGTTTTTTGCCAGTGCTGTGCACCATAGCAAACAGAAAACTGCACTATGGGGACATGATGCAATTTTCTATTAATATTGCGATCTCACATTATCCGCTCATGTGGAATCATAAACATCGCATTAGAAGAAAATCTGAGTTTAAATGACGTAACGAGAGTGCAACTAAATGAGTGCAACAATGCGTAGGCACTATATAAAACGGTCAATCAAAATAAACATTATAAAATAGGTGAACATTGGTTTTCTATGTTACTGTTATTTTAGTTGGGGCCTTCATGTCGTCACTGTTCAGGGAATTGCTACTATGGATACCAAAAACATCCCAAAAACGCACACGCTAACACATCATCCAAGTTATAATGGCAAGTTTGGGGATTGGGTGTAGCCTTACGGCTAGAGCGGACGACCTCGAGGCTGGGGAACCGGGTTCAAGTCTTGCCAGGGGCGCTCAACTTCTTGTTTTTCCGGGCAAATCACTTAATCACCCCCACCTAACAAAAATGGATGCGTCCGTCTGCCATGAAACTGGTGCTCATGTAAAGCAATCTGATACCGATACCTTCGGGTCAAGTTTGCGCTACATAAAACTAAAAAAAAAATCTAATCTCAGACATGCATGCATTAGAATAAACTAAACGAAAGCTCTCCATACAATATAACAACTGCCAAGGATAGGATATTGACACTCTTCTTAAGATGTTTGCAGGTGAGAGCAAAGCGTGACTTTCACAAGTATAGTTTTATGAAGATCCCGATTTAGCCCTCCGTAATTCTTTCACTATTCACCGTATAGTCACATAGTTGTTGCACGTCATGTTTTTCACACGAACATGATAAAGTGACAAAATCTTCACCCTTCCTGCACAAAAGCAATTCCGAGAGGCTGTTTCTTCTTTCTATGTATGCTGCAGAATGCAGCACTCATGGAAAGAGGGATAAAACAAGGAGACGTAAACAGATTTCTCCTCGTTATGTCTGCTTTTTGGAGGCAAAAGGTTTTGGCGCTGCCTGGGTTTACGTGATTAAGTAAATCTGGGACAGCGTCAAAATCCATGGGTGTTGCATGGGAAAAACCACTGCAGTACTCATGAAAAGCCTTCACTGGAGCAGAGTAATGCAAGGCAGCAACTTGCTCTTCATTGGCTTACTCCATACCTATGAGGCCATTCAAAGCAGCTTGCGTGGCCTCATAGATATGATAGAAAGGCTTGTGCCTCAGGAGCATCAAAAAAAGTGACGCGCCGTCGGCTTAAGCCTCTTATAAACAAACCCCACAGGATGTTGAGCTGCGCAGGCACTCAAACCTGATTCCCCAGTTCCAAATTTGGAATCTCTGTTTGTAGCACCACATTCTCTCTCTTTGTGGTAAAAGAATCTGACTTACCAACGGATGCATTTTTTCACTTAAAGTAAGGGGACAACCATATAGGCAAAAATGAGTCATTTCTTGAAGTGACAAAATGACATACTCTATACCTATTGACACTTTACTCGGTTCACTCATAACTCATATAGCTGGTTATTGCGTCAATGGATTCTAAAAAAGTGATGATGCCAAATCTATTGGGAGCTCTAACCCATGCGAAAACTGTGCTGCTTTTTAGTACGTGGGCATCGTGCTGTAATTACAAATGGGGATTTGCAATCTTAAATCATGCAGTTTGCACACCTAAACTCCGGTCGGGAGGGGGGGCCAGTCCGCCCTGGGCCCATCCCAGGGTGCCTGGCTGCGTACCGCATATGGCTGTCTGTGGTTCCCACCGCCTGCCTGCGCGCATGTGCCTCGGGCGCCCACCTCCACGGTCAGTTTCCCTCCAGATCTGACCCGGGGAAAGAGGGTTTGCGCTGCCAGGATGCCAGGCCGCACTCTCACAAGGGCCTGGCCTTCCCCGGCGACTCCCTTCGACGTTTCAGCGTTTTTTCCAAATACGACCTCAGATCAGAAGTGGCGACCCGCTGAATTTAAGCATATTGCTAAGCGGAGGAAAAGAAACTAACCAGGATTCCCCCAGTAACGGTGAGTGAAGAGTAAAGAGCCCAGCACCGAATCCCCACCTGGCGGCGGGGCGCGGGAATTGTGGCGTACAGAAGACCGGCTCCCCGGCGTCTCTCAGTGGTCCCAAGTCCTTCTGATCGAGGCTCACCCCGTGTACATTGTGAGGCCAGTAGCGGCCCGCAGATTGGGTTTTCTCAGAGTCAGGTTGCATGGTAATGCAGCCCACAGTGGGTGATAAACTCTATCTAAGGCTAAATACGGGTGCGAGACTGATAGCCAACAAATACTGTAAGGGAAAGTTATAAAGAACTTTAAAGAGAGACTTCAAGAGGACGTGAAACCGTCGAGAGGTAAACGGGTGGGGTCCATGCTGTCTGTCCGGAGGATTCTACATGCCGGGAAGGTCAGTGGCCCGGGAGTTCCAGATCCCCTCTGCGGAATGGCGCCTGGGCCCTACCTGGCCCCTGCAGGGCGCATTCCTCTGCGGCGGTGCGCCGCAACCGGCTCTGGGTTGGATGGGAAGGCTTTGGGGTGGCAGGTTGCCCTCAGCTCTGGTGGAGGGTGCTATAGCCCCCCTGGCAGTAGCTTTGACATGTCCACGGGGCCAAGGGAGATTCAAGCGCCTCCGTGCCCTCCCTCATGCACCCGCCCCTGGCCACCCCTTAGGGCGCACCGGGGCTGGTAAGGGCGGTTGGGCCCCCTGCTCCAGGCGCGACTGTTGACTGGGTGGACTGTGCTCAGTGCGCCCCAACCATGTCACCTTGCCAGGCGGGCAGGCCCACGCCGGGTGCCAGGGGTCTGTTGTGATGTCCGTTACCCACCTCACCTGCCTTGAAACATGGACCAAGGAGTGTAACATGTGTGCGAGTCGGAGGGCCGAGTGAAACCCTGTGGTGCAATGAAGGTGAGGGCCGGCACGCGCTGGCTGAGGTGGGATCCCTCCACGCTTACCAGCGGCGGGTGCACTGCCGGCCCCTCTCACCTGCTCGTCTGGGAGGTAGAGCATGAGCATATGTGATAGGGCCGAAAGATGGTGAACTATGTCTGGGCAGGGTGAAGCCAGAAGAAACTCTGGTGGAGGTTCGTAGCAGTCCTGAAGTGCAAATCAGTCGTCCAACCTGGATACAGGGGCGAAAGACTAATCGAATCATTTAGTAGCTGGTTTGTTGTAAACGTATCTAGGACCCTAACTAAATATTCCCGATTCATGCCCTTATGTGGTTATAACAAATAATATCCTTATAAAGGCATAAGAATCACATCCATATTTAGTCATAGCCAATGCAGTCCAAATACGGCAAGGCTACTCCCATAGACTCCTAGAAAGTACAACGCAATCTTTAAACAAACCAAGCCTCCAGCAGCCCGGGAATTCCCCCTGCTTTTGTTTTGATTTGTGCAAGAACTCCTGGAGTCCTGAAAGAACTGTCAGATCTTAGTGATGTCTTATGTCCAACCTTACGTCAAACATGGCACCTTTCAGGTATAAATATACCAACGTTGCCTTAAGCAAACACACGGTGGTTTGGAGCAGAACGGCTATCTACTTGCCCGAAGCCCAGCTGATGCGAGTGCTGAAGGAGGCCGACCCTCCCATTTGACGCACTGAAAGAGACGCTGTCTTTTCTCCTGCCGAGAAATCCAGCTCCAGTGTTTCCAGTCACCCTTGCGGGTTTCTGGGAGATCGAGTCCTGAGAAAGAGATACAAGACCTCCTTCATTCTATAACCAAGGTACGGAGCGGATTAGATCCTCAGAGAATTCTTGATTCAGATTCTTGGCAAAACTATCTTAACGCACTTACTCCTTCCCACGTATTAGGCTTAGGTCAGGTACACCGGGATAGGCGTATTTTAGAAACACCAGTTGAGCACGTTTAGTCAACTTTTATCATTGTATGTATTTTATCCGTTTTAAGTATCATATGGCTCAGAAACCATATAAATGCTTTTACAGTATTATTTCATAATACTCCTTTTACTGTACGCACTTTACTTTATGACAAGTATTGCAATTGTGGCAATTCACTTCTCTTGCACGAGAAAGAGGACTGCTCAATAAATAACAACTTTTATTGAAAACGTCCATCTCTCTATTTCTCTGCACTCTGGTGAAACTAAGCATGCACGATTGACTGAGTGAAAGAGCTGTCTATTGTTTTCACACTACTCTGGAGATATACTCCTTATTCTGGAGGGAGCAAAGTTGTCATGTTAATGCGGTTGTCAGATGCTAATCCCTTCTTGTCTATTCAGGAAAGTTAACTCCTTCCTGTTTACTCGAGAAAGTTTCTAGTGACCTCTGAGCTAGCTGGCATTCATAATTAAGTCTAACATATTCAATAGAGACCTAGTCAACCTCAGTCCTACGTCTAAACTATCGTTTATGTTATTCCAATGCGCAGAGCCTATTGGGAATATAGGAATTACACTACATGGAGCCCAACGTTTGGTAAGGCGATAATCTAACGCTAGATACTAGAGTAATTCAGTCGTGCTTTTCACACAGACCCCTTTTTCCCGTAAAAACTCCAAAAGACGTCTGGAGTGGGTGAAAGGTTAATATCCGCGGGAACTTAGTAGGATGAGAATCCTATGTATTAGTTTTTGGTTTAGTCAACGTTGAAGGATACAATGTTCCAAAATATTGTGCACCTAATCTTTGTTTCCTTGAAACTTGCTCTGCAAACAAAACTTTCGGTCAGAAAAATGGGGGAAATTGAGGATGAAAGAGAGAGAGCTAGAATAGCAGCTCAACTTTTAGCGCATGACACAAGTCTCCAAAATGAAGACCCGAATGTTATAATCATTCCGGTAAATGTAAGAAGAACTATAACTCTTAAACTTATAGAAAATGGACTATCACCAAGAGGTGGTACAGTCATATTTGTGATAGAGGCCCATGAATATCGGCAGACAGAGGTATTCTATTCATGGATACATTTTCCAGCAGCACACGCTGTGACACAAGATTTCCACTATTACAAAATAGAGGAACCTCCAACGGAATATGCTCCTTTCGAGGACGTTGAAATTCCACTAACATACGAAGAGCACCTGCTCTGGTTTAATGGCGCCCTAAAAACTCAAAATCACATCACCAGGCTCGGTCCACTAGGTAGACCAGGAGCATCATGGCCGGTTCTAGCCAGCTATACACCACATCCTGACAGTGAAAAAATGTCCAGCGAAGAACTTTTTGTTAGGCTAAAAGAATTAACAAAAGCATATAGAGAATTAGTTCAATTAACACTTGACGGTACTACCTGCCGCCAAAAATTGAAAGAAACAGATATAGCAGAACAACCTTTTGAACTTGCCAGAATAATTGAAAAATCCTACGAAGAATTAGGTAGAGATAGTTTAGGTGGAAAACCACTAAAATCACAACTAACTGAAAATCCTGAAAAAACATTTATCAAAAATAATCTCAATACTCCAAAAAAGAGGTGGGAAGGTAATAAACAAACCACTCCCAGAGAAAAACAGTTTCAGTCCAGAGGAAGGTCTCCTCAACGGAGAGATAGATCTCCAGAATGAGGAAGCAAGTCTCCCAACAGGGAGCACTCTGAAAAAAGATACAGCCTTAGAGATAGGGATAAATTAAGAAAACCTGATAGATATCAAGATATTGATACAGGTCCCTCTCGATCTTTTCAGACTTCCTCACAGAAATTGGAAAGAAGAGGACGGTCAGAACACAAAGAAGAGCACGCCAAGTCCAAAGACAAGGAACCTGCTCATCAAAGTAAAAAATTACAATTTCCAAAAAAGAAGGTAGCTAGTATTAAAATATTAAAATAAAACATGCCGAGGATTCTGAGGACACAACTGAAAAACGGAGAATGGGCCCAGACAATGCTAGACAGCGCAGCAGAAGTGATCATAGCTCGCAAGATCCTGATGAATCTTCTGGAGACAGTGGACACGAAAGAATACATTCAAGTCGAAACTGCAGACACCAGAGTTAGCATACCCCATAAATTATATGAAATAACATTACGCATAGAGGGGGACAAAACTAGGGAAATAAAGGGTCTCTTTTGGGATAACCTTTCGAAAGGCTATGATATCCTTCTAGCAGAGAAAGACTGGCCACCAGAGTTTGTCAGGGAGTGCCCACATGGCTAAGAAATGATTATGCCTGCCTTCTCAAATCAAATTCCAATTCATAACAAATACACATTTGCAAAAAAATGGGCAATTGCCCAAGCCCCTGCATTATATAAAAATCATGTAGGATGGGATGAGGATTCTCCTCACTATAAAATTCAGTTAAAAAATCAACCTACTGCACAAAGGCAGTATCATGTTAAGCAAGAAGCTAAAAAACAAGTCAGGGAGATCCTAGATCAACTTGAATATCAGGGGGTGATTGAAACATGCACCTCACAAATGAACAATCCTTTGTTTCCTGTCTCCAAGCCAGACGATACATATCGTCTAGTTTTGGACTAAAGACACTTAAACTCTTGTTGAAAAACTTTTGCAGTACAAAACTCACACAGTGCAGCACTAATGAATAACATTGTGCGCAAAAAATATAAAACAACAATAGATATCTCAAATGGCTTCTTTTGTCAAAACATAGCACCAGAAAGCAGGTATTTGACCGCTTTCTCCTGTATGGGGGCACAAAACTATTTTGTCAACTCCCACAGGGATTCAAGAACAGCCCAGGATTATTCTCAGCCAGGGTAACAGAGTTACTATAAATGTATGATGATGAGGCATTATCATATGTCGATGACATCTATCTTATAGACGACGACCTGGAGACACACTTGAAAAGAGTGAACACCATCATACTTGGGTTCGCATTTGAAGGGTTTAAATTCAACTTTAAAAAGTCACGAATTGCCCATCTAACTGTCCTGTTTTTAGGATATGAATTATCAAGTGAAGGCAAAAGCCTAGCAGACAACTTCTTAGAGAAGTGTGCAGTACTCCAAGCTCCAAAAACGCTGAAGAACTTACAATCAATTCTAGGTTTCCTGAATTTTGGAAGAACATACATTCTAAATTATGCAGAGAGGGTTAAACCTCTCTACGAATTAATAAAACCTGATTTCAAACCAATCAATTGGACTCAGAAACACACAGAAATTTTTCGTTAATTACAAACAGACATGTTAACTAAAACAAAACTTCAAAGACGCGCAAACGAACGCAACCTTGTAATCCGAGTCATCCCAGGAAGATGCGGATTCACATACCTGACCTCTAATGAGGGAGAAACGGTACCTATAGGTTTTAAATCACACTTGTACACACAAGCTGAAATAAAATTCAGTTTTACTGAAAAAATTCTGACTGCGGTTCAAACTGCTGTAGCAAAAGAAAGAGCCCTAGCCCAAGGTAAGAGCATATCGGTTTTAACAGCAGTATCAGCCCTTGAGGCAGTAGCAAGACCAAGCATTCCGAATGCTATGGCATTAGATCCAAAATGGATACAATGGGAAAATTCTCTTACTGCAACAGACGTGAAACACACATTTGATCCCAAAATGAAAAAACTAGAAGATCTAGAATACGAAAGTGAATGTCCTCTGCCAATCGAAATTCTGCCTCTCGAACAATACACCTGTGTAATCTACACAGACAGATTTGCACAACACTACGTTGTGGATAAACAAATTTACAATGCAGCGTGCGCGATTGTTAAATGTCGCTGGCACTTAGGTAAATTCAGACCGATGGTCACTAAAACTGAATCGCTCAGAAACTGTACAGCTCAGTGAGCTGAAATAAGATCTTTAAAGATGGCGCTTGAAAATGCCGATCGCGAATTCCCCACACTAATAGTGTGAGATTCGCATTATTGCGTCCAGTCTTACAATAATGACATGCAGACTTGGGTCAAAAACGGTTACAAAGATGAGACAGGTGCCACAATAAAGCATAAAAAACTTTGGGAACAAGTAGTTTTTTTGCAGAAAGAACTACAAAAGACTCACGTGATACATACCCTGAGTCATCAACGTGATGGCGTTCACGTTGCATGGAATTCATTGGCTAACAGAGCCACAGCGGCAGCTGTCAAACCAGCTTCCGTAGCCACAAAAAAGCTTTCTAAAAAACAGATAGACGGTGAAACGCTACTGGCAGTAAAAGCCTCAATGGAAGGCAACTATGCGGCGTTACCTCTAAATTATCCACTCGGAAATACATACATAATTGATGCAAACTCCGTTCCGTTTGCTCGAATCCCTGGAGTGGGGGATAGAGTAATTCCAAACACGAACCGGAGGGCTTACTTGATTCAAGAAGCACACATGGGAATGGGTCTGAGGCACCAAGAGATCTTGAAATCTCTAATAGAATTACAATCACAAAACTGGTGGCCGGGGATGAACGTGCAAATTTACAACTTTGCAATGAATTGTCAGGACTGCAATAGAGATCGCAGTTGTGAACCGGACGAGACACCAGCCCAGATACCTTTATTAGAAAGCATTAGGCTATCTATACGCAAAAATCCAGATGAAAAAAGGCGATCCCATAATTATTAAGACGAGATTCATTTAGATGAGACCCCAGCGCTCGGCTGATGCCAGAACTGTTATAAAAGATTTGCGAGACTTTATCGGCACATACGCAATTGGCATGCTACATTCTGACCAGGGTCCTGCGTTTAGCTCTAGAGCTTACAAGGATGCCATGGCCAGCATGGGCATTGCATTGCGGTACTCTAGTCCATTCCATCCCGAGGGAAATGCGTTAGTGGAGAGAAAAAAACGGGACATAAAGCAATCTATAACAGCGAGGGTATTAGGTTCGGGTGACGGGTGGGTCAAACATCTAACAAGTGTCCAACGTAGTCTTATTAATCTGCCAAGAAATTCTCTAGGAAGTATCACTCCATACAAACTTTTGTTTGGTACCAGAATGATCATTCATGACCTTGATCGTCACACTTCAGTGGTGGAACAAAAAACATTTGATATCAAAGATCGTTTGACTGTTTTACAGGACTTAAATGAAACAAGAAGAAGTCTAAGTAACCCAAAGCTAAAGCCAAAAGCCACTGAAGAAAAAACACCTGTCCCAGCAAGACCTGTCTGGATTCCAAAGATTGGGGATCTGGTCAGAGAAAAGATCGCGGTGAAGAAGGAATTTGGGCCTTCTTACAGAAAAGCAGTACCTGTCTTAGCTATCAGCGGAACAAGATCAGTAGTACTACCGCCCCCTGCTGGTAAAAAGGAGAACAGAGTTGTATCAATCGACCTGGTAAAACCACAATCATGTGCCCAATAATAAGTAGTAGGCTCAGTGGACTCCCAAGAAGTAGCAGAAGACCAAACCTTGCTACAATCCAAGAGGTTCAAACTGAAAGACTAATCACATTTGATAAACCTGCAGTGAATAAAAAAGGACTATGCAACAAAGCCATGGAACTTGTGCCTCTTGAAACCCAAATTGCAACAGTTCGTCAAGAAACACCAGTCTACAATGATGTAGCCTTTGAACATACATATCCAAAGATTAATGAAAATCCGGAAGCAATTACAACAATTGACAGAACTGCATCTGGCTACTTCATCAATTCCGATGACTTTTCTGATGATCCAAGTATACATGAAGAAACGCCAGCAACAAAAACTTTGAAACAAAAAATGACTGAACTCTTTCATCAACTAAAAGAAACATATCTGATTTCACCAATGATTGAATTATGGATTGTGTTAGGTGTAATTTTCCTCCTACTCTGGCTCATTTTGGTTTTAAGCTTGGGAAAATTCATTGATGGAAAACATAGTACAATGGACACAGCAAGTCAGAACATCAACTTGGTCCTAAAGCCTCACAGATCTTCTCACATTGAAAAAAGAGAACTTTCATCAGTAAACATCACAGTCATTCCTATACCTGGTGGTGTAGCATGGGACACAACTGATTACGAAATCTATGGCCCGGTTGAACTTTTGAAATATCCACATCAGTTCAAGGTTTCATTAAGTGACTTTGTATCACAAAGTACTTTCTCTGATGATTGGGACTTTAAATATATTAATAATATGATGTCAGATTTAGAAATGTCAGCAAAATTCACAGAACATGACTATTTGCAGGGTTCATCGAACTATGAAGAAATGTACTGTTTTAACCACTATGGTCATCACTATTTGCATAAATCTGCTAATCCTAGAAATGTTTTTACTTATAATCAATGGGAACATTGTCCAACACCGCCAAAAGGCAGCTCGAAAACATTTTATGAGAAATTCCAATACTTCTCAGGGTTTAACATCACTGATCCAGAAACGTTTTATTTTAAAATGTTAAATAAGACAGGAATGAAAAACATGTTGACAAACACTAAATTGATATATTCCACAAAATTTTATGAAAAAATGTCTACATTTGGTTTTGAATTTTGGAAAAACAACATTGAAACAAAAACCATTTGGGGTACAAAAGATTGGCAGGTACAAAGTCTAGAATCATTATTTAGAGCCTGCATGATCCCAGAACAGATAATGTTCCTGAATGACACCATTCAACAAACAACCTGTCTTGGCTTAGCCAAGATAAAAGACTTAAACAAACCGTCTATTCCAAAGCCCATACCTGATAGTAATAGCATTACAGATGTGGAGATAGACGTATCCCATATTTTACACCAACACTAATCCTGATTGGAAAAAATGGGTGATCTGGCCCACAGACACTAATAACTGTCAAGATAGATTCCTGAACAAAACACAGGGGTTCAAACAGACCAGGCCAGACCCAAGATATTCCCAGAGACAACATCCAGGGATAGTTACAACATACAGTGTAGGAAAGCTATGCCTCGAATGGCTACAGAGATCCACACTACAGGAAATTAAGCAACACTTAATTTTACTTAAAGAAGGTGCTAAAACGTTTCATATACGCCGGTATATACGCAGCTTACAACGAGGCTTGGAAAGTAATGCAAATTGAAACTGCTGAAAAATACGGGAAATTGATCGTATTCATTTGGAAAAATCACTGTCTGTAGTGGACAATGGGTTAACGACTCTGTCCTCCAGAATTTATTCACTGGACAGCATTGTATCATCTGCTATTGATATAATAGAGCAGGATTTGCTGATGTTACAACATGGCCATTCCCAATTACGTTCTATTGTACAGTTAGGCTGGACGTTACAAAATCTGCGTTCAGGCTACGTGCCATGGCGTCTAATCAACAAAACGTCATTATTTTCTATCTTTAAACTTACAGATAAAAAAATCAGTTTGGCACAAAAAGGAGCAGACTACACGATTCTGAGCATTGAAAAACTTGAGAGATTACCATTGACAATGTCAGAGAGACCTGTCATTGAATGGATAATACATGGTACAATTACAATTCCGATAACAACTTTTCAGTTTCAATATTGCCAAAATTATATACCAGCAGGCCTGTATGAAAGGTTGGGTAAAGGATACATCAAGTCAACCTGGAAATTACCTTACACACATAGATGTTATAGTGAAGGGAAAATAGAGGTATTTCTTAGTGGTAGCAACTGTAAAAATTCACTAAGCGGTACACTTCTGTGTCAAGGTATTAACTTGCATGGAGCCTGCGAAGGTTCATCAAACAATCTTTCATGTCATCTGCACGGCACCCCTGCAACACAGATAGAGCCTTTTTTCAGACAGCTTTCCAACGGCAGCTATGTTATAATAAGTGACCACAGCTGTTGTGGCATGGTGCCAGGAATTGCCTATCTCGTGAGCGTTACTTCCAAGGTAATTTGCTGTATGCAAGTATTGTATCCAAACAGCAAACCAGACATGGAGGCAGCAATATGGCCTTCTCTAAATATCTCTTCTATTCGAATTGATACTTTAAGCATAATGAAGTCTATTCTTTTACAGACAACTGTGCCTTTAACATCGTCCAAAGAGACGTATGATCTGCAAGTTGCAAGGACAGCGGCAGAGATACATACACTATTATCGACAAATTTCCCCGTACATTTCGTAGAAATGTTAGGTCAAATCTTAAACATGTCTGATACCAGTGGCATCGCACATGTATTTAAGACAATTTTTTCGGGACTATTAGCACCCTTTGAAGCAGTCCTGAAGATCTTCCCGAATTTTGTGCACTCTGTGTTCGGCGGCCTGCCTCCTCTTTTGAGACTCGTGGCAGAAATTTTATTTTTGTTCCTTCTGCTCCGATATGGCAAGTCAAGTCACAGACAAAACCCAGGCAACAATGGAAGAAACGATCCTAGCGATGAGATACCGAGAAAGGATTACTAAGGTCCTCGGCTTGGCGAAGCTAAGAGATCTGAATACTACCTGGTTTCTTTCATTCAGACCAATCTGGCAAGATTGCATCTTACCTGTGCTTCAATGCCTGCTATGCGGAGAAGAATGCATGTTGGACGTCTGTCTTACACTACCATCAGCAGTACCTATGGATATCGATACTTTGCTTGGTTCGGTAACGGCTCATGCAACGTGTTGTCCCCAGGGGCTACCTATTCTGATGACGGCATTCGTTGAGAATTCACCATTACGATTAGGTGGCGGTGAGGTACGAGATGAAAGCGGCACACAGGTACAACCTTCAGTGAGCATTGCTGATCCAGACATCGATGATAGCACTGATTCTCACAAATGCACTATTTCAGCTTTTTCGAACTTGGTCGAACTTTCACCTACTGTTGTAGACCAATTTTTCTCAAGCTTGTCTGATTTAATGTTCTCTCCTAGCAACGAGAATAACTTTTGGGAATACCTTTTGAAAACACGAGCACACAGCGTTCCCTGAACTCTGAATTCGGCCTTCAATTTTGATAAACAGACCTCCTAAAAAAACTTTTGGAATTTATTTTTGCCCTGAAAGCGAAATTCTTTTCCCGTTCCCAAAATATTTACTTTTTTGGCACATGGTACTCTGCTTAAAGTAGAACTATTCTTAGCGAACAAGATTTCTATTTTGAAACTCTAGAGACAATATTTTGATTCAGCCTCTAGCACATGTACAGTATTGTATAAATATGTGATGAAATGGTCTCGACCTTCTCTTCTGTAATAAGAGCCATTTCATAAATGTAATTTTCGCACTTTATTCAGCCGATATTTATATATGCATTATCTGAATGATACCACTGCTTGAGAAACTTACAGTATTAATACTCATTTTCCGTGTATATACCATATACCATTTCAAATGCATTTTATGTGTTTTGGGGTGGGTTGGAAAACACATGCATCACTATATGTTTAGTATGGCTTAGTATTTTAGTAATGATTGACATAATACGTGGAGTGGGTGTTGTAAACGTATCTAGGACCCTAATTAAATATTCCCGATTCATGCCCTTATGTGGTTATAACAAATAATATCCTTATAAAGGCATAAGAATCACATCCATATTTAGTCATAGCCAATGCAGTCCAAATACGGCAAGGCTACTCCCATAGACTCCTAGAAAGTACAATGCGTTCTTTAAACAAACCAAGCCTCCAGCAGCCCGGGAATACCCCCTGCTTTTGTTTTAATTTGTGCAAGAACTCCTGGAGTCCTGAAAGAACTGACAGTTCTTTCTTAGTGACGTCTTATGTCCAATCTTACGTCAAACTCGGCACCTTTCAGGTATAAATATACCAGCATTTGCCTTAAGCAAACACACGGTGGTTTGGAGCAGAGCGGCTATCTACTTGCCCGAAGCCCAGCTGATGCGAGTGCTGAAGGAAGCCGACCCTCCCATTTGACGAACTGAGAGAGACGCTGTCTTTTCTCCTGCCGAGAAATCCAGCTCCATTGTTTCCAGGCACCCTTGCGGATTTTTAGGAGATCGAGTCCTGAGAAAGAGATACAAGACCTCCTTCATTCTATAACCAAGGTACGGAGCTGATTAGATCCTCAGAGAATTCTTGATTCAGATTCTTGGCAAAACTATCTTAACTCACTTACTCCTTCCCACGTATTAGGCTTAGGTCAGGTACACCGGGGTAGGCGTATTTTAGAAACACCAGTTGAGCACGTTTAGTCAACTTTTATCATTGTATGTATTTTATCCGTTTTAAGTATCATATGGCTCAGAAACCATATAAATGCTTTTACAGTATTATTTCATAATACTCCTTTTACTGTACGCACTTTACTTTATGACAAGTATTGCAATTGTGGCAATTCACTTCTCTTGCACGAGAAAGAGGATTGCTCAATAAATAACAACTTTTATTGAAAACGCCCGTCTCTCTATTTCTCTGCACTCTGGTGAAACTAAGCATGCACGATTGACTGAGTGAAAGAGCTGTCTATTGTTTTCACACGACTCTGGAGATATACTCCTTATTCTGGAGGGAGCAAAGTTGTCATGTTAATGCGGTTGTCGGAAGCTAATCCCTTCTTGTCTATTCAGGAAAGTTAACTCCTTCTTGTTTACTCGAGAAAGTTTCTAGTGACCTCTGAGCTAGCTGGCATTCATAATTAAGTCTAACATATTCATTAGAGACCTAGTCGACCTCAGTCCTACGTCTAAACTATCGTTTATGTTATTCCAATGCGCAGAGCCTATTGGGAATATAGGAACTACACTACAGGTTCCCTCCGAAGTTTCCCTCAGGATAGCTGGAGCTTGGAGTCCCCAGTTTTATCTGGTAAAGCGAATGATTAGAGGTCTTCGGGCTGAAACGATCTCAATCTATTCTGAAACTTTAAATGAATAAGAAGCCTGGCTCACTGGCATGGAGCCGGGCATGGAATGCGAGTGCCTAGTGGGCCACTTTTGGTAAGCAGAACTGGTGCTGCGGGATGAACCAAACGGCAGGTTAAGGTGCCCGATGCCAACACTCATCAGACCCCAGAAAAGGTTTTGGTTGATATAGACGGCAGGACAGTGGCCATGGAAGTCGGAAACACCTGCTGAAACAACTAGCCCTGAAAATGGATGTCTCTGAAGCGTCAAGCCCACACCTGACCGTCGCTGGCGCTGAGAGCCACAGGGGCTAAGCCGAGTAGGAGGGCCGCTGCAGTGGGCAGAGAAGCCCAGGACAAGGGCCCGGGTGGAGCCGCCACAGATGCCGATCTTGGTGGTAGTAGCAAATATTCAAACGAGAAATTTGAAGGCTGAAGTGGAGAAGGGGTCCATGTGAACAGCAGTTGAACATGGGGCAGTCGGTCTTAAGAGATGGACGAGCACCATTCGGAAGGGATGGGCGATGGCCTGCGTGGCGGAGACGGGCACCCTCATAGCGTCTGTGCGGTAACGCAAATGATCCCGGAGAAGCCGGTGGGACCCTGGGGGAGAGTTCTCTTTTCTCTGTGAAGGGCAAGGCGCCCTGAAATAGGTTCACCCCGAGAGAGGGGCCCGAGCCTTGGAAAGAGTTGCTGTTCCAGCGGCGTCCTGTGAGCTCTTGCTGGTCCTTGAAAATCCAGGGGAGATGGTGTAAATTTTGCGCCAGGCTGTACCCATAGCCGCAGCAGGTCTCCAAGGTGAACAGCCTCTGGTATGTTGAAACAATGTAGGTAAGGGAAGTTGGCAAACCAGATCCGTAACTTCAGGATAAGGATCGGCTCTAAGGGCTGGGTCGGTCGGACTGGTGCGCCAAGTGGGGCTGGGTGCATGCCGCAGCTGGACGAGGCGCCGCCCTCCGGGGTGGCGGCGACTCTGGATGTGAACCAGGCCCTTCCTGTGGATCGCCCAGCTGCGGTGATCACCTCTCCCTTTGCCCCTTCCCCGGGGGTGCGGGCCGGCGTTCTTCCTCTGCCTGCACCTAGGAGCTGACTTAGAACTGGAGCACATCAGTGGAATCCAAATGTTGAATTAAAACAAAGTATTGCGAAGGCCCGAGGTGGGTGTTGACGCAATGTGATTTCTGCCCAGTGCTCCGAATGTCAAAGTGAAGAAATTTAATGAAGCGCGGGTAAACGGCGGGAGTAACTCTGACTTCCTTAACCTATTCTCAGTTGCAGTGGCCTCTACCTCCCAGTGGTCCCGCTGGTAACTGCCTCTATAGTGCTAAACTCTGCAAAGAGAGGTATATAGAGACAGGCCAAACAAGGTTCTATCATGGCGGTGAACGTGATAGTGAGAAATGGTGAAGCAAACTAACACAATTCCAGATGTTCCTGGAGATTAAAAACCCTGTTAAGATGGTGAACGGAGGTGCTGTCTTTTCCAGAAATCATTAACCTCCTCACTGAATTTGGCAAACCAGCACCTCTTCAAACAATGCAACAAGCAACAATGATTCAGGTCACAATATAGCACCTAGTTCACCCTCCGTAGCAGACGAAGACACAACAGTAGATCTCAGCAAAACCATTGAGTTTGTGTCCTCCTTAGCCAAGAATGACATTGTTACAACCAACTTTGAAAATGTACCTGATGTGTACAAGGTCAGCAAAGAATTAAATACAAAGAAAAGTGATTACACAATGAAAGTCACATATTGGAAATACCCAAACGAAAAGTATAAATGTGACTTGTGTGGAGACATTTTGGGAACTTTTAAAGAACTAAGAAAACATGTCTCTAACATGCATTAAGGCTTTTATCTCAAATTGTATTGCTTGAAATGTGAGAAAGACGCCAAATATCACAATATTCCATGCCATTATGCCAAATGTAAAGGAAGACCTCAAAAAGGAGAGCTGCCATTTCTGTGCAGCTTCAGTGACCTCAGATTCAGAACAAAGAATGGAGTTTCACAACATGCTCGGCATGCGCATCCAAGAGCACAAAATGAGGACAGAATAACAGCTCTAGCAAGCAGCAGCCCATCACAATTATGATCACAAGAAGAAATACTACTATTAGCAGAATTGGAAAAAGTGTATGAGAACAAGAGAAATATTAATGCACTGATGGTTCCACATTTTGACAATAAAAACAGAAAACAAATTGCAGAAAAAAGAAGAGATAGAAGAGATAAGAGCAAAAAATCAGCAAAGGATGTACTGCAAGCATCCAGACTTTATCAATCTAAAACGTGCACAAAAAATCTAAAACTTTGATGAGCTGAAGATTGAATCGCAGAAGTCGAACAGTACACCAAAAACATAAAGCAACATGATGCTGCTATGGATCTGATGGATGAGATGGTGACTTATATCTCCACTGATATAAGTCCTGCACCAGCAAATTGTAGAGAACCAGCAAGTGAACGCAATAATGAGCCTATGAACTCTGCTCAAGATGAACACCAGAATGCCTCAGTAGAAAGCAAGATACCAAAGAAAGACAAGAAAAATAGAAGGCTCAATCAGTTACACAAGAATAATTATGCAAAAACAAAGGGCAGCCATAAAGAATACCAGGCAATGTTTAAAATAGACAAAATGAAAATTTCAGGATTATCACTGATGAGGCAGAAGATGCCACTTGCCAAATCAGTGCTGATAAAATCTTCCAATATTACAGGACATTATTGAAACAGAAAACAAGAAAAACCCTAAATTCATCCCTATTGACTGGATATCAGATGTATTCGAAATTGGAAGATTATGTAAAGAATTCACACTGCTCAAAATAACTAATGCCTTCGATGAATCAGATTTAAAGAAAGCAGTGGGGCCTAGTAAGATTGGCCTAAATGACGTGCATAACAAGTAACCTAGACTGCTGCCCAGAATCTTATCATCTTGATTATTTTTTATTTTTTATTTTTTTAAAACAACTCCAATACAGCAAGAGATATACGTATTGCACAACAATAACAACAGGAAAAAAAATGAGAGCATGAAAATAAATGAAAGAAAGAAAGAGAAAGGTACAGAAATCTTCAGTAATAAATACTTTCCGAATATAAAAAAAACAAGACAAATGGAGAAAGAGAAGGGATCATATACTGTCATACATAAAGCATATTAAATAAGGTTTAGGGCATTCAGTTTGAGATTACTGCGTTGCTCCAGGCAGTGACAGGGGACCAAATTTTATCACCTCGTCTTTTGGATTTCAAGCCCCTGGTGGCATATATTGCTGTCTCATGACTATATACACCGAGGAAGCGGCTTAACCACATTTGGAAGCTCGGAGAATCACTATCTTTCCATCGTGCGGCAAGTATAATTCTGTATACCGCAGTTCCAATAAAAAGAATAGCCTCCTCATACGGATTTAGCTTTAGCGTGCTATCAATCAATCAATCAATCAATCACGGCATTTGTATAGCTCGCTACTCACCCGGAAGGGTCTCAAGGCGCTGGGGGAGAGGGGTACGTTACTGCTCGAACAGCCAGGTCTTGAGCTGCTTCCTGAAGGAGAGATGCTCTTGGGTCAGCCGAAGGTGGATGGGGAGGGAGTTCCAAGTCTTGGCTGCCAGGTAGGAGAAAGATCTTCCTCCGGCGGTGGCTCTGCGGATGCGTGGTACATTGGCGAGGGCGTGGCTGGTCGATCGTAGCTGGCGGGTGGGCGTGTAGAAGGTCAGGCGGTCGTTGAGGTACTTGGGGCCCAGGTCGTGGAGAGCCTTGTGTGCGTGGGTGAGGAGTCTGAACGTGATTCTCTTGCTGACGGGGAGGCAGTGCAGGTCTCTCAGGTGTCCGGTGATGTGGCTGTGTTGGGGGATGTCCAGGATGAGTCGTGCGGAGGCGTTCTGGATGCGTTGGAGTCTTTTTTGAAGTTTGGCTGTGGTCCCGGCGTAGAGGGTGTTCCCGTAGTCCAGTCGGCTGGTGACGAGTGCCTGGGTAACGGTCTTCTTGGTTTCGGTGGGGATCCATCTGAAGATCTTGCGGAGCATGCGCAGGGTGTTGAAGCACGATGAGGAGACGGCGTTGACTTGTCTGGTCATCGAGAGGGAGGAGTCCAGGATGAAGCCCAGGTTGTGTGCGTGGTCCGTTGGTTTGGGAGTGGTGCCCAGGGCGGGGGGCCACCAGGAATCGTCCCAGGTGGAGGGGGATGATCCAAGGATGAGGACTTCCATCTTGTCTGAGTTCAGTTTCAGGCGGCTGTTCTTCATCCACTCGGCGACGTCTTTCATCCCTTTGTGTAGGCTGGCTCTGGCGGGGGCGGGGTCGTTGGTGAGGGAGAGGATCAGTTGGGTGTCGTCGGCGTAGGAGATGATGTTGAGGTTGTGTTGGCGTGCGATGGCTGCGAGGGGGCTCATGTAGACGTTGAAAAGGGTTGGGCCAAGCATGCAAATAGTGAGTGACTCAGGCAGTTCTCACCCAAAAACCTCCCCCCAAAATTCCCATATCATTTTCTTAAATAGTGTCAGCTTATCACATTCATAAAACATATGAAGAAGCGTGGCAGGTCCGCAATTACACCTTGGGCAGTGATCATTAGCTCCTTTTCCCCACAAGTACATCTTCGCTGGAGTATAATAAAGATTGTATATTGTTTTATTAAGTTGTGCTTTTAGACTCGTGGAAAGTAGCAATTGTGATGTCAGTGCTAAGACCTTATCGATGTCAACGTCTGGATTATCAAGTTTATTTGCCCATAGAGTTTCAGTGTGGTCTATATCGTCAGGTGTTTTTTCATGAAGGAAGGTGTATATTGTGCCAATTCTGGTGGAAGGCCTGAGGATGTTCTCGATAAGAGGTGCTCTGCCCCAGCTTATACTAGACATTTTAGAATTTACAGCAGTTCTTACTTGATAGAATTTTAGATAGTCCGTCATAGGTATATTAAACTGATTTTGAAGGGTGGAAAAGCTAGACTTCATATCCGCACCTAAGAAATCTAGAAGGGAGATTATTCCCTTGCTTTCCCAGCTAGCAGAAATCATATCGTTCACATTTTGTGGAAGCAGAGATGAGTGCCAGAGCGGGGTATAGCGGTTCAATTTAGGGATTTGCATATGCTTTACAATTTTTGATCAGACTTTGCATGCACCAATGATAACTTTGAATTTAACTTTTTTGTAATAACTTGGCTCAAGTTGCCTTAAAAGTAATCCTCTGGCTCTGTGACCAAGGGCTAGTTCATATACTGACGGTATGCCCGACTCATCCAAATTACATACTAGGTTAATCATTGGAGCGAGTTGTTGAAGAAAGGCTGCCCAAAAATATAACAGTAATTGCGGAATTGCAAGTCCCCCCCTGTCATATGGTAGGGATAAGAATTTAAGAGACCTCCTAATCTTGCTGTATTGCCAGACAAATTTGGAAATCTGGGAGTCCAGGACTTTAATAAAATTGCCTTCAACTAATAGAGGGATCGCACGGAATAGATACAATATCTTAGGAAAAATAGTCATTTTGATATAGTTCCCCCTCCCTATAATAGATAGATGAAGACTATTTACTCTTGTTAAGTCCCGTTTGATTGAGTTAATAAGTGGTTCATAATTGATTTTGGTAATATTTTGAACCTCAGCGGTTATGCAAACCTCTAAATATGTGGCTTTTTCAGTTTTTCTGGTGTCCATACATTGTATATTTCCTATACATAATATGACCGTTTTGCTTTTATTGAGGGAGTATCCTGAATGGGATCCGAACAGATACGTAATCGCCTCAATCTCAGCAATGGCTACATTGGGGTCTGGTGTTAGAACTGCGACGTCATCGGCGTAGGCTAAAACTTTAGTTTCAAATAGTTCTGTCACCACTGGTTTAATTCTGGTGTTATCTAGAAGTTTTAGTATCAGAGGGTTGATGTACAGGGCAAACAATATCGGGGAGCACGGGCAGCCCTGCCTAGTCCCTCTTGATATGTTAATAGTGCCAGATTCGTACACCATCATTTGAAGTTTAGCCTTCGGGTCGGCATACATAGCTTTGACTGATTTAATGAAGCAACACCCAAAGTTATAATGATCTAAAATAGCCCACATGACTTCCCACTATACTCTGTCGAATGCCTTCTCGGCGTCGAGAAGAATCATTGACATCTGGCCACCCGTCACTGACATAATATCAAATAATGAGATTGTTCTACGGATATGATCAGTGGTACCCTTCCCTGGGATAAAGCCGTGTTGCCACGGGCTGACCAGATGAGCAACGACCCCCCTAAGCCGATTGGCCAAAATCTTTGAATATAGTTTAGAATCAGAGTTAATCAGTGAGATTGGGCGGTAGGATGACGGAGAAACAGTGGGTTTACCCTTTTTGGCAAAAATAATAATATCGGTATCTTTCCAAGATGCGGGTGTATTTCCACTCCATTGTATCCCCAGAAATAAATCTAGTAACAAAGGTAGTATAAATGTGCCTAGAATTTTGTATACCTCCAGCGGTGTTTTGTCGGGACCTGCTGCTTTCCCCGATGCTAGTTCTGCAAGTGCAAGTTCAATCTCTGCTAGTGAAATCTCTTTTTCAAGATTGTCCTTAGTGGTATTATCTAGGCTATTGTCTGTACAGGTTAGAAAGTCATTCAGAAATTTCTTTGTATCTTCCCTAGTGGGAGCAATGTCATTTTGATATATATTTTGATAATAGCGTTGAACTACCTCCACTATATCTTCTGTTTGAGTATATTCTTGCTCATTTACCTTTATAGATGAGATTGCGTTGCAGGAGGCCCTTTGGCTTGTTCGTAGAGCTAATTGTTTACCAACTTTTTCACCATTTTCATAAAGGTTTTTTTGATGTGTTCTAAAAGTTTCAGCGGACTTCTTAGTGAATCCCTTGTTTAAATCAGTTTTAAGAATTAAGATCTGGCGAAGTAAGCTTGACCCATCTGCTTTTTGTGCAATTAGAGTTGTGTGAGCCGCTTCTAATCTCGCTAGTTCCCCTATTTTCTTGGTATAATCAGAGGTCTGTTGCTTCTTAATTCTTGCTACATAGCTTAGAGTTTCCCCCTTAAGAGCCACTTTAAAACAATCCCATACGATATTTCTGGGAGCGCTATAGCGGTTTGTATCAAAGTAGCCCTGAGCCCATTTTCTGATAAAATTAATATAGTCTGTATTAATAATTATCGTCTTGATTATTGATGAGAAGAGTACCAGAAAGTATTAAAAAGAACTGGTCGATATTGATACCTAAGAATGTACCGATTAGCAAACTTAAAAAAATCAGTAATTGACGTTCAATTACCATCGGCACTGCATTCATGAAGTTTTTACAAAAATACTAACTTAAAGACTCTCATTTTTTGTTGAATTGAGTATGCAACAAAAAGGCTTCGTGAAGGTGAGAGGTTGTCTTGAGAATCTGACTCTTCTGCAAAATATCATAAAAGGGGCACGAAAGAACAGAAACTCAATAGCAGTAGCATTCATAGATATCCCAAAAACTTTTGACCCTGTCAGCCATGGTCACAATTTTTCAAGGCACAGAGTTCCATCGTACATCAGAGACATAATAAAAGACTTATACACTGAGTCAACAACATTTTACAAGGGGAAGAACAACAAAGCAACTCTTGAAATAACAATGAGATCTGGGGTTAAACAAGGTGACTCTTTATCCCCACTGCTGTATAACATTGCCATGGATCCACTGATCTGTGATCTTCAGAAAGACGGCAAGGGCTTCACATCCGGATCTGATGGTCTCATTGAGCAAATCACCACTCTAGCTTTTGCCGATTACATCGCGGTACTCAGCAACACCTGGGAAGGACTAGGTACAAATCTGAAACTCATTGAGAAATTCAGTAAAACAACATAATTAAAACTTAATGTGAAAAAGACACATGGCTTCTATATAAGTCACCATAAAGATAAAATTCTGATTAACAACTGTAAACCATGGCAATTTGAAAAACAAAATATTGAAAACATTACAGGAGAAAGTGAGAGATATCTCGGATTCAAATTTGATCCACACACCGGCCATACAAGCAACAACAAAATTAACCGACAGAAAATTTAAATTTTGGGTCAGTACTTGATCCCTGAACTGTCATTTAAATTGGAAATGACAGGATGAGAAGCTAAAACTTTAAACATCCTGGATCAAACAATAAGAAAATGCCAAACATGTTCTACACCTACCTGCAGACACATGTGATGGTCTCCTATATTCAAAAAGATCCTTTGGGGGCCCCAGTATACCAAAACTGTGTACAACAATTGGTCTAAACAAAGTCAATAGTTTATTGTATCTCAGGGCAGCTCCAGATCTGTGCATATCTCATTCATTCATGTATGCAGGAGAAGTAATCAGTGAGAACATTGATAACATAATTAAAACACACAAACTCAACATTTTAGATAGTAGGTTTCTGAATTATGATTTGAATTTGTTAGCAACATATGATTCGAGGAAAGAAGAATTTGAGAAATGGGCAAATCTCCCTGTCCAAGGTGATGGTATAAAATACGTAGCAAGTAATCCAATCTCCAATTTCTGGATCAGCATGCATAACTAAATGAAAGAAAATTAGTACATAGCTGTGCTGATGTTGAGAGGAAATGTCTTATAAACTAGAGAAACCATCACCAGGGGAAGAAATAGTACATTTGCTTCTTGTAGGTACTGCAAAGATGTTTGCGGAACAATTTTACATATTTCAGGTACATGTCTCAAAACCAAGGACATCAGGATAAAACGACACAACAAAATTTTGAAATTTCTCATTGATAGAGCAAAAAGGTGTGGGTGCATGGCATATAGGGAACCTCATGTTAAGAATAATCAAAGTGAGCTACGAAAACCTGATGTAGTTTACCAAAAATGGTTCAGCTGTAGTGATTGATGTTTCAATTTGTTATGAAAACTCTCAGAATTCCCTTGAATTAGCATTTGAGAGTAAAGTTAAATACTATCAGGATCTGTCACAGCAAATCAAAGATCTTACCAAATGTAAGACTGTAAAATGTCATGTCTTTATTGTTGGATGACATGGTATCTGGCCTCAATGTAATGATGTTGCTCTGGCTGATCTAGGTCTGCAAATGTCATTCCCATTCAAGAAAAATATTTGCCTGACTACTTTAATGGACACTCTTAAAATGTGCCAAGTATTCATGGACAATTAAATATCAAGCTTATGCTTAGATGTAAACTATCTTGCAGCACACATTTCATCCTTATAAAACATATTGATTTAAAATGTTGATTCATTAATATTTAAATGTGGTTAAACAGTTACATAATAGTTTATAGTTGACATACGAATTAGTATATATGTGAATTTTATAGATGTGAATTATATAGATGTGAATTTTCTAGAATCTTTATAGATGTGCATTTTCTAGTTAGATGTGCAATTTATAGATGTGTATTTTTATAGATGTGTGCTCATAACAATTTACATACAAATGTGTACATCAATATTATTGAAATGTCTTGAATGAAGAATAGGTCTCAAGTAATTACATAAACATAATCACTACATACCACACTTTGATTATTGATGTCCTGCTAATCATTCTTTAATTCATCAGGACTATTCGTAGACAATTTTAAATTGTCTATGAATAGTACTAGAGGGTATACTATCTCTGGCCTACACGTGATCCCCGTTCCAGTGAGGACAGCTTTAAGTGTGGCTGTCCTCTGGAGCGAACAAATGTTGTATTGTTGGAAGCAAAACCGATTTGACGCTGATGGGTAGCATAATAACCCAGAATGAGCCACCACATGGTGGTACAGAAATAGCCAAATGCCTCGTCATCGAATTAGTGGCCTGCATGAATGGATGAATGAGATTCCCACTGTCCCTACCTACTATCTAGCAAAACCACAGCCAAGGTAACAGGCTTGGCAGAATCAGCAGGGAAAAGTAGAGCCTGTTGAGCTTGACTCTAGTCTGGCCCTGTGAAGAGACATGAGAGGTATAGGATAAGTGGGAGGCCCTTTGGCCGCCGGTGAAATACCGCTACTCCTATTGTTTTTTCACTTAACCAGTAAGGCTTGGCGAGCCCCATGGGGCTCTCGCTTCTGGCTCCAGCGCCTGCTGAGCACGACCTGCTCTGGGGACAGTAGCAGGTCGGGAGTTTCACTGGGGCGGTACACTTGTCAGACAATAATGCAGGTGTCCTAAGGAGAGCTCATGGAGGACAGAAACTTCCCACGAAGCAGAAGGGCAAAAACTTGATTGATATCGATTTTCAGTAAATACAGACCGTGAAAGCGGGGCCTCATGATCCTTCCTTTTTGGGTTTCAAGCAGGAGGTGTCAGAAAAGTTACCACACGGATAACTGGCTTATGGCAGCCAAATGTCCATAGGGACGTCGCTTTTTGATCCTTCCATGTTGGCTCTTCCTATCATTGTGAAGCAGAATTCTCTAAGCGTTGGATTGTTCACCCAGTAATAGGGAACGTGAGCTGGGTATAGACTGTCATGAGACAGGTTAGTTTTACTGATGAAGTGTTGTTGCAATATTAATCCTGCTCAGTAGAAGAGGAACCGCAGGTTCAGTCATGTGGTGTATGTGCTTGGCTGAGGAACCAATGGGGCGTAGTTACCATCTGTGGGATTATGACTGAACACCTCTAAGTCAGAATCCACCCTAGACCATAATGATACTGCAAAGCCGTGGTGCTTGGTTGGCCTGGCATAGCCGGCCTCTTTCGAGGGGGGCTGGTGCATAGAGTTGCTCGCTAGGGGACCAGAGCGCAGACAGAAGGGGGCCGACACCATTGCCCTTAGTGCACTGCAAGTTCGTGGGGCACCCAGTGCCAAATCATTCATAGACAACCTGATTCTGGGTCAGGGTTTCGTAAGCAGCAGAGCAGCTACCTGGCTGCGATCTATTGAAAGTCATCCTCTGAGCCAAGCTTTTGTCTCTCCATGCGTGGGCGCCCACGGATGTCCTCCTCCACCACACCCGGGGTGCGTCCCTCTGCCGCCAAGTTGGCAGGAGGGACGCGGAGGGGGTGACGCTGGCCTGCGGGAGACTGCCTCCACCACATGCCATCCGGGGTGCAGGGATGGGGGCCACCATCCCTTGCAGGTCAGCATGGTGACCAGATGGCCTGGGCCGGCAGGGGCCCCCCACTTCCCACTGCTCCCACGCACATCGAGCAGGGAGGCGAGCAGCCCCAGGGAAGGAACCTTCTGAGCAGCGGCCTCGGAGCACCTGGCCACCCTTGCCATTGTCAGACTGCAAGGGCAACTGGGTCAGGCTGTCTCAGGCCATCTGGGCGCAGGGTCATCATGGGCCATTTGGCACTGCGGGCTGGGCGACCAGATGCCCCTGCGGGCTAGGTGATCAGATGGCCCTTCAGGCGGGGTGACCAGATGACCAGCCTATGGGCCGGCCAGACTAACTCCAACTTTTGTCCTTCCCCAGGGTTCTGTAAGACCCCACTATGTGGGGGCTTAATAGTCAAGGAAAATGGGCTCCCTGGGCAGTCCGGTGGGGAGAGGACGTGGCCTGGGCTTAACCCTCTGTGGCTTCTGCCCCCGGGCTCTGGAAAGGTGGAAGGCACACCGTGGAAGTCAGCACCCTGACGCCCAAGGGTCTGGGTGTGGGGGTGACAGTCAGTAGCCAGGGCAGGGCGGCTGAAAAGTGGGGAGGACTGCCTAGCTCCTCACTGTCTCTGGGGCAAGAAGGGGCAGGAGGCCAGCCCTGCGTGAAATGGGGGCCGAGCCAGAGCTGGAGCCCCTGGAGAGCTTGGAGAAGCCCTGCGCAGGGACTCCTGGGCCCGGTCTGGGATGGCAACGACTTGCAAATGTCCTGCTCCGCCCAGGGGGGTCCACGGGGGCCCAGGGAGGCTCTCTCTGGCCTTATTGGGTTTAGAAGCAAGGATCGGGCCCGGGGCTTGAGCCCCATCTTACAGGCCCTGGGGAGCGGGAGCCCCCTAGTCCTGCAAGCCAGGCGAGGGTCGAGATGCTGGGGACTAGGGGTTCCATCGGGGCCCTGGGAGGATCTCCCCAGCCTGGCTGGGTTCAGAAGTGGGGACCGGGCCCAGGGCTTGAGCTTTGTCCGGCAGGCCGTGGGGTGTGGGAGCCCCCTGGTCCTGCAAGCCAGCAGAGGGTCCAGGTGCTGGGGACCTGGGTCCATTAGGGCCTGGGAAGGCTCTACCTGGCCTGGTTGGGCTCTGAAGCAGGGCCCGGGGCTTGAGCTCTGTCCGGCAGGCCATGGGGTGTGGGAGCCCCCTGTCCTGCAAGCCAGCTGAGGGTCCTGGCACTGGGGACGGGTGTTCCATCCTTAGGGTCCTTTAGGCCTCCCAGCCCCCCCTCTCACCCCCATCCCCCCGACGGACGCGAGGCCCGCGCTCTTCAGCTCACAAACAGGTAAGCGGATCAGAAGGCCTCCCCCGGGCCCCGTCCTTGGGTACAACCCGAGTCGACAGGGCTCCGTGGCTATGGCACGGGGGAGTCTTGAGATCCGTGGGATTTGTGTCGTGTGGGGTCTGTTGTGCGGGTCTGGGGCACAGAGGATGTCGATTGGCAGCCGGTGCCTGGGTTAGGTGTTGGCTGTAAGACCTCGGCCGGCACACAGTCACACGGCGGGCCAACTGCGAGTGTTGTGCGGGCCACGAATGGGTTTAATCAGGGGTTAGTGGCGTGGGCACACAGTCACGCGGCAGGACTAGACGGGGGGCCAGCTGCGAGGGCTGTGCGGAGCGCGAAGGATTATAGTCAAGGATTAGTGGCGTGGGAGCGGCAGCGGCGCACAGCAAGGGTTCGCTGCCAGTACTAACACCAGTAAAGCCTTCAAGGCTGGGGCAGTTTTGGCGGTGAGGTTGCGGAGCGCAACACGCGGTCGCCGCGAACATCACGATCGGCAGTAAGGTCGAAGGGGCGGTGAGCTACACGCGGGCCCGCCAGCACCTTATGTACATATAATCACGCTTACCGGCTTCCTAGGCGGTAAGGTCGAAGGTGCGGAAAGCTAGGTGCGGCTCCGTGGCGCCTCGAGCGGGAAGAGGGTACATATGGTCACGGTTACAAGCAGGCTAGTTCTCCGATCGGCGTCTCGGTTTCCCTTGGAGTCGGCAGGGATGTCCGGCAGGAGGTTCAAGTTATGGCTTCCGGTGCCCTACGGCCGGCAAGCATTTCCTGCTTCCGGTGCCCAACGGTCGGCAAGCATTTCCGGGAGCAAGGTCGGAAGGTAGCTTCCGGTCAATGTCGGCAAGCAGTTCCGGCAGCAAGTTGATTCAAAATCGATGTAGTGCCGCTCGAAAAGATTTATATGGCCAGTATCGACTTCCTGGGATGGCTGGCGACGGAGGCACGCCATGTTTTCTTAGCAGCTTTGGTGTTGAGCCTTTGGTTGGCGGGTATTTCCGGCAGGCGCCACTTGGTATGCCGGAACATGCCGGTTCGGGAGCCAGTAATCGGTCCACATCTGCTGGGATGATGAGTCACCACGCTTTTGGTGTAATTGTGGTGAGTCACCACTCTTTTGGTGGAATTAGGGGTTGCAAGCCGCGTCACTGACCCGAGCAGCTTGATATTTGGCCGGGGTTCTGGCGTTAGTGTATGCACGCAGCAATGGCTCATCCACACGCAGGCATGGGGCGATATAACTGTACTGTTTCGCAAACCCCATCAGTGTCCCGACGTGTTCGGTGGTGTTCTTCGTCCTGTGTACAGCTGGTGTCGCATTCACACGCAGCATGCACGTGGTCTGGAAGGGCTCATTCACACGCAGCACAAACGCTGTCAGGAATGGCACACAGGTGAATTATAGGGCGGAGTTTGAGAGGCTTAGCCTAGATGGCGTGTTGTTTCACGAGCAGGTACATATTTATCATGGGGCAAAGTGTAATCGGTCAGTGGCCACTGCGGGTCGCACCACCAGTCATTGGGGTCATGAGGAAGGGTCAATGGCCATCGCGGGGCGCTCAATCAGTCAAGGGTGCCACGGGGAAGGCTACAGATGCAGTGCAAGCCATCGCCTATCCTAGGCCTTTGTGCAGCCTGCCACCCTCCCTCTCCCAAAGATGTCAAAGATGTCGGGTTTTAGGTCAGCGCTTCGTTTTGAAATATTTTAGGGGCACCACGTTCCACCTGCCCAAATTAGTTCATTGCCTAGGTACACTCTACAGGAGCACGCGCCGGGTAAACAGGGCCAAACTGACAAGGTTTCAATAGGTTATGTGCTAAATAAAGCGTTTATCGCTATTCATTGTAGTCATGTTGCGCCACCTTGTTACATGTATAATGCGTGTTCCCCATTTTCAGGCAAATCGGGATTGACAATCCACTAAAAGCAGCGAGTGCACAGTGCCACCCCCTCAATCAGTAGGTAAGAAGGAAGAAGGTGGGGGGCGCCGAATTAAGAAATGAGGGGTCCCTGACAGCGACCGGGAGACCGGTGTTTATGGTCTGGTCTCCACGGGTCTTCTGTGTTTATGGGACATTGGGTGGGGCTAAACTTAAACGATGTTTATATCACTCAATACAGGAGCGTGCCACAAAGCCGACGTCGCCGCACCATAATTGTGGAATAGTGAGGTCCAAATTATAACTGAGGCCGTTTAGGTTAAAGTAAGTATGAGAATGACCATAGAATGCCAGCAGTTAGAATGAGGTTTGGGTCTACGGATCCACGGGGGATTAGCTCGGTTGGTCATTACTATTTTCTCTTGCAGGGAGTAAGGCCACACAAGATGTCAGAACGGAGAACAGCTGGCGCAGGATCAGGGTCGGTCTCTGACGCACAAGCGGCTCACGCGGCGATCTTCTTACAACTAGTGGAAACAAATGGCCTGGCATGGGCTACTGATTTGCTTAAGGGCAACACGGCGAACACCCGTGTTAACAATGACATTATAGCACTGGATGATGAGGATACAAGTGGTGCGGGACACCCTAGAGCATCTAAAAGGTTAAGGGTTCCTACGAACAAAGAATTCCCGCCGCCGTCGAAAAAGAAAGGCATTGCAAATACGACGGTCGCAGTAGTACATGAGTTGCCTGGTCCTGCAAACTTGCCTGCAGTGGTACATGAGGTGCCTGGTCCATCAAACTTGCCGGATATCAGGCAACCACCGGCAGAATACGCCACTAGAAGCGATCTTGGTAAGATCATGTCCACCTTGGAAGTGTTTATGAAGGAGATGAGGGAAAGTGTGGCGTCCGGCGCTAGTGGGGGGGTAGGCCCTTCCAATGTGTGGGGGAACGGTGTTCCAACTCCTGGCTCATCAGGAGCACCCAGTGGGGAGCCGGAAGGTACTGACCTGTCCAACTTGCCTTTAGCATTGCCGGCGCTCGTGCCAGCACTACCAACGTTACCTGCCACACCCCACATGTCACCTGTTATCCCAGCACAGCTAGCTTCACCGGCACCACAGCCATCTAACTCAGTGCCCCCCCTTGTGGTGCCAACGCCTCCTTCGAATACAGCAATTCCTTCTCCCACGACACCAGCTGCTTCTCCAGCCCTGTCAAGCGAAGAGGAGGAGGTGGTGTTGGACGCTCCTTTGTTGTCAGGCCGGTCCTCCTTGTCCTGGGAGGTCCCGCTGGCGGCAAAGGAATTGATATGGAAACGGGAGTTTATCGATATTTTCTCCCTACTCATGTTAGGTCAGCAAGGTGCGGATGTACGTAGGGCAGGTTTAAAAGAAGACGACAAAAAAGTTAAATTTCAGCCCTGGCCAGAAAAGTCCATTGACACGTGGTTGGAAGCGTTTGCAATATTGTCTTCTGTTATCATGGAGAAGTTTGGGGACCAGGGACCGGCTTTAGTCCAGTATGGGAGACTAATCCACAATGAGTCGAAGAAGTGGGGAGGTTTAGGTTGGTTGGATTACGACAGGGAATTCCGGAAGAAAATGTCCAGATCATCTAACATGCGCTGGGACCACAAAGAAGTTCAGCTGTGGATGGACCATATGGGTTCCAGGGCGCTCCAGGGCGTAGCAACAAACAAAAAAGGGCAGGACGCACAGGTAGTGGCAATTGAAAAGAGCAACACAACAGTTCAGGCAGAGCAAAGAAGTCCGCCCTTTCGGTGGGGCCAAAGGGGGAGGGGTCAGAGAAGGGGTGGTGGGAAGTCACCGGCGGGGTCATGCAGATTGTTTAACAGCGGGCACTGCCACTGGGGGAGATCCTGCAAGTTTACACACACGTGCAGCAACTGTGGAGGGCAACACCAGGCAGGAACTTGCAGGACGCCCAAAGGACATAAACAAGGTAGTCAGCACGGGGGAGGGAGGGGCGGGTCCTGGCAGAATAAATAACACGGGGCCGTCAGAATTCCACCCCCGTGCCCCAAACCCCCCCCCTTACCGCTGCCTACCAAGCCATCATCACCACCGCACTACCTAGGTACTGCCCCCCCCCAGTCAGTTAGCGTCAAGGATCAGCACAGTGAAAGGGCCCTCACCGATAAAACTGGACCGACTAATTAGTTTGCTGCATAAATATCCCAATAGATTGGATGGGAGACTGCTCCTGGGAGGGTTTGCAGAAGGTTCTGTCATACCATACATAGGGGCGCCTGTAGCACGTGACGCTGAGAACTTGAAATCAGCTAGGGACAACCCTGAGGTGGTAAGGAGCTGGAGCTGGGGAGGGTTGCTGGCCCATTTTCACAGCCACCGCTCGAAAACTTCGTTGTATCCCCCCTTGGGATAGTGCCCAATAAAGAGCCCGGGGCGTTCAGGCTGATACACCACTTGTCCTATCCCAAAGGAGAATCGGTCAATCACAACTTAGAGGAAGGGGTGTGCTCAGTCTCGTACTGCTCATTCGATGTGGCCCTGGACCTCGTACGCAGAGCTGGCAAGGGGGCCTGGCTGGCGAAAGCTGACATTGAGTCGGCTTTCCGCCTCCTGCCAGTGCATCCCAGCAGCCAAAACTTGCTGGGTTTTAGGCTGGGCAATGAATATTACTATGACAAGTGCATGCCCATGGGTTGTTCCATCTCATGCGCATTCTTTGAGGCCTTCAGCACCTTCCTACAATGGGTACTTCAAGAGGTGGAAGGGGTTGAGAGCGTGACCCATTATCTGGATGACTTCCTTTTTGTAGGCAGACCAGAAACACTAGACTGCGCGGAGGCGCTGGCGAAATTTCAAGAAATGACAAATTACCTGGGAGTGCCATTAGCTCCGGGGAAGACTGTGGGGCCAGCGCAGGTTTTAGTTTTCCTAGGCATAGAAATAGACATGAAAGCAGGTGAGGCGAGGCTTCCAGCAGACAAAGTCACCGAACTGGCAGATCAGATCAAAGTGGTACTGGGGCAAGATAAGGTGTAATTGGATGACATACAAAGCTTACATGGTAGACTAAGCTTCGCCACAAAAGTGATTCCAGCTGGTAGGGCTTTCGCGCGCAGGTTAGCCAGGACAGCAGCAAAAATACAGCGCATACACCATCAAGTGAGGCTGAGTTTGGGTGTAAAAGAAGACCTTAAGTTGTGGGGGGACTTCCTTGAACAGTTTCATGGCTCCGTGATATGGAGGGATCCTTGGACCAGCAGCCAGGAGCTGTCGTTGTTTACTGACGCGTCAGGCAGGGAGGGTTTTGGCGCGATTCTTGACAGGGAGTGGTGCGCAGCGGAATGGCCCAATGCATGGAGGAAGAAAAAAATAACTGCCAACATAACGGTATTGGAACTCTTCCCAATAGTAGTGGCCTTCCACCTTTAGCCTGCCTTGTTTTCTACAAAAAGGGTGGTCCTGTGGTCCGACAACATGGCGGTGGTCCAGGCCATCAACACCCAGTCGGCCTCTTGTGCACTTGTGTTATGCTTACTTAGGGAACTTGTCAAAGTATGTTTGTACAATAACGTGGAATGTAGGGCTAGGCACATCCCAGGGGTTTAAAACACGGCTGCTGACGCACTTTCAGGTTTTCATTGGCAGCGGTTTCGAGATGCTTGGCCGAGAGCAAGGGAAGAGATGACACCTTTCCCGGTTCAGCTCTGGCACCTGCTGCGGTGGCGCAGCGCATAAGAGAACTAGGCGAGATGGCCCTGGCACCCCGGACTATGAGAAGATATCAGACGTGCGTAAAGACGTTTTGCGAAATCATGGGCCCATGGGAGTAGGAGGCCTCGAGGCAGGTTGAAAGGGTGCAGGCCTTCATGGTCTGGGCGAAAGATGAGGGGAAGAGCCACTCGTGGATGGCCGGTCACCTGTCTGCTATCGGGCACCATGCCCGGCTGTTAGGCCAGAAGGACCCAACAACATTATTTGCAACCAGGGCGGCGCTCAAAGGCTGGGCAAGAGCGATGCCCAAACAAGCAGACCATAGGGCCCCCATAGACTACGAGACATTAAAAAACATGCTAGATGCACTTCCAACGGTCACCCACTCTGCCTACAAAGCAGCCCTTTTTGCGGTGACATTCAGCTTAGCATTTTTTGGAGCATTTAGGATAGGTGAACTGGTAGCTCGTTCCAAAAGGGAGATGAACTCTAGGGCGCTGTTGATGAAGGACGTACGGCTGACAGCGGAATCAGTAGAGATTTTCTTACGATCCTCAAAGACAGACCAGGCAGGCTAGGGTAGGAGCATTTCGTTACAGCGCCTGGGCAACGACAGCTACTGTCCGGTGGCTCTGTTGGCCGCTTTCCGGTCTTGCCGTCCACATACAGAAGGGTTGCTACTGATACATTTAGATGGCTCCCCGGTCACGAAGTACCATGTGGAGCATGTTATGCAGGGGTGCCTATTCTTAGCAGGCTACACAATAAAAGGGGCCAAGTTCAGCTCCCACTCTTTCAGGATAGGTGCGGCTACCACAGCCTTCAGGGAAGGTCTCCCGGCCGAGGCGATTAAAAGAGTGGGGCGGTGGGACTCCAACTGCTACATAAGATATGTGAGACCAATGAGTGTAATACGCCCAGCTAGCAGAACGATGGTTGCCAACGTGTAAACAAAGAAGAATAAGTACGGAGGCCATGCTTAGGGGCGATGTAAGATACAATGTGTGTTACAATTTCAGTTGCCACATCTTGGTGGTTGTTTTACTTTGCAGTGCTTTGAAGTGTTTAAATAAACTATAATCTTGCAACGTATCTCATTGCAGGAACAGAGGTATGGGTGATGGGGCACTCTTATGTCACGAGACTGGCGAGATGGGTGAATGCAAACACATGGAAGCACGGCTTCACCAACACTAATATATCTTGGTTTGGCTTCCCAGGGATGCATTGGGCGGCATTTTTGGCGAGGCTGCGTAGGTTATTGAGGGAGAACAGGCGCACGCCAAACATTCTAGTGGTGCACCTAGGGGGGAACGACTTGGTAACGTTAGGCAAGAGGCGACTGTTAGATGCAATGAGGAAACATTTGAGCACCATGAGCGGCGAATTGGGACAATGCAACATATTATGGTCAGAGATAGCTCCAAGACCATTTTGGCATGGGGCAACATCGCAAGGGGCAATAGAGGTCTCCTGTAGGCGCGTAAACGCAGCAATGCGCAAGTTCAGTGAACAGCGAGGGGTAGGTTTTATCAGGCACGGCTTGCTGCACGCTAAATCCATTGGCTGCTGGGAATCTGACGGGGTACATTTGTCCAAAGTAGGCATGGCAATATTCCTATTAGATCTAGGGGAGGCGTTAGAAACAGCCAGATGCAGATAGAGGAGGACTAAGGGCTAGGTAGTGGGGGCTCTGGGCGCAGCGGGTGCCACGCCCAGGGCTGTGGAAGAGGTACAAGGTGATCCCCATACAGGACAGGCGCAGGAACAGGACCTGAAGCCCCAGTGTGAAATGCACCGTGCTGAGTCATACATAATCCAAGGGGCCCTTCTTGGGGACTTGGTTTCGACGGCGCCCCGTTAGTCCTTAGGGCGGTTGTAAGCCTGAGCAACCGGGGGCTTGCCGATAACGCCCCCCCTGGATGGAGAAGGTGTGAGTTGACTCTCCCTTGTCCGGAGGGTGGGGCGGGTGGACGATACGTCCGCCGGTGGGAGGATTTCCTCTCAAGTACCACACCGGGCTATGAGCGCTGGTGTCCGCTTCTTTGGCTCAACTTCAGGCGCCCTGCAACAAGGGGTTGCGGGGTGTAGGGGTCACCTGTCAGTTAACCCATTCTGTTATTTGTACCACAAATAAACCTGCAACTTCTTTATCCCAACATGCTTGTCTGTGTGTCATTTGGTTGGGGGAGGTTGTGGGCGGAGGCGTACCGATGTAACTGCTACGGCTGCAGACGAGTCCTGGTGTCTCTAGGCTTCCTAGTGGGGACAGCCTTCTGAGTTGTCGAGGACGGCCGGTCCCACCCCTCCTGACATCAGCATTGCTCCAGCAACACAGAGGAATTCCCGGCAGGGATTCCTCACTGCCTGGGTGCCACTATATGTTTGCAGCCTCAGCTGCAGATAAGAAAAATACACTGGAACAAGACAGGGAGAGTGAGAGCGCATCTTCCACTTCAGCTCTACCCTTTCATTGCTCAGCCACCTAGAGGAAAGTGCAGGGCGGCACATGCTGCAGGGCAACCAAAAGTGCTCCTTTCTGGCTTTATTGCAGCGTGAGCCCACACCTCAGGCAGCAGAATTCAAAGTGCTCAGCATGAGCTATTCTTTCAAGCTTTTCCTCTGCTAGAAATCCAGCCTCCACACGCACTCTGGAAAGGCAACAATAAAGCGATCACCCTGAACTCTGCTGGCAAGGACAAGGGGCATAAGCAACACTTCTTGGAGAGCACTGGGGCATACCAGCAGGGTGCAGACAGGCAGGCCAGCACAAGGGTCTTCAGAGCTAAGTGGCAGTCCTTATTTCAGTCCAGCAGGCAGCATGCCAGCACTACAGAGTAATCAAGTCCCAAGATGGTTCCTCCTGGAAGTCCAGCAGTCCACTGGTAACGTGCAGCATGTAGAGCCAGCAGTATCTGGTTAAAAGTCCCACGCAGTATCTCAAAACATGGGGTCACACCCCCTGTACTTACACCCAAAAAGTGCTCACCATGAGCTATTTTTTCGAGCTGTTCCTCTGCTAGAAATCCAGTGCCCCACACGCACTCTGGAAATGCAACAATAAAGCGCCCACCCTGCACTTTGCTGGCAAGGACAAGGGGCACAAGCAGCACTACTTGGAGAGCACTGGTGTTTTGGACTTGGCCCTTTTTTGGCAGGTTCACCCCGCAACTTTTTGCTTTTGCTTAGCCTGTTTCTGTGACCTGGTGGTAGTGATTTTAGGTCTCTGTGCACTTTTTCACTGTGGTACAGTGTAAAGTGCGTGCGCTCTCTGTGTATGTGTGAGAGTGACCTGCCCTCCCATAGGAATGCATGGGGAATATGTGTGACCATGGTAGTTCCTGATGTGTGGGGAGTGCAGGGTCGAGTTTGGTATGTGTGAACTCGAGAGATTGAATGCTGCGTAATGATGTATGTGGCATGAATGTGTCTAGTGTGGAAGTGCCACTTCTAGACATGGGTGTGCATGTGTAATGAGTCTGCTGGCATGTGATTGGCTGGAGCCTGGCTCCAGGAGTGCCTGGGCCTGCTTGTGGATTGACTGTCTGGTTTGAGGGTGACAGGGGCTGGGGAGCCCCCAGGAGGTTGTCTGAGTCAGCCCGTGGTTGAATGACTGCACCTGCAACTAGAGTGGTGGGAGGAGATAGCACCTGGGAGTGAATAGGGCTGTGCCTGCCTGCCACAATGCTGGCTCCACCTCCTGATGGGCGGCTGTCGCCTCTGCCTCTCACACTGAAAGTAAGAAAGAAGCCAGGAAGCCCAAATGCTCCAGCAACACCCAGAACTGGTTTAGACCGGGCTCAGGGCCCACTTGCACAAAGACTTCAAAGACTTTTAGGGGTATAAGAGAAGGACCCCTGACAACAGATTTTTAGATTCTACAATCAAGAGGAACCTCTGCCAGAAGAAGAACCGCTGAAGGAACCAAAGGAAGACTGCCTTGCTGTGTGCTCTAAGGGCTGACCTGTTCTGCTGTTCAACTGAAGGAGAGAAGAAGAGGGGCTTTGCTGTGTGCTGTGCCCCTACCTGCTTGAACTACCAAGACTTTGCTGTGTGCTGTGTCTAATGCAAGAATCTCCAAGGGCCTGGGAAGAGCTGGCCTCCTGCCCTGGAACCCAGGGTTAAAAGGTTCCCAAGAAACTGAACGAAGCTGCAAAGATCGTACTGTTTTTGCCTGGAGCGTGAGTTTGTCAACTGCTGCTTGAGGGTTTAGATCGGTGTGCTCGTCGGCACACGGTTTGTGAGGGTCGGAGGTCTGTGGTGCCTCCCCTCATGAATTCTGCCCTAAAACAACATCTGTGACCCGGAGGGCGGCCTAGCCTTGGCCAACGCCCACAAAACCTTGTTGCCCCTAAAGTTTTCCGCTGCCAGGGGACCGTAAGTCGTCCCGCGATCTCGCCGTACCTTGCCGGCGCTTCAGAGACGAAGATCGAGCCCGCTGCTCTCCCACTGGTCGAGGGAGTCGAGTCCCCTCACTAACGCCACGCTGGGATTGGTCCCAGCACTGCCGCGTCATCATCTGAGCCGGGCAGCCATTGGTTAGAGGCTACAGCATCATTAGGGGCTCGTCCCGAGAGCCGCACTGCCGTTGGCTGACTCCCGGGCGTCTGCGGAGGCTCGTTTGCAGAGACGTGACCGGATTGGAGGAGAGACTCGTCCTCACCAAGGGAGCCGCGCTCAAGGCCGAAGAGAGACCCGTTCTCGCCGTAGGAGCAGCGCGTGTATTCCTTGCCCCTGGCCTGCCGTCCCAGTCAAGAAGTGCCGGGTTAGTTCCCCGCCGCTTCCGAGGCTTCCGAGGGAACAAGACGGTGAGGCGCACGTGTGAGGGCTCGCAAATATAGAGCGAAGTGCTGATTTTGATCGTACCGCCCTAGTGAACACTCCAGTGATATTTTTGAGAGACTTGACAATTCAAATAAGTGAATAACTTCCTAGAACTAAGTGAAACCCTTAAGAATACGTGCAACCATTAAGAAGAAGTGCAACTACCTTGTAACTGACCTTTTTACTTTGCTAAACTAGATAAAGCTATATTTTTATATACCTACCTGTGTGGTCTCAATTTGTGGTGTACCGTTGGGGTCATTGTGGTTATTAAGTGCAAATACTAACGCATTGCCTTGGGGATAAGCCTGTCTGCTCGTGCCAAGCTACCTAGAGGGTGAGCAGGGGTTATCTACAGTGTGTGCCCCCTTTGCCCTGACTAGAAGCAAGGGTCCCTATTTGGATAAAGGTACTTACCTCTACCAACTAGAGACCCCCAGTTCTAACATGGGGCATACCAGCAGGGTGCAGACAGGCAGGCTAGCACAAGGGTCCTCAGAGCTAAGTGGCAGTCCTTATTTCAGCCCAGCAGGCAGCATGCCAGCACTACAGAGTAATCAAGTCCCAAGATGGTTCCTCCTAACAGTCCAGCAGTCCTCTGGTAATGTGCAGCATGTAGAGCCAGCAGCATCTGGTTACAAGTCCCACGCAGTATCTCAAAACATGGGGTCACACCCCCTGTACTTATACCCACAAAGTCTTCATTCTGAGGCACCTCAAACCACTTCAAATACAGACCATGTCTATTCAACCTGGCGATGAGTCACCCAGGCAAGGCAGGACACACCTCAACCCCCTCCCCCCACACGTCAGTCTAAACCAGACGGTGAATGCACAATACACAACCAGACAGGACACAAAGTCATAAACACACAGAAATATCCACTTCTAAATGTGGCATTGCAAATGCACATGTCCTGCCTTTTACCTAAACAGCACCATGCCCACAGGGCTACCTAGGGCCTACCTTAGGGGTGGCCTATATGTAGTAAAACGGGAGTTTCAGAATTGTCAAAAACTTTGAATTCCACGTCACTGTGGCAGTAATCTGCACATGCAAGCCCTGCAACGACAGAGGGCTCAGACAGGTTTGAAAGGCTACTTTTGTGAGTGGCACAAGCAGCGCTGCAGGCACACTAGTGGCATTTAATACACAAGAGCTGGGTATATGGGATACCACTGTACAAGGGACTTACAGGTAAATTAGATATGCCAAACAGATATAGACAAATCCTACCATCCTTACAGGGGAGAGCACATGCACTTTAGCACTGATCAGCAGTGGTAAAGGGCCCAGAGTCATAAAACCAACAAAACAGGTCAGAAAATATACTGGAGTAAGGCAAACATTTCTGGGATAACCCTGAAAAAGGGGCCAGGTCCAACATTTGGGTATCTGGAACAGCAACACTGTTTGTAAATCCATTTAACTGCCCTGTGTTATACTCATTCCTTCATTTCCTTCCACAACAGATCGATGATGATGCGCTGCTCATCGTCCTTGTGTTTTGTTTGTCTTTGTCACACCTTTCCCCAAATACCCTTTTCCATCGATTCATCAATCCCCTAACCCTCTTCCCCGGGCTGTGTAATTTTTTGGGGGGAAGTGGGTCTTAATGTACATCAAATAGGTCACACACTTGGTGGGGCGGATGTGATTAAATGTAACACCAACTCAATGCGGGATCTTCTATTACCTGAGCAATAGTCCACACCAGCCCCACTTATCCAACCACGAAGAACATCATTCCTCAACATCAGTATTTCAGGCCTTTGTTATGCATAAATACAATGCTAAACCATGTCGACAACAGAGTATGTACTTTGAGTACATGTTCCCTAACTTGAGGATTTCTTAACTTTGTTTTCAAATTCCAGGCTCACCATTGCTCAGAATAATTTACTATTGCTAGTTTTTGTTATAATATGTGGTATTCTTTTCTTTGATGTTCTCATGGTGGTAGTAGTCTGTCCTTAGTCTTTCTAAAGCTGTAACATATATGTATATGTACAAACTACTAACTCAATGTTTTTCTTTCAATTTAGTTGCCTGTGATCTTTTGCTTAATTCTGCAGTTGGAAATCACCTAAGTAGGAGTGGGACCTCGCTGTGATGCCTCCACTGTTAGGGCATTACTACTACCATAAAGAAGGCACCTTGGAAAATCTCCAATAAGGTGTTGGAAGATTGACAGAGGTAGCAGCCGCCAATCATCACTTCATCTATTCAAGTTAGAGAACTATGGGGTGAACTGCACTACTTTACTCAGTATGTATCTAACTTGTACTGCAGATGAGATAAATTAATTGTTCATCTATGTTTCTGTAGGCAATATAGAGAATGGCAGCATACCCTCCTAACTGGCATACACTTTAACAAATAGTAAAGACAGGCTGTGCAAAACGGCTTCAGTGCAAAGTTGAAGTAAAACAAACATAAAAACTTCAGACATAGAGTGGATTATAGAAGATTTCCCTTTAACTAATATATATATATTAAAACCAACACTCTCTCACCCACAACTGACCCACCCCTCTCCCACAATGCTTACCCCGTTCCTACAAATGTCCAAAATAAATATGTCATATCCAAATTGTCCAAAAATGCCCTGGCCAAATTCCCAACCTCTCCACCCATAACTCCCTCCTACCACAATGAAAAATTAAAAAAGAGCTAGACAAGGGCATTCTCTAAGAGGGTCTCCAGATGTTGGATGGTGCCTCGAGGCATGCCATTCGATGGCCCAAGTGCGCCAGCTTGCACAGCACTCAGCAATGGTGGAGCCGGTCTTAAAGATAGGCGGCACGGGCAGCTCCAAGCTGCCGGCAACACTGGTGTGGCCTGGAAGCTGGAGGGGCAGGCAGCTGACTGGTGGAACTGGGCCCAAGAGCAGGAGCAGGGGCATGTGCCGAGGACCTCCTCATCCACCAGCCACTGGTAGTTCTCCCTGGTGTCCTCCAGACTCCGCCGTCGGAGCCAGGCCACGATCTCCTGCTGGGTTGATGGTGGTGGTGGACCAGCAGGAGTCGCTATGTCAACAAAGAAAAACAAATACAACTGATGAATTGTAAAGTGCTCTGTGCAAACACTTATTTTTTAGGTCTCGGGCCTAGTGTACACTGCGCATGCAGTGTCGCGCAGCGAAAGTCCTTTTCCCGGGGTTTAGAAAATGGACCTGGAAATTCCACGCAGCTCGTGCGTGTTATTTCCTAGGTCCATATTCGCGTGCGTGTGTTTTTAAAACAGAACACGCAATAGGCCATGGGCGGTCGCGTAGCTCCGTCCACGGCCTATTGGTGTCTGTTACGCGCACCAGAGGCCATATATCTTCAATTATCGCAGGCCGCGGTAATTGAAAACTTATGCTCGCAGTGGTGCGCATGCACGCACCACTCGCGCCCACCCACCCTCCTGTCGTCCATGCTGCCTCGCACCCTCCCACTGTTCGTCAGTGCTGCCTCGCATCCACCCACTCTGCCTTCATCCGTGCTGCCTCGACCCCAACTACCCTCCCTCCCTTTGTCAGTGCTGCCTCACACCAAACTCATCCGGGTTGCCTCGCACCCAAACACCCACCCTCCCATCGTCTGTGCTGCCTTGCATCACACCCTCCCTCCCGTTGTCCATGCTGCCTCGCACCCACCCTCCCGTCGTCCATGCTGCCTCAACCCCACTACCCTCCCTCCCTTTGTCCATGCTGCCTCACAACCAGTCATCCGTGTTGCCTCGCACCCAAACACCCACCCTCCCATCATCTGTGCTGCCTCGCATCGCACCCACCCACCCATGCTGCCTTGCGCCCGTCTATGCTGCCTCGCAAGTCCATGCTGCCTCGCACCCTCCCTCCCTCCCGTCGTCCATGCTGCCTCGACCCCACTACCCTCCCTCCCTTTGTCCGTGCTGCCTCACAACCAGTCATCCATGTTGCCTCGCACCCAAACACCCACCCTCCCATCGTCTGTGCTTGCCTCGCATCACACCCACCCGCCCATGCTGCCTTGCGCCCGTCCGTGCTGCCTCGCAAGTCCATGCTACCTCGTAATCCCTCCCTCCCTCCCTCCCTCCCGACGTCCATGCTGCCTCGCAAGTCCATGCTGCCTCGTACCCACCCTCCCTCCCTCCCTCCCGTCGTCCATGCTGCCTCGCAAGTCCATGCTGCCTCGCACCCTCCCACTGTTCATCTGTGCTGCCTCGCATCGCACCCACTCGCCCATGCTGCCTCACGCCCGTCCACCCACACTGCCTTCATCCGTGCTGCCTCGACCCCAACTACCCTCCCTTCCTTTGTCCGTGCTGCCTCACAACCAGTCATCCGTGTCGCCTCGCACCCAAACACCCACCCTTCCATCGTCCGTGCTGACTCGCATCGCACCTACCCTCCCATCATCCGTGCTGCCTCGCATCGCACCCACCCACCTATGCTGCCTCGCACCCACTCACCCTCCCGTCCATGCTGCCACGCGCCCACCCACCCTCCCGTCCATGCTGCCTCTCGCCCACCCACCCTCCCGTCCATGCTGCCTCACGCCCACCCACCCACCTTCCCGTCCATGCTGCCTCGCGCCCACTCACCCACCCTCCCATCCTTGCTGCCTCGCGCCCACCCACCCGTCCATGCTGCCTCATGCCCACCCACCCTCCCGTCCATGCTGCCTCGCGCCCACCCACCCACCCGTCCATGCTGCCTCGCGCCAACCCGTCCATGCTGCCTCACGCCCACCCACCCACCCGTCCATGCTGCCTCTGGCCCATGTCCATGCTGCCTCGTGCCCACCCACCCACCCTCCCGTCTATGCTGCCTCACACCCCCCACCCACCCTCCCGTCCATGCTGCCTTTTGCCCACACGCCGTCCATGCTGCCTCGCGCCCACACACCCTCACATCGTCTGTGCTGCCTCGCATCGCACCCACCATCCCCTCGTCAGTGATGCCTCGCATCGCACCCACCCTCCTTCATCTCTGCTGCCTCGCATCGCACCCATTATCCCATTGTCTGTGCTGTCTCACATTTGTCCGTGCTGCCTCACCCCTACCCACCCTACTTTCATTCACGCTGCCTGACACACCCTCCCTTTGTCCGTGCTGCCTCACCCCCACCCACCCTCCCTTTGTCCATGCTGCCTCACCCCCATCCACGTACCCACAGTGCCAGTCTTACTACTGCAGTTGTCATTTACGATACCAACCTTGCCAATTACCAACCAGCCTGCAACTCACTAGTATACACAGGAAGCACTTGTGGCTAGGCCCTGGCATTTACGGTTATTCATTCATTCATTCATTCTCAGTGTCTAAGAGGTGAGACTTTTTCTTGGGATCACTCGTATTTCCTACCAATGCCTGCCAACCACCATAGTAGCCAACAATATTTCCCATTATATCATCTTTGCTGCCAACCACAACGAAAAAATAAAAACAAAACAACGGTTCCTTTGCAATAATTCAATACAAAATTCATGAATATATTCCCAAAAGGAAACCTATTCAAAAGAACATATTGGAACTCACAGTCATGCGTTTGAATGCCATTACTGAAGAAAATGACATCTAAGTCATGGAAAGATGCTTCAAAATGTGAAACAGTCCACTGAACATGAGTTGCGAAAAGAGTGATTGGAAGTGAAATAGAGCAACCCTCAATGAAACAGTTATTGTCTGGGGTATTCGATTTTAGTCAGGGCCAATTTTTCAGGGTTATACATCGTACACTCTACAATAAATATTTTAATCCACACCAAAAACTGAGATTCATCTATGTTTCAACCCCACTAAAATTTTATAAAGGTCTTCATCGGAACATTGTGGACGAACCATAAAAAGTGCAGGAAAAAAATTGAGGTCACTAATATGTAGGTATGTTTCATGTGACTTGTTTTCATATTGTGTATGTTTGCGTCTGTGGAAAGTGGTGTGACAGTGACGTGGTATGAGGCGCGCACCATATCGTAGCCAACTACATTAATATATGGTGGTAAATAAAGCGGGCTCGGTGACTTCCGAGTCAAATAATAATTTTGTAACATGCTGTAATCGAACAGTCTCGTACTTTATGGTCACACCGTCAAATGCATCTTCAGGAGTTTGCGGACTATGGTTCTTTGAGTGGATCCATTTCTTAAATGTGCGCTGTCCTCACTTCCCATGCTTGTTTGTTTTGCCAAGTTAAGCACCCTTGTATTTCTTGTATGCTGTTTTAAGGAGCATCTTGTTTTTCTAGATAGCTATTTAAGTAAAGAAAGTACACACAACCACACACACAACCACACCGTCAGTGCACACTTTCCCGAGGCACAAACACCATCAGTCGTCAGTGCACACTTTACCCAGGCACAAACACCACCACCCGTAAGTGCACACTTTTACCATGCCCAAACACCAACAGGCGTCAGTCCATGCTTCCACCAGGCACACACCACTTGACGTCAGTGGATGCTTTCACCAGGCACACACACCACCAGCCGTCAGTGCACGCTTCCACCAGACACACACACCACCAGCCGGCAGTGCACACTTCTACCAGGCACACTCCAGCCGTCAGTGCACACTTTCACCAGCCACACACACACCACCAGCGGTCACTGTGCACGCTTTCACCAGGCACACACCACCAGCTGTCAGTGGTCGCTTTCACCAAGCACACACACCACCAGCCGGCAGTGCACACTTCTACCAGGCACACACACCACCAGCCATCAGTGCACAATTTCTACAGGCACACACACCACCAGCCATCAGTGCACATATCAATTGTTAACGCATCCACAATTAACTATTGTAGCAATCACAGTATGGCACATTTTACTTTTAAACATATTCATCTAAAGCGCAGCATGCCACCATTGCTACAAAAATGAATACACATTTTTTTGGACTACAATTTATAGACTTTTGTTGCAGTTGGTGTTGTAATATTTAGCAATGCCAATTGCTCAAACTTAATTAACCCAAGACCTATTGCATTGTAAATGCTTGTTAAATTATATAGTGGCACAGTATAAGTACATTTGCTGGTATCCTAGGGCCATAGGAATATTTGATGCAATTAGGAGAGTCAGTCACAGGGATATGATTTTAACAACACATGCCTCACATACAAGCACAGGCTGGCTGAAACGCGGCAGCATAAGGTAAAAAAAGAGAGCGCTTTTTTTTGTTCTTGTTAAATATTTTCTAAAGAAGGTAAACCACACTGACACTATGTCTGGAAAAAGAAAAAATATAGCTCTGTTTAATAAGTTAGGCATAATCCACTATGGAGTACAAGTTTTCTATTCTTGTTGCGCTAAATGACCGGAAGTGTGCTTGCTAGCATATCGGTTACAAATTTGCTACCCTCTGCAGTCTGTAGCTGGGGCAGCTGCAATGGACAAAAAACATTATCTTGAATTCCAATGGCCCACTCTTCTCCAAAAGCCTTTCAATTCTACCCTGACTGCAAGAGGCAGAAGATTAATATTATGTCACACATGCGGATAATAGATAAACTGCCAGCTGTAAGTAGACCATGGGAAAAATGATGTACTGCAGTAGAAAGAAAGGAACATGATATATAGATTTTGTTGGGCACGTTCGTCACAGAGCATCCTAGCCACAAAACATAAAATCACACACACTTAATTTCACTTTACTTCCTAACCTAACCCTCAAACACAAACTATTTAAATCAAATACATTTGCTTTGCACTAAGGAAAGGAAACTAAAGTTTGGTAGAGGGGTTACCCCATCACAAATGTTGAAGATATTCCATCCGCTGTATTATGATTCATAATACGGCAGACGGGATATACGTTACGTTTGTGACAGAGTTACTCCCTCGACCAAACGCTAAAATTCAGGCCCTTAGTCTGGGTGAGGTACAGGGAAAAAGTCCAGTAGATACAGTAGAGGTTTTGCTATAGAATATTGGGGTGGGGGGTCACTGATGATGTAGCTTAGGCTTAGTCAGTCACTGTAGTTGAAACTGAAAGTTGAATGTCAAATTCGAACAGGCGTAATAATCCAGTATGGAATCCATATGAACTACTTGTCCCGTAACATGTGGCATATACAATAAATGTTTTTTTCCCCAATGTTTCTGGTAGGCTGGCACAAAAGAACATAGGAACGAATAAAGGAGTGAAGTATTAGGAGGTGGGTGACTTAGTGGGCACTGGAAGGTTAGAGAAAGACACCTTGTTTTTGTTTTGGTTTGCAATCCATTGAAAGCTTTGTAAATGCTACATTAATGGAAGCAAACGCATATTGCACAGCCAACACTGCAGTGCCACATTGAACCATGCTCCAGTTGGGTGGAGTCATGGCTTATGGGTTACGACTCACTACGTGCCATGGGCAGGGAGGTCATGGGTGAATGATGGGTGGGTTCAGCCTCATTTTACAAATACAGTGGGTATACTAGTAATCGGCAATATCCAAGCAATGTGACTTCACATCGCCCAATCCCTGCTGCCTCAGAGACTTCCCCTTCAGCTGCTGCTGGAGCACTGGTGCCCCTGGCCCTGTCACTTGTGGTCTATGCGGCTAGAAAAAAGATTCGAAATTTTATATGCCAGAGACAAGTCCCACTTTTTTATTTTTTTAAACAGAATACAACAGCAACACATGACTATAGTTCAGTTTGCAGTATCTCCTCTCCCACCACCCAGAATATCACTTTGGGCATTTAGCTGGTTGACAATGCTAGAAAAGCCAGTAGTGAAGCCAACCGGAATGGAGGGGCAGAGCTGATGACTGTGAGTCATTTTAGCACCATGAAGGGATGGAATAAATTGGTCAATAAAGGACATATGGTTTTGGTTGGCAAATGCAATGGGACCGTCCTCATACTACTCTCCTGCCATGCTGCACTGTCTGCGAAAAGGCTAGGATTCTGAATAATAATACATACAACACAGCAATGGGGGGTCACCGTAACCATGTCCACTCTCTCATCATTTGAGCATGAACAAGAAATTGAAAGCCTTTTCAACAAACCAAGTGTAGAAAAGCTTGCTTGTGTCTGCAAACTCTGTAATCTTCGCAATAGACTACCTAATGTAGTGTCTTAGTCTTACAGCACCAGTCCACAAGGTATAAAGTTAGGGGAGAGCGACAGCATAATAAAGCAGAAGAAAGCTTAAACTACAGATTAGTACAGACACAGGAGGAAGTCAGCTACAGAAACTAGAAATATAGAAAAAAGGATAATGGAAGGAGGGTAAGTAACAAGAACAAACATTAAATACAATGTCGAGCATTTAAAAAAGTCACAGTATAACAGAAAGGAGGAAAAATGTATCTAATGGGGAGAGGTAAAAGGTTGAGAAATAAATAATATTAACGAGAACCCACTGGCGCCAGCAGAGCCGCTCGCCACGGGGCTTGTGGTGGTGGTGGAACTTCCACCAGCCCCGGCACTGGTGGTGACACCCTCCTCGGCATGACCCTCTAATGCCCTCTTCTTACCCTTTGGTGCTGAAGAAATTAAGAAGATAAAAATAGATTAACGGTACAGTTAATCTCCTAGAAAATATTTTGACAGGCCTAAGCAAACATGTTGACATTATACTTTTCTAAAACAGAATGCCTATATTGTCCAGTACAGCTATTCCTAATTTGCAAAACCTTACCTAAGCCCTTTCATGAACTTCCTAAACTGCATTTGGAAATACTTGATATTTGCTTCACAAATATAATCCCCTTTGATGGGCCAACTCAGTCGGTTTCCCTTTTCAATGCATAGATGCATATTTTGCATACTGCATTACTGGAAGATTGCTTGGGACTGTACAAGCTACATAAAATCAAAGACACAGAGAACGCTAACTCACCAACACAGTACCACTATTTTAATGGCAGGAGGACAGATGAGTGAGCTTAACTTCCTACATAATCAGCCCAAGCAAGCACCGGCAGCAACAAGCAAAACTAGGTAGCACTGAGCAACTGGCTCGCTCATATTGGATCACATAATATTAGTAACGTTAAGTTACATGAACTTAACTAACCTTTGAGTGTGGGCAGCATGCTATTTGGAAAGAAAATCTGCATTATAGTATAGGACACAGCAAATTATTAATAATTAAGTACTCACCAAGCCCTGCAACCTAGACGCCCTGCAGGTCGATCAGGTCCCTCTCCCAGTCCAGGATGTCAGCCAATCACACCCAGCTGTTGCTGGGTGTGCTGAACCCCAGTGGTTGGCGAATGCCCACCCTACTTTAAATGAAGACAGGTAACCTTTGATCTTTGATTTTCGATTTTTGAGAGTATTCGTTTTACGTGTGTCTAACAGGTAAGGTCAACCTTTCCCATGTTTTCCACAAAGAAGGCAGAGATCTCTTCGCACTTATATGTGGGTGAGTGAGTTATGGACAAAAGTCTTGGCAAAATGGATTCTTTTACAATCTCAAATAGTTTTTCGGATTGGTTTTTAGCACAATCTATTTCTGCCTTTTCAATGGAAGCTTTGGTTCTGAGAATTCGTTTTTTTCATCTATTCATTTCCAGATGAACTTTGGTTAGGTTCCCCATTGGGGGGATTTGGCACCATACTCATTTTGTGGGTCTGAGAACTTGCCTTCCCTCACTGAGTTCCTTCATGAACAAACGTGTTGATTTTCAGATTTGTTTTCAGAATATTAGGGTAATTTTTTCAATGACCGTAGACATGAATTATGTATGTATTATTTTGTGAGCTTTTGATCTCTAATAATGTAGGTACCTCTTGTAACATGTGAATCATATCTTATTGTAATGATATTTTTTTCCAGGATCCATAGATTTCTGAGTCACTGCTTAGATCATTTGGTTTGGCATCATGCTGTCATTTATAGGGAGTCAAGTGAGAAAGGGGATCGAGAGGGATCTGAATAGTCCACTGGTAGTATGGAGTCAATCATAAAGGTATCATATTTCTCAATAAGTGGACCTACTGTAACCCATGTGTGGTCAAATTATGGATTTGGGTGACATTATAATTTGCTAGTAAGGAGGACAATAGGGAAGCTGCTGGGTCCTTTATGTCACCCTAATGTACGTTGAAATCTTGGAGGAAATTTGTCTGTAAAAGCCTTCCATCTTCACCCCCTCTAGTAGCATTAGGGTTGCCACTTGCAAGTTTTCTTTACCAACACGGCCAGTATTTCTATTTTCTAGCTAGTTCAAAAACTGGGAAACCACCTTGAGCGAGTATTTTTCCTCTAATCATCACATACTTTAAACAGTAAATATAAGAAAAAAGCAGTGTAAAATGTGTTCTAGAGTGGTCTTAATGATAGCTGGTTAATAATTGAAGTAAATCAAGACTGATAGGTAAAGGGTCATCTTAAAAATGAATAAAAGAGGATTTTATAGAAAGTTCCATTTAATTATCATGTCAGCGCCTTTACAGAATCTTAGAACCTAAGCAAATGGCCAGTATTTATCTCTATGAAAGGTAGCAACCTTGATATGTTTTATTTTAACTTACATGTCCCCCTATCTAGCAGCACATGCATGCAACGCTAGATTACGCAGCTGCCCTGTCCAGCTAAGCGGCTTTCACATGCTCAGTGTTGCTGATGGTTTTGGAAACACAAACAATATATGATGATGTTACCAGTGCAGACCCAACTCCAGTTGTAAGGAGGTTCATGATAAATCTTTGAATTCGATAAACTGGGATCCAGATATTTCAAAAAATACCTTAGGATAAACCTAAATGAATTATCTTCATTAATAGGTATCCTAGGTATGGTAAAAATAAATATATATGGGATTGTTGTGGGTACAAGGCCTTATGCATCCTTTAATTAGCTAACATGTTTCTGCCCTTCCCAATGCATGAAAACAGTCTGTGACATTCACTAGGGCTGGGAAAGGATACAAAGACTGTTTGTTCACTCACTCAGGACAAAAAAGAGTTACTTCCGTACCTTTACTCTGTTTTCTGAGTTAACCCTATTTTGGGCAATTACAGACTCTGTGCTCAGGCTGGTGGGTGACTGCCCCTGTAGTCACACATTCATGAAGGGGCTCACCAGTCTGTTTACCTATGCATCCTGACCGCCAGTCATAATGATCAAGGATGGTATTGGGCCTGAAGTCCCCATCTGCCCAGTGCTGTCAATAACAATGATTGTCTGACAGCTGTCAGGCCCTGTAGCGCTTTGGGGGTGCCACGTGAAAATAGAACAAACTTACTTTACTGTCTGGTGTCCCTGTGGAGAGAGATCCTGCACTTGTAAAAGGGATGCACGAGTAAGGGAAATGTGAGCACTTTGGCCCCTCTACTATCTGAAACACTTCCTCTGCTCTGTTTCCTCTTGACTTCTCTCCACTATCTCTTCTCTTCTTTCCTGTCTGTTCTCTCTCCTACCACACTCATTCTTCATTCTTCTCTCCCACAAGATCTTCCACTACCTTCATTTTAAACAAAGTTGTGATTCGGTATATATTAAATACATGCTTGTTAGCTGTATTTAGAGTAGAAGAGAAGCCTCAAATAATCCACACGTTGAGGTAAAGAATGATCCACCTTCTTGGAATAAAGATGTAAAGTTGTAGAGCCCATCAACCAGCATCCTTCAAGTTTTCCAGTTCCTTCACATCTGCCTAACTGACAACTGTCTTCCAAGGCAGGAACTGTGGAAACTGGAATCATGCTTGGAAGATGTAAAGCATAACAAACAGTATACATAAGACAAAACACAAGAATACAGAACTGCCTTACATAATAACACTGAGGATGTAACATTACCACCAGGATCTCATGTCAGGGCCACACAATAGGTATCCGACATGGGCAGTAGACCTTGAAGAAAGTGTGACTACAGGCACCGCCCCCGCCGGGATCCATGTCACTTAAGGGACTGTTTCACCCGAGAAACAGAGATAGTATCTCCATCTTTTAGCACAAGGCATGTGTCATTCACATCTCCAAGAGGCCCATTTCCGACCCCTCACTTTTGGTCCTGAAGAAATCCTTTGCAAATTTAATGCTATTTTGCTGAAACATGTAGTCCCATTTTAGGATGTATGAGATCAATAATATCTCCCTGATATCAGGAGATAATTTTTAATCCTGTCCCAGGTTGCCATTATTAAAATTCTCCTGGTTAGGAGGGGGATCCTCGAGGCTGTTTTAATCCAACTTTTTCACAAATTGTCACCAACAAAAAACGTGCTTCGCTGTGATCAGGCTACGAAGCACACCTAGGATGCACTCGGTACCCTAGGGGGGAACCCAATGATGAAGCATGCCACCAACTAGGTTGGTGGGTGAGGGTTCTTTTAAAAACCTAACTTTTTTTCCACGCAATTGCTTTTAGATGCAGTTTGATTTTTTTCAAACCCGTCCTTATTGTTGAAATAGATTATTTAGGGGAAAAGGACGAGCTCTTTCTGACCCTCGCTTTCTTTACTTGTTTAAATACTTTATTTCAGTATGCAGAATAGGTACACAAGTATACAGAACTGCCTTTAATACCAACACTGAGGATGTAACACCCTTGACCCTGTCACCAGGTAGGTCGCCCCCCTAGCCACCGCGTGGTCCTCCCCGTGCTGTGTGCTGCGACCGCTGTTTTGGCTCTGTATTTTTTCTTTTCCTTGTGCCTGTAATGCCGCCGTTTTTCCACTCGTTCCCCTTGCCTTCTGTATTCTGTTATTTTGGTTCCCCTCGCTCCCCTTGCCTTCTGTGCCTGTAATTCCGCCGTTTTTTTCCCTCGTTCCCCTTGCCCTCTGTATCCTGTTATTTTTATTACCCTCGTTCCCCCTTTGCCTTCTGTGCCCTCCCGCTTCCCGCCTCGCCCTCTGCTTCCTGCCGCTGCTCCCTGCGGCCCCGCCCCCCGCCGTTCCCATTCGCCACCCCGCTCCCGCCTCCCAGTTGCTCCTCCCTCCCTCAGCCCCTCATATGGAGGCCGCACGGTGGTAAAGGGAGCGACCCTTGACCCTGTCACCAGGTAGGTCGCCCCCTTAGCCACCTCGTGGTCCTCCCAGTGCTGTGTGCTGCGACCACTGTTTTAGCTCTGCATTTTTTCGTTTCCTTGTGCCTGTAATTCCGCAGTTTTTCCCCTCATTCCCCTTGCCTTCTGTATTCTGTTATTTTGGTTCCCCTCGCTCCCTTTGCCTTCTGTGCCTGTAATTCCGCCGTTTTTTCCCCTCGTTCCCCTTGTCTTCTGTATCCTGTTATTTTTGTTCCCCTCATTCCCCCTTTGCCTTCTGTGCCCTCCCGCTTCCCGCCTCACCCTCTGCTTCCCGCCGCTGCTCCCTGCGGCCCCGCCCCCCCGCCGTTCCCATTCGCCACCCCGCTCCCACCTCCCAGCTGCTCCTCCCTCCCTCAGCCCCTCATATAGAGGCCGCACGGTGAACGCGCAGCGGACGCGCCGATTGTGCGCTGAAGGCGCGCCAAAGGCAAGCCCGTCTGCGCCCGTCCGTGCCTGGACCATGCCCAGCACCAGAACCCCTGGTCCTCGACGATGCCAGCCCACCCGACGGACCTACGATGCCGCAACCCTCCACGCACTCAATGCCGGCAGGAACCCCGCCTGCTACCATGCCACCTCGAAACGCACCCACGGACCCTTCACCTGCCAAGCCTGCAAATTCACCTGCCTCTGAACCTGCACCGCACCCGCCACGCCGAGCCCCAGCAACAATCACCTCAAGTGCATCCTGCTCAACACCCGCTCCGTCCATAGGCACACCGTCGAAATCTGGAACCTCCTCGACTCAACATCACCAGACGTCGCCTTCCTCACAGAAACCTGGATGAACGCCTCCTCAGCCCCCGACATCGCCATAGCCATCCCGGAGGGCTACAAGATCACCCGTAGGGACCGCGTCAACCAAACTGGAGGAGGCATCGCCATCGTCCACAGAAACACCATCCGCATCACGACCAACTCGGACGACACCCTCACTGCTGCTGAGCACCTCCACTTCCAGATACACACCGACCCCAAGACCACCCTCAGAGGCACCCTCATCTACAGACCCCCGGGACCACGCACACAATTCAGCGAAGCCATCGCTGACTTCATCAGTCCACACGCCCTCACCTCCACAGACTACATTCTCCTAGCGGACCTCAACTTCCACCTGGAAAACAACAAGGACTGCAACACCGCCGCCCTGCTGGATAACCTCGCCAACCTCGGACTCAATAACTGGTGAACACCCCCACCCACTACGCCGGCCACACGCTTGACCCCATCTTCTCCTCCAGCAAGAACATCTCTTCAGCCACTCAACCGGACTACACTGGACAGACCACAGCTGCGTCCACTTCAGCTTCAGGAGAACCACGACCCACCACCACCCGCAACAGGTTCCCCGCAGAAACTGGAGTAAGATCATCGCCGACCAGCTCACCACCGCCCTCAGCCAGAACCTGTCCACCAACACGACGGACCCCAACGAAGCAGCCCGGAACCTCACACAGTGGCTCATCAACTGCGCCGACAAACTCGCACCACTGAAGAATCCTCCCAGCAGACCCAGTAGCAGGAAAGCCTCGTGGTTCACCAACGAACTCAAAAACTCCAAGAAAACCTGCCGTGCCCTCGAGAAAGCCTGGCGCCACGACCAGACAGCAGAACACATGACCGCCCTCAAAAACGCCACCCGCAAACACCACCAGCTGATCCACACCACCAAGAAGACAACTTCAAAGAACGTCTGGACAATAACACCCACAACAGCAAGGAACTCTTCAGCATCGTTAAAGAGCTCTCCAACCCAAGCGCCTGCAACAACAACATCACACCCTCGCAAGACCTCTGCGACTCACTCGCCTCGTTCTTCCACCGCAAGATCGCCGACATACACAACAGCTTCGGCGAACAGACCACGGACCCAACCACCGAACCTACGCCCCCGACCACCACCCTACGCACCTGGACCCCAGTCAGCACTGAAGACACCACCCGCCTGATGAACACCATCCACTCCGGCTCCCCCACCGACCCTTGTCCACACCACATCTTCAACAAAGCCGACTCCATCATCGCACCCCAACTCCGGAACATCATCAACAGCTCCTTCGCATCCGCCACCTTCCCGGAGACTTGGAAACATGCCGAACTGAGCGCCCTCCTGAAGAAACCCACCGCGGACCCCTCGGACCTCAAGAACTTCCGCCCCATCTCGCTCCTCCCCTTTCCAGCCAAAGTCATCGAAAAGACCGTCAACAGACAACTCTCCACCTTTGTCCAGAGACCAACGGATCCCTCGACCCCTCATAGTCTGGGTTCCGAGCAAACCACAGCACCAAGACCGCCCTCATCGCAGCCACCGATGACATCAGGTCCATGCTCGACAACGGAGAAACTGCTGCCCTCATCCTCCTGGACCTTTCAGCAGCCTTCGACACTGTATGCCACCGCACCCTGATACAGCGCCTCAGCAACACCGGAATCTAAGGAGCAGCCCTGAAGTGGATCATCTCGTTCCTCGACGGAAGAACCCAGAGAGTCCGCCTTCCCCTGTTCCGATCCTCGGCCACCGAAGTCATCTGCGGCGTTCCGCAAGGATCCTCACTCAGCCCCACCCTCTTCAACGTCTACATGAGCCCTCTCGCAGCCATCGCATGCCAACACAACCTCAACATCATCTCCTACGCCGACGACACCCAGCTGATCCTCTCCCTCACCAACGACCCCGCCACCGCCAAAGACAACCTCCAGGAAGGAATGAAAGACGTCGCGGAATGGATGAAGCTCAGCCGTCTGAAACTGAACTCAGACAAGACGGAAGTACTCACCCTCGCACCATCTCCCTCCGCCTGGGACGACTCCTGGTGGTCCCCTGCCCTGGGCACCGCACCGAAGCCAACGGACCACGCACGCAACCTGGCTTCATCCTGGACTCCTCCCTCACGATGACCAAGCAAGTCAACGCCGTCTCGTCATCCTGCTTCAACACCCTGCGCATGCTCCGAAAGATTTTCCGATGGATCCTCACCGAAACCAGGAAGACGGTCACCCAGGCCCTCGTCACCAGCCGCCTGGACTATGGGAACACCCTCTACGCTGGAACCACAGCCAAACTCCAGAAAAGACTCCAGCGCATTCAGAACGCCTCGGCACGACTCATCCTGGACGTCCCTCGCCGCAGCCACATCTCGGCCCATCTGAGGGACCTGCACTGGCTCCCCGTCAACAAGAGGATCACGTTCAGACTCCTCACCCATGCACACAAGGCTCTCCACGACACGGGCCCGAAGTACCTCAACAGCCGACTCACATTCTACACACCCACCCGCCAGCTCCGTTCCGCCAGCCTCGCCCTCGCCTCCGTCCCACGAATCCGTAAATCCACCATCGGAGGAAGATCCTTCTCCTACCTGGCAGCCAAGACATGGAACTCCCTCCCACCCACCTACGGCTGACCCTGGATCATCTCTCCTTCAGGAAACAACTCAAGACCTGGCTGTTCGAGCTGTAGCATCCCCCCCCCCCCCCACCTCAGCGCCTTGAGACCCTAACGGGTGAGTAGCGCGCTATACAAATTCTATTGATTGATTGAAAATTGTTCCATTTAAACGAGTTTACGGCTCCACAGTTTGCTTTTAATATATAGTGCACTGACACTCCTCCGGTACAGTGACGCTATAAAACAATTTAAAATAATGAAAATTAATCACAGGTTTTAATAATCGTTTAGTAAAGACTTTTCTGCTAGAGGAAATTGCAAAAAAACTGTAACATGACTGGGAAAAATATAACATGGAGAAAACTGTTTGAATTCAATTGTGACTGACTCACAGCATGTCATGTCCGCAGCAACAATGTGTACACATTGGACATGAGAAAGAGATTAGATCGCGCGTTCCAAAAAGCTGTATGTTCTTCTTGAATGAAAGCCAGAGATGAATACACTGAGTGGTATGTGCTGGAAGTTTGCTGCATTGAGCCGGCTATTATAACGAGGCTGAAGTTGGCTTTTTATTCGGCTAGCTTCATTATTATCACAAGATGCCAAATGAGTCAAATGAAATAAAAGTGATTCTAGAGACAGCACATAAAACGTTATGTCCTTGCACAATACCAGTATTGCATCATTCCACGCTCGGCCGATTGTTCTCGAGGCAGAGTGAGCTGGCTCTACAACATAAGATTGGAATTCAGCTTATTTTTTCAGACCTTCGACCTGCCTCAACGTAGCTGGAGTCATCCTGCATCACCAGTGACGTTACTCGTTTCGTCATCATCTGCTTCCGGTAACCGGTAAAAGGTGCGGACTATTGACCTCCCGACCCCAGACCATTGTTGATTCAAGAGGCTTCCGGTTCTTTTAAGGACTTTAGTAAGCGATTTCATCATTTCAAAATGTGCTCAACATTCCTTTAAATAGGCAGTGATTTTATGTGTAGAACGTGTTTACATTTTTTGTAACAGGTATCCTCCCTGCAAGTCACCGCCCTGTGCTCCGTGTCGGATGCGTGCAGCATTTATGTGATGAAAGGGAGTCTGTTGGCGATGGAAACCGATAAGAAAAACATTTTGGATGCCATACATCCGTCTGTAGTACCCAATCAAGTAATAATTCTATAGAAATGCTCTGGTTTAGAGCGTTGTAATAAATACAGGGATTGCACCCTAGTGTGACAAAAGCGTTATTGTGATTGAGAGCTGAGGTATTACTTGAAAAGTTTGGGGTTTGTGGCAGATAAATGAAAATACCTTGTGGCTAGGAATGGGCCGAAACATTTTATGGATTACAAAGGGGTCAATTCGCCTTTTTCTCGCATTCGGCCTGAGGCAGTGTTTAATTTGGAAAAGAATAAGTGGAGGGGCTCTCGTCGGGTAGTCACCGCAGCTTGCACCTCACATTTCCCCTGCCAGCTGCCAATGGCAGTACAAACATAGCTTCTAACCATCACACTCTTACATGTGTAACAGTTCATACTATTCAAGGCCCCCCAAAGCTATATGAATGGCTTGGGAGACAGGTATTACTCACTGTAAATGTCCATTGAACTAATAAACGGCTGTTGTTGTGCTCATACCTAAATTAGCTAGACAGAGCCACCAAGTGGCAGACTGTCCTAAGCCCCAGTGCTAGCAATTAGGTGCCGGTGCCTAGAGCCTAAAACCACTGGCTCCAATTAGGCACTGGCCTGAGGACAGAAATTGTGCTATAAAAAAAGTCCACATTCCCTTTCTTATGTGAGTCAGAGAAAACAGGCGGATTTCAGCCATTTCCTCCGGTTTGTGTGTTATGTTATATTATCTGTATTTGTATAGCACACAACACACTCCTCAGTTTCCTACAGAATTCAAGAACTGTGGAGGAGACTCTGATGTGCAGGGGCAGGTTGTTCCAGGCTTTAGGAGTGAGTTAAGGGAAGGCATGGTTCTGTTTATGGAAGTTTATGTTCCGTTTTTGAAGTTTGTGGGGCCAAAATTGTGTGTTTGTATGTGAGCGTGAGGAGCTTTTTGAGGTGCAGGGTGATGTGAGTGTGGGATGGGAGTGGAAGGTGAGCTCAGTGGCGGCTAGTGACATTTCAAAGTGGTGAGCATAACAGCAAATACAACACAAAGATAGAGGTTTGTGATTGCACTTTGTTTACAGACACATCAGGCCAGAAGGAGAGACTAGTCAGTCTGGAGAGAGCTGGGCGGCACAACCTCACCAGTCACTTGTGCCTTACTCAACAAATACACTGCAGAAAGTGGAAAGGGTCTTATAATACTGCTATACAGTAATCTAACACCTTTCATTGACTAATGATTAGATAATATGGAAGGCAATATTTCGGTTTTTTATATTATTCCTAAGTCTAAAAGAAGTATAAAAGTTGTTTGGATTTTAGGAACACAAGTTCACTATAAACATGTTCGAGTCTTGTTTATTGGTTACTGGCATGGAAAGACTCTCGGTGGCATAGCAAGGGTGCCTAAAGACCTCAAGCAGGCATGGAAAATTGCTGTCCTATCCACACTGTTTGGTATTAAAAGATAGGCATAATTGGGGTCTAGCCTACGGAGCCCTTTACCCACATGGACTCTTCTGCCACTGCACCTGTTGGACTATTGGAGACTACGCCCCCTCAGGAGAGTTGTGTGTGTGGGTTTTCAAACCATGCTGTGCCCCAGAGTTCCATACGCAGTCCCATCTCTGCCCAGTGTTCATACAGAGGCTGAGATGCTGAGATGCTGAGCAGGCAGGGCCGAAGGAACTAAAGGCACCCGGCTTTTGTTTTATGAGTCAACGCACCTTCCAGCCCTTTTAAAACATGGCTCACACCGTCACATACATTTACCGGAGACAGCCCAGCTGGGATGAGGGCTGGTGAATCTGCCAGGCTTTTGAAGTGAAAATGCCTTGCCAGCATGGGTGTGGATGGTGTGGAGGACATGGGGATATATCCCCCCAGATTTTGGAGTGGGAGGGACAAAGGTGGGGGGGACAAGGGAATACAATATTATCCCCTCCCCTTCTTTGATTCACAGAGCCATTAGCACGCAAAGCCCTACTTATAATTGCTCTGCACGTGACCTGTGACCTGCCTCCAGTTACCTGTGACTAATCTAATAGTCACAGCATAAATGGTGATGTCACAGAGGCCACCCACCCTTTGCCTTTTTGTTATGCTGCTACAGTCCTCTAGGAATTCCATCTCACCTCACCACCACAGCTGTGTGCAGTATGCACTGTTGATTTCATTACAACAACGGAGGCTACATTATGCATTAACCTTTTAATGCAGTCACAAGCAGTCGCACTACATCACAAACAAAACAATTCTAAAATGGAATGAACATAGGCTACAAAAGGCATGTGCAACAAACAGACTGTCTCTTTTAAATGTGGCTCACAAGCAGATAAGTTCTCTTTACTCTCCTTACTTTCTTCCTATTTGCCAAAATGTAATGTTTTATATATATTGCTTTATGTGGAGATGCCCCCTTAATCATTATTTCCCTTTCTAGAACCCTATTGGCCCTTCCCGATATGTTTTTGGGATCATTCCGATTTGAAACGGGGATCATTTCACCCCCCCTTTCCCTCCCTCCCTCGGATGTCCAATATTTGGTCATCAGCCTACCCGCCCCCCCCCCACCTCGAGGGTTTACCCCTAAGTTAAAGTCGGGCGGGCTGAAGTTAAAGTCGGGCGGGCCGACATCTCGTCACATCACTTTCCCGACTTCTGGCTTTGATCTTATTTGAACCGCTACCTCACCCGTCCTTAATGCGTCTCCTCAAGCAGGTCAGGACGCATTAAATGTGATTTTCTCCCGATTGCTCCTGTCTCGAGCATCGACATCGCTTTCCCTTCAACACTAGAGGAGTGCCCCTTGGCAACGACAACGCTACGCGCTCGTTTTTCCAAGAATTCCTCTAACTGAACATAGCGTCAGCTGCTCGAGCTCTCGAGTCAGTTACTTGGCTCTGGCTGACGCTGTGATTTTACCGATCTCTGTTTTTGCCCACATCGCTTGATTTTAGGAAACTAAGTAGCCTAAAAAAAATAAAGGGGAGGTAATTTAGTTCATTTATATTTTGGCTCTTTGTCATTAGATAAAAAAAGAAGGAGAAAAAATTATCTTTTTACCTAAACCTATTATTTAACAGCCCTTATACTCATTTTTTAGGCATGGCACTTTTTTTTACCAACCTAATCTCCACATTTTCAGCCTTTCAAAAATATTTAATACTCTTCTGGCTATATTATTAGATTCCTCTTCAGCAGTCATGTCAGATTTTGATTGACGCTGCTCAAAGTTCCCCCAATATTTCTAAAGAATCTTTAAAAAAATGTATTCAGAAGGAGATGAGGGGGCACATGCATCAAAGGAAATTGCATTCGCAAATGGTGCGAATCGCAGAATTCGACCGTTTGTGAATGCAATTCCCATTTTTGGGATGCATTAACATTTTTGTAATTTTCGCAATTTAAGAAATCGCAAAATTGCGATTTCTTAAATTGTTATTGCATCAAACTCTAAAAAATGTGCGAATTCGCAAATAAGGGGAGCAAATTACCATGAAGTTGACCTTCATGGTAATTTGCGAAAACTTTGAAAAATGCACTAAAGTGCATTTTTCAAAGTTCCATTTTACACACACACATGCCCTTGGGGCATGTGAGTGTGCAAAATGTACTTCTAAGCAGATTTCACGGGTGCAACAGGGTGTCCTTTGGACCCTTGAAATTGCATTCTTAAATTGCGAATTTCTAATGGTGAATTTCAAATTAAGAATGTCTTTCCATTCATTTGAATCGGGAGGTATTCCTTAATTGAGATTCTCAATTAGAGAATCGCAATTAAGGAATTTTAAGAAATTGGAATTTATTTAGCGATTTCTTGATGCATTACATTTTGCAATTCCTTAATTACGATTCCTTATTTTTCGCAATTAAGGAATCGCAAAAAAGCAATATTGATGCATGTGTCTGGAGGTCTGTTATGATGGACACTCTTTTTAAAAAAAAAATTTCAAACACCTTTATTATTATGATTCAGGTCATACACAGCATTCCGCCTACAACCTCTCGGGCCGGCGATGCGATAAAGGCCAAAAGATGCAAGTAGACAGTAAACAGTTCATGCTAAATACACAGCTTGATGCCGTCAACCCGAGGGCACTGCGGCACATCAGCACCAGTTAGTGAACTGCTCAATCGCAAACCTCCTCCGACGTCATGAATGTGCACATGATAGTGTCTGTACATTGACAGCGGTCAGGTTATGTAGGCCGAAAGCTGTAAAGCCAGAAATGTAGGTGCGTTTTGTATGTCAAACCTTCCCCCCCTTCAACAGTGAACTCCCCTCTCCCTTCAGAAGTAAACAAGGAAGAAAACCCCCCTTAGAACTCCCCATACCCCCTCCCTCTTGCTGCTTTGCCCGTTCGCCAACCCACCTGGTATATGCAGTGCCACGTGTAGTCTCGTGTTGGTGTTCACCTCCTTTGCCCTCCGTGTACCTCCTGCTGGACAGGCCGGGTAAGTGCCACCCCCGCCCCGTGGAGCCCCACTTGTGTAGTGTCGACCGTCCCTCGCCCTAGGACAGCCAGGCTCCAACACTCCACCCAGCCATCGCCTCACCATTCCACTTAAAGTGCTCCCTACCCCGAGTGTGGCCTCTAGGGTGCCCAGTGTGCATGTCTGTTATTGTGTATCCTCCCCTCCCGCCCGTTGTGTGTCCTCCGCATCCTCCCTGGTGTTCCTGAAGATAGTATACAAGCTCCAGAAGTTTTTCGGTCTGCTGGTCTGAGGCAGGAGCTCGCTGTAGTGTTCAGCTTGCGTGCAGCAATATACCATGTCCCTGGCCCAACGTTTTTTGGTCGGGGTCGGTCCTCTCATTCAGCACTGTGCAACCGTACGTCTCGCCAACAAGAGTCCCATGTCCGCCAACCTCCTACACGCCACCGGCAGCGCCCTCGAGTATCCCAGAAGTGCCAGAGCAGGGTCCATAGGTAAGTCATGGTCTAACACCTCGCTCAATTCCGAGATAACCGCCTCCCAAAACTCAAATATCTTGCGGCAGCCCCACGCCATGTGCAGGAAGTCCGCCACTGGAGCATGGCAGCGCTCACATTCTGGGGACTGTCTGAGGCCATAACGATGCAATCGTTCAGGAGTATAATACACCCTCTGTAGGTATTTAAACTGTACCAACCTGTGTCGTCCGTTCAGAGACACCTTCCTAGCATTGGCACAACAATATGCCCACATCGAGTCATCTATTTCCGTCTCGAGGTCAGTTTGCCAGGCCAATCGGGCCTTGGAAGGCTCCCGTGCTCTGTGGGAGGCAATGCTTTTGTAGAGATGCGTCGTCAAATGTCGTGGGGAGGCTGTCGCTATGACGTACGAGAGCTCCGGAATAGCTGGCGGCTCTGTTAGCTCCTGCCCTAGAACGTCTCGCATGGCACTCCTGAGTCTGTGGAACTGGAACCTCTGTAATAGCGTTGGGTTCTCAACTCCCTGTGCGACCTGATCCCACGTTTTGGCCTTGCCATCCTCAAATAGGTCTCCCGCAGTATTGAGTCCTAGCTCATGCAGCGCTCGGAGTACCTTCCCGTCCCCGATGGGGGCCAGCCACTGTAGCCACCCCACCGCCATCGCAGGGGAGTACAGCAGTACCTCCTCCCTAGCCTGTATCAAGGCATTCCATGCATGCTTTGTTGCCGTTATCGAGTCCAAGACGCCCACCCTACGATCAACTGGAGTACAGACCGTGGCCGGGAGTGGGAGAGGTTCTGCGAAAAGCCGTTCCAACCGTACGTGCGGGATGTTCTTGTCCCCATGTATCCATGTGTGCAGGTGCGTGGCCTGAGCCACTCTATAATATCTCTCCAGGTCAGGCGCACCCAGTCCTCCCAGTGCACACGGGAGCGTAAGAGTACTCCACCGGACGCGCGGCTGTCTACCCCCCCACGCCAAGCGGGTCATAAGTTTAGTGAGGTTCCGAAAGAAGGCTCTTGACAAAATTATGGGTAAGGCGGTGAATAGGAATAAGAATCTCGGGAGAATCACCATTTTCATGATGGCCACTCGGCCCATCAGGGAAAGCGGGAGCTTGCACCAACGTGCCACGTCCTCCTCGCATTTGCTAAAAGCCACCCCATAGTTCTCAGAGAACAGCACCTCCGGGTCAGTGTGTATCTTAATGCCAAGATACCGCACCGGGTCCGTCGACCAGTGTAGTGGGTATTCCATTTCAAAGCGATCCGTCACCGGGGTCAGTGGGAACGCCACCGACTTCTCCCAGTTGACCTTAAGACCCGAGAGGGCGCCGAAGCGCACTACCTCCCGTAGAACAGGGGACAGGTTGAGCTCTGTATTCCGCACGTACAGTAGCGTATCGTCCGCATACGTCGAGATGATTATTTTGTAGGACGGGAAGCTAACCCCCCTATGCCAGTGATATTCCCGTAGTGCACACGTGAGTGGCTCGGCGACCAGGGCGTACAGCAGCGGGGACAGGGGACAACCCTGCCTCGTGCCTCTGCTGATGGGAAAGGGGTCCGAGACCTGATCTCCTAGTCGCACCCGTGCCATCGGCCTCCAGTACAGGGCGCCTATCATTTGCAAGAACTGCTCACCCAGCCCCATGCGTCGCAGGACCCTCAGCATGAAAGGCCATTCAACAGAATCGAACGCCTTCTCCATGTCTAGGAAGATTGCGACCGCCTTCGCGTCCTGGCGCACATGCTGCATGGTGCCCAGTACCGTAAGTATGTTATAGGACAGGTTCCGTCCCGGTATAAAACCGGGACTGTTCTGGGGCAACCACCTTCGGCGCAAGAAGGGCCAGTCTTGTAGCCAGGACCTTGGCGTAAAGTTTAGCGTCCACATTTAGGAGCGAAATCGGTCTGTACGAACTGCAGACACCAGGGGGCTTGCCCGGCTTCAGTATGGTGACCAAGAGGGCCTCCCTCATAGTGCTGGGCATGCTGCCGTCTTCGCATACCTCGTCAAACAGGGACAATAGGTGTGGGATAAGTTTATCCTTGAAAGCCTTATAGAAGCCTACAGTCAATCCATCGATCCCGGGAGCGCTGTGAACCCGCATAGAAGCTAAGGCCTCCGAGATCTCCTCCGCTTGAATCGGTGACATGAGAAACTCTCTGTCTGACTGCGCCAAGAATGGGAGTTGTATATGTTCCAGGAAATCGTCAATGTCAGCCTCTAGATCGTGCGTCTTGGTAGTGTACAAGTCAGAATAGTAGTCGCGGAAAGTAGAGAGAACGTCCACTCCCGCCGTAACTATATGTCCTCCCGGAGTTTCAAGCTCCGCCACTCGGGGGGTCTTTTTGTCGTCCCGCAATAGTCTGGCTAACAGTGAGCTAGGACGCTCTCTCTCGCCGTAAGTCCTCGCCGAGGCGTATTTCCCCATGTAACAGACCTCCCTGTCCGCCTCTTCATTGAATTCCGAGATTAAGGATCGCAACCCATCTGCCAAAGTGGGGTCAGGGTCAGTCAGGAGTTTCGTCTCCAGGTCCGCTAGTTGGGATTCCAAGGTGCGTAGCCGCTGACGAATGACCTTCAGCACGCTGGAATGTTTGGCCATGGCTATCCCGCGGATAAAGACCTTGAAGGCCTCCCATACCGTGTGGAAGTCGTCCACCGAACCTAGGTTCTTTTCAAAGAAGATGTCTATTTCCTCCGCCAGTTCCCCCCTAAAGGTGTCGTCCAGTAGGGCATATGGTGGGAAGCGCCAGGTGAACGGGGGTATCCTGCGGGTCGGCGTCGCCAGGACCAGCAGAACCGGGGAGTGGTCAGACAGTGTTCGCGTGAGCACGGAGCATTGCACAATTTGGCTGGTGATGGAGTGAGAGGCCAACCAGTAGTCAATCCTGGTATGTAAGTCATAAAAGGAAGAGTAATGTGTGAACCCACCCCTGCCCGCATTCCTGCTCCTCCAGACATCCACTAGGTCCAAAGCCAGCAGCTCTGCCTGTAGTGTCACCGCTGCCGCAGCCGGCCTCCGCGTGGGACCAGAAGATCTATCCAACCCGGGGTCAAGGACTAGATTAAAATCGCCCCCCCAGATCATGTGTGCCGAGGTGTATGTTCTACAACTAAGGGCCAAGCGGGCATAGAAATCAGGGGAGTCATAGTTCTGGCCGTATACATTCACCACTATTAAGTCATGGCCCCTACCTTCGCACCTCGAGATTAGGTAGCGACCCTCGGGATCCGCCTTAAGTGGACGGAGGACCAATTTGGAGTGTGGGTTCACCCACGTCAAGACACCCCTAGAGTGTGTAGTGTAACCTGCCGCTGTGGAGGTGCCTAACAAACCCCTGTGCTGTAGTATCCCGCTCGAGAGTGGCAAGTGCGTTTCTTGAATGAGGGCCAAGTCTACCTGATGCCTTTGTAAATAGTGGAGTACCTTTCTTAGTTTCCTGTGGTCATTAAGACCCCGGACATTCCAGGTCAACACTCTGAGGGTATCCGAAGGATTGTTTGAGGTAGTCACCTGGGCGCTAGCCATCGGAGTTAATTGAGGGCACATAATAGCACAGTACCTTCATGACACCAACATCATACGCAGCGTTCAAAGGGTGCAGCGAACATTCAGGAAATAGCCCCCCTCCTCCCTCACCTCCCACCCTGCCCCCCCTACCCGGAAACAGCAAACCCCCAAGCATCCCCCTCCATCCCCCCACCCACAGCAGACCCACCCCAACCCGGTCCGACAGTATTGCACCCACCCCCTTCCCCAGTGATCCCACCCCAACTAAAGTTAACCAACAAAACAGTGTGCTAAACGCGCGGGGGCCCAGGCAGCCAAATAGCATAGTCTCTACCTATGTCTCAGATCGCTCGTCAGCCTTTCTCCCCGCCACCGCCGCGCACATAAGCCCTCGGTCAATGCAACATTCAATCTCTTAAAAATAAGCAATGTCACAGTGCCCCCGCAAGATACATGTCCAGGTCCTTAAGCAGCAAATGTTCCCAGGCCCAGTCCCGTCGGCCCCCAACATCTACTAAAGCAAATCATGTAGCGTGCCCCAACAGGCGTCTGGATAGGGGGGAGGGGCGCAGAAGTCGCGAACATAGCCGCCCCTCATCCCATACACCCCACCACTTATCCGTTTTCCCTGCAGTCCTTAGAAGATGCACCATGTTGTCCTTCGCCCCACCTGAGGTGGGCCAGAACGATAGCGAATCCGGAGTCCACTCCTCAAATATCCGGCGGGTAGCAGGGCAAACCAGCCCGACAGAGGTCAGTCTTGGTCATCTAAGCGGCTGTCGCTGTCGTCACCCCCTTGAGTCTTGTCTGAGCTTCCTTTAGCTTCCTTCGACCACCGCTTCATCGCCTGCTGTAACACTTTAGGATCCGTAAAGATGTGAGAATGGCCTCCTTTGTTGACCCGCAGCTTAGCCGGATATAGCAGTGCGTAGTCCAGACCCATCTCCCTTAGGCGTTTTTTGTGTGGGATGAATTGTTTCCGCTCCTCCTGCACCTTAGCTGTAAAATCCGGATACAGGGAGATAGCTGACCCCTCATATTGTAGGTTTTGTTTTGTGCGTTGCAGGCGGAGTGCAGTGTCCCTGTCCCTATAGTTGAGAAGTTTCGCTATAATAGGGCGGGGAGGCGCCCCAGGTTGCGGCTTGGGCGCCAGCGATCTATGCGCTCTCTCCACCGTAAACATGTGGGAGAACACTCCGTCGCCAAGAAGTTGCACTAGAAGCTGTTCCACAAAGCGCTCCATAGGGCCCGTCGCTGTGGTCTCCGGAAGTCCCGTGATGCGGAGGTTACAGCGCCGAGAACGTGCTTCCAAATCCTCGGTTTTATCCTGCAATGTCTGCATCATCCGTTCCATCTTCTTCCGCGCCGTATCTAGATCGGTTTGCGCCTCCTCTACTTCTGTCATTCTGCGTTCTGCCATATCATGCCTCTCGGCGTGCTTGTCCAGCCGCTCCGCCATCCGATCCATCCTATAGGAAATCGCGTCAATCTTGGACCCCAGGGTCGAGATGCTGGATTGGATACCCTGTTCCATAGAGAGCAGCATAGATTTTAAGTCTGCGTCAACACTGGGAGCCTCCACCACGCGTTCTGTCGGGCCACCCTCAGCCACCGGGCTCTGCTGCATCAAACGCTTCTGCGAGAAGGGCAGCTTACTTTGCGTTCTATCGTTCTTGCCCATGTTGCCACTCCTCTCCCCTGTAGGGCACACCACCGCGTAGGAACGTCTAGGTAACCCTCTGGGTAATGGCGCAGAAGGATATAGTGCCTGCAGGTTGCTCCTCGCCTCCAGTCACCCCCCGGCCGGGACCCCCTGGATTGCGTGATAAGGGCACTAATGCAGGAGCCTTCGGAGGAATGGTCAAGCCGGCGCTGGTTTTGAAGGGCCAGCTGGGTGTGACAGCGGGGTCTCGCTGATCAGGGGGCACGCCTCGGGCCAACCAGGAAATGCACCCACCTCCAGGCGCAATAACAAGAGCTCCCACGCTGGTGACCTGTACCCCCAGCACCGCTGTCACCGAGCGCAGAAAGGATGCAGTGATCCAGCCGAAGACTGGTCGTTATCTGTCTCTTGTAGGGGCCCCCCAGTCCAGCCCACCGTAATATCTGTTCTCTCACCTCGTCTCAAGGCCGCCGAAGACGGGGCCCTAGCAGCCGTACCACAGGGGGGGGGCGTATTCCTTCCTCGTCCTCTCGTAGCGGTCCGGCAGGAGGGGGGAGGTATCCCAGGACCTGCACCGCCGAACTCTGTTGCAGAGGGGCAGCGGGGGGGCCGTCAGCCCTGGTGCGCCTCGTGGCGGGCTCTGCCGCACATCGCGTCACGCCACCCGGGCGCCTGCTGTACTTTAGCCCGCGGCTTTGCGGCCTGGTGCCTCTGGTGCTCGGCACTTCTCCGATCCGCGATGGAGCCGCACACTCGTCGCCGCTGGAGCGTCCGACTGCCCTCCACACTCCAGGCAGGTCGCGGGGGCAGGGGCTGATCCCAGAACGTTGCTGGAAAGGATTATTGAGGATAATTAGGGCTGCACACAGCGGAGCTGCGAGATTAGGCGGTCATTCCTCTCGCAGGCTAGCTCCGCCCCGCCTATGATGGACACTCTTAAAGAGGTTATATCCCCTAATAGACCCCTCTCCTTTGATCAGGGCGATCTTAGTGACAAGCTCACTACCCATAATATTTCCTACGGAAAAAGAACCAAAAAATCTAACCACTCAGAGTCCTTGAGGAGCACTATCGGCGGTCCTAGCACATCAAATGCATTGGGAGGTTCTTACACCTCAAGTGTTCAAGGAGGTCCTCGCACCTCAATACCTACTGGTGTCCCTTGCAGCACAATTTATCCAGGTGTCTCACACGGCACAAAATTCTACGGCTGCCCTTCGCGGCGCAAATAAGATGGGTGTCCCTAGCGGCACAAATTTTGAAAGAGCTCTTAATACTCCAGAGACTGATTCTGAAGATGAAGGGAATATTCCTAACCCTAATGATGAATTTGTCCTCGATTTGGACGATGAGGATCTAGACTTTGACACTCAACCTGACGAGCAACTTGCTTGCTCATCCAAAGATGTTATCCTCAACCCTCTGGGTGAAAAGATGTTCTCCCCCCTCAATATCTCCCACCCCAGAAGCTCTCAATGGTTTCCACAGGAACATGTGGCCAAGTTTATTCAGAGATGGCTCAGAAATTCTCTGGAAAAGGACACTCGTAGTACCCTTAGGTCCGAGTGCCCTAGACTGGCAATTCAGGATAAAGTCTGCCAAACCCCTAACCTAGACCCTGATTTGATTAAGTTTCTGTTTAAATTGGGTAGAGACCCGAGAAAAGGTTTGGAAAGAGCTTTTAAGGGCCGCCAGGATCGCCTTCTGGACGTCCTGGGTCCCTTGTGCAGAATCTTAGATTTATCCAAAGAATGCCATATCAATGATACTCCCCTTGACGTTGACCTTATCAGAGGCTGGAGTCAAAGAGCCTTAGTACTCCTAGGTAATGCTAATTCTAGCCTCAATATTGAAAGACGTAGAGCCCTACTTACAAAAGTTAATCAAAAATTAGGTGACATGGCCGAGCGAGAACCATTCATTAACCCTAAAGGGCTTCTTTTCGGCGAAGACATGATTAAATGTATTGGCAAATATGTTTCTACGTTCACTGCCCTTGATAGGGCTCAATCTAATATGAAGAAAGTTTTCAACCCAAACCTTTTTGGACGGGCCGGAAGAAGGGACCTTTCTTTCGGCCGAGGCAATCAGAGGCCCTATTCAAGATACAGAAGATCTGGAAAAGGCTTCTTCACCTCCAATCAATTTTACCCTCAAAGAGGAAGAAATGTGCGTTATAGAGTTTCCAGATCACGCAAATTCTCAAACAACTCCACCACCAATACTCAAAGTAAGTACTCCTCTTCCTTTTTCTTCTTCCCCTCCAAAGGTAGGGGGCAGACTTCACTTCTTTTACCACATATGGGAATCTCTAACTCAAGACCATTGGGTTTTGGAAACCGTTTGCGGTTTCAAGATAGATTTTATCAATCTCCCAATACAATCTTCCCTTCCGAAAGCTCTACCTCTTTCAGAAGATCAGCAAAAAAATTTAGAGGAAGAGATTTCCTCCATGCTGCAGAAAGGTGCAATCTTAGAAGTTCCCTGGAGTTTAAGAAGGTTTTTAAGCACACTCTTTCTTGTTCAAAAAAAGGAAAAAGGTTGAAGACCAGTTATAAATCTACGAGAATTGAACAAATACCTGGTCTACAGACATTTCAAAATGGAGGGAATCCACCTCCTGCGAGACCTTCTTCTAGAAGGAGACTGGTTGGTGAAATTGGATCTGAAAGACACCTATTTCATCATTCCAATGGCCAAGGAACATCAACCTTTTCTCCAGTTCACTTGGAACAATCGTCTTTTTCAATTTCGGGCCCTTCCTTTCGGTCTTTCCTCTGCCCCTTGGTGTTTCACTAAGATTATGAGAACTATTGCCTCTCTTCTGAGAGAAAGAGGTATTCGCCTAATCGTATATCTCGACGAAATCCTCATTATGTCTCAACACCATTCACAGATCTTGTTGGATCTGAAGACCTCAATGGACCTCATAGAAAGCTTAGGCTTCATTATAAATCACGAGAAATCTATCCTTACCCCCTCCAGATCCCTGGAATTCTTTGGCTTTACCGTAGACACCTCAAAATGTCTTCTTTTTCTTCCTCAGAAGAAAATTTCGAAAATTCGGAAGGAGATAAGATTTGTCTTAAAACAAGATTCTCTTTCACTGAGAGAGTTAGCCAGAATCTAAGGCCTACTCTCTTCCTCTATTCAAGCCATTTTCCCTGGTCCTCTCAATTACCAAGCTCTTCAGAGGATAAAAGGGAAAGCTCTCAGATCTGGCCTTTGGTACGGAGATTTCGTAACTTTATATCACAAAGCGAGGTCAGAACTATCGTGTTGGCTGGAGAATTTGGACGCCTGGAATGGGAGAGCAATCTTTGGCTCTACTCCAGAATTCGTTCCCGGAATCGGAAGCGAGCCTTCATGATTGGGGCGCACGTTTTCTCAACCTGAACATTGGTGGCGTGTGGTCTCTCTCAGAGACTTCTTATCATATAAACTATCTAGAACTCACAGCAGGCCTCTACGCTCTAATGAGCTTCAGACACTCTCTTCAAGGGAGATCCGTTATCCTCAAGATGGACAACATCTCTGCCGTCTCTTACATCAATCGCCTTGGCGGTACAAAATCAACAGACCTCTCCAATTTAGCCAAAAAGCTTTGGATGTTTTGCCTGGAACACAAGATCTCCCTGAAAGCGAAGTATCTTCCGGGAAAGTCAAATGTTTCCGCAGATTGGAACTCAAGATTCCTTTTAGATTTCAGCGATTGGAAACTCGATCCTCTTGTTTTCAACACCCTAAATTTCCTTTGGGGTCCTTTAGATGTGGATCTTTTTGCCAGCAGATTAACCTTCCAGTTAGAAAAAGACTTCAGCTGGATGCCGGATCCGGGCGCTCTTACAGTGAACGCCTTCCTCCAATCTTGGTCAGACCTTCAGGGTTATGCCTTTCCCCCCTTTGCAATGATCCAGAGAGTTCTTCAGAAAGTCAGACAAGACCAATCCTCACTGGTTCTGATAACCCCATTTTGGCCTTCCCAAGCCTGGTTCCCAACAGATCTGGAACTGGCCTGCCAAATCCCCTTCTTAATTCCTGCGGTCCAAGGTCTGGTTAAAAACGCAGAGGGGGAAGATCACCATCTAATTCTTTCAGGGAATTTGAAAACTTCTTGCTTGGAAAGTGTCAGGGGATCCAATGAATTGTCTGGCCTTTCATCATCAGCTGCAACTCTCCTCAGAGAATCTTGGGCTCCAGGAACACATTATAGGTACAACAGCATTTGGAGAAAATGGCTTTGTTGGTGTCTGGAGAGGAACTTGGATCCCGTGGAGGCTCCTGTCGTACATATAGTTAATTTTCTTGTTGAACAATCTGATAATGGGCTTGCTTATAGATCTATTAATTGTTATAGATCAGCTATTTCTGCCGGTCACTCCCTTGTCAACGGTAAGACGGTAGGTAAAAATTTTATTATTTGTAGAGTCATGAAAAGCATTAGACTTAAGAGACCACCTAGGCCTAAATACCAGTCCATATGGGATGTTAAATCTGTTCTTGATCTTTTTATTTCCTGGCCGGATAATTCCCTTCCTAATAGGAAATGTCTTTCTATTAAATTAACTTCTCTCTTATGCCTTATTTCTTGCTGTACAGATTCTGATATCAAATGCCTTGATATTTCTTATAGGTCTTATGATATGTTTGGTGTTAAATTCGAAATTGTTAGAAGGACCAAGACTATGTCAGATTTTATTTTCTATCCTCGCTGTGATATGTGTAAAAAGCTTTGTGTTTTGAACTGTATGCTAGAATACTATAATAGAATGAAAGACCTTCGCCCTCCTGGCGCTAACCAACTACTTATTTCTTTTGTTAATCCTTTCAAGCCCATTTCTTCTTCATCTATTGCAAGATGGGTTAATTGTGCTATGAACCTAGCTGGTGTTGACTTATCAAAATTTCAATCATACTCTATTAGAGGCGCTATGGCCAGTAAATCCTTCTGGTCTGGTGCTAAATTGGATGATATTCTCAAAGCTGCAGATTGGTCCAACGCATCCACATTTGCTCGACATTACTGTAAACTCATCGAGCACATGTCTGATGTTGTCCTTCACGGCTACCAACATGCATAATGTAGTCTCCGGTCTTGTAATGAAATTGCAATTCTCCAATTAACATGACCAGAGAATCTGGATTTCATTAAAGACACAGAGGCTAACATTATCCCTCCCGTCCCTCCCTTGGACTTTTCTTTGCATAGTATTGATTGTGATTTTATCATTCTGATTGTTGTTTTTTCTGCTATGCCTCATTATTATATTTAATATTACTATGCCTTGTTATTATATTTTAAAGTACTTCTTTATTTTCACTTTCATTTTTCCCATTCGTTTCAGATAATTCATCTTAATGGACTCTTCCATTTTGGAACCTTTTGGATTCTTCTCTCAAGAACATCTTCAGTGTTTTTTGTTATGGATCTTTCACCATGATCTTCTTTATCCAGAACTTTGTAATCTTGCGTATTCTTCAGCATTTAAAAGAGGCAGTCTGTTTGTTGCACATGCCTTTTGTAGCCTATGTTCATTCCATTTTAGAATTGTTTTGTTTGTGATGTAGTGCGACTGCTTGTGACTGCATTAAAAGGTTAATGTATGATGTTAGCCTCCGTGTCTTTAATGAAATCCAGATTCTGTGGTCATGCTAATAGGATAATCGCAATTGCTGTCTGGTCCTGCCCCATCCCAGTGCTACCCTATCTGCCGGCTTGAAGACTGAGCCCTAAGGGCAGCAGGAAGATTTTTAAATAACAAGCAAGGTAAGGAGGTGTGGGAAATACATTATTGGCTTAGGTCCTCCTTTACTACTCATGCAGAGAGTGCTGGTTGCCTTGGCAACCTACCGCCTGCTTAGCATTTTCGTTTCTCCTTCATCTGTTGATGTTTTTTCAGCATTTTCTGTTCTTTTAATGTTCTAGTGGGTGTTTTTTATCAAACAGTGCCAGCTCTTTGCGGACGCTCCACTTTATCCACCTGTTCTCACCAGTGATATCAGTGGGTGGGATTGGCAGGGCACGGCATGCCCCTACTTTTGAAATTTAAAATAATCTGTTCACCTTTTTTTTTTATTTGCATCCCAGGATAGCAGAAATAGCTGATCCAGCCCCAATACCAAAAATGTATCAGCGATCAATAATCAATAACATCATAGCACAATGGCTATGACAATGGGAGAAAAGAATTGGTTCTGCTCCTTGGTTCACGGCTGAGCTCCGCCTGCTTAAAAAAGGATGTAAGAAACTGGAAAGGGCTTGGAGGAAGAAATTTGATGCTGCCAAGCGTAAGGACTACTGGATAGCGATCAGAGGCTATAAAGCAGCCCTCCGCTCGGCAAAAGCACAATTCTTTGAGGAACGAATACAACTTGCCTCAAATTCCTCCAGGGAAACTTTTAAGGTAGTGCAAGAACTCCTCAAAGTCCCCGAACCAGCAGCCACCCATGATCCTCAGAAGTGCAAGGAGTTGGCCGATTTTTTTCACATTAAAATTGTGAATATACTGAACTCTCTACCCCAGGTCGCTAAACCTCAAGGGATCCAAGAAGAGCTCCCCTTAATTCAGGGGAAAGAGTGTCCCATTTCCCTGGACACGTTCGGCCCAGTTTCAGAAGTTGAAACGTTAAAAGCCATAGCTTCCATAAAAAGCGGCTCCCCTATGGACCCAGTTCCTTTTAAAATTTTAAAGCAAGCAGCAACCGCTGTGGTAGGGCCCATTACGGACCTGATAAACGCCTCTTTTTCTCATGGTCTGGTGCCACCCACCTGGAAAAAAGCCGTGGTCAAGGCATTGTTAAAAAAATCTAATCTTGACACGACGGAGTTGGCCAACTACAGGCCTATCTCTCTGTTGCCAGGTCTCAGCAAAATTGCTGAGAAGCTTGCAAATCATCGACTGTCCAACTTTCTAGAGTCGAATGGTCTGCTCCGAGACTCGCAGACCGGCTTCCGTCCCGGCCAAGGTACTGACACGGCCCTCCTGGCAGTCGTTGAAGAATCCAGACACATCTTAGATTCGGGAGGATCAGTGGCAGTGATCCTCCTGGATCTGAGTGCTGCGTTCGACACCGTGAACCATCGGGTGTTGACTCAACGACTGTCAGAGGTGGGTGTGGCAGGGGCCGCTTTGAAATGGCTTTGCTCATTTCTTGAAGACCGGTCTTACCAGGTCTGGGAAGGTAGCAACAAGTCTCCATCCATCTCTCTCCAGTGGGGGGTGCCGCAGGGCTCGTCCCTGAGCCCGACATTATTTAATGTCTACATGGCCCCCCTGGAGGATGTGGTGACCCCCTATAACATCAAGATCATCAGCTACGCTGATGATACTCAGCTGGTGGTCGCCCTCCCTCAACTGGTGGAGAACCCTGACTTGTTGCACTCATGCTTGGTGGATGTCTACACCTGGATGAGCAGCTCAGCCTTGAAGCTGAACGGCTCTAAAACAGAGATTATGTTGCTTGGAAACAAAGCTCCTCCATTGCCATTAACATGCTGGCCAAGTTGTATGGGTGACCTCCCAACCATGAAAGTTGAGATTAAGAGCCTGGGAGTCTGGCTGGAGCAAGACCTCTCCTTCAGAACTCACGCTAAAAGAACCGCAGGAGTATGTTTTGCCCTGCTGCGGGCCGCGCGTAAAATTCTCCCGCTCCTCCCTTTTTCATCGAGGAAGTTGTTGATTCAGGGTTTGATAACATCTCGCCTAGACTATAGCAATGGCCTTTTTCTGGGCGCCCCTGAATCTACTTTCAACAAACTTCAGCAGGTGCAAAACGCGGCGGCCAGACTACTTATGGGCATCCCCAGAACAGAATCTGCTAGACCCGCTCTCAAGGCTCTGCACTGGTTACCGGTGCGGGAGAGAGTGAAGTTTAAGGCACTATGCATCGCACACAAAATTCTTCAGGGCAGCGGACCACCTATCCTGAGGAATTTGGCAGTGCCTTACAAAGCGAACAGAGCGCTGAGGTCCGACCAGAGGTGTCTGCTCCATGTCCCGAGAGTAAAAAGATCGCGCACGGGCGGGAGACGATTTTCTGTGCACACAGCAACGCTCTGGAACTCTCTGCCCCTAAAACTTCGTGCTGAGACCTGCACCCTGCGCTTTCGCAGGGGCTTGAAAACACATCTGTTTCCTGTGTGAGTCGATCCAACTATCTCATGGTCTCACGGTTGATGCACTGTTCAAAGCGCCGGGATGCCTCAGGGTAGCTGTGCGCTATATAAGTTTTAATAATAATAATAATAATAATAACATTCACCCAGAATCCCTGATGCGCTGGGGTTAATTTATACGTTCCAACAATTCTTTCCTTTTATAGATTCAAATGAGACATCTTTTAATAACTAATCTTTAATATCAACTTTCCTTCTATTTGGTTGATGGACCAATTAGTTGAATAGTTGATGGCAATGATGACTACTAACTTACTAACCATTTAGTCAATATAAATGATCACAGACTCTCGTTAAAGTTAATAATTAATTTTTAACTCAGAGACCAAGGGTTAATGCTCAGTTGCATTTGGGCACAGATTACAAACGCTGGTCTCACAAAAGAAGCAATTATATATATCATTTCAAACTCATCCAAATTAAACAATGACTTTATGCAATGAAGGAATGGATAGAGTAAGAGACAAAAGTTTCAGCAAATATTTATTCTAAACATAATATACCTAACGGAGGGGATAGATGAAGAGACAATAGTTTCATCTAAATAATACATATCAATAAATCATTGACCGAGTGGATAGGTGGAGAGACAAAAGTTTCAGAGACAAAATACATTGATATTTAGATTCTAAGAACGATTTATGCTAAATATAAACCTATTGGTCTGTAGGAAAACCACCACCACAGCCTAGGGAATGGTGAGGGTTCCCCGGATCAGAATCAGGGAACCAAGGGTATAGTGATAGGAACAGGACAGGTCAGGAAGCTATACCTCTCTGCAAACCGATGGACAGCGACTCATTTCCCCTATTCTCTCCTGTCAGCCTAAGCATCCTAAAGGCACCCCAGTTATACTCTAAAATTGACATGTGCATCCCACAAATGTTGCAAACTATCATCAAACTCGTACAGGGATTGGTGGGCTTGGGAGGTGGGGTTGTCACACCACCATGATTTCACCTTTACTTCAACAACTTTATTGTTATATTAGCTCCCAGGGTCTGACTATAAGTTTGTTCTCACATTCACCACATAAGATACAATGTTTTAACAATTCTCTTTCATATATTAACATCATCTGCAGTGTGCATCTCCGGTCCCATACCTGGGTACAGCATTTGGCAGTCATCTGACACTCTGGCCTTCACCCTTTTCATGTCATCTGCGGTGCACAGCGCGTTTTTTTTCTTGCCTCATGAAAGAGGCCTCACTCCTTGCAGCTTTCCCTCCCACATAAGCCAATTTTATCAAAATGGCTGCTTCATCCAGTATACTAAAGTAAATGAAAATGAACATTTATTTATTATACGACAATGTAACCTTCACTGTTTACCACCCACCTTGTACTATTCCCCATTAATGTTTCCTAGCATAAGCTTAGTGCATGAAGCGGCATTAATAATAACTTAAAAGCAGGATGCAGCATGCAAAATACTGATGCACATGCAGCCCATTCATGCAACGTCTTCATTTTCTTTAAAAGCACGGAAGTTATTACAATATTATTTATTTACGTGTTAGTTTAGGCATGCACAAAGTAGTTCCCTTGTGTTCATGTTGTGTGTACATTTGTGTTACAACAATTACTTATTCTTAGTACATATTATGGGGTTATATATTCGAGCAGGTTTCATTTTTGCGAAATCCTGCTCCATTATAGCCAATGCTTATAGATAAGGTTCAGCCATTCTGGGAAGAGTGGACAGAGAAGAAAAAGGACTCTGTCTCTTTTCCTTCCTGCCCAGAAAAGACAAGGACTGTGTCCGATTCTCCTGCTCCGCAGATGGCTGCTGCCCTCCTCCCCTCTCTCTCTTTCTTTCCCTGTCTTGCTCTTCTTCACTTTTGTGATTTCAAGAGACAGCTCTTTATTTGTTCCACTGTGAAATGGATCCAAAAAAGAACAAAACACTTTAGCTGGAATTGTCGTCATTGACCTTTTTCTATTCCAAGGTCCAACTTCGGGAAGGAGCGAAAAAAGGATCAAAATACAAAAAACAATTAAATAACTAAATTAACCCCTTCAATGCTCATGACGAGCTCAGCTTGTCATGCAGCACAGTGCTCGTGTGCTTATGACGATCTGAGCTCGTCATGACCACACCCGTTTTTATTGCTGTCCAGCACAGCAGGGGAAACTCTCAAGCAGCGATGAGGCTAAGCAATACAGAGTGGTCGCAGACAGGCCAGATTGGTGTCATTCACACCCACACACATTAGCTCTACACTATACAGATTTTGCCAGTGAAGCACTACGTTTTTTCTTTGAACAACGTTGTTTTCCCCAGTTGGGGAAGTGCACCATTCCTGGAGGGACTGCAATACCTGGTTGATGGGTGGAGTGGAAAAGTTTAAAGTGATCATTTTCTACTGTTTTCCTTATTTTAGCTTATAAAATGTGTACTATGGCTCTATGTTCAGGGATGTAGTCTTTTTAAATCAAACATCTTACGTTTTGTAAGGATATCAGCAATGGACATTGTAACGGGTCCCTTTCGGGCCCTGTAGTCATGCCTTTAACGTTTCAGGCAAAATCACTCACTGATTTCTGTATAATGAGTGTAAAAACGTTAAGGTAACCATGTTGTTCCTGCTTACATTTCACATGCTTTACTTGAATTCCCTATGAGTGTTTGCTTTGTTCAGACAACATATCACTCTTGTCTGGTGCATAATTTGAACTGAGTTACATCCAGGTGTTTATAGAGGGGCACAATTTGGTTGTAGCTAAAGGCAGTGCGACTTTCTCTCAGTGGGGCAGTATGGTGTACAGTGGAGGAGAGGATGTGGCACTCTGGCCAGACCTGCCGAATTTGGAACTGGGGAACCAGGTGCAGCCTTCATGACTAGTCCACCAGAACGCTCTCCTGAGGGAGCACATTCACATGCTACACCTTAGAAGGGTCTGATAGATCTTTGAAGCCCTGGTGTCTTAGACCCAGCAGGTGGACCCTACCGGTGGCAAGTGTGGGTGGTTTTATATTTTCTATTATAGGCATCAAAGTACAGTGGGACAAAAAGTCCAGAATGGTATGAAGGGTCTGCATTTGACATGAGGACAATTGGCAGCTAGGAGTGTAACAGCTCTAAGCATGAATCTGGGTCGAGGATGAAAGAGGGATGATGGCTCTCGAAGAATGCAATCTGTAGAATCAACTTGTCAACAACGTGGGGCTAGTATGAATACTTCTGGATTGCATATCAGGGTGCCAACTCAGCAGACATATGTAAGTTCTGTACAGATCACTGGTGAGGCCTCATCTGCAGTACTGTGCCGAGACATGCAGGTCACATCTAAAAAACAAAGCAAAATTATAAACAGGCCAGTCAGGGACATATTCAATACCTTCATTCAGGAGAACAAACATGTGCAAAAACCAAGAAAACAACGAGGAAACAGGCATTCCCCATCCACACACTCAGGATCTGTAGCTACATCCCTGTATCCATCAGAACCACCCCAAGGATGCTCCAAGTTAGGAAGGAGATGAAGATGCATGTTCCTAAAAAGCACAACGTCACAACACAGTAAAGAGTCCACCTCCCATTGCAGAACCCAGGATCTCCCACCCAGACTCACTTTCTGTTTGGATCTCTGCCTTTGACCATGTACAGCACTCCGTTGCATTTCAACTATGTGTGCATGGACCAAATATTGTCAAGGCGAATTCGATGGCCACAGGGTTCAGGCAACATGTCCTGCCTTTGGAGGCTCCACATTCTTGCATAGTCAGGTGGAGGGTATTTGGGGAGAAGCATGAATGAGAAATAGTAGAAGTAGAAGATGTACACAGTACAGTTGGCAAGCATTCTTTAGTAGCGGAACTCTCCGACAATTACAGACAAGAGACTAGTAGCTTGTGAACCTCTGAAGCAGCGTTCACTCTGATGGAAATAGTAATGTAAGTATCCCAGCAAAAGTAACACAGATAGGAAAAGTTATATCAAAATGGGCTCGGATTAATGCCAGAGTCAGTACTGCTGAGCAAGAACAGTTAACTTAGGAGACTGTTTTGGGTAGAAAGTGGGCAGGGACTCTGAGATGAGGTTGACACATTGGCCCTTATTTTTGGTCAAATTAAATGTTTCTGTGCTACGCCATGGGAAGGGAGAAGGCTGGGGTCCTTGTGTCTTGCAGAAAGAGGACAAAAGGTGTATCTGCTCTTTAGGCAGGAGATAAAATGCAGAAAGGGTCAGACTAGACACTCTGGCATTTCCTTTGTGGGCTGCAAGCGAAGGATGCTTAATTTAAGCTGGTGGCTACAGGTGGGCCCAACTGTATTCTTTTGTAGAGACCGGTACATTTTTTAAACCATCAAACTGAAAAACAGAACAAAAGAGAGAAAGGCATCAAGGGGTGTGAGCAGAAGGAGGAAGGGAAATAGGGAAAACAGTGAAAAAGGATAAAGCAAAGATGAGAAAGAACCTGCAAGAGTGAGATAATGTGAATGGAGAGTATGTTGGTTGATGAAAGAACCAGGAGCTGAAATCAAGTAGACAGCCTTGGTATTCAACAAAACAGTTCTACCACGGATTCGCTCACTACCACCCTTTAACAATGCCGCTCAAGTCTCCATAACTACTCTTTCAAATGCATTTAGTTAGTTATATAGCTCCACTCATATCAGTGTAGGGTGTCAGAGCACTTTACATCACACACACTACACAGAGACAATCAATCATAGGTGTGTCTATCAGTGTATAGGAAATGTTACATACGACTGAAGACTACAATGTGTAGGAATCACATGTTATCCATACTTGTAGACAGTATAGTTTAAGAGTGCTTGCTCTGGAACTACACAAACTCAGAATTTAAAGCGTAATACCATGGTTGGGGGCTCTCTTTAATAATCACAATTGATTTCTATTCAAACATTGAACCCTTTTCCCAACATTAAGATAATGAAGGACTGGGGAAAAATCATAACTCTCTAATCTATACCTTGCCGTTTTCATGCAGCTCTTTGATGATAGTTAATAGCTCATTGTTCTATGTTAGGATTTTAACTTAGAAACTGCAATTAACAAAATAATCTCTCAGACAAAAGCAGTAACCCACTAACCTATTTGCATTATATGCACTTTGTGATCTGCATGGTAAACTTTCACTGCAGCAGGCATGTTAATCCTCTGTGGCTACCTTACCACGAGTCAAAACTTCCACTAGAAAAACTTTCAATCCCTCTCAATGAAGAACATAAATCACCAGAGTTATCTCAACATTTTTATTGTTGCCTGAAAATTGCTGGAGACCAGGAATACAGCAGTAGATACTTTTCAAACCATAATGCACTTGCAAACACAACTCCCCCACCTGAAGTCAGCGCCCGTTGCGGTTGCACCACCCTAGAGCCGACCCTGCAACAACCCCGGTAGTCCCCAATGATGCATGTGAGATTCTGTAAAAAAAAAGAGAATTCGGTCACCTGCACTTACTCTTTTACAAATGAACCTTACTGCCTACCCAACAGTGCCCTCATGGCTGCCTTCATCTCTTAGCTTCCTGAGTTTGAGGCTGATTTTAACATTTTTGGGCTGATTTTAGTTTCCAGTCTGGCATTAAAGGCAGCAGAGGTGATGATCAAGTTGCTGTTACCAATGATAATGGAATGTAAGCAGAGGATCCCACAGGCTTGCAGATTATATAGGGTGGGTAAGCAGTTTCCCCAACCACCCTCTTTCTTGGTCGGTTCCCCAAGAAAGTGATCAGAAAGTATCCCCAAACATACACAGGGCAAAGTCTAATAACAGGTCTGCGAGCTGGAAAAAGGGAAAATTGGTTGGCAGAATCACTCCTTTTCTTTTGACTGAGTGTTTTGCTATCACTCATTCTCATGGCAGAAGTCTTTGTGCATGAATGTATTTATGTATCTATGTATGTAGTATTTCTTTAGAAAGAACTAAGCCAAAAGGTAGCAGAGCACTGTACAGAATCAAAGACAAGCTGAAAGTCAACCAGTGGTGGTAGAGTTAGCTGGTTTCTGAGCTATTAATGCATTGTGAAGTATTGTTCTTTAAAGCGGTGTTTCTTCAATGTGTACGATTTCCACCTTCAGGGGTTCCACCTTTCGTACAAAAAAATGAACATAGGGGGCGTGGCTAGCAGCCGAGCATGGCGGCTGTGTGAAACGGGAGCTCCCTGAGGCAACTCGGCCTTTGACAAATCCGGCATACTTATCCGCTTAACTCCCCACCTGAAGGAGCGGAACCAGGATCTAGTGACAGTACGGTATCGTCCGGTCCTGCCCCGGCGCTCCTCTGAGGCCGAGAACACTGTCATTTTGCCCCGACATTGCTGGGCCTTCACCCGGAGTGCAGCACCAGCCTCTGGTGCCTCCCGGACCCCAGCGGAGGTGGAGGCTGCCCGGGCTGCCCCGTGGACATCATCCGCTCCCCCCCCCCCCGGGTGCAATACCGTAAGAGACAACCCAGCGTCGCATGCGACTGGAGGGGGCTCCTGAGCTACAGCCGGCGGACTGACCCGCGGAAGCCTGAGGTTGGAGCCGGATAGTCGCAGCAACCGAGAGGCCGTGCCCGCGAACGGGCGGAGAGCGACGCCCTGCAAACCTGTGGACCCTCCCGGGGAAGGCAAGATCCCCTTAAGGTACTTCGGGGGAAACCAAAAAAAAGGAAAAAGAAGGTGGTACTGCAGTGCTGGAATCGGAGGGGGCCCCCTCATCCAGGCGGGGACATACACGGCCTCACACGAGCAGCTCGACCTCGGGGCTGCCTGCGAGTCCCCCCGGGGTCCCATCCAGAGCAGGGGCGGCAAAAGAAGATTCTTAGAAGCCAGCAGAGGTAGCGCTGATTTAGGCCGGGCGGCAGCATAGTAGGGGGAACCCCGGGCAGTCATTACCCCAAGGAGCCAGCGCCCACAACACGACACCTTGAGGAGCCGCTGTGCCCGCCACCGCCGGCAGAAGTTAGACCGGGCCCGCACGGGTGCATGTGGACCGCACTGGAGTGGTGAGAGACAGACTTGTGGTCACTGCCAGGGTGCGCTTGAAGCCCTGGCGCGGCGCGACGCAATACATATCCACAAGCAGTAGCACTATAGACAGCACGCACCCAGGACTGCAAGGTGGGCTATTTGCGGGCATAATTCAAGAGGTCACAAGTCGTAGACGCTCTGCGCGACTGGTGGAGGGGCGGCGGTGTATGGGAAGTGAAGCGGTGGATCACCATCCCCGGCGAGTGCCGGATTGAGAGAGTCAGGACCCCCCTGTGAACGGGACGCAAAGATATCCGGAGCTGAGGCCCCCCTTCGACAGCTGGGTAGCGACCAGTGGAACAGTAGACAAGGCGATTGCTGGAACCGGGACGGTTATCCGGAAGCCACGGATCATGGCAGGTAGGGGATCGAGGAGTGGACCGACACAAGCCAAACTAGATAAATTTGCTTATGGTCAACAGGGGCAGTCGCAAGTGAATGGCCGGAACTCCACGGGCACTAATCAAGAAACGGACGCTACCAAGAAAGTCACGCTAGAAGACATCATGAAAACCCTCTCCGAAGTGCGAACAACGGTGGGCTCTATTTCCTCTGAAGTGACTCTGTTGCGAGCCGATTTTCAAAAAATGACGGAAATAGTGTCACAGGTGGAGGTAGTTACGAAATCGCTTGTTGAGGACACTTCGGACCTGCAAATAGCCATGGAGCGTATGGACAAGATTACTCGACAACTGCAGGATAAGCTGTACGACCAAGAAGGGCGTTCCCGAAGAAATAATGTATGCATCCTTGGCCTTCCGGAGACGGAAGGGAAAAGAGCGCTGGACCTCTACGTAGAAGATCTCATCAAAAATAAACTCCAGCCTAAAGGGTTATCGCACTTCTTCTCGGTGGAAAGGGCGCACAGGTTGCCCGGGGGTGAACCCAAACCGGGAGCGGCGCCAAGGCCGGTGCTGGCTAGACTGTTCAATTTTAGGGACAGGGATGCGATTTTGTAAGCGGCAAGAATCTCACCGCCCATTAAACTCCATAACTCGACCCTGGCATTCTTTCCAGACTACACGGCGGAAGTAGCCAGACGCCGGAAATCATTCACCGAGGTGAAGAAAGCGTTGCGAGACAGGGAGCTGCCATACTCAATGCTGTTCCCGGCCAAATTGCGGATTGTAGCCAACGGAAAGACATGGTTCTTCGACAAGCCAGAGGTGGCACAAGACTGGCTTGACGGCTGGAGACAGATAGGCCAACCTCGCCGGTCGCACAGGGATCGGCCGAACCATCGTAACGGAGACCAAGCAGGCAAGCAGACCGACCAGTTGACACAGCGTGAGAACTCGGTGGGAGCGGAGTCCGATGTGGAGCAAAACCTACTTGACTCTGGTCAACAGGGCCATAGCTGAAGTTGGACCGTGGGAGGGAGGGGCCGGATGTGGGCGATGGACTTGGACCTGGTGAAGCGAAGTAAGGTGGGCAGAGCCGGTGCCGGTAGGGGACTCACCAACCCCCACAAGCAAGTAAAATAGTTTGGGAGGGGATAAAGCACTCTGCACAGTTGGGGAAGCGGGCGGGGGTTTGTCCGTGGCGCAGGGGAGCAGGGAGGGGGGCTGGACGGGGAGTTACACAGTTATTGTTATTGTTAACAGTCATCACTCAAGCCACAGAGTACACGAACTTACAGGGAACACAGCGACCTCCTCACGCAGGCCTGAAGCGCCGGAACCACAGTAGGTCCCCACAAGGACCGTTGGTACTGGAAGCCGCCCTCCACATTATACGTTACGTGAAGGGACTGGGCAACATGCTACTTCTACACTTCTACATTGTGCACTCCATGCATCCTACGACCGCTGCATTGACACACAGAGCACTACACAGGCGATACAATGACCCAGCGATTACACACTGAACCCACTGAGGGTGCACGTACGACCCTTGAGGTGCCCCCCCTGCAACTACTCACTTGGAACGTCAGAGGGTTGGGAGATAAAATAAAGCGTGGGTTGGTACTACAAGCAATCAAACGCCAAGGCCCTGACCTTATCCTATTTCAGGAGACGCACCTCACGGGACCAGCATGTAAGGCACTTGACAGACGTGGTTATGTCATGGCGACACATGCAGAGTTCACGTCTGGTTCCCCGGGGGGTGGGGATATTAATGAAAAAAACGTCCCCCTTCATGGTACTACACCGTACAACGGACGACCAGGGTCGTTTCGCGGCACTACATGGGCAATGGGAGGGGAAGCCCCTTAACGTAGTCTTGGTTTATATCCCCCCGGCACTCCACTCTATGGCATTACCTGCACTAGGCAGCTTCCTATTAGACCTCCCGGATGGGGACACGATCATAGGGGGTGACCTCAATGCCATCATGGATCCCACACTAGACACATTCCCAGCCAGAGAACGTCATGGAGGGACTCCAGCTCTCCCAGGATTCCTAGAGGCAATGGGCATTACGGACGTGTGGCGTCACTTGCACCCCACGGAGGCACAGTACACGTACTACTCCGCCGTACACAATAGCTTAACTCGCATTGACTACTTTCTGTTTTTGGGGGCGGGAGTGGGAAAGTTAGACAAAATTGACATCCTGCCCAGAGGGATTTCTGATCACTCGCCGGTGTCTCTGTCACTTACTACAAAAGAAAAGAAGCGTACGAGAATCTATCCGATATACCCAAACTACCTCACCATCCCAACAATCAGGAAGGAACTTCAATTAGTGACCACACGCTATTTTGAGGAAAACACAGGCTCGGTTTCCTCTCCTTCGATACTTTGGGAGGCATACAAAACGGTCCTGAGGGGGGAAGCAATGGCAGCTATCACGGGGCAAAAACGGAAATGCAGAAAGGACCTCACAGAGCTAGAGCTGGCACTCCACGCAGCGAACGTCGCCCATATGGCGGACCCCTCACCAGCAACGACACACGCACTACAATTGAGGCAGCAACAACATCGAGCCCATCTCACGGTGACAGTTCAGGGCCATATCACAGGTACAGCCAACAGAGTTTACGATGTCGGAGACAAGGCTGGTAAAATGCTAGCTTGGCTAGACAAGAGGGGGGGAGGTAATAAAGGTATACAGCGACTATATTCACACGATGGTCACTTACAAACACACCCAGACGACATCGTATGCACCTTAGCGCGTCACTTTCAAGACATATATACCCCTGAGCGAGAGGTTACTGCTCAAGAGGCGACACTCGCACTTGACCATATTGACATCCCCAAACTCGGCGCGGAGGCAATACAGGACTTAGAAATGGACCCGACAGAAGACGAAATACAACTTGCAATTCAGGCACTACACTCAGGTAAAGCACTAGGCCCCAATGGCATACCATTGGAGTGGTACAAATCACGGGCAGAAACACTGAGTAAACCACTGCGGAAAATGTATATGGAATGCCGGGACAAGGCAATACTGCCCTTGGACCAGCGCACGGCCACGATTGTGGCTATTCCAAAGCCGGGCAAACCTCCGTCCCAATGCTCCTCTTATCGCCCCATTTCCCTGATTAATGTGGAGGCCAAGGTGTTAGCGAAGCTGCTGGCCACCCGTTCAATTCAGCACCTACAGTCACTGATACACCCTGACCAGTCAGGATTTATGCCTCACAGGATTACGGCTCTGAATCTCAGGCGCATCCATGGGGTGCTGGCGCGAGCACACCTTCTCCCAGGGAAGGCAGCCATCCTCTCCCTTGACGCCAAAATGGCTTTTGATCTGGTGGAATGTGAATACCTGTTCGCAGTGTTAAGACGTATGGACTTTGGCCCGAACTTTATAGCCTGGGTGAGACTACTCTACACTCAGCCGGTGGCACAAGTAGTGGCGAATGGCCACATCTCGCAGACGTTCCCGCTGGGTAGAGGGACTAGGCAGGGATGCCCACTATCGCCCTTGCTCTTCGCTCTGGTGATAGAACCACTGGCAATCCTTATCAAAACTACACCGTTGATTAAGGAGATCACATGGGAAGGTGGATGGGTAGATAAGCTATCCCTTTATGCAGATGACATGCTGATATACATGGTAGAGCCTGAAAGCGGAATCCCAGCGCTACTGGATCTTTGTAACACACAGGGCAAAGCGTCAGGGTACACCCTGAACTGGTCAAAATCTGTGATTTACACACTACACGGTCCGGACCCGGTGCTGGAAGAGAACTGCCCCCTGAAATTAACTCGAGACTCTTTTAAATACCTAGGCATTGTTATTGCGAACAGCGCTGCAGACTTCTTCGAATAGAACTTAAAGCCACCCATGGACCGCCTGCGGGCGGATGTCAAACATTGGGCCACCTTGCCGCTGACTCTCCTAGGGTGCGCAGCACTCTATAAAATGATGGCACTCCCCAGGTTCCTCTACGTGTTGGAGAACACCCCATATCTGGTGGAACCGAAATACTTCAAACAAATCGCAGCACTAGTCTCAAACCTGCTCTGGAGCAATGGCCCGGCGCGAATAGCCTACGACAAGTTGACAAGAAGCTGGTATGAGGGAGGCATAGCCCTGCCTAACATACAGCTCTATTACTGGGCGGCACATCTTAAAACGGTGAACCAATGGGTACATGCCCCGAGGACTGACCCAGCATACAAAGCCGACTGGTCACAACTGGGGTCGGACGGCATGCTCGCAGTACTATATAACAAGCCGCAGGTCCGGGGACTACTAGGGCCGACACACCACACTGCGACCCTGTGGCACGTTGCACAAAAACGACTAGGCTGGCAAGGAAAACTCACCAAACAGACACCGCTATGGGACATAAAAGCTCTGGGGTCCTTACGATCCTGCAAGGGATTCACGCAGTGGGATTGTATAGGAATCTCCACAATCGGGGACTTATGGGACAAGGGCACGGTGATTGAGTTCACGCACCTACAACAACAATATAGCCTGCGCCCGACCGAGACATTTAGATACGTGCAGATAAGACACGCACTGCTCCAAGCGATACCGGCAGGAACAGACATACCAGAATCCTCGCCACTAGAGGACAGACTCTTAACTGATTTCATGCCACAAAGCGCCACTTCCCTCACCTATAAAAAATTTATCAATAACCTGGGAGACCCAACAGAAAAGCTGAAAGAGGGATGGGTGGGGGACATAGGTGAGGTTACTGTATCGGAGTGGAATGAAGCGCTAGCCTCACCAAGAGAGGTCGGCATCTCAGCAAAATTCAGATTAGTGCAACTGAAAATCTTACACCGTGTTTATTACACTAGGACCCTACTCCACAGAATACACCGGGCACCACATCCCTTTTGTCTCCGGGGGTGCGGGGAAGAGGGGACTCTATATCACACAATTTGGGAGTGCGCACATATACAGGAATTCTGGAGGCAGGTTATGCGAACCATTTCGCAAACGCTTGGGGTCTCAATTCTACCAGAACCTCGGAAATGCTTGTTAAACATTTGGGACCCTAATGACCTGAATAGGCATGGATTGATATGGGCTACCCTGGCCATGATGGTGGCTAAGTGAGACATTGCGCAAAAATGGGGAGCACCAGACTTGCCTACAGCTTGTAGGTGGGGTAACAACATGGACAAGCTGATGATTACCGAAAGGGCAGTATACGTAATGAGGGCCTGCCCCCGCAAATGGAATAAGATATGGACAGCTTGGAACACCTATAGAGGGGACATCTGTGACCCACTACCAGAGGAAGAAGACCTGGGGCCTTATTTATGAAGGCCCTGCGCCGCTGGTGCGTCACTTTTTCCCATTTTAAAAGTGGCGCACCGGCGGCGCAAGGCCTTCATAAATAAGGCCCCTAGATTCTGAGGGGGAGGACGAATAGAGGGAGGGGAGGTGATTAACATGATTGACCTGGCATAAACAATATGGTTCCAAAATGAATCTTACTTTGCAGCGGCGTGAAGGGTTGGGGTTGGCTGTGGACCACTGTCACTGTTACAAATGTACTCACTCAGGATGACTTTTTCTGTTGTTTTAACTGTTTTAAAGGATTCTCCTTCTATTACTGATGGATAAGACGCACGCACTGATAACTGTAGGTTCTTAACACTATGCGCAAAGACGGATGTTAAATTATATGTTTCAAAGTTTAGGCACACTAATGCATTAGTAGCCTACTATTCGTTAGACTCAATGGTGTTGGGTTTGGTTTGGAACGACACATATGTAAAGAACGAATTGTTACCCTGAAAAGAATCTTATGATTGTAATGTGTACGTGCATCTTCAATAAAAAGTATTATAAGAAAAAAAAAAGGAACATAGTATTTGTACTATTTTTCATTTGATTTTTAAGTCCAGGAACTGGTAATTTGGTTCTCACTCCCCTATATATTTTGAGAACAAGACCCTGGCAAAGTAATAGTGGAATAGAGTCTAGAGGTTCCCTGCACCATGTCTGAGCCTTCAAGCATCACACACTCACACTCTCCTAGTTCTGTGTTTCACCATTGTCAATTGCAGTTGAAATTATGTTGAGTTTTAAGCCTGATGGTAGCTTGGCTCAGGGTACTGCTATTGAAGATTAGGTCTCAAGCCCCTCAGTTTCATTTCTATGTACCTGTGCGACTATTTAATAACTGAGCAGGACCATCTAAGTACCTCCCTTGAGTAACCAGCGCCTCTTCCAACTCCAAGTACAAAGACGAGCTCCGGCTCACCTGAACTATTACCTGGTGGTAAGTCTCCAGAGTCCCTGAGCACAAGGAAACGCAGCACCGCCAGCCACCAGAATCCAGTAGTCAGTACAACTGGCAACTTACAGCCAGTGAGTAGATCAAGAAAATTACAAAAGAGGGATGCACCTGCCACTACTACAGTTAATAAGAACTGTACTATAGTATTGTGTCTAGAGTAAAAAATGAATTATTTATTTGCCAATCTGTTTGGATACTTTAGGTCATTTTGTGATAATACACTCCCTTTCTCAGCATCACATAATTTGGGTATTTTCTCTTTCTATACTGTCTACTGAACAGTTCTGTAGTACTGTACTTGTGTTATATTCCCAAGTTAGGCCCATGTAGCGAGCAGCTTATTTCTTACTTTGTCCTCACAAATAAAATTTTCAGCTGTGACCTTTTGCACATATTTGCATGTGCGATAATGTTGGATTAGTTTCCCGAAAGTAAACTTGTCTACACATCTAGCTTTGCACAACATCATCACAGGCACTTGAACATCATATACATGGGCTCATTTCGCACTAGGTATAAATGACACTATCTTCATCCATGATTAGAATGCTCTTCTTGCTGCGGAAACCCAATGGTGTTAAAAAGAATATGGATAAACCTTCTAGGAAGCCTTTGCACATGCATCACTTCCCCTCACTGTCACACTACATTGGGAGAGGATCCTTACACTGGAGGCAAGTTTTGCCCCTAACTCTCCTGGTGTTGATTGCATGCGAGGGTACACACAAAAGACTGTTTGCAGCTTGTAAACTGCAGTTAATTATTCTGTATGTTCCTGAATTGCAACAGCTATACACTTATTTGTTCCTTTTTCCTTAGAATGGACATCCAGAAATTATTTGCAAAGAAACAGCCTAGTGAAGTGAACCTAGATTCAGACAACTCAGAATCTAACACAATTCATTGCGATTATATGCCGGTGCTGCATTCTGCAATTCAATATAGAGTTGGGGTTGCAGATTTAGAAATTTCATGTTAATTCACCCCGGTCCCAGGAACATTTTGTGAAGTTGTCACTGTCTCAGATAAATCAAGCAACAGTTCTTTTGCAACATCAACTAGTCTTTAGGATAAAGAAGAAACACTTCGAAGTACAGTGTCACCAAACCAAGCGCAAAAGAGCACATTGCCCATTCAAATCATGGTAACACAGTCACAAATGAAGAAAAAGCACATTCTGCCTTTTCAAGGAAGATGGTTTCAGGATTTCCGCTGAATGCATTACAGCGATAGAGTGGTAAGAGTGTTATGCTTTCACTGTGCAAAGGCAAAGTCAATGAAATTAACTGAGCGTTCCATGAACACAGAGGAAGCATTTTGCAGCACCGGTTACACCAACTGGAAGAAGGCAATAGAAAGGTTTGAAAAAGCACCAGAACAGTTATGCTCATTCATATGCACTGTGTCAACTAGTACAATTTAGAGGAGGCCAATCAACAACTCAACAGTTATCACAGCAAGCCCAACAACAACAGAAAGATGCCTGGCTTTGTCTTAACAAACTTATTCATACCATAGCTCTTCTGGCAAAACAAGGCCTTGCACTTCGAGGTCATGATGACAGCAATGGGAATTTCCGTCAATTTGTTAGTGCACGAGCAGAGGATGTACCTTCTTTGAAACAGTGGATTATAGCAAATTGAGCAGAATATCTCAACCCAGACATCCCAAATGAAGTTTTTCAGTTATTGTCCCATGCAATTTTGCATCAAATCCAACACATATTGGTGGCAATCCATAAGCAGTAGTTGTTGATGGCACACAGAATATATCTGGTTAGGAACAAGAAGGCTTTTGTATTAGTTACACTCACCAAGATCTTTACCCTCATGAAGATTTTATTGGACTGTATCAGGCTGATAAAACCACTGGTACGGCAATTGCTGCAATTTTTAAAGATGTGTTATACCATCATGATCTTTCTCAGTCAAAGTTGAGAGCACAAACATACGATGGTGCAGCAAATATGGCAGGGAAATACCATGGTGGTAGTGTTCCCTATGAGGGAAAGAACCACACATCAATAAAGACTGGAGTTTACAGCGGGGTGCTAGGGTAGCTTAAAACACCTACTACCTAGAGGTTCTGTCAGCACTTTACACAAAAACATGCATGTAAATACACAAAAACATAAGCTGTCACAGCACACCCATCTCAATGTTTGTCAATCCAAAAACAGTATTGGATAAGTACTAAGCACAATCTAGAGTCCACTCTCTTTCTAAACACATAAGGATAATCAATTCAGGCAGATAACATGCAGAGCATAAAGACAGTCCAAAAAACGTCAACAGTTGATTGTTCCTTGTCTTTTATTAATTTCTTAAAGATTCCCAGCACATGATTTAGCCGACACGTGTTTTGTCTGTACTCAGACTTTTTCAAGGCAAAATGGGAAAAACAAAGCAGTATGATCTAATGTAGAAATGGCCAAGAAATGCGTCTGGTTGCGTGTAATGAAACCCAAAAGATTCATATGGTGTAATCGATTTTCCAGAAGTGACACCTATGAAACAACACTCCTGGCAATAATGTGTCCTGGGCTTCCAAATTGTAAACAGTGCACTATTGAGGTGTCATCCAATGAGTACTGTGTTCTAGATTTAAAAAAAAACAATGGAAATTCTTATATGTATAGACCGTATATCATCGTCAGGTGAGCAGAAATAACGGGGCAAACCCTGGTAAGGTAGCGTCCCTATATTCGAATGTATCTCAACAGCAAGTGTGTTCGCTCGCAAAGTACAAGCTCACTGTTTACAGAGCTCAGCCAGCAACTCCCTCCAAGGCATTCTGTGAGTAGAGCTCAGACAAAATAGAGTCCACAATCCTGACCAACCAGCACTAAGGGGTAGACCCAGCCTGCACTGATGAGAGTTTTCTAGAGGAGTCCTCTCTCCTTTTTCAACCGGGCTGACCCACCTCCTCCCTACAGTGTCAGAATTTGAAAATCTAGAACAACAGGGTCCGTTAACCATTCACAATGCTCCCCAGGACGTAGTTCTGCCTGTACATGAGTAAGGACAAATAGCAAAACTTACTTCTGGAGGGAAAGAGAGATGGGAATAAGAGGGGAGAGACAGCAGGAGCTCTCTCTCCCCTCTTGTCTTGTCTTGTCTGGTGAATGTCTCTCAGACTTCAGAAGATTCACAGCAGTGTTCTTGAAATTAACGTCAAGCTTATACTATTAGTGTGAAAAACTGACAAATAATTACTATAGCTCATAGTCAGAAGCAATGTAGTAATTGTGGTAATCATAGTTATTATGCTTACTGGCTTCAGAATGGTGGGCCACAGTGAACCCAAGCCAATGTGGAGAAAGCCAATATCAGGAGTGGTGAACTCCTACTTGAAAGCAATCCTGGAACAAAGGCATCAGCAAGCAAGGGACAAAAAGAAAACTAAGCCAAATTATAATCCACAAACCGGTCAAAATTCAGGCAATTTATTAGGGAACTGAACAAGAAGCAAAATATCAAATGTGTAGGATGGGCACTACAGTAAATGAGCTAGAGCAACAGAGAATGATTCAATACAACACAAAGTTGCCAGGCATCTTCCCAAGGGAAGTGAACTGTTCATAAATCACTAGTGCCACTTTGAAGAGTTCCTTGATCACATACAGCCACATTTTGGCACATTTTGCCAGAATACTGTACCTAAATTAAGATATGGTACGTTACAGATTAAGAGCTACACAGCAAATTGGGGGATGACGGGGGATAGGACTTGCACTTTATGTCCCGTATGTACCGCAAGGTCAGTTGAATACATAGCGCACATCTTGTTTTTCTGTACAGCGTATACTCGGGCAAGGAAGAAATGAATACGCCCGCTGTGCAGCACTTTGGGATTCAGGAAGAATCAAGATGCATCAAGGGTGTTGACAACTAATACTGCACCACATGTAATACTTACCGTATCGTGATATCTGTTTGCAGTGGGGATTGTAAGAAAAAAAATGGAACTAAGACAGTGACATTGCCATGAACAATGCACTTTACCTGGCATAGCACTTTCGATTTTTACACTGATTTGCTATTTTAACTGTATTATGTTAGCTGATTTTAAATATATACAATAAGGGGATGCACTGAAGTACTTAGTGACCTGCAAAAAAAAATGTTCTCCCTAATTTGCGACCAATGATGACTTTACTGTGGATCTTAGATACATTGGATGATGAATTTAACCCGTATTTATTATGTATATACAATATGATGAGTATAGGTAACTGACAATTTTTTTTTATGTGTGAAACTTTTATGGCCTTTGTCCCAAATAAAGTATTTCAACACTAGTGCCACTCATGACCTGGAAGTCCCTCATTGTTTTTTTTATACTACTAGACTTAGCACCTCAGCCACCAAAGACCAGTCTGTCATTGTTTCATAGAGAATTTGATGCCGATTTTGTTGCATCATTTTCCCACATCAAGACCTAGTCTCCATATACTCTGCTTATACCTGACACCAAGCTATGTGGACATCAATAGATTTGAAGGACGGCATGCACCTGGTTCCACTGTGCAGTATTAGAGAAGTGGCAGACCCAAAAGCAGCCAACTTATAGGCCTACTTAAATGAACTGGACATAGTCCCACAATACTATGACTATGCTATGGCAGCCTGTACCTTTGAGGCACACCATGTATAAGGGAGCTGACCTAAATAACCTTGTAGTGAGTTTCCAAGGTTCTCCAGCACACAGGAGGTATCTAGTGGCTCTGGGCTCAGTGGCAACTGAAGGATTCAGGTGGTGTGGAGGTCACAGAGGAGGCCCCTCTCAGGGCGAGAGTGGGCACTGAGAAGCTGGTCAGGAGCTGCACTTGTAATGTAATGTAATGGGGTTTTTGTAAAGCGCAGGCTGCACTCCAGGGAGCGTCTTTGCGCTATAGAAAGAGAGTCAGAAAATCAGACGTCTGGTAAGTGTGGTGGGGAAGGGGGGAAGTTCTAGACAAGGTTTTTACATTGTTCTTCGGAAAGGGTGAAGATCCAAGTTTTGAGGGTTTTTCTGAAGATTGATTCTGTGGGGATTTGACGGAGATGATGGGGGAGAGTGTTCCAGGCTTTGGAGCTTAGTACCGCCAGGGATTTTCCTCCTTTAGTCTTGAGTCTGAAATTGGGGATGGTGAGAAGATTGGCCCCTTGAGATCTGAGACATCGTGTGGGGGTGTAATGTTTGAACATTCTTAGTATGTAGTTGGGTCCCTGTCAGTTGAAAGCCCTGAAAGTGATCAGTAGGATTTTAAAGAGCACCCTTTTGTAGATGGGCAGCCAATGTAGGATGTTCATTGCTGCTGTGGCATAGGTTCTCTTTTTCCATCCTAACACTAATCTGGCTGCAGCATGTTGCACCATCTGTAGTTTGTGGCAGACTTCTCTATTGGTCCCTGCATATAGACTGTTACAGTAGTCGATGCATATACCAGAATTCAACTAATTCTAGTCATACAGGAGAGAAAACATTTTACAATATCTAGTGAACTGTATCCTGTTATATAACAATTTAACCGCCCCCTTAACCTGCTTTCGTATTTGGCCAGCTCGTCAAAGAAAGGAACGAAACGTTGAAGGCATTCCTGGTTATCCTCAGGTTTTCATAGCCATCTCCCACATATATTTGTCCTGCATTCACACCTCCAGGGTGAGAGGCGCTAACCCTTACATTGCGCCCTTGGAAGCAGGTAGTGCCTGCGCCTCATGCAACTCAGACAGCATGGACGACCGGGCCAACAGGTCATCTTCAAGCTTTTAATCTCTTCATACGTGTCACAACTGCACCTCCTCCGCAGTCACCCATTCACAGACATCCTGCAGCCATACCTTACAGGTGGGGGGCGTAGGCCTAAGCCATGTAATGGAAATATGCAGTTTCACCAACACAAGGCTCAAAAGGCCAAACTTCCTGCTTAATTTTTTTGCCGGGGATGATAGTAATCCGAGCAGTACCTGTCAGATCTCCATGGGGACATCCAATCCCGAAGCCTCATTAAGGCGAGTAAGTGTATCCTGCCAGTAGGAAGTCAAGGATGGACAAGTTCACAGCTTGTGAATGAAATCAACCCCTGGGGACCTGATGCATGGGCACTCCTCTGGGCAACAATGATAGATAACATGTAGCGTCCGCGGAGTAAGGTAAGTCTGATGTACAAGGTTATATTACAGGAGTTTGAAGAGCACATTAGAGCTAACCGTTCGGACTCCCTCATGGACCCCCGCCCACTCCCCAGACTGTATAGCAAGCTCCGCTCCCAGCAGATCACCTCATAGAGTTCAATAGAGATGGGATATCAATCAATGTCCCTGGGCCATATACAGCATGACCATAACAATATTCATCTTAGGAGGCTCCTGAGGAAAGGACGGCCACATCTCCCGTGCAACGCTCGAAATTGTCATGTATTGGAGATATTGCCCAGCATCCAAATCAAAGGAAGCCATCGCCTCCTCTTGCGTAATAAAATGCTGATCAACCTATAGGTCTCCCAATAGATCATCCCTCCAGCGCCGCACGGACCTGGACTCGGCAATGCAGGAGACAGGCCGTACCGCACAGAGAGGCATTTCTGGTGCATAAGAGCCGGTCGGACAACCACTGGCGTATCGAAAAGTGAGTGGGCCTCCGTGCACGGTACTTAGGGGGGCCCCCTCCGGGCTCAGACTACACCCTCCCAGATGGTCGCCAGATGCTGCATAATATAAGGGCGCAGTGAGGGGACTCCGAAGCCGAGCATCAAAAGGGTCGGTAAAGGTCATCCACCATGGGTGCCTGCTAAAAGCCGCCTCTCCCAGTTATCATTGTCATCCATCCAATGAACCGTATATTGCAGCTGAGCTGCCATGTAGTGAAACTCCAGACGAGGAACCTCAAATCCTCCCTGACTCCACTGTCTCTGTAAGGTGGTGAGTCCCACTCTTTTGCGCTTGGAACCCCACAGGAGGTCCACTATTAAGCTCTTCAGCATGCACAAATAGTGTCTGGGTACCACATAAAAGGTGTGCTGGAGGGCATAGAGACAGCTTAGTAACATTATCATTTTCACTATCACAATCCAGCCCATAAGGGACAGAGAGTGTTCCTTCCAGAACCTGATTTAGCCCCGTATTCCCTCCATGATTCTTCCAATACTAAGTTTTAAGTATGTCAGAGCCGTGTGGGCCAGACACCCCCCCAGATAACTAGCATCCAAGGTCACCCAGGGAAACCCCACCACAGGTAACTTTTCCTCCGGCACTCCCACCATTCTCCCTAAGGGGAGCAACTTAGGTTTATCTGGGTTGATTCGGACGCCTGAGATGTCTCCAAATGTCTGCAGAACCTCAAGCAGGAAGGTTGCCGAATAAGCCAGCGGTTGAAGGTACACTAAAGTGTCACAGGCATAAAGAGAGACCACATGATTAGTCTCTCCAAAAGATATACCCCACAGTTGCATCTTGTAAAGCAGGGTCTCCGCTAGCAGCTCCATGGCGACCACAAAGAAAAACGGCGACAGAGTGCACCCCTGGCAGGTGTCCCTGTACAGTCGAAATAGATCAGAAGGTAAACGACCTTCACTCTGCATCCATAACCCCACATGCGGTCACATCGCGGTCATAACAACGACCGCATTGTGACAACGCATACAATTACCCCGCAAGTCGTTACAATGACTTGCGGAGGGGGGAGAAGGTGTTGGATTTAAGATCCGACACCTTCCCTACAGTCCGCACAGACTGGAGTTGGAATAGTCAATTTTACTATTCAAACATCCAGCACCCGCCCCCACGCAGGTCGTAATGAATTGCGGGGTAATGGTATGCGTTGTCACAACGCGGTCGTTGTTACGACTGCGTTGTGACAACATGAGGGGTAATAGTATGCGGGTAAAAGAGCCATATTCAGATCAGATACCACTCCCTTAGATAGTATCCAAGCATATGGGGCAGAACAGATCAGAAGAACCCTTCGGATAAATCCAGAACCATACCCAACATGTTGGAGCACCTGCTATACGTAAGACCAGTTTACAGAGTCAAAAGCTTGCTCTATATCTAGGAGGGCCAGAGCAAACCCATGGCTAGTCCTTTGAGCGAGATGAGGTTAGCCACAGATGGCATACTGTAAGTTTTTGTTAAACAAAATTGGCATAGTAGCTATAAATGTATCATTACTGCTATAGGGTATTTAGAAGTGATTGATTGAGTGGGATCTCTGACAGAATATCGAGGCTGAAAATATCGACACACAAAATATCGACGTTGGAATATCGAAGGCAAGTATATCGACACCCTATCTACAACATGGTAAGTACAAAAATATCGAAACAAAAATATCGATGTTAAAAATATCGTAATTAAAAATATCGTTTTTTTAAAAAAAGGTAACATTAAGTAAATAGTACTTATATATATTTTAAACTTATGTTAAAATGTGTTATAATGTTTAAAATGAATAAATAATACATATTTACTATTAAACATTTAATTAAAATTAATAATTAAATATATAATATATACTTAAATAATTATAATATATACATTATTTCTTAAATAATTATAAAATATTAACAAATGCTACAATTTAAAAATACATCAAAACTCATAAAATATTAACATAAATAATAATAAATAATTATATTTAATAAATAACAACAATTAAATATACTTTTAATATTTTTAAAATTATTTAAATACAACATTATGTAACATCTTAAATAAATAATATTGAATAGCATAAGGGTAAAAATTACTATTCAAACTCCAGAGGGTGCAACAGTAGATAAAGCGTTGGATAGCGTAAGTGTAAATATTACTATTCCAACTCCAGTGAGTGCAACAGTAGGGAAAGCGTTGGATCGCGGGTATGTAAAAATGACTATTCCCACTCAAATGAGTACAACATTAGTGAAAGCGTTGGATAGCGTAAGAGTAAAAATTACTATTCCCACTCCAGAGAGTGCAACAGTAGGGAAAGCATTGGATAGCGACTGGGTAGAAATTACTATTCCAACTCCAGTGAGTGGAACAGTAGAGACAGCATTGGATAGCGGGTATGTAAAAATGACTAATCCCACTCCAATGAGTGCATCATTAGGGAAAGCGTTGGATAGCGTAAGAGTAAAAATTACCATTCCCACTCCAGAGAGTGTAACAGTAGGGAAAACGTTGGATAGCGGGTGGGTAAAAATTACTATTCCAACTCCAGTGAGTGGAACAGTAGGGAAAGCGTTGGATAGCGGGTATGTACAAATGACTATTCCCACTCCAATGAGTGCAACATTAGGGAAAACGTTGGATAGCGTAAGAGTAAAAATTACTATGCCAACTCCAAAGGGTGCAACAGTATGGAAAGCGTTGGATAGCGTAGATTGGCTAATTACTATTCCAACTCCAGAGGGTGCAACAGTAGGGAAAACGTTGGATAGCGTAGGGGGAAAAATTACTATTCCGACTCCAGAGAGTGCAACAGTAGGGAAAGTGTTGGATAGCACAGGGAGAAAAATTACTATCCCCACTCCAATGAGTGCAACATTAGGGAAAGCGTTGGATAGCGTAAGGGTAAAAATTACTATTCCAACTCCAGTGAGTGGAACAGTAGGGAAAGCATTGGATAGCGTATAGGTAAAAAATAATATTGTAACTCCAAAGGGTGCAACAGTATTGAAAGCGTTGGATAGCGTAGGTGGGAAAATTACTATTCCAACTCCAGAGGGTGCAACAGTAGGGAAAAAATTGGATAGTGTAGGGGGAAAAATTACTATTCCCACTCCAGAGAGTGCAACATTAGGGAAAGCGTTGGATAGCGTAAGGGTAAAAATTACTATTCCAACTCCAGTGAGTGGAAAAGTAGGGAAAGCATTGGATAGCGTATGGGTAAAAAATAATATTCCAACTCCAAAGGGTGCAACAGTATTGAAAGCGTTGGATAGCGTAGGTGGGAAAATTACTATTCCAACTCCAGAGGGTGCAACAGTAGGGAAAACATTGGATAGCGTAGGGGGAAAAATTACTATTCCCACTCCAGAGAGTGCAACATTAGGGAAAGCGTTGGATAGCGTAAGGGTAAAAATTACTATTCCAACTCCAGTGAGTGGAAAAGTAGGGAAAGCATTGGATAGCGTATGGGTAAAAAATAATATTCCAACTCCAAAGGGTGCAACAGTATTGAAAGCGTTGAATAGCGTAGGTGGGAAAATTACTATTCCAACTCCAGAGAGTGCAACAGTAGGGAAAACATTGGATAGCGTAGGGGGAAAAATTACTATTCCCACTCCAGAGAGTGCAACATTAGGGAAAGCGTTGGATAGCGTAAAAGTAAAAATTACTATTCCCACTCCAGAGAGTGCAACAGTAGAGAAAACGTTGGAGAGTGGGTGGGTAAAAATTACTATTCCAACTCCAGTGAGTGGAACAGTAGGGAAAGCGTTGGATAGCGGGTATGTAAACATGACTATTCCCACTCCAATGAGTGCAACATTAGGGAAAACATTGGATAGCGTAAGAGTAACAATTACTATTCCCACTCCAGAGAGTGCAACAGTAGGGAAAACGTTGGATAATGGGTGGGTGAAAATTACTATTCCCACTCCAGTTAGTGGAACAGTAGGGAAAGCGTTGGATAGCGTATGGGTAAAAATTACTATTCCAACTCCATTGAGTGGAACAGTAGGGAAAGCGTTGGATAGCATATGGGTAAAAATTACTATTCCAACTCCAGAGGGTCCAACAGTAGGGAAAGCGTTGGATAGCGTAGGGAGAAAAATTACTATTCCAACTCCAAAGGGTTCAACAGTAGGGAATGCCAATTAATAAATATTTACAAAATATATTACACATAATTTTTTTTAATTATTTACAATTAAATTACTTCCCACACTATTCCCCTATAAACCCACAACCCGCTCTGGTACTAAAACATAACATTTAATAAAAATTAACATTAATTGCCAATTAAATAATTAATTTATCAAATAAAATAATTATTTTCCAATTAATAATTACTATTAAATTACTTCCCACCCTATTCCCCTATAAACCCACAACCCACTCTTGTACTAATACATAACATTTAATAATAATTATCATTAATTACCAATTAAATAATTAATTTATCAATTAAAATAATTAATTGCCAATTAATATTTAAATAATTTGTTTTATTAATTACAATTAAATTACTTCCCACCCTATTCCCCTATAAACCCACAACCTGCTCTGGTACGGAACCATAACATTTAATACAAATTAACATTAATTACCAAATAAATAATTAATTTATCAAATAAAATAATTAATTACCAATTAATATTCACAATTAAATTACTTCCCACCCTATTCCCCTATAAACCCACAACCCGCTCTGGTACTAAAACATAACATTTAATAAAAGTTCATATTAATTACTAATTAAATAATTAATTTATCAATTAAAATAATTAATTACCAATTAAAACATATAATTTACTTAAAAATACATTTATTCATATATAAAAATAATACACATATAATATAAATTAATTTAAATACTTTACAAAAACATATAACACATACATAATAAAAATCTAAAAAATTATTCAAATATCGATATTAATAACATCGAAATTAGTTACAACGATATATATGCTATCGATATTACTAACTTCGATATTACTTACATCGATATAAATGAATTCGATATTACTTACCTCAGGGTCGATATTCTGTCCTACGATATTCTTGACATCGATATTCTGTACCTTCGAAATTTTAAACACGATATTTTGGTAAGTCGAAATTTTTAACTCGATATTTTGACTGTGTACCGATTGAGTGACGACTGCAGAAGCAACTGAAGGCATGCTCATTACCCTTAATGAAACTGTGGTCCAACTAGGGAGCGCAAACAAGTACCTTGAAGAAAGCGTAAAAAATGTAGAAGGGCACACACTTTGCAATGTGAGAATCATGAGATGTTGGAGAAGACGCAATACTCCATCCAGAAGAGTTCCGAAGTTCCTGCCTTGAATCATGCGGGCTGAGAGGAGAATTATCCACCTGCTTTCTCGTAGCAGCACACCTTAAGAGTGAAGTCTTATACAAGTTACAAAGAGTAATGGTCTTTCTTGCCTTCACAAGACAAGTCCAGTAGCAGTGAAAGCCATCAGTTGTCACCAAACAGAAACACAGGGCAATAAAATTTGATTACAAGTTGCTGTACTTGGCTAAATTAAAAGTGAGCCAGCAGGGCAAATCTCACTTTGTTACTCCTAATACTGGTTGGTAACATGTGGAATAGTGGACAGATCTGCAGCACCCACACTGCGACAAAGAAGGGTGAGACCTAGGTAGCTTGAGTCTGAGTAACTTGAGTGTGACTGCCTCCAGACCTGGGAGGGGGAGATGCCAGTCTGGGCAGTGGAAAAGACCTACAGACAGGGACCTAACACATACATCTTTCAAAGTCAGTTGACTAGGAGTAACACCCGGGTCCAAACTGTCTTGATTTCAGGGAACACACAACCTGGGGCAGGACACATGCGCCGGTACTGATCTCCTCTTGTTCGTCTCTTCTCCCCACCTCTGGCTGTAGTTGCACATTAGTATATTCTTCTCAACCTGATCATCCACTATATGTGCATACGTGTAACTCCTCAAAAACAAAGCATCTGGCAAAGCAAGATGTACAAATGCTTTTCTGGGACCTCTTGGATAACCTCAGGATTGGAATACATGCTACACACTCGACTCGGGGGTACTGCCCAAAAAACACTCCTTGGTACCAAAGACATTAATATCATACTGGCTATGGCTAGATATCTTAACCCTGAGCTGATAACAAGAGAGGCGCAAGGGACTGGTCAAGAGAGGCAACTGTGGAACTATGATGTCATGTATGATGTCATGTCAGTCAGTTCCAGTTCCAGTTTCCAGTCTCATGGCTGGTGGGATATAGTCAGACAGTATGCTCAGTGGCAGCCGCCACCTGTCTTCAGTGATAGGGCGGCCATGGGAGGAGGGCAGTGGTTTGTGTAGGAGGGGATTAAAATAATTAAAAATGAAAGACTAATCTGTCGCTGACGGCCACCTCGCTGCTCCTCTCGTCGCTGTCGGGCCGGAAGGGGATTAGTCCTCAGGGCACAGGCTCCACACCCAATCCAGATGCTGCTCTCACATGACAGCACACCAGATTTGGTCTGAGTGGACTCGTTTGCCCCTCAGACGGTGCATTGGAGCCTGTGCCTTTTCTCCAACCCTGCTGTGTAACACAGCCAGGTTGGAGAAACTTAAGTGAGCATTTGTGCTTGGCGGGGCTAGGACGGCCGGCCAAGCACACATGCGCATTTATGAGTGCACTCTGCTCTTCCCTGACATGCCCAGCCCTGCCCTGCCCTATAGTCATTGCAGGGCTCGGACATTTTATTTACCGTCTGCTGCGGTTGGCTGTGGGGCGATGCTCCTCCGCCATTACAGAGGAGCCACGCCTGAGAATGCCTGACTCCTTCCCCCTGTGTTCCGAGCTAGGACCAGAGGACTAAGCTAGGAATTGTGAGAGACCACAATCAACATTTAAATGGACTCCTACAGGAAAAGTAGCAGGTATCAAATGCTACAGACAGGGGTAAATTATGATGCATTAGAAGGTAAATAAGGCGTCCATGTACACCAGCTAGATGTCACAGAACTTGGGTGACAGATGCTTCTGAAGTAGGAGTGTAGGGAGGAGGGAAACTGAGGATTGGGTTGTTATTAGCTTTGCTTACATATAAGTTGCTAACATAGATTTGGACACACAAGTACAGCAACACACACTGGATCTACTAGATGATGAGGACTGACAAATGTTCAGAGACAAGCCAATTCCAAGGAGTGTTCTGAAATCTTATGAGTTAAACAACAAGATTAAGATGGGGCAGTCTGGCAATTTGCAAACGGCACCCGCCTGCAGTATTGATTGTCCAGGAGGTACCTCTTATGTGTAATAGATGTGATTTTCTGTGTCAGTATGACAACACACCAGGGTATACCACATTAAATTTACCGGCGGACCAGCGGAGTAATCATTTTCCTTCACAAATCCTGTCCAATTGCTGTCTCTGGATCATCAGCAGATTCCCAAGGTAGATTCCTTGTGGTCTCCCGAAGGCTAATGGGACAATTATTGACATTTGTTTGATTATATTTCCCCATTCCAGAATTGCAATCTTGCCTACATGAGTTGGACGCATTCATCACATAGCCCCACATGGAAGTCATAGTGCTGGAGGGCTACCTTAATGCAGTCACACATAGGGATTAGGACTTCCATAGCACAAAGGCATGGAACACAAAATACACCTCCTCTCTTCCTACGGAGGCTACATCCCTAGGTTCCCTTTGTATTGCCCAGGACTTTGCAGAATATTATGGCAAACTATAGAGGGTGTATTCCCTTGTGAGTGCGGTAGTCAAAATTGGGCCGAACCTGCCAATCAATCGTCTCATGAACTTGATGTGAGCGCAGTTGGACCTTCCCCTGATGGTTGCAGAAATCTCAAAGCATTGCTGATAGAAAGATACGGGTCCCGATGGACTTCCAACCGAATTTTTCATTGGCGATGGATCAGTTGATGAGAAAAAGGGACCCTCCCAAAGGATTTGTGCCTGGCTACAATATAAGTTGCCCCAAAGCTGGGCAACGCTACAGATAATTGTGGTTCTTATCATCTGATTTCTCATATTAATAAGAGACTTTAATTCTAGCCAATGCCATGGCTAACGGCCGAGCCAAGGTAACTTATTTCAATTTTTAATTATCATTTGATTATTATCATTTTCATGTACTACAAATGCCGTGGTCCAGCTTCTACTAGCAGTGCACCGTTTTAACAGACACAATCAGATTCTATTGGTAAGAAGAGTAACACTTGAAGTTGTAAAACACAGTGCAAGGTTCAGCAAAGGGGACATAGTAGAAAAGGAAGAGGATAAACAAGAAGACGAAGGTGGAGAGAGAGAAAGGGGTTTTGGCACATGCAGACGGGGTGAAGAAGTGATTTTGAGTTAATCTTGATCAGTAGATAGGCATTACTTGTAAAAAGCTGAAGGGTCGTAGCATTATCAGGACGATCAAAGTTAAAAGTGTGTATGAAGGAGGACTTGATTAAAATGTCCTTGGATTTTGCAGATGCAGAAAGATTTTGTTTTGCTTTGAATAGTAGTTCTCTTAAGGATTGTTTAAGGATGTGAAGTTCAAGTTTCTGATTTTTTCAAATAGGATGTTCCAGAGTTTTGCTCCTGTCACTTCCAGGGTTACCTGTTGGTCTCATTTTGGGGCAGCTCAGTATGGGCTTGGAGGTGCAGCACAGCTGGGCTGATGTTCGATAGAACTTGAAAAAATCTGATGCTTTTACAGGTTTTTAGTATTGATAGCTTTCCTCATAAAACAAAGAATCCAGGGGCATATTATCAAGAACGGCGATAAAATGATCGCCGCTTTAGCGGCAGGAAACTGCCGCTAAACCTGTGATAATGGGCTTGATAATATGCCTATGTGAAGTCCCATAGCAGCCCAGGTTAACACCAGAACGTGGGCTGCTATGGGAATTCAAAGGGCATACTATCAAGCCCATTATCGCTGTTTTAGCGGCAGTTTCCTGACGCTAAAGCGGCGATAACTTTATCGCCGTTCTTGATAATATGCCCCCAGTTTTGAACGTGGTTAGCCAGGTTAGTTGTGACAAGAAGTGGGAAATATGATTATTTTCTTTAGTCTAAAATGGTTCTGTTTTTAACAATTAGTAATTTTTCAATGTCTTTGTTGAGAAGATTTAGGTCATTTCAATGCGGGAATGTAGTCTGAATAGGACATCTGCTTGAACCAGTCGTTTTCTGTGTTGGATGGTACATCCAAACACAATCTTTGATGGGTGGTACATCGTGACCAAAATGTATTATCACCTTCGAGGGTGACTGGACATAATTTGAGACAATGCACTGGGCCATGGCCAATGCAGATACTTTACCCGGGCCTTGATGATTACATTGGTCAACTTTGAAAAGAAGTTTGTCTTGCTGAGCTGAGAATAAAATTCTATACCAGTGTCCACTACTCTACACTAACCTATGTGCACAAGTACGAGTTAACAGGGTGATGGCATTGTCTCCTCCATTTAACAAAGAAGGCGGTTCTCGCCAGAGCCAACTTCTGTCCTCATAGGTCTTGAACCTCTTGCAAGATGGATTAGAGTGGATGGGCTTGTTGCAGGGACTGGATTGGATGGTCTCTATACGTAGATGACCTACCTATAATATGGAGGGTACCAAGATAGATTTTAGTTAATTTTTTGTTGCATTTTCCCCTGGTTTTAACGGGACTTATTCTACCCCCCCTTACCTGCACTTTAATCGGCTCCTCACCGCTGTTCAGGCGGGTCCGGTTCCTGGGGTGGGATTCTCTTTGGACGCCATCTTGGAGTGGTGTTCACTCTTTGGGCGCCATCTTGGAGTGGTGTTCACTCTTTGGGCGCCATCTTGGAGTGGTGTTCACTCTCCGGGGTTGTCACTGATGAGCGTTCTAGCGCTCCAGCTGAGTGGAGGGACGCCTATTTAAGGCGACCTGCCTTGTGGTCTTCCCTGAGAAGGTATTCGCGCGCTGCATCGCGCTTTGCGCCTCATTGTGCCTCGCTACTATTTTAACTAACCTGGTATCTATTTTAGTTCATTTTTTGTTGCATTTTCCCCTGGTTTTAACGGGACTTATTCTACCCCCCCTTACCTGCACTTTAATCGGCTCCTCACCGCTGTTCAGGCGGGTCCGGTTCCTGGGGTGGGATTCTCTTTGGGCGCCATCTTGGAGTGGTGTTCACTCTTTGGGCGCCATCTTGGAGTGGTGTTCACTCTTTGGGCGCCATCTTGGAGTGGTGTTCACTCTCCGGGGTTGTCACTGATGAGCGTTCTAGCGCTCCAGGTGAGTGGAGGGACGCCTATTTAAAGCTCCCTTCAACGCTGCGGTATCGCGCAGCGGGCGCACCTTCGCTGCGCCTGAGTCTCGCCAGAGTCCTGCCCGTCTGCGCCCGTCAGCGCTAAGGCATCGCGGGTCGTGGCAGGACTCGATGCCCTTCCTACCATTATGCCATCACCTATAATTAGGTATCAAAGGGAAGAGCTGTTGGCCATTCGGGATTGTGCACTGTCTGTGATCTCCCCCCAGTGGCCCCAACTTGTGGCCCCTATCGTTGCACCTGTGGCGTTTGGGCATTGGACACTCCGTCGCGCATTTGTTCCTTGAATTTACCAGCTGGGCAGAAACACATGCCACGGAAACGGGATCTTGACATCTGGAATTTGAATATCAGGTCACTGGTTAAACATTATCAGGAGATATATGATCTCCTTAAAACAGAGGCCCCTGACGCGCTCTTTATGACCAAAACGTGGCTGCAGGACTCGGACTCCTCCATACTGAACCTCGCTTTTCCCCCTGACTATGCTATCTTTACGCTTAATCGGGGTACGAGAGGATGGGGAATTGCGATGGCTGTTAAGTTGTCTTACCCATGTGAATGGAAAGCCCTTAAACTTCCCGGATGTGAATGTGCTCTGTTTAAAATTTTGTTTAATCATCACTTCATCTTTTCGGGCCTTTTAATTTACCGCCCTCCGGGCTGCGATGCTGCCTTTAGGGCTGCTCTCCCGGATGTAATTAGTACGGAGGCATTAGGATGTGCGAATTTTAATGTCCTTGGTGACCTCAATCTCCATTTGGACTGTCTATCTTTGCCCGCTATTCGGAGTTTTTCTGCCGATCTAGAGGCCTTGCAGTTTTCCCAGCTGGTGACCTCTCCTACACATCGAGATGGCCACATACTTGACCCGTTTTTTACCAACTTAGAGGGTATTAGAGTACTTTGTCCCATTCAGTTGATTTGGACCGGTCATATGCTGGTGAAGATGGTTGTCCCTATGTCCGATCCTCCTTTTATATCTAAGCATAAAACAATCCTTAAACGCCGTTGGAATAAATTAAAACTGGAAGACTTTTATCGTTTTTTGGAGAAAGCGCCCCTGGCCCCGGTCATTAATGTCGATGATGGGTACGACGCTTTCTGTGTGTGGATTTCTCGCGCTCTGGACTTTTTGATCCCTTTGGTATGGTCTAAACAGGGCGCTAAAGAGAATAGCCCTTGGTATGACGATACCTTAGCGTCCCTTAAAAGAGCCTGTAGGCAGGCTGAACGGCTTTGGAGAAAATCATTTGATCCTGAGATTAAGGCCTGCTACTTTGCTAAAACTAAGATCTACCACGGAGCGGTATGCAGAGCCCGTGCAGCTTATTATGCTCAGGAGTTTCTGAATAGCCCTAACCCCTCGAAACTTATATTTAAGGTTTTAAAGGACTTACAGCCTGATTCATGTAGGTAAATTGCACTCGCAAAGGGCCAGATTCTGAGAATCTGGCCCTTTGCGAGTGCGATTTTTGCATTTGGTATTCATGATACCAAATGCAAAAATCGCTATGTAAGAATTCGCATATTTGCGTGGAATGGCATTTAAGGAATCTCTAATAGAGATTCCTCAAATGCTATTCATGACACAAAACAAAATAGCGATTTTGGACTTTTGGGGCCGCTATTTACCGACAGGTCAGACCTGTCGGTAAATAGCAAAAACTCAGAAAAATGCTTTTAAAAGCATTTTTCAAAGTTGCATGTAGCACACACACATGTCCTTAGGACATGTGTGTGCGCAACACCTGTCCAAAAGTGCATTTTAGGGGTGCTACAGGGCGTCCTTTGGACACCCCTGGCACCCTTAAAATCGCTATCTTAGTTGCGAGTAGCAAATTGCTACTCGCAAATCCCCATTCATTCCTATGGGCCTCTTGGCCCATAGGAATGAATGGGGAGTATTTGCGAGTAGCAAATTGCTACTCGCAAATAAAGAACATGTAGGAATCGCTATTTAAGTAGCAATTCCTACATGAATGCGTTTTGCGTGTCCTCAATAGCGAATCGCTATGATTCGCTATTAGGGCCACGCAAAACGGATTGTACATGAATCAGGCTGTTAGTGGCTAAGAGGACAACGGCTGTAGAAATATGTTCAGATTCCCATTGTGAGGGTCTGGCCTCTTTTTTTTTCTCGAGAAGGTGCAAGCCATATATCGAACCTTCCCTATGGTCTCGTCCAATTTAGTGCGAAACAGCTGTGTCGTGAGAGATAGTGAGTGTCTCGACACCCTGCCTTCCATGACAAGGGAGGCTTTTGATCACTTGAGTTTAAAAATTAAGTCGGGCTCTCCTGCAGATCCGCTTAAACCGGCTCAGCTTAGGACTATGCTGCCGCTATGCAGCACTCCGGTGTTCAAGAGGTGTGGCGCCGCGGCCAGGGCGACTGACGCTGGAATCTGGGGATCAGGGTTCGATCCCCGGCTCCGGCGGCAGGTTAGCCCAGCACCATGTGACTCTGGGCAATAGCTTGCTTAATCTTCCCGACGGCCCCCAGCGCCTAGAGACCCTAACGGGTGATTGTGCGCTATACAAATGTGGATTATTATTTAATCAACCTGTCATTCTCCTCAGGTGTAGTGCCTACTAGGTGGAAGCAGGCCATAGTCACACCCATATTGAAGAAGGCTACCCTCGATCCTCTCAAACCTGAGAACTACCGCCCGATCTCCTTGCTTCCCTGGGCCACAAAAGTTGCTGAGGCCCATGTGAACGGTATCCTGGCAGACCATCTTACCAGAGCTAACATCTTAGACCCAACTCAGAATGGGTTCCGTGCGGGCCACACACGGAGACGGCACTACTTTCCATGGTCGAACATCGGCGATCTGTGCTTGATGCGGGTCGGACAGCGGCACTATTATTATTAGATCTGAGTGCCGCGTTCGACACTGTATCGCACGGGATCTTACTTCAGCGACTGGAGGAAGTAGGAGTCAAGGGCTCTGCCCTATGCTTGTTTTGATCCTTTTAACGATAGGTCGTTCCAGGTTGCGATTCCACCTGGCAAGTCTAAACCGTACCCGTTGTCTCTGGGGGTCCCACAGGGGTCTTCGTTGAGCCCCACTCTTTTTAATCTTTACGTGAGACCGCTGGCTGCGGTCGTCAGGCAATGGGGCCTGACAATGGTCTCATATGCTGATGACACGCAGCTGGCGGTCACGTTGAGTGGGGACTCCGATGTGGAGGCCCTCAGGTTCCAGGACGGCTTACGGGCAGTGGCCAATTGGATGAACTCTAACTGTCTCCAGTTGAGCACCAAGAAGACAGAGGTCATGGTGGTAGGCAAGCAAGTGGGGTTGTGGGGCGACGACTGGTGGCCTTCTGAACTGGGTGTGACCCCCTCTCCGGTATCGGAGATAAAAAAATCTTGGGGTTTGGCTTGATCCAACACTTAGTTTTATCTGCCACACCAAGAGGGTGGCGGCCTCTTGCTATGGCGTTATTAGTGGACTAAGGCCTATAATGAGATTCTTTGATGCCCCCACCAGACAGCAGGTGGTTCAGGCATCAGTACTGTCTCGACTGGACTACGCCAGCTCGCTCTTGGCCGGGATAAATCAGGCTGAACTTATTCGGCTGCAGCGAGTTCAAAACGCTGCGGCCAGAATAGTGGTAGGTTTGCCTCGACGGTGCTCGGTCTCCAAGACGATGCACTCGCTTCATTGGCTCCCTGTAACTCAGAGGATTAAAAGCAAGGTTCTCTGCCTGGCATTTAAAATCCTCAAAGGTATGTTTCCCCAAATTCTGGCGAATCTTTTAATTCCTTATGTCCCTTTGCGGACTCTGAGATCTTTGGGCCAGAACTTGGCAGTGGTTCCACGCTTCAGGCTGAGTAGAACTGGCGGCCGCTCCTTTCGAGTACTGGCAGCGAAGTGGTGGAACCTTCTCCCTTCTGAGACTCGGGCAATTGATGACCTTCTTCAGTTTAGACGCGCTATCAAAACCTTATTGTTTGTCTAAATTTAGGTTCTTTTCTCCGCCAGACTGATGTAGTGTTGTGCTTGCCTTCTCATAGCGCCAGGACGCCCCTTTGCTGGGGAAGCTGTTGCGCTGTACAAATATTAATAACATAACATAACATAACATAGTTGAGACACTGCGGGTTCTCTGGTTTGGTAGTCAACTCAGATAAATCAAGGATTTACCCGATTCAGTGGGGAAACCAGGCAGTAGCAAACCTAACTCAATTCTTTTTTTTTTTTTTGCAGAGTTTTATATAGCGCGAACTAGACCCGAACCGAATCAGGTATCAGAGCGCTTTACATAGCACCAGTTACGTTAAATGAGGACGGACACAGATTCATTTTAGGCACGGGGAGATTAAGTGATTTGGCCAGAATCACAGGAGGTTTTGGTGTCGTTACCGAGACTCGAACCCAGATCATCAGGTCCGAGGTCGAGCGCCCTAGCCGTTAGGCCAACTCCTCTTCCCAATTCAAACTCAAGCACTCAACAGTTTTAAGTATTTAAGGAAATATGTCACCAGGGATAGAATTTAAATCTTGCCGCACCTCTGAGGTCAACCGATAGTGACGTGATGCACCGGAACTCACTCACCATTTCAATAGTGGGCCGGGTGGACCTGTTAAACTGGTCTCACTCTCACAGTTGCTCTGTGTCTTGCAGAACTACCCCTTTCAAATCCCCACGGAGTTCTTTCAGAAATTGTATGACTACTCAGGTCATTGTGATGGGCAAATAAGGCACCCAGAGTGTTATATGACAAAAGTGTACAATTTGTACAAGGGTAGAATGGGAATGCTCTGCCTCAGGTTGCGAATGTATTAACTGACTAAAAAGACCTGCCGATGGATGGGCTGGCATCACTGGTTGAACCTGCAAATTTCACTTTGGAGTGGTTCATGGCTAACACAGGTCAACCAGTTGTGTGGATTCATGCACTGAGACGATAAAGTAATATCCTAAGTAAGTGATGTATGAGAACTTGACCAAATGAAGCCGTTTTTAGGTCTCGCCCTGCGATTGCAGGCCAAAGGCCTGCAGTCGCAGAGCGAGTCTTTTGTAATCGTTTCACGCGTTTTACTTTCAAGGACTAGGCAGAGCGGACAAGAGGCTGTTACGCGCACGCAGCCGGCCGCAATGGGATCAGGTCGCGCGCTCACCCTCTCCTGTCTCTTCTTTCTCTCCTTGGACGCCTCATGCATACACACACACAGCCCCTGCTTTTCGCACAAGCACACACACAGACACACACACGGGCACACGAGCGCACATACACACACACACACATGCACACATACAGACACCAACTCCCCCCCCCCCGCCGCCTCCACCCCCCAAGGGTGAGATGTCCCCCCCCTCTTTCCTCGCACTCACCTGAGAGGTCGGCGCGGGCCCCACCGAGCAGCAGGAGGCAGGCGGCGAGCAGCAGCGGCGGCTCCATGGCGCTTGGTCCGTCCGTCTGTCTGACTGCCGGCGCGTGCCCCCTTTCGGCCTCCTATACAGATGCGTGAGAGAACAAGGCCCAGTGCGCCCCTCTTACGCACTGAGCGAGCGCGCGCGTGCCCGCCCGCCACAGAAAGAGAGCACGGACAAGGACCCGGGTCTAATATCAGCTGCGCACGACCCGAGCCCGAGGACAGGGGGCAGACCAGGGCCATGGAAGTAGAAGGACAAGGGCCGCGAGCCCGCCTGCGCTCGTGTATCGCTTTGTGTGAGCACAGAGGCAGTCTACGCTGCCAGGTAACAGTGAGTATTCCCAATATTCGGCATTGCTTTGGGGGTGACCAGACACTCGTTTGTTTTTTAGATTCGAGCTTCAGAATGTACCTAAAACGGTAAATATCGACTGTTATCTACATTGGGCATCGTGGTAATTTTAATGTGGTGTAAATGGCTTAGCCAGCCTCTAGGATGAGGGTGGGTGGGGATAGACCTCATAGTTCAACTAAAGATTAGTTTGTAGACATGTTAAGGTGGCTGGGGAGCTTGAGCGTGCTGCTGTGATGACTGTGTATTTGCTACTCTTGAACAAGAGAGTAATGATGAGAGCTAACCACACTTGATACTCTGAGCACGCTGACATCTTGCAGTGGCTTTATTTTAAAATAATGCTTCTACCTGATGGCTTTTTTTCCCCCCCATGACTTTCACTTGTAGAGTCAATCTGCCTTCCGGTAGAATCCCTTATCAAGTATACTCTGCAGGAAAAGGTGAGTTCAGAAGTATTTCAGCTCAGACATTCTCCCCGCAGCACTCAGCCCAGGGTGTGCATGATGAGCACATAGTTCAGCTGATTCTCTATGAAGAACAGTCTTTCGCTCCTAGCTGATGCATCCTTAACTGAAAAGTGCTGCCCCTAATAGCCCAGGGTTGACACTTGTTCAACTCACACCTTAACTGAGCTTGGTGTCACTAAACCGAGTATCCTGCCAGTCTCAAAGCTATCAATTAGTGTAGTCCTGAAGCACGCTTCCTATTTGGTGCTCCTGCTATAATAGCATTAACTGAATCAACCATCGTTAGTTGTAAACATCAGTCTTTAACATCTCTTCATGCTATCTGCCTCTGACTAGTTTCTGCTGTCATGTCTCTTTTCAGACTGCATCGTTTGCGACTGGAGAACAGATGAGCCAGGTTAGTAATTGTGCGCTCAGGATGGGTTTGCATCATTTACTTGTGTATGTAAAGCCGGGTGCCAACATGGGCCAGTCATTTTCATGGTTTGGATCGTTAATAATGATTTTAGCTATTTCTTGTAGCCAGGGCCACTGGATGTATGCGATTCTGCGGCCGTGGCGTTTTTCACATAATTATAGATTCGCCACGTGGTCCATCTGCTTGTATAATCTGTGTATTTTAACATTGTTTTTTAGTAAACTGTTCAAAGGTTACTAAATGCAGCAGCATGGTGCTGCTACATAAGAGCATATGTTCACTGGTCACCTTTCTGTTGCTTATTTCTATATTTCGGTAGTAATGAGGTCCCCCCAAATCTCTAAGTACTAAATGAGGTTAATAATGTGCCGCATGATTTGCCCTTCTGCCGCATAATTCCTATGGCCCTGAATATAGCTAGTAGAGTGACTTGAAGCTTTGCTTTTTCTGCCTCCTACCTACCGGGTAGGGCAGTACTAATGTCATGGCTTGTTGGCTAGTAGCATTTGGCAATTTGGTATGGCATTTCCACCTGTGGTCTTCCTCTGCTCATTGTGTGGCTGCTCTGAGCTTAGAGGATTGATCTATTCAACACCATTATGCAAAGCCTCGTGGCACCCCCTTCCCCTGAATGTTGTAGCAGTCATGTGGGTAGTTCACAAGCAACCAGTGATGAAACCGATTCTGCCATATGAGTATTGCTGATTATACTCCTACCGTTCCATTTGTCTGAGGTTGCTTGACTCTAGGGTAGCCGGTGGCTTGTATATACATCAGTCAACTCCACACTAGCCTCTATGTGGACCTTTACTACAAGGTTTCTCTATCCACCTGAATGTGTTAAGGAGTGTAATGTGGCAAAAGCTGAAACTTTTGTGCCTGGAACGTCCCCTCTCTAAGACTAGACCATCTGATTTCTAAAGCTTGCCTGTGCAGGCCCTTCAGCAGGTGAGATTAATATTTTGTTGGTAGTCACTTTCAAAACTGGATTTACGGTGATAGTAACTCGAACAATCACTGAGCACCCCATGAAATAGACAAGAATTGATTAATCTGAGCTCCTTTGACTTAACTGGGGGTCGAAAGAGCAAGCATCAAGGATTCATCCCTTTTTTGTTACAGGTCCTTGATCCACCTGTAAAGGTTTAGGGGTGTTAACTGATTCCTGTAGGACTGAGTTTATTAAAGTATGCCTTTTTTAAATTATTGTGACATTAAAACAGAGTATTTAATATATGAAATGGGGCGTGCGCTTTGAGAACAAACAAATATGGCGAGGCAGTGAGTTCCTCCCACACTTAAAAGCCAACAGGCAGCACATGCCTCATAAGAAGGGGTAATATATATTTTTTGTTACAATCATTTGATGTACAATCTGAAGAATTTACATCTTTGTTTCTAGCTCAATGGGGTCAAAAGTAGCTAAATCCTCATCACCACAATTTGTTGTGCAGTGGCACAACCTTCAATAAGGTTGTTGCCTGTGACCAGCACTGCGTAATTCAGTGGCTCTGTTAATAGGGTGTCATACATGGAGGTTAACAAGGGTGCCTTGAATTACAGCATTTTGCAATAAGTTAACATGTCTAGTTGGAGAGCAGTCCTCTGTCAATTGTTAGTGCAGAGGTGTATAAGTGGCAGTGAATAGCCCAATATATTTACATTATCATTCTAGCTAGTAGGTGTGGGCTAGGTAGTAAAACCCAGCCAAAAGCAGCCTCTACTACCTCGCAGAAGCCAATCTGTCTTATTTGGATAGGATAGCAGTGACTGCAAGAGAAAGGTTGAAGCAGGACATTTGAGAGAGTAAAAGACTGTCTCTACGTCGTTTTTTCTGTTCAACTGCCTTCAATTTAACTGCCTTGATAGAAAACGACCAGCAGAGGTCAGTAAAATGCCAGAATCACTTTAGAATTCTCTAGATTCCAGTCCATGGGAATGGTCTTCCACGAGCACCCGTAGACGGTATTTTTTCAAATCTTGTATTTTCAGTGAAATGACCGCTGAAAGCCCTGATTTTATATTAAAAACAGAGCTTTGGACTATACCATTTTCCGCTGAAAGGCAATATTTCTCATTGTGTTGCCATATCTGGCGTGTGATGCAGTTTGGTGCTTATTTCCCTCCTTTTTAGGTCTCGCTGAGCCAATGTGCTTGCCCATTGCTCCGGCTAGACTTATGTAGGGGCTCCAGGAAAGGCTGCCAGAGGGCTTTGGAATGAGGATTATGGCCAGTGCATGTGTGCCGGCGTGCGCTCTCAATTTGCTCCCCCGCCCCGGCATCAAACTTCAAAGGAATGTGCTCCCGAGCTTGCTGGCCTCGCTCTCATTAGCCTTTATTTACTTGTTTTCATGGTCTGTTCTTCATCCAGCTCTCTCGCTCCTTAGCTCTGTTTCTTCCCTCTCTCTCTCTCGCTTTCAACCTTGTTGTTTCATATTGTTTGCCCTGGCTCTTCTCTTCCATACAGGCTCACTTCTGTTGCTCGCTGCTTTTGCTCCTATGAATTTTGGCCTATCTCCAACCTCCTCCCTCGCTGATCTTGGATCTCGGCCCCCTCCTCCTCTTTTCTCTCTCCCTCGCCTCTCCCGTGCTTACTGTTCCGGTCTCCTATTCATTCATCTTCCTCATCCAATTTACCACTCTCCATCTCGCAGACATACTTCCATTCTTGGCTAAGAAAATCATTGCAGTATTGATCTGTGCCTACTAGTCTCTCTTCATAACGCATCCCATGCTTTGTTAATCAATGTTATATACATAACGAGGGTTTTGTTTACAGGTCTATTTAGAGGATACCTCACTCTGGGGCACCACCATCTCACTTGGGGGCACCACCACATCATCACTCAGCACCACAACAGCACTGTCCTTGCTTGCTACCAACAAGCATTGCCATAGCCAATAGGACTCGCATTAGGAAAGTGTAAGCTATTGGCTTTGTGAATAACAATGCTATTAATTTATATCTTTTTATAGCCAACACATTAAAAAAATGTGTCATTTACAATACCAATAGCTCACACTTTCCTAATGCGAGACCTATTGCATTGCAAATGCTTGTTCAATCTAGCCAAAGACTTTGATGTGCATAGGTCGAAATTATTTAGATACCTTCAACTTGGGGATGCATTAGCAGGACACCAGGAAGAACTAAGGGGCCCAGAATACAGCCCTTTAGTAGCAAGAGTGACTATGAGCCCACTAGGAATAAAAACACAGGTTGTATCCTCCCCTTGTATGTTATACCCAAGATAGGCTACAGCAATTAAGGATTGCCTTGCAGTCAGGGTCCCCCTTGGGGGCGAGAGGCAAAAATGGTGGGTAGAGAGGTAGGTATTTCCTCAAAGCTCCACTTAGTTGAATTTAAATATATGCATAAAGCATACTTTACACTGGAGTGCCTCTGGAAGATGTGTAAAATCCACTCCTTGCAGTGTTCCAGGTTCCAAATTGCCAAAATGGCTATAGAGTGATTCAGGCATACTAGTCTGCCATATATGTTAATTAACTGAAGCCCCCCTTCTCCTTAACGATCTGTTTCTCAAACTGGCACTACTGGTAATTACGGAAGAGTCAGGGCTCCCAAAATGTGGACATACAATCATTGGCTAAGGATTTCTACGGGCAAATATGTCATAACTGGGTGTTACAAATCTGCATCGATCCCTCCCCTTTGAGAGTGGCAGCATGGAATGTATATGTGTTTTGTTCAAGGGGTGCTCCAAGATACATGCCGTGTTTGACACATTTTAGGACTGAATTGCAAATCAAGTCTTACTGAAAAGGGAGGAATTGGCATGCTATTTAACCATTATTTGTTGATAAGATGTATACACTTTTTTTGTTTGTTGTTGTTTATTTTTTATGCAATGGCCCTACCGTAATTTTCTAGCCAAAGGGTTTGTAGATCGCTGCTGAACCAAAACCCCCCGGATAATTCAGTACGCCAAGGCCCGTATTCGTGGTAGCTCCCCAGTGTCAGTGATCAATGCAAACATTACTGATTTAAGCGAGTTTACAGTAATACCGGTCAGTTCACTGAACCCTGTGAATTACCTGATCAGACAGGACGCATTGAGCTCAGGGTCGCGAAGGTCTAAGGTGCCATCATCAGCATATAGAGATACCTCCAGTCGCCTAGCCCTATAATTCAGCCCCCTATCAGAGTGACTTTCAGGTGCCAACCCGCCAAGATATATATACTTGACTATCAATTTGCAAAAATCTCATGTACAGCCGTGATAAAACGTCTTGAGTCATTCTAATGTGTTTATGTGTTAAACAAATACCAATAAAAATAGTTTAGAAAAAGATATGAACTTTGAGTGTAGAAACTTTCAACTTAAAAATAATCACCTGAAATTATTGGATTTGAATGTCGAGTATCCAAGAGCTACATTGTGCCCACTTTTCAATGTAACACCTTCGATTCTGACACATCAGTAAGAGAAGCTGAAATAATTTTCACTCGCATAAGGAGCTGCTATCTAAGGGTACATAAGTATTTACTTGAGCAGATTGCCCTTTCCTCTGCCAAATTCGAGCCACCAACAGTATGCAGCACATGGTTTCACAACTAAGCAAGCTATCAATTTCAATAGCTCTTTGAAAGGCACGTCAAAAATACAGTCAATACTTAAAGTCCTCAGGCAAGGATTGTTTTTGTTAAAAAAAACTTTCAAGGCAAGCACGCCCTCCTTATATCAAATGTCACACCACATAGTTGAGCAGCGGAGGGCTTGGCTTCACCTCCAAAGACAAAGTTCATACCTGGAAGTCTTGCATGAGAAGAGCTCAGTAAGTAAGCACAGGCAGTCAACTTGTCTGCTGCCAAACCAAACCAGTTACTGCAGCTGTGAAAATGTCAGGCTTTCGGCTCCACGCGGTTCTGGCCGCATTTCAGGTCTACCTAACATGAAAGGTCAAACTAGTGCTGAAAAAGAAGAAGTGCTGGGTAGGGTAATCAGCACAATCCATGTCATTGCGCCCACTTACTTCAGTACTGAACTTTCACCTATAAAGCATTGATTTCAGGTGTGTGAGCCTAATTAGTTCAGTGGAAGAAAAACAAGACTACAATTCCCAGAATTTATCCAGTTGTCACATATAAATCTAGGACTCAAAACAGTGTCCGTAATAACCTGGCAAAAGGGCACAATCAGAGGGTTTTACCAATCAGTGGTGGCCCGTGCAGGTAAGCGCGGTGGAGGATTGGGCAAGACGGGGGCGGGGAAGGGGGTACAGTGGGGTTGAAAGTGACAAATGACGGGACAGTGAAAATAAAATAAATAAATAAACAAATAAATCACTTTTCTTGGGCTCACCGCATCGCCGACTCGGCGATGGGGAGAGCGCAAGGTAAGTGGTTTTATTTATTTATTCATTTTATTTTCACTATCCCTTCATTTGTCACTGTTACCGCCCCCCTCACCGCTCCCCAATGCCCCATTGACCGACTCTGCTCACCTGCACGGGCCGCAACTGATGTTTAGTGTTGCACACTGAACACGGACTGACAGGAAGTTACCTTCATAATAATCCGCGCACAAGTCCTAAAAAAAGAAGTGGGGGGACTAACCTAGTTAATCAGTATGCAAGTGGCATCGCGTGGTATTGCAGCGTGTGACATCACAACGTGTGACATCACAACGTGTGACATCACAGCGCGTGACATCACAGGACTGGCATCACAAGAAGTGGTATCAGATCTTAAGCCTTCACATATATGTTTAGCAGGTGTATCATGAGCACACATCGAGTATACTTGCAAACCCTCCTGATTTAGGCATAAGATTCACACTTTTGTACGCTACATATAAAACAATGTTACCTTTTGTCAGCGTTAAGCTTTCTATAGCCATAGTGCTTTAAAATAAATAGTGATATTTAAATTATTACAATGCCTCCTCAAGGGTAATACGTGTATATAAATACAATTTATTTTGTGCAAATACTGGGAAAGATCAATACATTTGACGTTCTAACTGTGCATGCAAATCTCCTAAACAGAGCCTGAACAAAGCGAAAAGCTGCCTCTCTTAAGTATGTGTGAAGTGCTAACAAGGTGTAAGCCTTTGTTTCCTCTGTGCTGCATTTGCATCAGGTGTGAGGCTCCTGACTGCTGCCAGCCAGGAAACTCCAACAAAAGGAGGCTTGATGACCCCTGAGACTCAGCCTTTGTTATGGCTGAGTATCCCAGCAGGAGTCAGAAATAAGGGAGCCCAGTCCCCGCCTGCACGTTGTTGTGATTGAAAGCAGACAACAACGTGCAGGCGCTGCTGAATGTGTCCCGGTGTTTGGAAATTACACCGGGATGAATTCAGCATCTTTTTAGTGGGGCCCAACTTCTTGGCAGGGTGGACGCCACCCTGTGAAAGAAGTGGGGCGACGCCGTCCACCCGCGTGGACCCCCGCCTCGTGCCCTGATAATAATGCGGCAGTCGACGGATAACATTAGATTGCAGAATATTATCTTGTATAAGTAACAAATTAAGTAACAAATAAGGCTACTTTCTATGTGTGCATATTGTGTCTTTCGACTCATACAGCAAAGGCTCAGATGTACAAATCCCTTGAGAATGGGGAAAAGTCAGTTCTGTCCAACCACTAGAGATACATTAAACTCATAATGACTCACAATGTTGCTCTGATGAATTACAATAAGCGCATCTATGTTCTGGCTTCCAACTCGAGTGTGGGTGTACAGAGAAGTAGGAAATGGTATCTTGAAATCCATTGTCTTCTGCCCTGTTGCCTTAATGGCCTAGGGGGAATACGGTCAGATTGTGTATTCTAAAAATGACCACATCTTGCAATGGTGCGGAAACAGTTTTGAGAGTGGGGTGCTGGCCAGTGACATCAACCCACTAAAAATATTGAGTTGTGAACTAATATTTTAAAACGGGAAAACCGATAAGGGGATGTGTTTCATATAGGCCCATTTGATTACATACTACAAAAGACAAAATATTGGTAAAGATTCTGGCCAATTGCCTACTACAAGTCTCCCAAAAATTGATCATTGCAGATCAGTCCAGCTTCATGCCACACAGATCCACTCAACATAACATTCGGCACTTATATGGGGTCTTGACTTAAAGAAAATCGATTTAAAAAAACAGCCGTTATTTTATTCCTTGATGCCGAGACGGCAATGGCATACTTGATGGCGGTTTTGCAGAAAATTGGCCTGGAATTTCAAATGCAGTTTCAATTACTATATGCCAACCCACTGGGCCAAGTATGGATAAACGGTACACTGCCACAAGAATTCCGGCTGGGCAGCAGCACAAACAGGGGTTCCCACTCACTCCCCCTCTAAGGGCACTCACAATGGAGCCTACTACACCTGCCCTCGACTCTTTAGGATGGGTAGGGCAGACAAAGAAACATGCAGACACATACAATATGGAACTGCCCGAGGTTGGTCAACTCGTGGTCGCGATTACACTGGATCATTGTGAGAACCAGCAGCACAGAATGTGAGATTAATAAACAGGTTGTATGTCTGGGAATCTGTGGGTCATACGTTGCCAAGACACAGCCTGTTGCCCTGTAATACTGCTCTCATAGTGGCCAACAGAGAGGTGATCAGGCTATGGGGGAGTGAGGACGTACACAATGGGTTCACACTTTGGATTTGGTATATGTTGGTTGAGAAAGCAGTCAACAGTTCCGGAGGATGTCCCAAAAAATCCAAAAAGATTTGGGATCCATGGTGAGACATTCAAGAACAGGAACACAATGCCCCGACGGCCTAGACCACTAGGAGACAAGCTGGATTGGTCTGGAGATCCTCCAGTTCCAGCAGGCCCCAAAAGAGATTTGTGGATGGGCCAGCTGATAATTTTGAAGAGGCACTGCCCAATAGGTTAGGGTCAACAACCTATGTTTTCACTGCGATCACTTGCCTCTCTGTATGAAGAATGCTCTGAGGCTGTCAAAGTTGGACTGTCATGCATTGTATGTATGCTAAGGAAATGTCAGCATGCTTGTTTGGCAAAAATCTAAAAAAGTGTGTTTTAAAAAAGCATAATAAAGAGCAAGTGTACTTAATGAAGGATTGCTGTTTAGAGGGGGCGAGGGGGGTAGAGTGAGGTCCAAAACATTTTGGAACATAGATATACATGGCTAAAATGTGGAGTGTAGGTTTTTGTCCTGAAATGTTTTTTGTGTTTGGAAAATAAATTAAAAAAAGGTGCGAAAATACCACACTTTTTTCCAGCACAAATTTTGTAAGGTAAGTCCCAGCAGAATTTGAATAGGGAAATCGCGAATTCTACAGCTCGAAACAGTGTGAAGTGTGTGTTATTGTACCATGTTATCCCTTATTCTGAGTTGAAGAACTCAAAGTAGGTAATTAATATCACATCACAGTTGTATTTACTGGGTGCTGTATTACCTTCTTACATACCATGGCTCTCCTAATGAGCCCCGTTGTTTTTCAATGTCACTTGCTTTTATAAATAATGTGTATTCAGCACGTGTGCTGTAAAACTTGAGATACCAGTCTTCCGCCCTCTTTCACACTCTCTTGTACTCCAACAAGAGCGTGACTAGAGTCAAGTTACATAAGCCTTCTTCACTTTTGAGTCAGAAAAAACAGAAATGTAAACACCATGTTAAAAGTATTATCAGCAGCCTATCAGAAGATTTCTGCCTTTGCCTGACTTTACATTTTTTTACATGTGAGTTGAATATGCAAAGGGCTCTTACTGGTTAATTTTCAAAATGAACTCCTTCAAGGATATCTTGGGTTGATGAAGAAACCCCATCCAACCGCACCCCTAGTCAAAGTAAATATGTGGCCATAGGTGCCTCATTAATATGCATAATAAAACCTGGGGATGACATCTTACACACATCTCCACACACATGAAAAATGTGGCGGTTGGCTGCATTGTATTATTATTATGCGTATATGTTAATTTCTGGCTAAGATTGTTGTGCACTCTTCTTTTTCACTTTCTCTAGTTTTTTTGTATCTTCTTACCTGATCTTCATGTTTTTTTTGTCAGTCTGTCTTTGAGCCAACATTATAAACTAAGGCTACGGGAAGTTACTTGTAGAACCGCTATTTGATTTGCGGAGAGTCATCCAATTATAGCCGTGGGTTTGCTGGTGGTTGTGTGGGGTGGATTTTTAGTTTGTGCATAGTTTATGGAGTTCAACCTAAATTAGTATGCAGTAAAATACAGTTATCGATATTTTTTTACTTATTCACATTTAGGAACTACTTAATTTATATTCTTAATAACTGATTTTAAATGTAATATTAATTGCTGCACTATAACAACACAGTATAAATTTGACAGCTCATGGTCATACATGTCAAACACAGTAGAGAGATTGCATGTGTGCAGCCTGAGTTGCACAAACCACAGTTTCAATAGGGGTACATTGTTCGAGATAACCTTCATTTCAACAGGCGCACGTTGGTCATGATAACCACTGTTTTAATAGGCTCATGTTGTTCATGATAACCGCCGTTATAACAGACGCACATTGTTCATGATAACCACAGTTTCAATAGGCGCACCTTGTTAATGATAATCTCTTTTCAACAGGCGCTCCTTGTTAATGATAACCCCTTTTCAACAGGCCCACCTTGTTAATGATAACCCCTTTTCAGCTGGCGCACGTTGTTCATTATAACCACCGTAATACCAGACTCAAATTGTTCATGAAAACCACCTTTTCAGCAGGCGCACCTTGTTCAGGATAACCACCTTTTCAACAGGTGCACCTTGTTCGTGATAACCACCTTTTCAGCAGGCGCACCCTGTTATTGATAACCCCTTTTCAGCTGGCGCACGTTGTTCATTATAGCCACTGTAATACCAGACGCACATTGTTCATTTTACCACCTTTTCAGCAGGGGCACCTTGTTCATGATAACCACCGTTTCAACAGCATCTTTTGGCGTGTTTCCCCTTGAGTTTTGGCTTTCTGACCTCCCGGTTTTGACTCTGTTTTTGCTGGTGTAGTGTTTCTGCTCACTTTTCTCTCTGCTGATCAGTAGTAAAGTGCAAGTGCTCCTGTGGTAAATTGTGTTCTGGATTGGTGTTTCTATGATTGGATATTTGATTTCCTTGTTAGTCCCTAGTAAAGTGCACTGAGCGTGCAAGGGCCTGTGAATCAAATGCTACTAGTGGGTCTGCAGCACTGATTTTGCCACCCACGTGGGTAGCCCTGAAAAGGTAACTCAGACTGCCATTGCGGAGTCTGCGCGCAGTTTGTAACTGCCATCTAGACTTGGTCAGTGCGCACACTTGCTAGTCCCTCACCTTCCCTTTTCGTACATGTCAGCCACCCTAAGGTAGGCCCAAGGTTCCCCTGTTGGCCAGGTGCAGTGTATGTGAAAGATAGGACATGCCCTGGTGTGTGTGGCATGTCCTGATAGCGAATTACGGCCAATTTTGTTTTTTGCTATTGCAAGGTTACCTGTTCCCCATAGGACAGAATGGGGAGTTTGTTTATCAATCAATCAATCAGTCATTTGTAAAGCGCACTACATACCTGTGAGGGTCTCAAGGCGCTGGGGGGGGGGGCTCTACTGATCGATCAGCCAGGTCTTGAGTGTCCTTCTGAAGGTCAACAGGTCTTGGGGGTGTCGAAGGCTCAGTGGGAGGGTGTTCGATGTCTTGGGGGGCGAGGTGGGAGAAGGATCTCCTGCCAGTGGTTGTTCTTTGGATGCGCGGGATGGTGGCGAGTGAGAGGTCGACGGAGTGTAGCTGGCAGTTGGGGATGTAGAAGGATCGTCTGTTGAGGTAGGCTGGGCCAGTCTTGTTCCAAATAATATTAGCAAAAAGAAGAATATCAATGAACTGGAAGGGTGCTGTAATCAGGCCGATCCATAAAAAGGGGAGCATGGAGGCGCCACAAAATTATAGGCTGATCAATCTCCTAGATATAGGAGGAAAAGTTTTTTCAAAGATAGTCATGAATAGGTTAAATGATTGGGTAGAGGAGTTCTCAATAGTTTCCACTGAACAGGGGGGCTTTAGAGAAGGGCACTCTACGATCAATCACTGTTTTTCCCTATGGGCAATAGCATGAAAGTCTACGGGCTTTGCTGCTGCTTAGTAGACTTTCCTGCAGCATTTGACTCAGTAGATCGAATTGCCTTTGGGAAACTCTTGTAAATAATAATATACCTAAAGATCTGCTGGCCATAATAAAAGAACTGCATTGAGACAATTGGGCACAAGTAATTAAGGATACTGAGGGGTCATTGACGCCAAAAATACCTATTAAAAACGGCCAGAGACCGGGATGCGTCTTAGCCCCCAGTTATTCTCTATATTTCTAGCTGATTTACCGGCCTGCTTAGAAGTTGATAGAAGCGCAAGCCCAAGAATGGATGGTAAAAAAGTGCCCTGCCTATTTTACGCTGATGATTTGTTGATATTAGATCAGACTGAATTGGGCCTCCAAAGAAAGTTGAATTCTTTTAGACAATACTGTGTAAGAATTTTTTAACAGTAAACCTGGAAAAGATGAAAATTTTATGTTTTGGAAAAAAAGACATTAAGTTTAATTGGTTTTTAGGTGACCTGAAATTGGAATCTGTCAACTAATATCACTACCTAGGGATGTGGTTTGATAAATCCCTTAAGTGGAATACGCATCTTGAGGCCCAGAAAGTGAAAGCTCTTACATCAATCGCTGGACTGAAAATCTTTAACCGCGACTACGGTGACATGTCTCACCGACCGCTATTAAAGGCATTCAGCGCAATGATACCCCCACAGGTACTCTATGGTACAGAAGTCCTTTATTTGAGCGGTAAAGGTGTCTGTGACCTGAAGGAAGGAAAGTGTCTGAAAACCCTGTTGTCCCTGCCACGGTCATCAATGATCCAAGCAATAAGATCTGAGCTAGGAATAACAGCCTGGAGGGTTCAATCCCAAATAGCTTTGTTTAGATTTTGGAAACGCCTGGACAAAGAGAAAGGCCAGAAAGTATCTCAATGGTGCAGAAGTGAGATCCAATTCAGTAATCTAAGGTGGGCAAAAGCGAATAGGAAGAAAATTGAGCAGGCATGTAAGTGTATAAAGGTTGAGATCTACCAAGAATCCCTAAGAGTAGAGTGCACTAAAAGTGACTTGAAGTATCATGGGCAAGAAGTGTCAAGAAGAACAGATATGGAATACTTGGCCAAGAAAATATCTGTACAGTTCATGATGGAATCCTGGTCTAATGATAATTGGTTCCCCTACCTGGTTATTCTACCGAACCATTGGTATAGGCAGGAGATTCTAAGATTGCGAATTGGTATAAACCCGTGGTTGGTAAACGAAGAATTAAAAACAAAAATGTTGGACCACAAAGGGTGTTGTAAGTGCAGGCTGGGTACAAAAGGTGATATGATGCACATCCTGTTAGACTACACATTAATTCTAGAGCAGCGCAAACTATGTCTTCGCCCAATATTTATAAAATATGATACAAGGATGCAAACTCAGGCGATCAACTTACTTACAGAAATGCCCACTATTGAAGTTGCAATCACACTAGGGAACTATATAAAGGTAATACAAAGAATTTTAAAAACATTTGAGCGATAATTTTTAGAAATTTTTGATAAATAGATGAATTAGAGAGTTTTTATGAGAGACAACGTTTGTTTTAAGTGTATATAATCTTTTAAAGGACAGGTCCGCCCAAAGAAACTCTGCTGCTATTGTTACCCATTTGAAGCAATGTTTTTAACCTGTGAATTTTATATAAATGGCTTTGTAGAATGTTTTTAATTGCAAATATTTTTAGCACTGTTTAAAGACTATGGTCTAAATAAACATATTCTTGACTGACTGACTGACTTGTGAGTGCCTTGTGTGCGTGGATGAGGAGCTTGAAGGTTATCCTCTTGTTAACGGGGAGCCAGTGCAGGTTTCTCAGGTGGGGGGGGTGTGGCCATGGCGTGGTACATCGAGTATTAGTTGTGCCGAGGCATTTTGGATGCGTTGCAGTTGTTTGATGAGCTTGGTCGGGGCACCCGCGTAGAGGGCGTTTCCATAGTCGAGTCTGCTGCTGACGAGGGCCTGTGTGACTGTGGATTTATAACATCTTATAAACATAACTAGCCCGGGGAATTAGGTAGGAAAATAAAGTTTAGTATGCCTGAACTCAGAATCTAAAGATGCATCTTTTAGTAAAGGTGATTTTTTCATTCTGTGTTTGAAAATACCACTTTAGAAAGTAGGTATTTTGTTGCTCAATCATCCCGTGTGCCTCTGCTGGAATGTGGATTGCCTGTCTGGGTTTTGGATGACAGAAGGCTGTGGAGCAGGAGCGGCTCCAGATAGTCTAGGTGGGTCAGGAAAGGGCTGAATAGACCTGGGCTGCAGTTGGGGAAGGGGGAGGAGATTTCCTTGCACCTCAAAGGGCCTGGTCTGCCTCTGACCATGCCATCTCCACCTCCTGCCAGGAAATCACACCAGAGAAGGCAGAACTGGTTCTGGCTGGACTCAGACACTCTCTGCATAAGAGATCACAAGATTTTGGGATATAAATATTGGGGCTCAGATCCCTGAACTTTAGAACTCTTTTGGATCAAGAAGACTGCCAAGAAGAAGAGCTGGAGAAGCTGTGAGGAGGAACTAAAACTTTGCTGTGTGCTTTGCTGTGTTGGCCTGCAGTGGGCAGTGAAAGGACTGGACTGAACTTTCTGCAATCTACTATTGTGAGTTTCTCCAAGGGCTTGAGGTAGAGCTTGCCCCCTGTTCAAGAAGTCTCAGGAACAGCAAAGACTTCAGGCTCTTCTGCCCTCAGCACAGGTGACTGTGTGTTTTGTGCTGCAACAGAGGAAAAAGCAACCCAACGCCATCTATGACGCCGCTGCCAACTCCGTGACCTGAAGGCACCGCAGAGGGCACCGCCGCAATGCCGCACCGCGACTCTGGTCTCACCGACGATGCCTGCTGACGCCGCCACCGAGCCTCATTTCATGACAATGCCTTGGCCTCCCCGACGATGCTGCTCCACTCCAAAATCAACGCCGCTGCTTGCACAGCTCGTAAAGTTACACGACGCACCACCGTCATCCCGCACCGCAGCCTTGGCTTACCGACGACTGTGCCATCAACTCTAGACGACAGCCCTCCAGCAACGACGCCGCTGCTACTTGCACCGCGACCTGAGGGCACCGCACGCCGCACCACTGTATTTTGCCCTGCATTTTGCCCCGCAGTACCCAACACCTGCCGATGCCTTCGCTCCTGACTTCAACAGAGAGGAGTTTGATCAGCAACGCGTGTGACTTCAAGGGCCCGACGACTCCTGCACTGACCTCCGGAACCGACGCCTGCAGACGCTATGCTTTCAGAAGCTCAACAAGAGGTCGCTGATGCCCTGCATTTCTAAAAGGTACGGTTTGCGGGTCTTCCCAACACTGTAGCTGGCCTGCGACGCTGCGGTCAGCCAGAACTGTTTGGATTTGTTTGTTCGCTACGCTGTGATGGCCCCGGACGGAGCTATCGACTACAAGGAACTGTTTTTCAAGGTTAATTTGATAACTGAAGATTTCTAAGTGCTGTATTGTAGATTTTTATTGTTTTGGGTCTTGTCTTAAGTATATAAAAATATTGGATATTTTTCTAAACTGGTGTGGTGTCCTTTTGTAGTGCTTACACTGTAGTATTGTTAGTTATGTGCAAATGCTTTATACACTGCCTCTAAGATAAGCCTGACTGCTCGTGCCAAGCTACCAAGGGGGTGAGAAGGGGTTATTTTAGGAGTGTAACTCCCTTATCCTGGCTAGAGTGGTGGTTTCTGCCTGGCTTAGCCACATGCCCTAGCTTACCCAAAATCCCATTTCTAACACGCACCTTGTTCACGATAATCACCTTTTCAGCAGGCGCACCTTGTTAATGGTATCCACTGTTTCAACAGGCGCACGTTGTTCATGGCAAGGCTCCTGCGCACCATGATCTGGGTACCTTCAAAGCAAAGATTCATGGTACAGGTACTACTTTTTGAGGCCCCCCTCCAACTCACTAGGGTCTTCTTAGCCTGGTGCACATTACTGGTTTGCATTAATGCACACCTGCAGCATAGGTTGTATCATGAACCTGCACTGGTGTAGAGCACAGCTCTCTAGGACATTGAACTGTCTAAAATGGAGACATTTAACTTGAAAATTCTCTAAGGTTGTGCATGAGCTGCAGATAACACAGTTCAGAGACAGAGGCAGTGGTTGCATCACTCTGTTTGTGAGCGGTGCTGTTTGGTGCTCATGCGCCAATTTAGGAAATTGCACTGCCTACAGTACTTTCACGTAACTCGGCAAAGTCTTAAAAACAGGGGCAGATCTATGCTCTGTGGGCACCCGTTCTTGATGCAGTCCCAGGTAGGGAATGAGTGTCCCTAAGACCTGACTGGGGAACCAAAGGCAGCCCTTGTAAAAATGGTCACACCAGCCCCTCTCGCTTCGATTCCATGGGCTTTGCGCTATCTCTCTTTCCATCCATTCTCTCTCCGTCTCCTCTCCATTGTTGAACACTTTCTCGCTACCTTCATCCCCCTCTCTTTCTTTTTCTCTTGAGGGGTCTCCTAGTCTGCTGTAATTACCCTCACTTAGAGGGGGGAAGTGAGAGAGGCACCAAGAACGGCCCTGGGGTTTTGGGGAAATGCCCGACGGAATAAAAGGCCTGTCCTGAGTGTACCGGATAAATCAATGATAATTGCTCGAAAGAGTTCGACTCACAGGCACAGGATGGGTTTGTGCTCATTGTTAATAAAACACCACCGCTTACAGACAATTTTTTTACTCGATAACTCTGCGATTTACAACATGAACTGCACACAGCACAGTTCAGAAACACTAAGCTGTGCACGCAGGGCCGGACTCGCCATTTATGCCACCGAGCATTTTCCCTGAGGCCATTGGATATCGGATTTTGAAGGTAGGAAGCTGTCACCTCTGAGAGAGAGAAAGATAGACAACGTAAGAGAGAGAGAGAGAGAGAGAGAAAGAAGTATGCATGGGATTGGTTCGAACATTTTTGCATTGCTTTTTTTGGGTCCCCAGTCCGACACCGCTTAAATGCCTTTCCTTCTTTCCTAGCGTTTGTGGGTTGTGTTCTCTGCAGTTTATGTATTAACCCAGTCAAGGGAGTAGCCAGGAATTTAAAATACCACCCCTACACTTTAATTAAAATCTCTAACGACATCGAGTGAGGAAAGAAGTAACAGCCTGATTCATCAACGGGACGTTTTGCGTGGCCCAAATAGCGATTAATAGCGACTCGCTCTCAAGGACACGCAAAACGGTATTCATGATTAATTTAGAGAAAGTAAAGCGAATCGCACGCGGCCGCTAATACCGGTTGCGATTATCGAAAATCGCATAAAATACGCTATTACCGGCTACATCCGTGTCGGAATAGCGAAATCTCTAATAGCGAGTTCGTCAATAGCAGGACAGCAAATAGCGCGAGATCGGGAAAACGGGAAGTCGCATGTCGAGCACAGCGATGACATCACAACCAGGAAGCAGCCAGGGCCCACCCCCATTCACCACGGTGAGGCAGACCTCGAGTCAGCAACTGGGAGAGCTCCTGCAATTCTGTTTGGATACAACTCAGAAAGTACAGTGCAGCAATGTCTGAGGATGCAGTTCCTGGGCCCAGCAACACCACAGGGCGGAAGAGAAAGTTAAAATTCTCCGAGCAGGAGCTGGAGCATTTAATAGAAGGGGTGGTGGCCAACCACTCAAAACTGTTTGGGAAGGACTCTAGGAGGGTGGCGGAACAGGAAAAACGCAGGATCTGGCAGGGTATAGCGTCCACGGTGAACTCCGTGGGTGTGGCTGATAGGTCACTGGACGAACTCAAAAAACGCTGGTACGACCTCCGAGGTCGTGCCAAAGAGAGGGTAGCTGAGCGCCTTGGAGAGTCATCGGGCACTGGAGGGGGAGGACCTACAGTCCCTCCAAACACCCCCATGGAGGACCAAGTAGAGAACACCCTAGAGACAGAGGCGGTCATCGGAGTGACTCATATGGACTCATCCCGCCCCACCCAAGACAACCAAGGTAAGTGGCATGCGACTGCGACCCTGTCCCCTATGCATGTCCATGACCAATTAGCCTCCCATATTGTTCCATAGTCATGCCATCGTTCCACATCAGGTAATGCCCTGAAGCATTGTGGGACATGTAGTGTGGCCACAATGTAGATGTACCACAATGCAGCCAGACAGGTTCCAAAGTACGCAAAGCCATAGCCAGTCAGGGAATGTCACCCAGCATGCATGTAGCAACTGCACGTGTGACAGATACATGCAACTAATGAACGTCCACTTCCCCTCACAGGTGGTGCAGACAGCAGCGACAGCGAGAGGCTGCAAATAGATGAGGAGGCACAGGATGAGGAGGAGGTGCCGCCACATACACAGCCACCAGCCCCTGCCCCAGCAACTACTCCCGCAGCCAGGTCCACCACCAGTGTGCCTCCTGCGTCAGGCCCAGCAACTACTCCCGCAGCCAGGTCCACCACCAGGATGCCTCCTGCGTCTGGCGCAGCAACTACTCCCGCAGCCAGGTCCACCACCAGGGTGCCTCCTGCGTCTGGCGCAGCAACTACTCCCGCAGCCAGGTCCACCACCAGTGTGCCTCCTGCGTCTGGCCCAGCAACTACTCCCGCAGCCAGGTCCACTACCAGGGTGCCTCCAGCCCCTGCCGCACCAACAACGCCTGCCGTGACACCACCAGCAGCTGGTGCTTCAACATCAGGGCCTGCGACAGCGGCAACACAGCGGCCACCCACTGTGTCAGGCCAGCAGAGCAGGGGTGGCAGGCCTCACCTGCAGACCAATGCACCTATCAGCAGGAGGGGGAATGGACAGGAGCTGGTGAGAGTGAGCGTGGAAAGACGCATGCTCCGTATTCATCAGCTGCAAGCACGCCAGCAAGGTGCCATACAGCTACAGCTGTACAACATTGGGCGCAATGTTGCCGGAGTGGGGGACCGGATGGACCGCATGACGGCAGCCATGGAAGGTGTGGGGGAGGGTATGGCCAGCATGACTGCAGCCATGTCAGGTGTGGGGGAGGGTATGGCCCGCATGACTGCAGCCATGGAGGCCAGCACTGCTGCAAATACATCGCAGCGCAACGCAGCACGCCGCCGCCACCGTCAGCTATTGACCCCGGCTGACCGCCTACACCAGGTCCAATTATCTCATAGGCAATGCCACATCACAGTTGTCACGGCGGTCCCTTGCGCAGCAGCAGCAGCTCATCCAGTGCTGCGAGGATGTGGCCAGGGTCCTTGAGCACCTGACCAGTGCCGTGACAGCACTACACCCTCCTGCTCTACCTGCCACTGTTGGGGGTGATGATGCCAGTGAGGGGACATCGAGTGTGAGCAGCCACTCTGCCTCACACGTAGGGGCACTCAGGCGCAGCACCAGGCCCACAGCAGCTGCACGTGCCTTGGATGAGGATGAGCCACAGAGGCGCTTGGGTGGTACGCGCAGGAGGCGCACATGACTTCATATGACTCTTACAGGCACAGGCTGAGTATAAGCCTGCCCTGTCCTTTCACACAGCAGTATGCTGAAATACTGTTAGCAATGACAACATTTAAAGTGGTACCATTTTTGTGAATGAAACAATAATATTTATTTTAGCAGCACACATTGGCGTTGTGTCATTATTACTTTTTGCATGCATTTGTGATTTGTGGGGTGAGGGAAGAGGGTGCATTAGAAACTGTTCAGTGTGATGTGGTTGCGACGTCTGTGGCCTTCAGCTGGATTCTCCCCGCGTGCATGGCTCGCATGTGCAGATGGCCGGTCGTCCCCTTCAGATTCACTGCCAGAGATGTCGACAGGTATCCGGCGCTTGGTTGCAATGTTATGTAGTATTGCGCAGACAGCCACAATGCGGCAGCACACTGCAGGACTGTAATACATGGCCCACCTGTCTTGTGCAGTATGCGGAACCTGCTCTTGAGCAGCCCAAATGTCCTTTCTATGCAATTCCTTGTCCGAATGTGTGCAACATTGTAGCGCCGTTGCTGGGGTGTAGCAGGGTTGAGGTATGGGGTGAGGAGGTAATCACGGAGGGCGTAGCCACTGTCACCTGAATGAGAGGAGCAGAGGTTGAGTGCCTGTGCTGCGCTGCTACTTCATAGCAATGTGACATTGTTGACAAAGTGTACTTACCAAGTAGGTGTCCTTCCCCAAAGTCTCCCCTGGCCAGTCGTGTGTGGAGGCCGCTGTGCCGGAATATGTAGGAGTCATGGGTACTCCCTGGGTACTGGGCCACAATGTCAGTGATGTATGTCTTGGCATTGCAGACCATCTGTATGTTGAGGGAGTGGTAGGACTTGCGATTGCGGAACATATACTCCGTGGCAGCTGGTGGGCAGATGGCGATGTGGGTACAGTCTATGCATCCGAGTACATGTGGAAAATGGGCTACATTGTAGAATTGTAGCTTGGTCAAGTCCAAATCCTGTTGGCTGGTGGGAAATTTGATGTGTCGGTGTAGCTGGGTAAGCATAGCGTCAACAAAAGTCTTGAGGCAGCGTGACATGGTGGGCTGGGATATCCCCCCAGCAGCCGCTACTATCCCCTGGAAGCTCCCGGAGGCCAGGAGGTGCAGGCTACACAATACCTGCACATGTGTAGGCACCGCATTGGTACGCCTTGTTGGGTGCTGCATCAGGGGGGTCAAGGTCATGTATCAGCTGGATTATCATTTCCCCATTCAGCCTGTATTTAGCATATATCTGCTCTCTGGTTTGGCCCAGCAAGGTGACCCGCTGGCGGAATATCCTGTCCTGGATCCGGCCTCTCCTCCGTGCTGCTCGCTGTAGCCTTCGCCGCCTGACCACCACGTATATTCCTGGCATTGTGGAACTCCTAATGCTGCTGCTGATTGTCCTTATGTGTGATTGGTCAGGCCTGAACCTGTTACTGATTGGCCAACGGTTTTTTGAAAAATATTTTTGAATGGCTTTTATGGTTACCACCTGCTTTGAGTTGTCCTTAATTTGCGCCGCGCAAACTGAGTTTTTTGGGTTTTTCGCTATTTGTGGTTTTTCATGAATACCGATTGCGATTGTATAGCGAATTCGCAATTTATTTCGCAGGATCCGTGGATTTTCGCATTTTCCGATTCGCTAATGCTCTCCTACCGGGATTCTGCGAATATTATTGCAAATTCGCTATTATGTGTTTGCGACTTCATGTTGAATGCTGATTACGGACATTGCGCCCGCAATTGCATTTTCGCAGCGATTGCGGACGCAATTTTGCTTCATGAATCAGGCTGATGGTCTAAGTCTTAATAGAATCGTTTTGGTTACCCTAAGATCCATCGATCTAGCCATTCATCCCCCCACCCTTTTCTCCGACTACCCTTTTATCCATATTTCCATCCTTTCATCCTTCAGTCCGTCGTTTCGTCCATCATCCCATTCACCCCTCTGTTCACAGATTGATCCTTTCACCCACCCAACCAACATATGCTTCCATCCATCCATCCTTCTTTCATTCATTCCCTTCCATCCTGTCATTCTTCATCCATGAACATTTCCTTAATTTTCTCATTTCAACCTGTCTCCCCCCTTCTTTCTTCCATGTTTCCTGCCATGTTTCCTTATTTCCACCATTTCTTCCATACTTCTTTCCAGTTTCTATCTAGCATTTTTCTTTCTCTTTTGTGCTTACTTTATTTTCTGCTCTCTGCCCTTTTCGGTATTTTTATAGTTTCTTTCTTTGCCTCTCGGCTCACTCAACAGCTTTTCCCTCCCACGCCTCAGAAATTCCCTGGTAGTCCCATAGAGAGTTTTATGACGCTTTGTCTGCACACCTACAGACTTAAAAGCCCAATAAAACGAATACGTATTTTGATGGAGTCCATTTTATCAGACCATGGGGACCAGTGGGAATTCCCACATAAGCATCAGAAGTGAGAGGCTCAGGATGCCACTGCACCCAGCTATCGAACGTGAGTGAGCAAGTGCTGCTAATACTGGGATTTCGCGAAAATCGAGCACACAGATCTGTTTTGCGCCTGTCGACCCGTGCTGAACTTGTTCCTGATATGTCCCAAGGTACATACTCATTTCTCCATTCTCCTGGAGTGGGCCAATGATCTGCATTGTTTGAATTTACTTTGACTGAGACACAGACATGAAATGGCAGCGCATGAAAAGTGTGTGATGGGAATATGCTGTAATCAGGCTACACAAATGTATAGGAGTGGGGCAGAGGGTTTACACGATTCACATGGATATACAGAAAAATACCAGTCCAATGTGGACTTATTTTATTCATTTAAACAGCAATATATGGGTGCATAATTCACCCAACAGCGAAAATCTATTTTTAGAATGTGATATCCAACCCTCTGGACTAAAATGGGTTTAGGTACATTGATTAGCACACATGATATGTTGCCAACAATTAAGTCCTTTAAGAAGTGCTCACACAGTGTGACAAACATGAGGCAGTGCCGTGTATACAGAGAAGAACAAATGACTCCAGACTCAAGGAAGTATTAAACATAGGGGGTCAGCAGTAAATGTATTGCTTAGGCATTGCGTTTCAACCTCTATGGTTAGTAAGAGGTCATCATCAGGACTGTGGAACAGTAAATAGCTCTATAGTCTAGAATATTAACCAAGGGACGAATTAACGAACACTGAAGGTTGATCAGCTAGTTATATATCTGAGACCTGAAGAAAGTTACAAATGGGGGCTCAGGAAAAGTGCTAGAGGGGTGCTAGAGCCCCGCTATAAAAAATGAACAGTGTATGGTTCTGGGCCACCTCCTCAAGCATACTAAGCCAGTTTGGGTACAGCAGATTTTCGAAATATCTATGGGAATTTGCTCTCACAGTTCCTCCTCACATTTTGTTTTAATTGGTCCCTCTAGAGACTGTTTTTCACTTTGGATGGACCAGTGTAGAATAGAGATGAGACATTTGGTAGACTTGGCCTCTAACCCTTTTGTAGCTGTGGTAAGGGGTCGAGCTGGAGAGGGAAATTGGGGACAGATGCCCTGCATGCTCATCTGAGTTGATGGTAGCGGAAGATATCGAGAGGAGTGCCATGTGAGTCTCCTTGAAAGTCAACTAGGTTGAGAAAGCTACTGTTCTTATGCTTGTTTCCTGAGGTATTTACTCCAGGGTTATTCTGCTGACAGATTGCTTTGGGGTCATGTTTCACTGATATCAATGAGTGGTTGTGCAGGAGCAGTTTAGTGAAGCACATACTATCTCTCCTAGCTGTCTCTGTCAATCTACGCCAATCATCTACTGTGCATCTAATAGTACAGGGGATAATCTACATCCCAGGTTGTTGTGCCTGGTATAGTTGTTGGTAGCCGTACAGCCGCTGCGCATTTCACTCAACTGCAGTGTGTGCCAGGTATGGGGTAGGGTGTGGTGGACCTAGTGATATGCATAATGAACTTAGGCGCTTAAGTAATATAGTTGAAGATCAGGGTGCACAAATCCTTTTATTCAAAATGGTAGAGTCAGGCTTTTCCAATTTCACCCTTGCCTGCTTCCCCGCCAGGTCAGTTGTATTAGTTGTGACCAAAGAGTGAGAAAAAGGATCTATAAGGGAATACTTGCAAAGAGAACGAGCATTCTGGGCAGGATAACATCTGTATGAGGCCTATGCATCCTGCCACGAATAGAGGGAGAGATAACCATTTTGTCATCTGCTCTGTGATAATGTCTACAGCGACCGCATGGTTCTCCTTCATGACAGCATTCATATCTCGATTGAGCCACACTCCAAGGCATTTAAGCGATCCTCAATATCACTCTAATGGGTATTCCAGGATGATATTTGCAAGAGTTACAGGTGAGTGGTAAGATGAATGATAAATTTCAGTTAATGGTTATTCCGGATACTTTCCCATACGTAATGTATTCTCTCTTCACCGGGTTGAAACACTGTTGCAGGTTTGTAAGATACAAGGTCATGCTGTCTCCATATAAAGACATTAAGACAGGGCGGGTAGAGTAGGGTAATGCATGCCCAGAATAATGCTGTCTGAGTTTAGCAGACAGAGATTCTAGAGCCAGCACAAATAACATGGCAAGAGTGGACACCTCTGCCACGTCCCTTGGGAGATCTCGATTACACTTGACATGACTCTACTAATCTGAACATGTGAACATTAATGTGAAATGCATATAAGAATCTGATCCAATCTATGAGGGTAGAGGTATTTATCCTATTCAATATGGTACAGAGGAATTCCCATACCAGAGAGTCAAACACTTTAGAAGCATCCACAACATGGCCGTAGCATCTAGTACTTGGTTTAGATCATTGAGTATATCAAATTATGGATGCCGGTTATGGGCTGTAGAGTGCTTAACTGATCAGGCCATTACCATTTCCAATAACCACAATGTTGGTCAGTTAGCTATCTGGTTGCCTAATATCTTAGCCTCACCACTGATTAGCAAATAGCGCTGGTAGGATTCACATGTATTGCTATCAGTATTACCTCTCTCATGTTGGAGGTGAGAGTCCATCACCCCCCCGCTTCATCAAATACAGCAAGTAAGTGTGGCGCAAGGATATCTACATACCATATTTTTTGCCTGTTGACCACTCCAAATCAATATTTTAATCGCGTCTATTCTGAATGTCTATGATAGAAATAGTCGCGGTATATCGTAAAGCCATACCAATGCAACATCTACTAGGTAATAATGTATTTGCAGCTGCAGGCAAGCATTTTAGTGGCATGTAGTTCAGCTAAGTAGGCTCTAAAGGTGGTTAATATCTGTGTGTTGTCTTGACGATAGTCCCCCTGTGCGACTTGAATTTCTAAGATGTCATTCACCTTATTAGTGTAGCTAGGGATCTGCTGGGTCTCTTGCCCTCTCATTAAGTTTGCATATATTTGTCTCTAAACTCTCTCTCTCTCTCTCTTTCTCTCTCACTTCTGAGTATTCTGTGATCTTGTCTCTAATCCATTCCAGAGTTGGTTCTCTGACACCTTGAGTTAGTGTCTGTTTTAGAGGTTTCATTTCACCCTCAATATTTGCTAGATGTGTCTGGAGTGATTTTAGGATACCATTTCGTTTAGAACCCCATGTCCCTCTTAGTATAGCCATTACGTCCTTCTGCACTACTGTAAAATGTTCCACCAAGCCCATGTTACATTGGAGTACTCAATGATTTCTGTTCTCAGTTCCTCACTGAATACCCTGTCTGCCAGATTCTCTACATTCTGTCACCTTTGCCCGGTAAGGGGGAGGAATGTTTGTAGATATGGATTTGCGTTAGAACCCATGGGTAGCAGCATGGGAACAACCATGCACCACCCACGGAATGTTGATATACTATCCACAGCAAATCCTGAATTGTTGTGGTGTTATGGTCATGTGACATGACTTCCTCAAAAAAAATGAGGGTCTGGGGTCATGTGACGTCACTTCCTGTGATACCAATAAGGCCCAAAGGTAATGCGTTATCACTTCTGCTACCCCTGGCATTATGGTGAATCGACGCCCATGGCTGGGAGACTGCCTCATCTCAGCTATGCCAGGGTCATGGGAAGTAGCAGTGTTTATTTCTGATCATGGAGGCTCATCGAAAAGCAGTTGTCTGAAATTGCAGCGATCCAATCGTGTGCCTCAGAAGTTTGTTCCCATCGGGTGCAGCCATGTGTTCATAGTTAAGGCATCCACCGAGATAAAGCATGCATAAGGTCAGATTATATTGGATTTGTCTTCTAACTGAAAGTGCCTTACACAAGTATTCCCATTTTACGCGTCGACTTTCTGGCATCCACCAAGAGCTATAATTATTTAGAGGCACAGGGAAGTCAAGTGGGTGTTCTTTGAATTCTGCTTGGTTATTTGTTGTGACAGAATGGAATTTCGAAACATCTTGCACATGCTTGTTTTGTGTGAACAAACTCCTTTTAATTTCTTCTTAAAAGGTTAACACATTTTGTGTAAATTGGAAGTTTTGATGTACAATGCTTAAGGGCCTTATTACGAAGTTGGGGGATGTAGGACATTTGTCAAGAAAATCCTATAAACTTTACATAGGATGGGTGGGACATCTACTGCATTTTGGTGGCTGTCCCAAATCTGCCACACTCTTAATAAGGCCCTGGGTAGTTTTTCATTTGTGTAATGCTTGAAATACTTAAGTTATCAAAAAACATAGTTGATAAAAAAGTGTTGGCCTAATGAGTGAAAAACAAGGTCAGAAACAGAATCAAGAGAACATCAGCATTTAACAGGACTACAGCAAGGGCGTGTTATAAGTGGTTGGCCGAAGTTAAGGTTACGGGAAAAGGGAAACGGTCCAGTCAATAATTATGCTGACCTAAGTCTATGGGGCATATGTACAATGAAATAGTGGAGCGCGGAGCTGCGCCAAATTTTGCGGTGCCTCGCTCCGACATCTGGAAAACGCAGGAATGCGCTGTATTTGTAACAATATGGTGCACCACTGTGTTTTTTCTATCACTGGCGCTAAAAATAGCTGCCTATCGCCAACGCAGCCATCCTTGTAAATCTAGGGCAACGTCAAAAAGCAGGGGGGTTGAAGTGGAATGCCCACAGCCACACCCATTGCACGACCCTTTTACACGGATGCCTGCGGGAGACGGTACCATATTTACAGAGTGGCTTTAACGTCACTTTGCAAATATGGAGCATGGCATTGCGCCAAAGGAACGTTGTTAAAAGTTCCTGTGGTGCAATGCCCTTGTAAATATGCACCTATGTGAGCCAACTTGGCTCTCTAGCGCAGGAGACCAGTGTGGGCTGTATGTTCTGTGCAGTACAGGTGGTGCTAGTCCACCATGTGGATCATAAGAACAATGGCAGTCAACACTCCGGCACCGTCAGCCTTCCTACACCTAGGAGCGTGTGCCAGCCCTTTTTCACCTTTTGATGCATGTTACCAAATTACTTTGGGTAAACACTTCATTTGATTTCTTGCATTATACAATAGCAGCTTCGGTATGTGTAACCTGACCAGGGCTTCAGCTGAAGCAAACCTTTGTACACAGCCAGTGACTGTGACCCTTTGTTAACCAGAGAACTCGGGCCAGATTGCGGAAGTTCCTTGAGGATACAGAGGACATTTTTCCCACCTCTTTTTGAGCCGTTGAACAACTTTTATATTACCGGTGGAGCTGGAGACACTTGTGCGACATCTTTTTGAATACCCATTGTGCAGGCACATATTTTGGACCGGTCATAGCTAAAAGATCTTTGTCTGCATGTCAGGGTCACTCTGTGTATAGTGAATCCACTCGTGTAATGAATGCACGTGGTAAGGGCTGAATGGCAAGTTGGCACCAATTCTTTGCCTGTGCAATATTCTTTTTAGCTTACAAAAAAAAAAACTCCCAAAGTTAGGTGTGTTTGTGCAAAGCAAAAAAATGAAAGGCTTTAATGTGCAATGCTTTTTTCTCCCTGCACATACGGACAATTCTCTTTTTTACACATGGTAGATCCGAGCAAAGTTCAAGTTCAAGTTCAAAAATGTATATAGCGCACTACTCAGTAACTCACCCAGAGGGTCTCAAGGCGCTTGGGGGAGGAGGGTGCGTTTACTTATCGAATATCCAAGTTTTTAGTTGTTTTCTGAAGGAGAGGTGGTTCTGAGTAAGGCGGAGGTGGGTGGGGAGAGAATTCCAGGTCTTGGCCGCTAGGTAGGAGAAGGATCTGCCCCCCATGGTGGATCTATGGATGCGTGGGATTGCGGCGAGGGCTTGATTGGATGATCGTAGTTGGCGGGTGGGGGTGTAGAAGGACAGTCGCGTGTTGAGGCATTCAGGTCCGAGGTCGTAGAGGGCTTTGTGTGTGTGGGTGAGGAGACGAAAGGTTATTCTCTGGTTGACGGGGAGCCAGTGGAGGTCTTTCAGGTGACCGGAAATGTGAGCTTGACGAGGGATGTCCAGTATGAGTCTGGCTGAGGCATTTTGGATGCGCTGGAGTTTTTTCTGTAGTTTGGCTGTGGTTCCGGCGTAAAGGGTGTTTCCGTAATCCAGATGGCTGGTGACCAGGGCGTGGGTGACCGTCTTTCTTGTTTCGGTGGGGATCCAACGGAAGGCTTTTTTGAGCATGCGTAGGATGTTGAAGCAGGATGATGAGACGGCGTTGGCTTGTCTGGTCATCGAGAGGGAGGAGTCTAGGATGAAGCCCAGGTTACGTGCGTGATTCGTAGGTATGGGTGCGGTTCCCAGGGCCGGTGGCCACCAAGAGTTGTCCCAGGCGGAGGGGGATGAACCTAAGATGAGGACTTCCGTTTTGTCCGAGTTTAGTTTTAAGCGGCTGTTCTTCATCCACTCGGCTACTTCTTTCATTCCTTCGTGTAGGTTGGTTTTGGCGGTGTTTGGGTCTTTGGTGAGAGAGAGGATCAGCTGGGTGTCGTCTGCGTAGGAGATGATGTTGAGGTTGTGTTGGCGAGCGATGGATGCGAGGGGGCTCATGTATACGTTGAAGAGGGTGGGGCTGAGTGATGATCCTTGTGGTACGCCGCAGACGACTTCGGTGGCCTCTGATCTGAAAGGGGGAAGGCGGACTCTCTGGGTTCTTCCGGCGAGGAACGAGATGATCCAGTCCAGTGCTTTTCCTTGTATTCCGACGTTGTTGAGACGTTCTATGAGGGTGCTGTGACAGACTGTGTCGAAGGCTGCGGAGAGGTCAAGTAGGATGAGGGCAACCGTTTCTCCGTTGTCCAGTAGTGTTCGAATGTCGTCTGTTGCTGCGATGAGGGCGGTTTCGGTGCTGTGTTTGGCTCGGAAGCCGGACTGTGAGGGGTCGAGGGATTTGTTGGATTCGAGGAAGGCGGCGAGCTGACTGTGGACGGCTTTCTCAATGACTTTGGCAGGGAATAGGAGGAGCGAGATGGGGCGGTAGTTCTTAAGTTCAGTGGGGTCTGCTGTGGGTTTCTTCAGAAGGGAGCTGAGTTCGGCATGTTTCCAGCTTTCCGGGACGGTAGCGGAGTTGAAGGAACAGTTGATGACATCGCAGAGATGGGGTGCGATGATCGAGTCTGCTTTGTTGAAAATGTGGTGGGGACATGGGTCGGTAGGCGATCCTGAGTGGATGGAGTTCATCAGGCGGATGGTGTCTTCGGTGGTAATTGCGTTCCAGGCGTAAAGGTTGTTGGAGTGCGGTTTTGGTTCGGGGGTGGGTGAAGTGGGCTGGTCTTCGGGCTGGTTTTTGAAGCTGTTATGTATGTCGGCGATTTTGTTGTGGAAAAATGAGGATAGAGAGTCGCAGAGGTCTTGGGAGGGAGTGATGTCGTTGGAGCCGACGGTGGGGTTGGTAAATTCTTTGACGATGTTGAATAGTTCCTTGCTGTATTGGGCGTTGTTGTCAAGTCGATCCTTGAGTGCTGATTTCTTGGTGGATCGGATGAGTTGGTGGTGTTTGCGGGTGGCGTTCTTGAAGGAGGCCAGGTTGTCAGTGGTTGGGTTTTTTCTCCAGGCTTTCTCGAGGGTACGACAGAGCTTCTTGGATATCTTAAGCTCGTCGTTTAACCAGTGGGCTTTTTTGCTACCTTGCTTGATTTGATGGTTTTTCAAGGGTGCTAGTTCATTTGCGCTGTGGGTGATCCATTGTGAGATGTTGGTGGCTGCTTGGTTTGGGTCCGATGATTTGGCAGGAGGGTTTTGGTGAAGCGATGTGAGGAGCTGGTCGGTGGTAATTTTGTTCCAGTTTCTTCGGGGAATAGGTTGTGGGGGGTTGTGGGTCGTGGTCTTTTTGTAGTTGAAGTGAACGCAGCTGTGGTCCGTCCAATGGAGAGCTGTGGTGTGATCGAAGGAGATGTGCTTGCTGGAGGTGAAGATAGGGTCGAGCATGTGTCCGGCAAGGTGGGTGGGGGTGTCAACGAGTTGTTTGAGTCCGAGATTGGCTAGGTTTTCCAGAAGGTTGGTGGTGTTGCTGTCGTTTTTCTTTTCCAGGTGGAAGTTGAGGTCTCCCAGTAGGATGTAGTTCTCGGAGGGAAGGGCATTTGGGCTGATGAATTCAGTGATGGCTTCGCTGAATTGTGTACGGGGTCCTGGTGGTCTGTAGATGAGGGTGCCTCTGAGTGTGGTCTTGGGGTCGGTGTGGATCTGGAAGTGAAGGTGTTCGGCGGTAGCGAGGTTATCGTCGGAGCTGGTCGTGATGCGGATGGTGTTCTTATGGACGATGGCGATGCCTCCTCCTGTTTGGTTGGTGCGGTCCTTTCGGATGATCTTGTAGCCGTCCGGGATTGGCTATGGCGATGTCTGGAGCTGATGAGGCGTTCATCCATGTTTCTGTAAGGAAGGCGACGTCCAGAGATGTGGTGTCGAGTAGGTTCCAGAGTTCAATGGAGTGTTTGTGGATCGAGCGGGTGTTGAGCAGGATGCCCTTCAGGTGGTTGTTGTCGGAGCACTGTTGGGAGTTTGTGGATTTGGTGTGGGTCCTGATGCAGTCGAATTTGCAGTAGTGGCAGGTGAAGGGTCCATGGGTGAGTCCTGGGGCAGCCTGGTGGCATTGTGGTGTGCGGCCGGGGTTGAGAGCTGAGAGGGTTGCGGCGTCGTAAGTAATGCGAGCGGAGTAGATTTTGCGGGGGTCAGGGTGTCTGGCGCTGGGTGTGGTCCAGGCGTGGACGGGCGTAGACGGGATTACCTTTGGCGCGCATGGGGCGCGTCCGCTGTGCGTGAACGCTGTGCGCAAAAGCATCTGTCATATGTGGACGGCGGAGGGGGCGGGGGCCAGGGAGGAGCAGCTGAGAGGCGGGAGCGGGGTGGAGAGCCGGGCTGGGAAGGCACAAACAACAAACAACAAAAATGGCAGCAAGCCAAAAGTCGCACAGGACGAGACCCCAACACTCCTTAATAACAGGGAAGCGTCACCGACACAATCAGGCACAAGTAATTCAAAGGCAGCAGTGCACAAATCGATAAACCATGCAAGCGCAGCTTAGCAGGCAGCTACGATAGCGCTACGATCTAAATATATTCAAGGCGCTAATAAGGCAAAAATGGTTGCAGGGGCAATGCGAGCAATGGGCAGCTGATAGTGAGGGCAAGGAGCACTCAGGCAGTATAGCGCAACGATACCAGACTGGGATCAGGGAGCAGCGTGAGGAGCGACTGCTTCTGAGGGTCTCAGAACGGTCACAGCGCTGGGGCGACAGGGGAGAGCCTAATCACTCTGTGGGAGGGAGGAGCAGCTGGGAGGCGGGAGCGGGGTGGAGAGCCGGGCTGGGAAGGCACAAACAACAAACAACAAAACTGGCAGCAAGCCAAAAGTCGCACAGGACGAGACCCCAACACTCCTTAATAAAAGGGAATCGTCACCGGCACAATCAGGCACAAGTAATTCAAAGGCAGCAGTGCACAAATCGATAAACAATGCAAGCGCAGCTTAGCAGGCAGCTACGATAGCGCTACGATCTAAATATATTCAAGGCGCTAATAAGGCAAAAATGGTTGCAGGGGCAATGCGAGCAATGGGCAGCTGATAGTGAGGGCAAGGAGCACTCAGGCAGTATAGCGCAACAATACCAGACTGGGATCAGGGAGCAGCGTGAGGAGCGACCGCTTCTGAGGGTCTCAGGACGGTCACAGCGCTGGGGCGACAGGGGAGAGCCTAATCACTCTGTGGGAGGGAGGAGCAGCTGGGAGGCAGGAGAGGGGTGGAGAGCCGGGCTGGGAAGGCACAAACAACAAACAACAAAAATGGCAGCAAGCCAAAAGTCGCACAGGACGAGACCCCAACACTCCTTAATAAAAGGGAATCGTCACCGGCACAATCAGGCACAAGTAATTCAAAGGCAGCAGTGCACAAATCAATAAACAATGCAAGCGCAGCTTAGCAGGCAGCTATGATAGCGCTACGATCTAAATATATTCAAGGCGCTAATAAGGCAAAAATGGTTGCAGGGGCAATGCAAGCAATGGGCAGCTGATAGTGATGGCAAGGAGCACTCAGGCAGTATAGCGCAACGATACCAGACTGGGATCAGGGAGCAGCGTGAGGAGCGACCGCTTCTGAGGGTCTCAGGACGGTCACCAAAGAAAACCAGTAATGGTGAGCGTGATCTTGTGGTGAATGTCACTGTGACTTGGTAGCCCTGTGGTGGATGGGCAAACAGTTTTTACGAAGCAAAGTCAGCTGAGACTCTCCTATAAAAACTTTAAAGCTTAAATTACAAAATATTAGAGATAAAAATATCACAATACAAAAAATTTATAAAACATATTAAGGACACAAATATCAACTTTACATACTTTCTATGTAAAGTAAAAAATTATCTACTACAAAAATAAGGCGATCAAAAGGACCTCATATATAATAGGTAGGTATGTTGAAGTAAAAATATTTAAATAGTTAAATACTAAACGTTATATTATTTTTAAGCTATATATTATATGAAAATAAGACTATATTGAAAAAGATATTTGAAAATACTATAGAATAGATGTACGTTAAATAAAAAAATAAAAAAGCATATTTCACAATAAATGTAAATATATAATAGACATAATGAGAATATTAATAGTTCAGTTCAGTTCAAGAAGTCTTTATTCGATTAGTTCATCATAAAAGACATAAAATACATTTAAACATATGAACAATTAAAACAAGTATTAAAGCATTGACGTACTAATCAGCTTCTTGCATATATATACAAAATGACAGAGACGCATGAATGCAACAAAATACAGGACTCCATTTCAGGAGACACAACCTTAAGACCCCATTGGATTACTTTTAATGAGCCTACTTCTAATCAGCCAGGCCCACCTCAAAAATTTGGCCACACCCACTACTATCAGAGGATCCAAACTGGTCATTAACAGTCTGTTTGCTTCCCCAGCCGATCTTGTGCCCAAGTTTCTGCATACCGGCCTAAGCCATTTGGCTCTGGGGGCGGAATATAGTGGGCACACATATAAAAGATGACTCAGGTTTTCCCCAATACCGATGCATTTGGGACAAAACCCCGACCTATCAACGCCCCACTTTTTGGTAAAGTCCCCAAGAGGAAGCGAGCCGCATCTAAATTGGAAGAATAATTTGCGATCCGCGGGTTTTGTTATTAGATCCCAATACCCTTCCAACTTGGGCTTATCCTTAAATACCATAAACAGGCCTGTAAGGCTATTTGAACTCGTTTTGGAGTACCTGTTATGTAGCACCCATTCCCAGTAACTGTGTTTGAAAACCTTTTTTGGAGGGAATTTAGCTGTTTCCGGTGTGGACCACAGGTCACCATACCCCAAAGCTGTTAGGGTAGCCTTAAGGTCTCTAAACCAGCTAATATTTGTGGCACCGGGGCTGTTCTTTACCTCCGAGCAAGCTTTAGCATAGTGATGGAGTTCCGGCGTTGTCCAAAGACGACGCCAGAATGTTAGGGGGCGGAGTCTTGCTAGGTCCTCAACCGGTTGGCATCCCAAATCGTAAAGAAGGGGGATTAATGGAGTCGACTGGGGTAGACCCGTTGTCATTCTTATGAATTTATTTTGAGCATGTCTTAGTGGGTCCAGGTTACTACCACCCCACAGTTCCGCTCCATATAAAACTGCTGATAGAATCTTGCCACCGTAAATCTTAAGGAGGGGGGACATTGGCCTTGTAAATGACCCTTTGTGTTCCTTAATCAAGGCCCCACCCAACTGCTGATGCTTCAGGGTCATGAGCTCGATCTGATGTGTCCAGCTCAAAGTCTCACTAAAGGTGACTCCCAGGTAAGTGAAATGTTTTGTCTGCTCCAGGGGGATATCCCCCATGGAGACCCTGGCATTTACTTGTCTATGCCCTCTTAAAACCATAAATTTGGTTTTGGAGACGTTCACCTCCAGCTCATGTTCGCTGCAGAACTCCTCGAATCTTAACAGAGCTTTCTGCAAACCCTGCCTTGTTCGTGAAATCAGGAGAGTATCATCAGCGAACATGAGCAGGGGGATTTTCGCTCCAGCCAAACTTGGGGCATCCGTGGAAAAGTTGTCATAGTATTTAGTAACCCCGTTGATATATAGGGAAAACAAGGTAGGTGCCAAGACACAGCCTTGCTTGACACCTTTAGCCACTGAAAAGTTCTCCGTCACCTCACCCGGTTTTCCCCATCGCACATATGCAAAGGTCTGGGCATGAAGGTTCACAATGAGACGTACCAAGATGGGGGGCATACCCATATCCAATAGGGATTTCCATAAGCCTGCCCTCGGGACCAGGTCAAACGCTGACCTTAGATCCACGAAGGCCGCGTACAGGTTGCCTTTACCCAGGGTGACTGTCTTTCAATGCAAAAGCATGAATCGGAATGCCTGATCCAAGGTGCTCACATGGGATCTAAACCCAGCTTGAAGGGGGGTGAGGATATCAAACTCCTCTATCCATGCCTGGATCCTAGTGAGCACAAGACGGGTTATGATCTTCTGTACCGCGTCTATTAGACTGATCGGCCGGTAGTTGGATGGAACCGACCGATCGCCCTTCTTAAAGATAGGCAATATTTCAGCACCAGCCCAGGAATCGGGAACTCTGGCGTCCGCTGCCAATGCATTTACCAAACGCACCAGGTATGGTACCCAGAGGTCATGATCCTGCAGGAATATATCCGCTGGGATACAGTCTGGACCAGGCGCTTTTCCCCTAGGGATGGCTTTCAGAACTGCTTCGACTTCATTAGCCGTAAACACAAGTGTGTCAAGAGATAGTGGCCAGCTAATAGAAACATGCGCTGTGTTGCGACAACTAAATTGTTCCACAAAGTGGGACACCCATTTTTGTGGTTCGACAGAAGCGGGGCTTGGGCGATCATCATGTGAGCTACCCCACCTAAGGAGGTGCCAGAACTGCTGTAAGTTCCTGGAGCCACAGGCCTCGGCTAGAGATGTCCAGCGCTCATCATCCCATGCAGCTTTGGCATGACGTTTAGCTTCATTAAAAGCCTTCCTACTTGCTTTGATTATGACAGGGTTCTTTGATTTTAGAGCCTTAAACAGATCTGCATGGGACTTTCTGCAGGCTTCATTAAACCAATTTAGTGGTTTCTTGCCCTTCCCTCTCCCTTTATTTGCGACATACTTAACAAACAAAGATTTTAGGGACAGAAACAGGCTAGCATGAATGTCTGTGATATTTAAATTCAGCACTTCCTGGTTATCACACTTTTCAATTTCTACCAGGGAGTTTGAGACCAAAGCTCTGATCTTTTTGCGTGCTTCCACGTCTACCGAAACCTTTGGCCAGCGCACCCTCCTCATGTCGTTCGTAAGTACTACCGCCTCCTGGACAGGATTAGGCTGTCGTACGACCGTCCCTACAACACTAAAATCCTTCAATTCTGCCACCAAGGGTTCATGGTCACTTTCTTGGCGTGGTTTAACAGTCATATCCAAAACCACAGGCCACATTTTAATATCAACTAAAATGTAGTCAATGCGACTAGTGTGTCTACCATTAAAAAAAGTATGTTTGCCCATCCTGTCCGAGCTAGCTCGACCATTGAGCGCTCGAAGCCCCCAGTTCAAACAAAGACCTTTGATATATGTAGCTGCTTGAGACCATTTATTAATCGGGGGTAGGTCGAGTTGTGGGATCCCCCAGGTCAGATCCTCTGCTTCGGTTAGTAAACCATCATCTTTACTTAATGGTTCAAAGTAGGTATTAAGGTCTCCCATCACCACTACATGACCAGAATTTATAGTAGAGCTTAAAAAATCATCTAAACAAGTAAGGGTGTGTGAAACTCTGCCACCCATTATTCCCCTAGCATATACATTAATCAACATTATATCCAACCCACTGCATGTTCGAATACTAACTATCAATAAGTCTGGGCAATCAATAAAAATTTCTTTGACAGTTACACCTGCAGCTTGGCGAACCCATGTTGTGAGGCCACCCATAGCCCGACCTATTAAACCTTTGGTCGCGGGTTTGTTAAAATTCAGGAAACCTTGGAGATACACTGGAAGAATTGCCCAAGTCTCCTGAAAACACCAAATATCTCCTTGAGAGATGAACTCAACCCAATCAGGAATACATGTACGAGATTCAATACCTGCGATGTTCCAACAACCCATAACGGTACCCCTGTTATGCACTTGATCACACAGGTTAGTAATCTCAATGGGGTGGGAATCGTTAAACTGGCGAAGGGGTGCTTCAGGCACAGGGGCAGCTAAAATCATACCTGGCATTATCGAACCCACTAACCTGGCCTGAAAACTTGGCTCTGGGTTTGCACCCACTCTGGTGACGTTCAATATAGGCAAGGGGGTTAATGCTATGTCCAGTGTGTCTAACTCCACTGGGTTAGCCGTGCCCCCCTCCATACGGTTACTAGGTTGTTCATCAGAACTTCCAGTAATGATTGGTGAATTAATCAAATCAACCCCCCCACCCATATAATCAGAATTAGATTCATCATCCCTTATCGACACTACTGGTCAATCATTTGTCGATAACCCTGATAAGGGGTCATAAAGGTTCCTCAACGGGATGCTCCAGTGGTCTTTGGGATTTAGGCTAGGTGGATGATGATATGCTGGGTAAAAGTTTGGGAGCTGTTGAAACTGGGGAAAAGCAGGGATGAAAGGAACTAAGGGGTACTGAGGTTTATTAGGAACAGGATAGTTCGATAAGGCTGGGGGGCCAGGAGGTTGGGGTATAATTTTAGCCCAGCCCGGTGTTTGAGGAGGACAGTTGTAGCTAGATTGGGTGTAGGATCGGTACCGTTCCTCAGGGTTAATTTGTGGTCCATAAAAACTAGATGTAAAGTTGGACCATTTGAGGAAACTTTTGGTGTTTTTAACATGTGGTTGTTCAGTTGGATTAAACAGGGTCTCAGGATAAAAATAACTTAGGTTCCTGGTGGAAACCCCTCCCTCATGTTTTCCTACAAACCAATCTGAGATGTGGGATACTACTCCATTATCCCTAAAGTTGATTATCACTATGTCTCCCTCTATATCCTTTGGGCGAACCCCCACCCATTGACATCTTCTGACCGAAACAATGTCCCCATTAAGATGTGCAGGAAGGGGTCTATTTGTTTTTAACCAGAAGATGACTTTATTTTTTAGGCTTTCATTGTTTTCCCGATCCCCTTCTGAGACTGGTGGCACACCCGTCATTACTATAACAAAATTCATGGAATCCGGTGGTAAGTCCACATTATGCCTCCGTAATGGGGGTTTGTGGGGGTTACTATTAGATGAAGCAAATTTGCCCTCCCCTTTCTTTAGTTGTTGCACTGCTCCCTGTGGGGGAGGTTTGTTAACAGCCACCCTGGGATTCGCATTGGCCGTACTAGCTGGTCTTGGGGGTTTAACAGCCAGAGCCGATACTTTATTTAAAATAGTGGCTGCATTGGTTGTACTATTGGGGTGTTGACTGGTAGTGGTATTTGTATTACCTGCCGTGTGTGTTGTACTTTGTGGATTAGTGGATGAACCCTTGCCCTTAGCTGAGGTAGAGGGTTGTGTTAACTCAGAGGACACCAGTAGGCGATCCAATTTTTCACTCATAATCCTAACACGCTCCAGCAAAGGTAACATGTATGATTTAATGAGCTTCTCTATGATGGCACAAGACACCTCATTAAACCCTTCAGTAACTAAATCAGGAGTAGGCAAGTTTTGTAAATCTGGCGTCGGTAACTCTACCTGAGGAGGGATCAGTTGATCAGGGATAACAATAGGTGGGGGTGATAATAATATCTGGCGATTATGGCCTTTCCTTTTTACCCCACCCTTTCTCCTTCTTTTTCTCGGTGGGGAACGCACCACCCTCTTTACATCATTGGACATAGTAGCGACGTCACCCACACTCCTCAAGGGTAGGTTCTCACCGGGTTCAATGCAAACCAGTGATGAGTTGGGCAACGTGGGACATGGACCAAGGTCCTTAGTTTGGCTATCGGGAATGTTTACATCAACAAAGCTCGAATGGTCAATGGGAATGCAAACTAACTGGTCACCACTAGTTGCACTAACACATGGTGGCGAAATAATTGGAAACCTAAATATACTGGGAATTTGGTTAATGTCTGTACCATCATCCTCAATAGAGCTCAACCCTCGGGCATCCGTAACCTGAGTGAGGTTTGAGTCTGAGGAGGTGGGCAGTTGGATTTTCTTCAGCTGCTCAATTGAGCGTCGTCGCTCAGCTCTTCTCTCAGCAAGGAGGAGATCCCTATCTACTTCCTTGGTGGTTTTTTTGAAAAATTTATCGAGTGGGCCAAGTGCAAGGATGCCCACACCAGGGGGGGCTGAGTGACTCATATCAAAAGAAGAAAAACAAAATCTGTTATCTAACCGTTACTAATACCTTAATACACTGCTGACAGCGGCGAAACAGTGGGCAACCAACAAGAGAATAAATAATTAAAAAGTAACATCAACATAAAAGAGGAAGTGTCAATACCCTGGCCCAGCCCGGCCTCCTGCGGCCCCGGACGGCCACAGACGGTCCCGCCCTTGTCCCGGGCTTCTCCCGGCGCCCTCCCGCGCGCTCCCGCGCAGCGGTACTTGTGTGCTTACTTTGTAATGTGAGAGAATGGGGGGGAGGAGCCTGCAGGGAGAGCTGCCCAGGTGGCTTGAATCAGGGCAGGCGGGCGCTTCTGGGACCAGTAGTCCTGCGCCTCCGCCTGCTCGCAGCCCTGCAGGTGACCTTTAACCAAAACCCCTCCACAGACGAAGGGTCTTGAGAGGTGCCTCCCACGCGATGCGGGACCCGCGGAGCGGGTACCACGAGTTCCAAAGGGAAATACTGGTAGTCCTGCAAAGAAGGTGAGACCCAGTGCCTCACAGCGTCGTGGCAAAAGTGAAGGTCCGCAGTGTGTCCCACCAGGAAGCTAGCACAGAGCGCTTTTCTTCGCTCCAATGGGGGAGGAGCCTGCAGGGAGAGCTGCCCAGGTGGCTTGAATCAGGGCAGGCGGGCGCTTCTGGGACCAGTAGTCCTGCGCCTCCGCCTGCTCGCAGCCCTGCAGGTGACCTTTAACCAAAACCCCTCCACAGACGAAGGGTCTTGAGAGGTGCCTCCCACGCGATGCGGGACCCGCGGAGCGGGTACCGCGAGTTCCAAAGGGAAATACTGGTAGTCCTGCAAAGAAGGTGAGACCCAGTGCCTCACAGCGTCGTGGCAAAAGTGAAGGTCCGCAGTGTATTAATAATTTACCAAATGTTCATAAATATTAACACATAACATCAATAGTAATAATTAAGAAGAACAAAAGAAAAGTGAGAATAAGGTAATATAAACTATTGTTATTAAAATTGCAAATATTTTAATAAAAGAATATTACTCCAAAAGCTAAACATTTACAATGACAATGAAAACTAAAATAAAAAATAATATCTATCGATCTATCTATCTATCCCACGAACACGCAAAAATAAAAAAATCCGCAATCTCGCAAAAGTTTGCGGATTTTGCGGACCGCGAGTACGCTTTCGCACGAATTCGCGTACCACGAATTCGCAAAATATGCCCATACTTAAACAGGACTACAGCAAGGGGGTGTTATAAGTGGTTGGAGGAAGTTAAGGATACGGGAAAAGGGAAACGGTCCAGTCAATAATTATGCTGACTTAAGTCTATGGTTCAGAAAAGGGGGTGGTGATGAACAGAGTGCCTGAATTAAGCAGACCACTCTTACCCAGTCCAAAGATCAGGGCTTGATCCATCACCGTTTTTTAGCTCACTGCACCATCCCACCTCAGAACTTGGCTATATGCAAATTAGTCCGTTCCTGTCCCAGTGCATGATGGGAACAGGGCAAACCAAACTACCAAGCCAATTCTTATACTGGGAAGGAAACAAGCTTCCGGGGACCGGTTTCTGCCATTTCAGGCTTCGTCGGCCCGGCTTGCTTGAATCCTGATGGTGCAATGAGCAAGGGACTCACATCTGAGTATACCCTTCCACGCTTATGGTGGACAAAATGATTCAGAAAAGGGGGTGGTGATGAACAGAGTGCCTGAATTAAGCAGACCACTCTTACCCAGTCCAAAGATCAGGGCTTGATCCATCACCGTTTTTTAGCTCACTGCACCATCCCAGCTCAGAACTTGGCTATATGCAAATTAGTCTGTTCCTGTCCCAGTGCATGATGGGAACAGGGCAAACCAAACTACCAAGCCAATTCTTATACTGGGAAGGAAACAAGCTTTCGGGGACCGGTTTCTGCCATTTCAGGCGTCGTCGGCCCGGCTTGCTTGAATCCTGATGGTGCAATGAGCAAGGGACTCACATCTGAGTATACCCTTCCACGCTTATGGTGGACAAAATGATTCAGAAAAGGGGGTGGTGATGAACAGAGTGCCTGAATTAAGCAGACCACTCTTACCCAGTCCAAAGATCAGGGCTTGATCCATCACCGTTTTTTAGCTCACTGCACCATCCCAGCTCAGAACTTGGCTATATGCAAATTAGTCTGTTCCTGTCCCAGTGCATGATGGGAACAGGGCAAACCAAACTACCAAGCCAATTCTTATACTGGGAAGGAAACAAGCTTCCGGGGACCGGTTTCTGCCATTTCAGGCGTCGTCGGCCCGTCTTGCTTGAATCCTGATGGTGCAATGAGCAAGGGACTCACATCTGAGTATACCCTTCCACGCTTATGGTGGACAAAATGATTCAGAAAAGGGGGTGGTGATGAACAGAGTGCCTGAATTAAGCAGACCACTCTTACCCAGTCCAAAGATCAGGGCTTGATCCATCACCGTTTTTTAGCTCACTGCACCATCCCAGCTCAGAACTTGGCTATATGCAAATTAGTCTGTTCCTGTCCCAGTGCATGATGGGAACAGGGCAAACCAAACTACCAAGCCAATTCTTATACTGGGAAGGAAACAAGCTTCCGGGGACCGGTTTCTGCCATTTCAGGCGTCGTCGGCCCGGCTTGCTTGAATCCTGATGGTGCAATGAGCAAGGGACTCACATCTGAGTATACCCTTCCACGCTTATGGTGGACAAAATGATTCAGAAAAGGGGGTGGTGATGAACAGAGTGCCTGAATTAAGCAGACCACTCTTACCCAGTCCAAAGATCAGGGCTTGATCCATCACCGTTTTTTAGCTCACTGCACCATCCCAGCTCAGAACTTGGCTATATGCAAATTAGTCTGTTCCTGTCCCAGTGCATGATGGGAACAGGGCAAACCAAACTACCAAGCCAATTCTTATACTGGGAGGGAAACAAGCTTGCGGGGACCGGTTTCTGCCATTTCAGGCGTTGTCGGCCCGGCTTGCTTGAATCCTGATGGTGCAATGAGCAAGGGACTCACATCTGAGTATACCCTTCCACGCTTATGGTGGACAAAATGATTCAGAAAAGGGGGTGGTGATGAACAGAGTGCCTGAATTAAGCAGACCACTCTTACCCAGTCCAAAGATCAGGGCTTGATCCATCACCGTTTTTTAGCTTACTGCACCATCCCAGCTCAGAACTTGGCTATATGCAAATTAGTCTGTTCCTGTCCCAGTGCATGATGGGAACAGGGCACACCAAATTACCAAGCCAATTCTTATACTGGGAAGGAAACAAGCTTCCGGGGACCGGTTTCTGCCATTTCAGGTGTCGTCGGCCCGGCTTGCTTGAATCCTGATGGTGCAATGAGCAAGGGACTCACATCTGAGTATACCCTTCCACGCTTATGGTGGACAAAATGATTCAGAAAAGGGGGTGGTGATGAACAGAGTGCCTGAATTAAGCAGACCACTCTTACCCAGTCCAAAGATCAGGGCTTGATCCATCACCGTTTTTTAGCTCACTGCACCATCCCAGCTCAGAACTTGGCTATATGCAAATTAGTCTGTTCCTGTCCCAGTGCATGATGGGAACAGGGCAAACCAAACTACCAAGCCAATTCTTATACTGGGAAGGAAACAAGCTTCCGGGGACCGGTTTCTGCCATTTCAGGCGTCGTCGGCCCGGCTTGCTTGAATCCTGATGGTGCAATGAGCAAGGGACTCACATCTGAGTATACCCTTCCACGCTTATGGTGGACAAAATGATTCAGAAAAGGGGGTGGTGATGAACAGAGTGCCTGAATTAAGCAGACCATTCTTACCCAGTTCAAAGATCAGGGCTTGATTCATCACCGTTTTTTAGCTCACTGCACCATCCCAGCTCAGAACTTGGCTATATGCAAATTAGTCTGTTCCTGTCCCAGTGCATGATGGGAACAGGGCAAACCAAACTACCAGGCCAATTCTTATACTGGGAAGGAAACAAGCTTCCGGGGACCGGTTTCTGCCATTTCAGGCGTCGTCGGCCCAGCTTGCTTGAATCCTGATGGTGCAATGAGCAAGGGACTCACATCTGAGTATACCCTTCCACGCTTATGGTGGACAAAATGATTCAGAAAAGGGGGTGGTGATGAACAGAGTGCCTGAATTAAGCAGACCACTCTTACCCAGTCCAAAGATCAGGGCTTGATCCATCACCGTTTTTTAGCTCACTGCACCATCCCAGCTCAGAACTTGGCTATATGCAAATTAGTCTGTTCCTGTCCCAGTGCATGATGGGAACAGGGCAAACCAAACTACCAAGCCATTTCTTATACTGGGAAGGAAACAAGCTTCCGGGGACCGGTTTCTGCCATTTCAGGCGTCGTCGGTCCGGCTTGCTTGAATCCTGATGGTGCAATGAGCAAGGGACTCACATCTGAGTATACCCTTCCATGCTTATGGTGGACAAAATGATTCAGAAAAGGGGGTGGTGATGAACAGAGTGCCTGAATTAAGCAGACCACTCTTACCCAGTCCAAAGATCAGGGCTTGATCCATCACCGTTTTTTAGCTCACTGCACCATCCCAGCTCAGAACTTAGCTATATGCAAATTAGTCTGTTCGTGTCCCAGTGCATGATGGGAACAGGGCAAACCAAACTACCAAGCCAATTCTTATACTGGGAAAGAAACAAGCTTCCGGGGACCGGTTTCTGCCATTTCAGGCATCGTCATTGCTCCAAAGGAACGTTGTTAAAAGATCCTGTGGTGCAATGCCCTTGTAAAAATGCACCTACGTGAGCCAACTTGGCTCTCTAGCGCAGGAGACCAGTGTAGGCTGCATGTTCTGTGCAGTACAGGTGGTGCTAGTCCACCATGTGGTTCATAAGAACAATGGCAGTCAACACTACGGCACCATCAGCCTTCCTACACTTAGGAGCGTGTGCCAGCCCTTTTTCACCTTTTGATGCATGTTACCAAATTACTTCAGATAATGGAAGGCGCACTCATTCAAATGTAAGATAGAAATCCTCTTTAGTCCAAATTGTTAAATTCTTTATTGCAGCAATTATGCCAAACAAGTTGTACAGCCAACGCGTTTCGTTCCTAGGCGGAACTTCGTCAGGGCTGAACCAAAACCCAAAAGAGTATATATATTACAAACAACGCATTCCACAGGACATAGATATATACAGTACAAAAATACAAAACTGGATGGGATTAAAAACAGACACACAAGCCAAAGTTAATTTAAAAAAAAGTTGAATAGGCACGGCAAATAACCTATATACAATTGCTCACATTAGAAATATATGTACATTATGAACATATTCAACATAAATATACAATCATATAAGCCATAAATATATACAGATTATTTCACTATACACATATATTGATTGAAAAGACTAAGACCATGTATTCTAACATGATCAGTGGGCAGATCCTATTTTTCATTGGCTATTGGTAACCACCAGGCGGTAGAAGACCCCACTGAGTATCACAAAGATTTATCTAACAAGCTAACAAATTAAGATAAGGGGTAAACCTGGCCACCATCATGGTAGTACAAGAAACGGAGAAAGAAGAAAAACAAGAGAAAGCCAGGAGAAGAAAAGGAGGGGACAAAAAAGAGAATATAGACCATAGTGCATTAAACCTAATAATACAAAATTAAATAATGACCAAAACAATCATAATTCATAGAAATTGACAAAACAGCCAGTGACTGTGACCCTTTGTTAACCAGAGAACTCGGGCCAGGTTGCGGAATTTCCTTGAGAATACAGAGGAAATTTTTTCCTCCTTTTTTTGAGCCGTTGGACAACTTTTATATTACCGATGGAGCTGCAGACACTTGTGCGACATCTTTTTGAATACCCATTGTGCAGGCACATATTTTAGACCTGCCATAGCTAAAAGATCTTTGTCTGCATGTCAGGGTCACTCTGTGTATAGTGAATCCACTCGTGTAATGAATGCACGTGGTAAGGGCTGAATGGCAAGTTGGCACCAATTCTTTGCCTGTGCAATATTCTTTTTAGCTTACACAAAAAACTCCCAAAGTTAGGTGTGTTTGTGCAAAGCAAAAAAATGAAAGGCTTTAATGTGAAATCCGTGTTTCTCCCTGCACATACGGACCATTCTATATTTTACACATGGTAGATCCGAGCAAGGAAAACCAGTAATGGTGAGTTTGATCTTGTGGTGAATGTCACTGTGACTTGGTTGCCCTGTGGTGGATGGGCAAACAGTTTTTACGAAGCAAAGTCAGCTGAGACTCTCCTATAAAAACTATAAAGCTTAAATGACATAATATTACAGATAAAAATATCACAATACAAAAAATTTATAAAACATATTAAGGACACAAATATCAACTTTACATACTTTCTATGTAAAGAACAAAATTATCTACTACAAAAATATAGCGATCAAAAGGACCTCATAAATAATAGGTAAGCATGTTGAATTAAAAATATTTAAATAGTTAAATACTAAACGTTATATTAACTTAAAGCTATATACTATATGAAAATAAGGCTATATTGAAAAAAATATATGAAAATACTATAGAATATATGTATGTTAAATAAAAAAAATAAAAAACATACTTCACAATAAATGTAAATATATAATAGACATAATGAGAATATTAATAATTTACCAAATGTTCATAAATATTAACACATAACATTAATATTAATAATTAAGAAGAACAAAAGAAAAGTGAGAATAAGGTAATATAAACTATCGTTATTAAAATTGCAAATATTTTAATAAAAGAAATTACTCCAAAAGCTAAAAATGTACAATGACAATGAAAACTAAAATAAAAAATAATTATCTATCCATCTATCTATCTGTATGTCTGTCTGTATGTCTGTCTCTCTGTCTCTGTCTCTGTCTCTCTTTCTCTCCTCTCTCTATATATATATAATAGTTGACTCGGATTTACTTTGATCACTAGTACAGTTGATTTAGCACTTTTTTAATTTTTTTGTGGCACGAATTTTGCACTATACACTTTAGCTTACCAACAGATGAAAATTATTACAAGCAATATGATCCTTTTTTTTGGTTAAATCTAAACTACCATTTTAACAGGCACTTGCCCTGTATTTCGAATATGTATTAATTTTACATTCACTGATTTTTGGTAGTATACATGTGCAATTATATGTATCAATTAGTAGTGGAGAAAGCAAACATTAATATACATTTTCACATGAATTGATACATTACTGTCTTGAATTATTTAGCCTCGATCATGACAAAGTAATAGTCTGTTGTTTGGCGCCACAAAAGGTATGGGAGGGGTTGTTGTCATGGTGCAACTGTATATACTTCAACAAAAAGAGAGAGGTCTGGTCAGTCGCAGGACTGCCACAAAATTGGAGCGAATGAAGAAGGGGTAACACACACACTCAATTTTGAGTAGGAAGGCCCTCACACACCGACCTGGTCAGTGTCATGCTTCATCATCGGGCCCCACCAAAGAGGCCGAGTGCCTCTTTGGTGTGCTGCGACGCCAGAAATACTGCGGAGCTGGTCGTGTGGGGAGGGCGTGATGTGAGTGAAGTATAATTAAAAGTGCCTAAGAGGGTATCAAAAAAGATTTTTTAATGAGTGATCCCTAAGACACAGGTAAGTGGTATATGTGTCTGAATTTACGTGCCAAGGTTGTTAGGATTTGGTTAAATTCAGCTAAATACCACACAGTTAATTAATCAGTCAACATGTTTCTGCCATACTAGTGGTATATATTCACCAAGGCATTCTTCAGGACTATACCCCGGCGGTAAGGACACTCTAATAGTCCACCCTAACCTGGGGGCGTGAAAGTGAAAAAAGAAAAGGTGAAAAAAGTGCTTAAAATTAGAAGAGCGTGATGCTCATTCTAAAGAAAAAAGCCCCAAGTTCAGGGGTATTTCAGCACCTGTGGAGAGAAGATGTACAAACAAACACACAAGGACATACATACAATTAGTATACGCCATTGCGAATTATCATAGTGCTCCATAGATGGTGGCAAATATTAGTGTGTCCATAGTAAACGCTATTTTAAGCACCATCCAAGTAGCCCTTTGGGGATGTTTTAGCGTTAAACTCTGGGAGGTGAAGTGCTAGTGGTGTTTAAAACTACAGCTGTAGAAGGGAAATAAAAACACGGTATGAATTCACCTTGTAGCAGGGATCAATTGACCAAGAGGTCGGCGACCCCCCTAAGATAGTAAATATGGGTGATATCTCACTTTAAAAGAGGGCGCTACTAGCACCATGGGTCTCGGGAGGAGGTTTGGAGCGCGCCTGGCACATCCTGAAAAGGAAAAGAGTAAATGGCATTGCTTCCAAGTACTTAGCTCGTGGAGATTGAGATGACCGTCCTATCAGTAATGTAAGACTCACGCCCTCAGCACTCGCAACCCGCTTTTGAACCTTCAAAATTCCTCTGGACCGGACCCCGACGATGGAGAGCGGGACCGGAGAGTGAGTTTAAATACGCTTTGTTTGTGTTTCAGCACGCGATTCCGGGTTGGGCGTGTCTCGCTCAAAGCGAGGCTTGGAGCACACGCGCTCGTGTGGGCGGGGTACGGTCGGTTTCCAGAGCGAGGCTTGGATTCACAAACCTGACGCTCGCCGGCCGTCAATGTTGTGACGGTCGGTGTCTAGTGACGGAGTTTCTACCACTTCGGCATAAATAAAGGATAATTGGCAGTGCTCCTATGACTTAAGGAAATGGGCATAGTTGTAAGGCACTAGACATTCAATGCATGAATTATAAAAAAATATATATATGGAAAAAAATTGAGAGGGCATTTTATGCTCTTATACACGATATCAATAATGCTAATGGGAATATTTAGAGGGCATTACTTTTAAACACGATCTCAGTGGTGATATTGGAAATAATTACAAGGCACTAGTTGTTTAAGTGCACAGATAGTCAGCAACAGGAAAAATAAGAGAGCATTTGTATATTGCTGTTACACATGATATGATATTGGGAGCCTGGCTCAAGGGTTTACGACAGAACAGTGTTCCATGGGATGTCGTCGTTAAGGCCATTGATGTTGGTCCCCAGACGATATACCCAGCGCTGCTCTTTTTCAAACAATCTGTTTTGTACATTCCTTGTGCCATCAATTGCTTCAATGATGGTCCATCTCATGTCATTGGTAGTGTGATTATTGTCCAGGAAATGGCGACTCAGTTTAGTTGTTACTTTTTTGCACCTTATATTGCTCCGGTGCTCGCAGATGCGTTGTTTGACCTTTCTCGTGGTCATGCCTATGTAACGGAGCTGGCAGGGACACGTGATTAGGTAGATCACGTTTACTGAGTTGCAATTCGTGTGTTCACGTTGGGTCCACACTTTGCCTTCTTCAAGTGACAATGTTTTAGTAGCTTGAGTCAAATGGCAAACGCTACAGTCCGAGCAGGGGTAGTGTCCGGTGATTTTTGGCAAACCCCAGGCTGTCGTCACTGACGGTATAGTGTTGGGTGGTTTTTCTTTTGGGCGTGTGTGTACCAATGCATCTCTCAAACTGCGTCCTTTTTTGAAGGAAAAAAGGGGTCTTTCCCACTCCTTTTTCAGGGATTTCACGATGTTCCAGTGTTTATTGATGCTTTTCTTCATGAGGTTTGAGAGACTGCTGTATGTGGTGACACACGTAAGTGGGATTTGGTCTGAATTGTTAGTCTTTTCTTCAAGGAGTGCCTCCCTTGGCTGGTTTTTTGCTCTTTTGAATCCCTTGTTTAGGGTAGAGGTTGGGTAGCCTCTATTTTTTAGTTTTTCCGTGAGGTTAGCTGATTGATCTTTGAAGTCTGTGGTGGTACTACAATTCCTTCTTAGTCTCAGGTATTGTCCGTAAGGAAGGTTTTCTTTCAAGGGACGAGGGTGGAAGCTGCTGAATTCCAGGAGGTTATTCTTTGCAGTTGGTTTATTGTGGGTTTTGGTGATGAGTATTGTTCCACTCACAGAAATGACCACATCCAGGAACACAATGTCTGTTTTGCTCATAGTGTTGGTAAACCTTAGATTGTGGTCTAGGGTGTTGATCCATGTAAGGAAGTTATTGAGGTCACTGTCATTGCCTGTCCAAATGAGCAAAATGTCGTCAATATAACGCTTCCATAGAAGCATTGACGACGAGAAGACTGCATTGGGTGTCAAAATGTGTTTGGCTTCAAAATCAGCTACATATAGCCCAGCCACACTCGGCGCGAAGGTACTGCCCATAGATGTACCTGAGCATTGGAGGTATAATTGGTCCTTGAAAGAAAAGAAGTTCTCTTTTAACGCTATAGTCGCACACTCAATGATGAACTTTTTTGGCGTCTGGTACTCCCACACAGTGGAGTCAAGTACCTTGGTCAGGACTGTGATGGTATCGTCCTGTGGGATACTTGTGTAGAGGCTTTCTACATCCAGGGTTACGAGAGTGATTGAATTCTCAGGGAAAGTGATCTCCGCTAGTAGTCGTAACAAGCTTTTCGTGTCTTTCAGGTAAGCCGGTGTTGACTGTACAAGAGGCTTCAAAAAATAGTCACAGAACTGGGATAGGGGCTCTAAAAGTGAGCCTATCCCTGACACAATGGGTCGTCCAGGGGGCGGTGATCTATTCTTGTGCATTTTGGGCAACGTGTAGAAGTAGGGTATGACACTACTTGTGTTGTTCAGAAATGTTGCTTCATTTTTGGACAAATGGTCTTGTTCCTCTGCCTGTTTTACCAGGGGCGTTATCCTTTTAGCAAGGTCAGCAGTGGGATCTGATGTAAGCGGGATGTAGTTTCTGACATCCCCAAGTAAATCCTTGCAGGTGTTCTCGTAATCGGTTGTATTCTGGATAACAATTCCTCCGCCCTTATCAGCAGGCTTTATAGTTATGGAGGTGTCGTTCTGCAATTGATGTAATGCTTGGAATTCAGCAGTACTGAAATTCCCAAAGATTTTTGGGTTCTGGCAGTTTTCTAGGTCTTTGAAAACGGCTTGCTCGAAGGCGGTTATGGCCGCTGGTATTGTGTGCGGGGGGGGAATAAAGGTGGAACTAGGTCTTAGTCCCGTGTCGCCTTTCCTGATTGATTCCATTGCGTCAGTTTTTCCTTCGAAAAACGCTTTCAGTTTCAGTTTGCGAAAAAAGCCAGCGAGTTCACAATGCAACTTGAATTTATCAGGTTTAGCTGTAGGTACAAAACCTAAACCTTTTTCTAGTACTTGGATTTCCATGGGAGTTAGTGTCCTTGCGGACAGGTTTGTCACTAGACTCATACTCCGCTCGTCCCCGGCTGTTGGTTGCTCCGGGTGTGGTTCGCTACTGAGTCGTCCTCTTGCCAGGATACTCTGGTGTTGCCTCTCCTTTTGCCTCGGCCTCTCCGGCCGCTCTCTAAAAAAGGCTGTCTGTACTGCTGCTGAAAATTAGCCGGGGGCATAAAGCCCGGATTCCAGCCCATGAATGGATAGGGTGGTTGTTGGTAGGCATAAGGATTTGGACCCATCCCCATCTGTGGTGGGTACCATTGTTGATGGTTGCCTTGATTGCCATGCCCACCTCTGTTGTTCCTATTGCCTCGGTTCCCTCTTCTCTTTGTTTGTTTGAAAGAGTTGCTGCTTGATCCACTACTGTTGGATGCATCGTCGTCTGAGTAATCAGAATTGTTGGCATTGCGTGTTGGTGGAGTAAAGGTCACAGCAGAATAGGGATACACTTTTTCAAACTCAAATTTCTTTTGGTCCTTTTGAAGTTTGGTGGCTTTTGATTGCATCAAGTTTTCTTTATACTCGTTCATTTCTTTGTTTAGTTCGTCGAGCCGTTTTTTATAGCCAGTAATTGTGGCTTTGAAATGGGACTCGGTCTCTCTGATTTCTATCATGAGGGTTTCGGAGAGTCTTAGGGCTGTCTTTATTATTAAGACCATCCAGTCGCGCGTGCAATGCCACGCAATCATTGCCCAGTCTTTTCTAAAAGCAGCATCATTGAGAAAGATGCGGGGGGCGTTTGTTACCAACAGACCTTTAGGTGCTGTGTTGGATGTTAAATAGCCCTTGAGGATCGTGCCATGAAGAATAGTGCGTACATGATCTTTCTTTTTCTCTGATAAGTTTTCCCATTCAGCAGTATTGGCTATTGCCTGTGATATGTGTGGATCTGCAAAGATGGTAGCATCTGACATCAACTCTTCAATTTCTGCCTCAGAGTATGTCAGACCCAGGTTCGCCATAGTGAGATATCAGTGTACGAAAGGTAAAAAGGCAAGCAATGATAGGGGGTTGTTTATCCTGCTTGAAGTAAAAAAGCTCTCACAGCTGTGCGCTGCTATGATATGTATCAACAAAGGGAGAGGTAGGGAGAATTGAGGACACTCTCTCAGTCCCCGGTTAAATGTACTTCAACAAAAAGAGAGAGGTCTGGTCAGTCGCAGGACTGCCACAAAATTGGAGCGAATGAAGAAGGGGTAACACACACACTCAATTTTGAGTAGGAAGGCCCTCACACACCGACCTGGTCAGTGTCATGCTTCATCATCGGGCCCCACCAAAGAGGCCGAGTGCCTCTTTGGTGTGCTGCGACGCCAGAAATACTGCGGAGCTGGTCGTGTGGGGAGGGCGTGATGTGAGTGAAGTATAATTAAAAGTGCCTAAGAGGGTATCAAAAAAGATTTTTTAATGAGTGATCCCTAAGACACAGGTAAGTGGTATATGTGTCTGAATTTACGTGCCAAGGTTGTTAGGATTTGGTTAAATTCAGCTAAATACCACACAGTTAATTAATCAGTCAACATGTTTCTGCCATACTAGTGGTATATATTCACCAAGGCATTCTTCAGGACTATACCCCGGCGGTATGGACACTCTAATAGTCCACCCTAACCTGGGGGCGTGAAAGTGAAAAAAGAAAAGGTGAAAAAAGTGCTTAAAATTAGAAGAGCGTGATGCTCATTCTAAAGAAAAAAGCCCCAAGTTCAGGGGTATTTCAGCACCTGTGGAGAGAAGATGTACAAACAAACACACAAGGACATACATACAATTAGTATACGCCATTGCGAATTATCATAGTGCTCCATAGATGGTGGCAAATATTAGTGTGCCCATAGTAAACGCTATTTTAAGCACCATCCAAGTAGCCCTTTGGGGATGTTTTAGCGTTAAACTCTGGGAGGTGAAGTGCTAGTGGTGTTTAAAACTACAGCTGTAGAAGGGAAATAAAAACACGGTATGAATTCACCTTGTAGCAGGGATCAATTGACCAAGAGGTCGGTGACCCCCCTAAGATAGTAAATATGGGTGATATCTCACTTTAAAAGAGGGCGCTACTAGCACCATGGGTCTCGGGAGGAGGATTGGAGCGCGCCTGGCACATCCTGAAAAGGAAAGAGTTAAATGGCTTTTTTTTTTTTTTTTGTTTTTTTTTATTGAGATGGATTAGAATACAAAAATGAAAAAACATACATACATACATTTAGGTTATCAGCTGGATAAAAAAGAGAAAAATACACAGAGGTTTTAAAAGGTCCATTTCAATCTACACACTTGCTTCTTATTTTTATATTTACACACGTTCAAATACTGATAAAGTACCTCAGATCTTACAAAAGGCGATATCAAACCCTTATCTAAAACGGAATTTACAAGCCGGCATAGAATCAACAATTTCATCCTCTTGTTTCCCTCCATTTATTAAGGGGTGCCCAAATTTTTTTCCCAAATTCTTTCTTCTTTTGTCCCTTAAAATTATATAAACAATCCTCAATATTATGGATCCCAAGCAATCTAGTTAGCCATATCTGGAATGAAGGTGCTATTGGATCTTTCCAGGCTGCCGCTATTAAAATTCTTAATACTGCAACACACAAAAATACAAAGGCTTCCGCTTCCTGTGTAATTTTAAGATTTTCATCCCTGCCAATTAGAACAGTCGTTGGGGATAGAGAAATGTGGCCCTCTAGCAGCCCCGATAAAAACTTCTCCATTTCAGTTAAAACAGGTTTCAGATTTGGACAGGAATAGAACATATGAATTAAATCTGCTGGGCCTTGGTCACATCTTGGACATCTGTCCGTATCCCTTTTACCCCATTTAAACAGTTTCGCGGGTGTGTAGTATATATTAAAGATCATCTTATAATGTTGAGCTTTTAAATTAGTTGCTCTTAGAATTTTCTTATTCAGCGCCAGTGCATAGTCCACATCTACATTTGGGTCCCCAATTTTAAGAGCCCAAGCATTTTCCACATGTACAACATCCTCTTCCATGGCCTGTAATAGAAAACCATATCCTATTTTAATCTTCCTACCCCCATTCCTTATATACTGAACAATCGGGTTAACCTCCTGAATAGAGATCCTGGGTCTTATGGATTTCACTGATTGTTCTAACTGGTTATACAACATCCAGTGGTTCGCTGAGATACCGTATCTTTGTTGTAGGGTCTCAAATCCCAACATCTCTTCCTTATTCATAACATCCCCCAAATACCGAATACCCAGCCTTTTCCAGAGAACACTATTTCTATTCTGTCCCAGATGTATGAATGGGGTTGAATCCCACAGGTCTGTAATTCCATTAATCTTGGGGATTTTAAGAAATTTCAACATTAACTTCCAAACCCCCCATACACCTAGCATCACCTTACTTTTGCTCCTCTTGAAAAATTGAACACTTACTTCCCGGGTTAAAATTCCGTTAGCTTTTTCACCTACTACTAATTCATGGATTGTAGGGACCCTAGGGGAATCATCAGGGATATTGGAGCATAGTAGATGTTTCATATGTAACAGCAAACATACCCAATGATATAGCCTTAGATTGGGAGCTGCTAGCCCTCCTCTCTCTATTGGTAATGACAATTTAGCTAATGACCTTCTTACTTTCCCATATTGCCAGAGAAACTGTGAGAAAACTGATTCCATTTTTTTCATCAGGGATTCATCAATTAACAAGGGGATAGCACGAAATAAATACAACAATTTCGGGAACATTTTCATTTTGAGTACATTAACACGTCCAATCAGGGAGAGATGTAAAACGTCGATCCTCCTTAGATCTTTCTCAATCACCGCTAATACTGGCACATAATTTTCCTGAGTTATTTTACCCACGTCAGCATTAATTTTGACTCCTAGATAAATTGCAGCGTCAACATATCTTTGATCTCTTTTCGGAATATTCTTTGTACAAATTATTATAGTTTTATCAGTATTAAGTTTGTATCCTGAATATATCCCAAAGTGCTGAGCCAGGTTATTTAATTCTTGTATTGCTATATCCGGCTTATTTGTGACAATTGCCAAATCATCAGCATACGCTAATATCTTAGTAGTGTGACCGTGAGATATAACAGGGGAAATTTTCTCTGACGCCACAATTTTCCTAATCAGAGGATCTATGTATAATGCAAATAAAATGGGTGAACACGGGCAACCCTGACGTGTACCCCTTTTAATCGTTATCTCCTCTGATTGAAGCCCCATAGTGGTAATTCTGGCCACCGGGTTCATATACATAGCTTTAATACCTTTCCTGCAGTTTTCTCCGAAACCCCTTTTCTCCAACACCTCCCACATAAAGTTCCAAACAACCCGGTCAAACGCCTTCTCGGCATCCAATAAAATCATAGCCATGTCGCTCCCTGCAGCCGTAACAGCGTCAAATAATGTAATAGCCCTGGCTGTATGTTCGGTGGTACCTCGCCCTGGGACAAACCCATGCTGCCAGGGTGACACAAGTTGACCTATAATCCCTCCTAATCTTTTAGCCCAAACTTTTGAGTATAATTTCGTGTCTGTATTTATTAAAGATATCGGCCTATATGAACCGGGATTATCCTCTGGCTTCCCCTTTTTGTGAAATACCACAATATTGGTCTGCTTCCACGTATCAGGGATAACACCTGAGCATATGACTCCGTTAAAAAGATCCTCAAGTATTGGGAGAATTTCTTCACTCAGAGCCCTGTAAACCTCGATTGGAATCCCATCTGGGCCTGCTGCTTTACCCAATGCCAATTCACTTAAAGCATTCGTTATCTCCTCACTTGTTATACTCACTTCCAATCGATCCCTATCTTCCTCCCCCACCCTAGCTGTTATAGGAAATTGGTCTTGTATATGAGATACCACCCCCGGCTCCTGATCATAAAGTTTTTGATAAAACTCTTGAAACACCTGTACTATAGATTTTGGGTCGTTATAATCTCTCCCATTAAATTTCATCTTACTGATTTTATTTCTATTCAAATCCTGTCTTATGCGCAATGCTAATGCTCTCCCAGCCTGCTCCCCTGTCTCATAGCGCCTAGCTCTTTGAGTCTGGTATTCGCAAATCTCCTTTTGGGTAATTATTTTTAAGAGGTCCCCCTTAATCCTGGCCATATTTCTTGTGGTCTCTCTACTGTCCTTACCAGTTATTATTTCATCAATATGGTATATCTCTATTTCTGCCAGATCTGCTGTGAGTTTATCTATCTTGATTTTATCCTCTTTCCTAATTCTCGATGAACAGCTGATAGTCTCCCCCCTTAATGCGGCTTTAAACGACTCCCAAACTCCATTTCTGGAGGCACTATATCGATTGCAATCAAAGAATTCCTTTGCCCATCTTTTCATATGCTTTAAGAACCTTTCATCATTTAATAACTTTCTATCAAAAGTCCATCTGGATATTTTTCTTAGTACACTGGGAACTTTATAAGAGAGTATCAAAGGGTTATGATCAGAAATTATTCTAGGTAATTTCTGAATATTTACCTTACCTATCTCCCCTAGTGTAATAAAAAAATAATCCAACTTGGAATACTTTTGTGCTGGATGAGAGAAGTACGTGTAACCACAATCACCTGGCATCTTTTCTCCCCATACATCTAACAGGCCATGGGATTGTATCATGGAACTTATCGCTGTGTTAACTTTTCGTTTGCGGCCTGTAAAACTAGTCCCCTGTTGCCAATCCACAGAGATATTCATGTCCCCACATACTATCATTGGGGCTGTCCAGTTGGCCAATTCCTCTTCTAGTTTGTTGAACATCATAGGATCATCCTCATTTGGACCATATATTACGCATAGTGTAAACCCCATACTCATTTCTGCTAATACCCATCTACCCGAGCCATCCGTTTTTATGCGTTTCGCACCGCCCAGGTGATTCTTAGCTAATATAGCTACTCCTCTTATCATTGATGTCTGGGTGGAACATCCAATCAAGGTAAACCCATACAATTCCAAGACCTTCCTTTTGTTCCAGGGGATATGGGTTTCCTGAACACAGACTATATCAATATTATTCGATCTAACCAGATGGCTCAATCTCTGCCGCTTCTTCCAGTCATTTAACCCCCCTGCATTGATACTACAAATTCTAATGTCTGGCATATTTTGCGAGTTTACCTTTCCCACAATAACTCGTATCCAGATACCTGATATCAACCTGAAAACTATTCTTTTCCATCTCATGCTTTTTCATTATTTTCGCCCCCCCTTCCCTCCCACCCCCCACCCACTCCTCCCTCTGCACTCTCGCCCTCCCCCTCCTGGGCTCCAACACCCTCACCCCCCCCGCTTGTCTAGAGGCGCTCAGACCGCTGGTCTGTGCACGTGATGGTTGCAGCTTAGTGTGAGGAGAAGTGATCACGCTTCAACCATTTACCTTTTATATAGATCCCTCACCTTTTTTTTTCCCCTTACCATTTTTTTTTTTTCCCTTTTTTCCCCCTGAACTCCCTCAGTGAAAACACCTCGCCCAAGAATTGTTCACTCCCCATAAAGATATTTCAGTAACTCCATTTGCAATTTACTTGTACATTTTGTACATTTTGGCACTCCCGATACTCCATCTATGACTGCAAAAACTCTTTAGCTTTGATCTCTGAGGAGAAATAAAATGTTTTTCCACCCTGAATTACTTTCAGCTGGGCGGGGTTGATCAAGTATGCCTGCATGCCCTTGTCCTGAAAAGGTTTGATCATTTGCCGCAGCCTCCAACGCCTCTCGACTGTAATATGGCAGAAGTCTGGACGGACAAAGAAGGTATATTCATCTACTGTCTTTTTTTTGTCAGGCCTTGCCCTTTCAGAGATTGCTTGTCTTAAATTGAAATTACCCAAAAAGATTAATATCGCCCTGGGCTTATCTCCCTCTTTAGCCTTTTTATAAATATTGGCTGGGGTACGATGCGCTCTCTGAATCTCCCTATCGAAATCCCAGTCTTTCAGCTCTTTAAAGGCGGACACAAAGAGTTTAACGATGAATGCTTTCATGTCTGTCCCCTCAGCCCCCTCCGGAATGCCCAGGACACGCAGGTTATTTTGCCTCGATCTGTTCTCTAACGACTCCAGTTTCCATTGGATGTCAGTAAGATGTTTTGCTTGAGTGTCAACTTTATCAACTGCTGCTGCCGCATCAGCTTCTGTAGATACCACTCTATCTTCCAAATTGGTCACTCGTTCCCCCAGGTTCACACAGGCCTTAGTCAGTTTTCTCACCACCCCTTGCATTTTTCTAACGGCCGCCTGCGATTTCCGACTTTCTTGCCGTGATTCTTCTCTATGAGCCAGTATCTCCTGGTGAATGACCTCCAAGAGTGACATTTGTGCTGAGTCTCCTTCCGGGCTATCTGCTGAGGCATTCAATTTTGATACTTCTTTTTTTTTATTAGATACTTTCGCTCTCACCACCATTTTTACTGCTGTATTTGGGGGGCTGTTTTCCTCGGTTTCTAAATCGCTGCCAGTCTCTATATCACTGGTTTCTTGCCCCAAACTATCCTCTCCTTCCTCAGACCATTCACCGCCTTCAGATACCGAGAAAAATGCCTCACTCGGTGTCTCTTTTTTACTGCAGCTACTCCCCCCTGTGTCGTCCTCCAAGATCTTTTCTAGGCCTTGGTGTAGTAAATTACTATCCCCCAACCGAACTGCTGCTGGAGTCTCCGATTGTTGTTCTCCACCTTCCACCGTTATTACTGAATTCAATTGATCAGCGAGCTCATCCACTATAGTGTCAGGAGATGCCTCATCATTCCCAGCAACAGGGGCAGCCTGTAAATTATCTTCCTTTTGATCTTTTGCATCTTTGGTCTTATTCAGCTTTTGGAAAATATCCGATATTGGGATAGTACCCAAATTATCCAGGTTTCCCTTACTGGCACCCTGCTGTGCTGTTTTTTTTACTTGAGGGGAGCCTTGCTTTTTCCCCTTACCGCCATCATTGTCCAATGCCTCCGCTAGCTCCGCTGCTGCCTTCCTCCTAGCCGCCGCCTTAGCGCTGGCGCTTGACTTGGGAGCCATGATTGCCCTCCGCCTTTCCTCTGGCCCAAATGTCTCCTTACCGTTTGAAAAGTCACCGTTTTCGGCAATCTCTGTCTCCGTCTCAGTCAGCAGAGCTCCAACGCCCTCCAGAGTGTAGCTTGTCCGCTCCTCCCTGCCACACGGGAGGTTGGAAACCGCCTTCACTTGTTTCTCGGCGTAGAGCTTCCTTCTCCGCCGAATTCGTCGTTTCTGAACCAAGCTCCGCGAGGCTTCCACGCTGAATACCAGCTCCGCGAACTCCGCAGCCTCCGCTTGTGATCGGATGACAACTCCGCCTCTGAGCCGCCGTGTCAGCTGAGCAATCTCCAGAAGCAGCCGCTTCAGCGGCTGACTACACGTCAGTTTCATCCAGCCGCGTTCGCTTTGATGCGATTTCTTTTTCACCCGTTCTCCTCTGTCTTAAGTTGTAGGAGACTCGTATTTTACTTCACTTCACCAAATTCCGGCTTTGTTGGGGAAATACGGGATCTTAGTCCTACATAGCGCTCCTCCTCACACGAGCTGCTTTCCGACCGTCTCACACGGTCGCCATCTTGCCTCAGGCCTGGAGATTCTGCAAAAAGAGTTAAATGGCATTGCTTCCAAGTACTTAGCTCGTGGAGATTGAGATGACCGTCCTATCGGTAATGTAAGACTCACGCCCTCAGCACTCGCAACCCGCTTTTGAACCTTCAAAATTCCTCTGGACCGGACCCCGACGATGGAGAGCGGGACCGGAGAGTGAGTTTAAATACGCTTTGTTTGTGTTTCAGCGCGCGATTCCGGGTTGGGCGTGTCTCGCTCCAAGCGAGGCTTGGAGCGCACGCGCTCGTGTGGGCGGGGTACGGTCGGTTTCCAGAGCGAGGCTTGGATTCACAAACCTGACGCTCGCCGGCCGTCAATGTTGTGACGGTCGGTGTCTAGTGACGGAGTTTCTACCACTTCGGCATAAATAAAGGATAATTGGCAGTGCTCCTATGACTTAAGGAAATGGGCATAGTTGTAAGGCACTAGACATTCAATGCATGAATTATAAAAAAATATATATATGGAAAAAAATTGAGAGGGCATTTTATGCTCTTATACACGATATCAATAATGCTAATGGGAATATTTAGAGGGCATTACTTTTAAACACGATCTCAGTGGTGATATTGGGAATAATTACAAGGCACTAGTTGTTTAAGTGCACAGATAGTCAGCAACAGGAAAAATAAGAGAGCATTTGTATATTGCTGTTACACATGATATGATATTGGGAGCCTGGCTCAAGGGTTTACGACAGAACAGTGTTCCATGGGATGTCGTCGTTAAGGCCATTGATGTTGGTCCCCAGACGATATACCCAGCGCTGCTCTTTTTCAAACAATCTGTTTTGTACATTCCTTGTGCCATCAATTGCTTCAATGATGGTCCATCTCATGTCATTGGTAGTGTGATTATTGTCCAGGAAATGGCGACTCAGTTTAGTTGTTACTTTTTTGCACCTTATATTGCTCCGGTGCTCGCAGATGCGTTGTTTGACCTTTCTCGTGGTCATGCCTATGTAACGGAGCTGGCAGGGACACGTGATTAGGTAGATCACGTTTACTGAGTTGCAATTCGTGTGTTCGCGTTGGGTCCACACTTTGCCTTCTTCAAGTGACAATGTTTTAGTAGCTTGAGTCAAATGGCAAACGCTACAGTCCGAGCAGGGGTAGTGTCCGGTGATTTTTGGCAAACTCCAGGCTGTCGTCACTGACGGTATAGTGTTGGGTGGTTTTTCTTTTGGGCGTGTGTGTACCAATGCATCTCCCAAACTGCGTCCTTTTTTGAAGGAAAAAAGGGGTCTTTCCCACTCCTTTTTCAGGGATTTCACGATGTTCCAGTGTTTATTGATGCTTTTCTTCATGAGGTTTGAGAGACTGCTGTATGTGGTGACACACGTAAGTGGGATTTGGTCTGAATTGTTAGTCTTTTCTTCAAGGAGTGCCTCCCTTGGCTGGTTTTTTGCTCTTTTGAATCCCTTGTTTAGGGTAGAGGTTGGGTAGCCTCTATTTTTTAGTTTTTCCGTGAGGTTAGCTGATTGATCTTTGAAGTCTGTGGTGGTACTACAATTCCTTCTTAGTCTCAGGTATTGTCCGTAAGGAAGGTTTTCTTTCAAGGGACGAGGGTGGAAGCTGCTGAATTCCAGGAGGTTATTCTTTGCAGTTGGTTTATTGTGGGTTTTGGTGATGAGTATTGTTCCACTCACAGAAATGACCACATCCAGGAACACAATGTCTGTTTTGCTCATAGTGTTGGTAAACCTTAGATTGTGGTCTAGGGTGTTGATCCATGTAAGGAAGTTATTGAGGTCACTGTCATTGCCTGTCCAAATGAGCAAAACGTCGTCAATATAACGCTTCCATAGAAGCATTGACGACGAGAAGACTGCATTGGGTGTCAAAATGTGTTTGGCTTCAAAATCAGCTACATATAGCCCAGCCACACTCGGCGCGAAGGTACTGCCCATAGATGTACCTGAGCATTGGAGGTATAATTGGTCCTTGAAAGAAAAGAAGTTCTCTTTTAACGCTATAGTCGCACACTCAATGATGAAATTTTTTGGCGTCTGGTACTCCCACACAGTGGAGTCAAGTACCTTGGTCAGGACTGTGATGGTATCGTCCTGTGGGATACTTGTGTAGAGGCTTTCTACATCCAGGGTTACGAGAGTGATTGAATTCTCAGGGAAAGTGATCTCCGCTAGTAGTCGTAACAAGCTTTTCGTGTCTTTCAGGTAAGCCGGTGTTGACTGTACAAGAGGCTTCAAAAAATAGTCACAGAACTGGGATAGGGGCTCTAAAAGTGAGCCTATCCCTGACACAATGGGTCGTCCAGGGGGCGGTGATCTATTCTTGTGCATTTTGGGCAACGTGTAGAAGTAGGGTATGACACTACTTGTGTTGTTCAGAAATGTTGCTTCATTTTTGGACAAATGGTCTTGTTCCTCTGCCTGTTTTACCAGGGGCGTTATCCTTTTAGCAAGGTCAGCAGTGGGATCTGATGTAAGCGGGATGTAGTTTCTGACATCCCCAAGTAAATCCTTGCAGGTGTTCTCGTAATCGGTTGTATTCTGGATAACAATTCCTCCGCCCTTATCAGCAGGCTTTATAGTTATGGAGGTGTCGTTCTGCAATTGATGTAATGCTTGGAATTCAGCAGTACTGAAATTCCCAAAGATTTTTGGGTTCTGGCAGTTTTCTAGGTCTTTGAAAACGGCTTGCTCGAAGGCGGTTATGGCCGCTGGTATTGTGTGCGGGGGGGGAATAAAGGTGGAACTAGGTCTTAGTCCCGTGTCGCCTTTCCTGATTGATTCCATTGCGTCAGTTTTTCCTTCGAAAAACGCTTTCAGTTTCAGTTTGCGAAAAAAGCCAGCGAGTTCACAATGCAACTTGAATTTATCAGGTTTAGCTGTAGGTACAAAACCTAAACCTTTTTCTAGTACTTGGATTTCCATGGGAGTTAGTGTCCTTGCGGACAGGTTTGTCACTAGACTCATACTCCGCTCGTCCCCGGCTGTTGGTTGCTCCGGGTGTGGTTCGCTACTGAGTCGTCCTCTTGCCAGGATACTCTGGTGTTGCCTCTCCTTTTGCCTCGGCCTCTCCGGCCGCTCTCTAAAAAAGGCTGTCTGTACTGCTGCTGAAAATTAGCCGGGGGCATAAAGCCCGGATTCCAGCCCATGAATGGATAGGGTGGTTGTTGGTAGGCATAAGGATTTGGACCCATCCCCATCTGTGGTGGGTACCATTGTTGATGGTTGCCTTGATTGCCATGCCCACCTCTGTTGTTCCTATTGCCTCGGTTCCCTCTTCTCTTTGTTTGTTTGAAAGAGTTGCTGCTTGATCCACTACTGTTGGATGCATCGTCGTCTGAGTAATCAGAATTGTTGGCATTGCGTGTTGGTGGAGTAAAGGTCGCAGCAGAATAGGGATACACTTTTTCAAACTCGAATTTCTTTTGGTCCTTTTGAAGTTTGGTGGCTTTTGATTGCAACTGTATATAAACACTACTGGGTCCTGACATGTCATGCGATCAAGACCGGGGAAACCCGGTCGCAACGTGTCATGTTGCTGAAGGCACAATAAAGCACTGCATAATTTAAACTGCTGAGTGGTCCGTACCTGATTTCCCTTTTGAAGATGACGTCTTTTATCAGGACTGTGGTTTTTGATTTATATATATTTATATATGCAACAAACAAACAAAGTCTCCTCACTTTCGCAGTGTATGAGGCGAACAGAGACAACACGAATCCTCCAGATATAGGCACTGTTGTTATTTATTTATGTGCTTCAAAATCTGACGCATTTCGGACAGGAACGTCCTTGCTCACAGATAGTCAGGTAAAGCTTGCCATGTTTTTTAAATATGCGTTATGCTGCTAACCACGTGATCAAATGACATAGAACAAATACTATACATACATTTATGTGTAAAATCCGGTCAGTCTGTTTTTTAACAATAACTGTGACATGATCTCCAGATAACATAATCCACATTTGGCATAAACATAGTGTAATCGTGAGTATTTGACTCCTCTTATTTTTGCTTAAATGCTGTCATAGGTCATGTGCAAATGTCACAAAGTATTATGTATACATAAATTACAGTACAATGTTAAATCATCTCTACCCAATTTTAGAGTAGTCAAAATCAAAAAAACGTTTCCCGAATTAATTTACTACATAAATGCTTATAATAAATAAGTGCAAAGACTGCAGTTCTCTGTAAACACTGACTCTTGGGCAAACATTGCAATCAATATCAGAAAATAATTTCACAAATTCATTATCTGCATAAATGCTTATAATAATTTAGTGCAAATATCGCAACTTTATGTAAACATTGTCAATTGTGCAAACATAGCAATTTAATTCTACAGATAAAACAGTAGAAATATGACTAACTGGTTCCAAAATCCTCCTAAAATCATATGTTTTATAAGAATAACCAGACAGTCGCTAGAACACCAATGTTATTTTTATATCTGCTATCTTCTTATCAGGTAGTGTACCCTTCTGATATCATGCTGCAGTTACTAAGATTTAGATGTTCCACCAAACAAGTATTAATATATAAAGTGCTAGTGCTTAATCATACAAAACCTTCGTGGAAAAGTGAATAAAAATGTTATTTAAAATTAACATACTATAAGGAGGCCTAACTGACCCTAGATGGAATGCCAATCTCGCCTCAATGAATGTCCTGTACCAAAATTCAGTACGGTACTTGTCCTATTCATTATAGGAAGTGATATAAATCTTCCGTATTGTTCAAACCATTTGGGAATTTGCTGTCTAGTTCGAGTATCATTCTTGACTCCATCCGTCTCAACATCTTATCCCTGTTTCCTCCTCTATGAGGTTTAGGAATTGCTGTTATAACAAAATATCTCAAGCATTGTAAATCATTGTTGTGTATTTGCTTGAAATGTTTTGCTAATGGATACGAGCTATCGTTATTCACGATAGCTCGTAGATGCTGGAGAATTCTGACATGCACCTGTAGCTTGGTACTTCCCACATATTGCAAGCCACAGGTGCATGTCAGAACGTAAACTACATAGTCTGTCCTGCAGTTATAACTTCCTGTAATGGTGATCATGTCTGGACTGAAGGGGGTAGCATATTGGGTAGTATTAATTCCAAGCCTGCAAGCCATGTAGCTGGAACATTTGACAAACCCCGGCCGGGACTGTAACCACATCTTTCCTTTTTCTAGTTCAGGACTACTCTTGGCAATTTGGGTTCTCAGCGAGGGTCCCTTTCTGTAAGTAATAGTGGGGCTGGTGGGGAGTCTAGGCGCTAATACCCCATCTGTGAGAAGTATCGGCCAACTGCATGTTATGATGGCTCTAATTTTCTTTCTTGTTTGTTTAAAGTTGTCACAAACTTGGGAAGATAGTTGTTACCATTCTCATCATTGGCAGTGTTGTCAACGTCAGTAACTGAAAATAAGGAGTCCCTAGATTTGTCATACATCTTTTTCACTGCCTCATTCAAAATAGATTAATTGTAGCCTATTTGCTTGAATCTAACAAGTGCTTGCTCTGTACACCTAACCAGATCTTCCTCAGTACTGCAGATTCTCTTCAAGTGTAATAGTTCACCATATGGGATGTTATTGATCACATGTCTGGGGTGAGCAATGCTGGCATGGAGTGTGGAATTGCCAGCAGTGCTTTTTCTATGCAAGGTTGTTGCTATTTTTCCCTCATGTGTAAAAATCTTAACATCTAAGAAATCTACACACTCCTTGCTTATCTGGGATGTGAATTTCAAGTTCACCTGATTAATGTTGATTTCATTGATAAAATCAATTGCACTTTGCTCATCCCCTCTCCATATAATAAAAACATCATCAATATACCTCATCCATTTTAAAACATGATTAAAAAATACAGTGCTATGAGTGCGCTTAAGGACCTGCTCCCCCCACCAGCCCACATGCAAACACGTGTAGCTGGGGGAGAAGCAGGCTCCCATCGCCACACCTCTCTTCTGCAAAAAAATGTCATTACCAATAAAGAAATAATTGTTGTTTAAACACCAAGATACCATATATATATATATATATATATATATATATATATATATATATATATACATATATATTTTTTTTTAAAAATTTTTTGCTGAAAAAAACATTGGTTTCAGGCACGTTATAGTTAGAAATGAGCATTTAAAAATAATTGAAATTTACTGAAAAAAACATAGATTTCAGGCACATTATAGTTAGTTGGACATTTCACTCATACAAAACGATAGAAATTTCCCTGTTATAGTTACTTGAGCTAACTATAACTTGCGCCCCCGCAATGCACTGCTGATTACGTCACATATTACATCATTCATGACATGGTCAGTGACATCACTGATGACATCACTGCAGCACACTGCAACATCACAGTGGGCTGTCTTCAGCAGACGTTACCATGTCACCTCAGCGTTGGCAGTGACCCTGGATATGTAGCTACGCATGCATCCTCCTGCATGCACAACAGATGTGTACTGGTCCGGCGTACAGAGGTCAGCGCAGGTGTGTGCCTATCCGGCAAGGTAAACGGGGAGTCTCGGACATGTCCGTGTGCAGGAAGTGCGGTAAGTGTATCTCTGTGTTCTGTGTTGCCTGCCACAAGGGCCGCAGCAGATGATGTTGTGAAGTGGCATGCACCACCACCAAACGGCACTCTCATGGTGTAGTTGGAATGTTGCAGGACATGCCCGAATAGGCATTTCAATACTGTGCTGTACGGGTGCACGGGATACAACAGTGCACCGCACAGTGTGGGGGCTCGTGGGAGGGAGGAGCAACTGTTGGCAATGTAAGACAAAGTGAACCCGCACATGTGCCACGTGCTGGGCATCTCATCCATGATGACCACGGTCGCAGACATCCCACAACACCCACGACCGGCCTTTGTACACATCCTGTATGAATGCAGCATGGTTTTCACTTCTATGCTCGTTCAGTGGTATGATGTTGGCGGGTTGTGTGACTTATGCTCCTTGTTGGTGTGTTTAATTTTGCCCATTGTTTGTCTATACTTGTGCTGTACTTGATTGTGCATGTGTGCCATTGTGCCCATCTCCCCCCGTTCCCCCACTCCCTGATTCTTCCTCTTCCTGGTGCTGTTGTTTCTATAATTTTGTTCCTCCACACATAAATACATGTAAAGAACAAATTACTTCCTTGATTCTTTTACGTTTCAAAACTTCTCTCTATTAGTTTCTTTTTAATTTTCCATATAAACAGTTTTTTTCATATTCAACGACACATTGAAATCAGGAGTGCAACGTATTCTATCAACACACTTTCTAGAACATTCTACAACACTTGCAGGTTAATAGTTCATCAATTTTTTTAAATCTAACGATATTTTCTTGCAACATTTTCTCGAACATTTAACGGCACGTGCAGGTTAAAAGTTCACAATTGTTTTAAGTTCGAACAGTGCCTTCCAAATGCAAGTAGCAGGTGTGGTTCAGTTGAGCAAATGTTATCCTATATTATGTACTCCACATTCAAACTGTTTTTCTCAACCAATCACAAAGATGCTTTTCCACAAAACGAATGTCCACCCTACTTTTAAAAAAACAATGCTTTTCATCTCTCATTCAAGTATCGTTTTGTATGGCAAAAAAAGTAGTTCCCCATCTTTAAACATATCTCTTATTGTATGAAGGAACTGCGAGCTACAGACATCTTTCGATACCTCTCAGCCATACCTTCAAAATGCTAGTGTGGATCGTAGGACATAGCTATATTTTCTGGTGCAAGAGGTATGCAGAACAGAGACGTATTGACTTAGACCTAGGTTTACAAAATGTGGACATTAAATGTTTGCACAGAGAGGATTGAAGTGGCACCAATTGTTGCCTTTGGTTGAAACATGTTTGCATCACCAACACCCTGACCTCATGATTGTGCACTGTGGTGGAAACGACCTAGGCACATTGACTGGGGTAGGTTTGGAAATGCTTATGAAGGACACCTTTGGACAATTGATATTACTTTTGCCTCAAACTGTCTTTGTATATTCCAATATATGCCAAAGACAGAAGTGGAAATGGTCAAAACTATTTTGTCCTCAGATTGAAAAATCTAGGAAGAAAGTCAACAAAGCTGTGTCTGCATAACTCAGAGACCACAAAATGGGGTCCATTTACAACAACAACATATCTACAGAAGTGATGGAGTACACTACATAGATCAGGGAAATCGAGTTTTCCTGAATAACTTGAAGATGTGCATCCGAACTTATATGTAGCTCCAACTAATGAACACAAGGGCTCTTTTTAGAGCCACCTAATAACTTACAACTTAGGCCCGCTATTTTAGGGCCAGGTAACGGCAACTCCCAGACCCTCGCCAAAATGTATTCTCCACACAGCTGTGGTGCAGCGACCAGACCATCATACTTTGCAGCACAGAGCTCTCGCTTTGATCACCGGCTCTACTCACCCATAGGGGTGAGTAGTTTGCGCTTTAAAAATACCGTATTGATTTACCTTCGCACTCCCTGTACAATACCACCTAAGCACCATATACAAGTTGGACAGGTGTGGCACAGCACCCAGAGCACATGACTTCACAGCATATCACACACAGTTTGGGCTCACGGTTTCACCCCCGAGTCCAGCAGCAGCTGTCATGAATCACCTTGAATCACCTCTTCATTCTCCCAAAACCATAAGAAGTACCCCCTTGCTCTGCTATAATTATGAGGATACATCAGTCAGTCCCATTTAAAACGCACCCCTTTCCCGTGCACCCAGCACGCTTCAGGAATCAGTGTGTTTAGTGTAATTGTAAACTTAGATGTAATGGCAGTTTTAGCATTATGTTATTTCTGTAACTCTCGTCATTTCTTTTGTTTATTTACAATTGTTGTATTTCATGTATCAGTAAGCAAGTCTATGCCTGTGCGCTGCCCTGAGCACAGATGTCAGCGTCCTTGCAGGTAAAGAGCCTTGTGTCCAGAGACCTCAGCTTGTTACGCACGCACGTTTCCTGTGCGCGGCGGGGTGCGGTTCCCTATTTAAACCGCACCCAGCCTTCCAGAAGGTGCTTTGTCTTCCGCCTAGCACCGAGGACGGATCGCGCCTGAGACCTCGCTGAAGAACTTGCCTGAACCCACGGAAAACCAGCCGTAAGCTATCTTCATGACGATTCTTCTTCACAGCTCAACCCTGCAAGGAAAGGAAAAGGAGAGAGTTAAGTACATTTCTTTTACTTTGCTACAAGGCGCCCTTCGCAAGTAAGGTCAAGACTAATTTTGGACAACTCTTTCCTGGAAGTTCAAGGAAAGATACTCATGAGACTTAAAAGCTGGGAACAAGTCGTGTTTTAAAGACATTGAAGCATTACAAGATGTTATTGTGATGTCATGGGGTTTTCAGTATTACAAAAGTTTAGCGCTTGATGTAAACTTGTGAAAAAGTGTAAATCTTTGCTTAGTTTTCGTTTTTAAAAGGCGCTTTATTTATCTTGAGGAAAGGTGCAAATCTTCGTTTTAAATTTCATTTTAAAAATTATAACAGAAGTCTGTGATGTAAAGAAGGATATTTTCGGTAATGTTATCTGTTCTGGGGACCAATACCCATAAATTATTTCCAGAAGAAACAATCGGAATCCCTTTCTGAACAAACAAGGACACTATACACTACGTGAATTTCAGGGTGCAATACTTTAGGAAAGCATTTCTAAATACATCCTTAAATTGGTTTCTTTGTTTTATAGCCCTCAAAGTCAATTTCCAAGTAAAGTCAACTCTAGACTGTCAACCAGAAGTATCTGACACCTTTTACCATCAGGACAAGACAAAACAAGAAATACTGGACGAAGACAAGACTACGCTGATCGCAGGTAGGCGTTTAGAAAACAAGTCACTCACTCTTTAAAGGAATAGGTTAGAGAAGTCAATGTTTTAGACTAAAAGGCTAGTTAGGAGATTCAGTGGTAGCATAAGAGTAATACCTTGCTGCTTGTTGTTTCGCAGGTCGACAGCAAGAACTAACCAACCACTCAACGTCCAGTACCGGCCCTCCTCCCCAATTTCTAGTTTAAAACTTGCTGTGAATAGATAGTCAGTAAGGTTTTAGTTAGTAGTTTGGGAAATTGGTCCCTTGGGTCTCTGCGATATCTTCTACGTCATCCAAGAGGCTTCAGTTACAAGACAAGGTAAGGGTCGACGTAGCCAGTCTTGACAGAAGACAAAGCCCACGAGAATCTTTTCGCCCAGACGCAATGGATCAGGTGACCTTACAAGATCTAGCAACCATCTTGGAGGATTTAAGACAGGAAAATGTAGCTTTACGTAGAGATATGTCAACCCTCCAAGATGCAATTCAGACATCAGCAACCTTTCAGAGGTCCACCTTGGATTCTGGATCCCAAACTCAGACCCAAGTGGTAACTCCAGTTCCTACTCCCTTAGCTCAGCCTGAGAGGTTTTATGGAGACAGTAATAAGTTCTCAGTATTTTTACAGCAGTGTCATTTACATTTCATAGCTAAGACTTCAGCTTTCCCTGATGACTCATCTAAAGTAGCGTTTATGTTATCATATTTAGGTGGTGACGCTGCACTTTGGTCAGTCCCTTTAGTTGAAAACGATGACCGAATTTTATACAATTTTAAGGATTTTGAACGTGCCTTAAAAAAGATGTTTGCCAAACATGTATTTGTACAATCCGCAGATAATGAACTTCTTAGTTTAAAACAGGGATCCTCTGATCTGCTTCATTACATCTCATTGTTTAACCGCCTGGTTTTAGAAGCAGACTGGCCATACGACAAGAGAGTTTCAATTTTTTACAGAGGATTAAAAGACGAATTGAAAGACATGATAACCCAAATTCTAGAACCTCCAGATGACATCAGTGAGTTCATAGATTTGGTGGTAAAATTAAACCACCGTTTATCCAAAAGAAGAGGTGAAAAGGGAAAATTCAATCATAAACTGGTTTTCCTAAAGGAAAAGACTATAACTTCTAGAGAGGTCAGTCCCAGAAAAGATCCTGCAGAACCAATGCAAATTGGTTCAATACGAGGTCCTATATCAAAAGAGGAAAAAGAAAAGAGGCGAAGATTAAACCAATGCCTTTACTGTGGTAAGACTGGACATTTTGTAAAAGAATGTCCGACACGGCCTAACAAAGTTAAGACAAAATCCTCTGAGATAGCTATCACCCAAGAAGGGTCGGGAAACTAGAAAGCTCTGTAAAAAAAGAGGTCAGTTTATTGGGTGAAGTTTCCAGTTTGGCCTCTACTCTTCCTCCGCAAGGGTGTAAGCATTTTTGTATATTAGTAGAACTAAGAGGACTTCTTCCAGCCTCCCACACTAGAAAGGTGGAAGCAATTATCGATTCAGGAGCTACAGGAAATTTTATTGATACACACTTCTTTCAGCAGTTAGGTTTTAACTCAATTCTTAAGAGTCACCCTGAAACAGTTAGAGCAGTAGACGGAAAGGAACTGACTTCAGGCCCAATCAATAGACAAACCGAATTATTAGAAATGGACTGTTCTCCTATCCATAGAGAGAAAATTCAATTTGACATCATAGATGCCCCTCAATTTAAACTAATACTAGGAATTCCTTGGTTGGTACAACACAACCCTCTCATCGATTGGGTTTCCAAAACTGTGACTTTTAAATCCTCTGATTGTTCACAACATTGTTTTCTTTTAAAGAATAAAGGAGATGTAATCCAGGGTTTCGACTTTCAAACAGAAACACCAAATGTTTTAGTCTTGGATGGAGTACCTTCTGAATACTCTGATCTTTTGAACGTTTTTGACAAAAAAAGGGCAAACACACTGCCGCCACACAGGGATTTTGACTGCAGAATAGATCTGGTGCCTGGAGCCACCCTGCCCTGCAGTAGAATCTATGCTCTAACTGAAAAAGAGAATGTACACCTCAGGGAATATCTTGACGAATACCTTGCAAATGGCTTTATTCGACATTCTAAATCACCTGTGTCATCTTCTCTTTTTTCATTCCGAAAAAAGGAGGGGAATTGCGCACGTGTATAGATTATAGAGCCCTAAATAATATCACCATACAAAACAGGTATCCCTTGCCTCTCATTCCTACACTTTTGGACCAGATCAAAAAGGCTACAATTTATACAAAATTGGACTTGCGTGGAGCATACCATCTGGTAAGAGTTCGAAAGGGTGACGAGTGGAAGACGGCCTTTCGTACTAAGGTTGGTCTCTTCGAGTACCAAGCGATGCCTTTCGGTCTCTGCAACGCTCCAGCAGCTTTTCAATTTTTTATAAATGAAGTTTTGCACGAATTCATAGATGTATGCTGTGTAGTTTACATTGATGATATTCTCATATACTCCAACTCTAAAGAAGATCATTTACAGCAAGTTCGTGCCATTCTCCAAAAATTGCTTTCAAATTCTCTATATGTAAAACTTGAGAAGAGTCTGTTTCATGTCTCTAAGGTGGATTTTCTTGGTTATATCATCAGTCCCAAGGGAATTGAGATGGATCCTAACAAGGTTGACGCAGTCGGTTCTTGGCCAAGTCCCTCTACAGTAAAACAAATACAAAGCTTTCTTGGATTTGCAAATTTTTACCACCGTTTTGTGGAAAAGTAAATTTTGTCATGTTCTGTGTCCCTACGTGTCATCCATCATATGTTATGTGTGCATGATTAAATATGCATATGCATTCCCCATGTCCGATTAATGACGCAATTACAGTTGTGTCCACCTCTAGTATGCCAGTTTCCAGTCCTCGTGAATACTACGAATATCAGGCCTATGTAAAGCTACGTTGCCACGTTTCTCAGTGTGCACGTTATTCTATTATAAAGTCCCCGTTTCTAGGCCACAAAAGGGCCTGGACACCAGATTCAGCTCCTGTCTCCTGAAGCCCTCGCTGAGGAGCGATACAGCCCCCACCTGTATCCTCGACCCTTCACTTACTTCCTGCCTCGCAGTGCCCGGCCCAGCCTGGCTCAGTCTCTGAGTCTGCCAAGAATATGTTATGATTCCAGTTATCAGTTCAGCCCTCCTTCTCTGCATTCCTAAGCTACTGAACTGCATCAATAGTTTCCGTCATTGTCTAGCCTTCAGGGCTCCATGTTAGAGAATACTGTATTTAATGGTCATTTAATATTCTTCATCACGCACTACATGTAGAATAATGTATTGTCTCCAGTCTTAGAGTCTGTTAGCCTTTCCCCTCTTGACTTCTAGTTTATATCAACATGTTCCCTAAACATCAGATACTAGATAGGGTTTAGGTACATGTCGCTCCGACCCTCCAGACTTCAGTCTCTGCTCCTAACACAGAGTTCATAGCCCCAGCTTCTCCTAGTGATACGTCATTGCCAGTTTGCGCGCACCACCAGGTTAGAAGTCCCGGCTCCTCAGGTAGCCCCCTCCATGGTTTCCGCCCCATTCATGACATATTCTGTTACGTTTGCATCACATGTCCATGTATACGCCCAGTTACACCTACTTTCGCCCTTATCTTTCGCGACTGCTACACGTCACGCCTTCTGTTCCACCCACTGCTACGCCTACTGCAATGTAATGCTATGTGTTTGCGTTATGTATATATGCTCATGTATTGTTATTAAAAGTCAGCGCGCTCATCCCAGACCCAGCCCCAGCAGCTGCTGGGCCCTGCCAGCCTATTCCTATGCAGGTTGTCCTGTTCCTGTCCTTATGCTGTATTAAACCTGCAAAAACTCCTACTACCTCGAATCTTGACTCTTATTTATTGAGCTATCTGTTATGATATATGTCTAGTCAAAAATAGGGTATTATTTATTTATTTACCACATAATGGCGCCCGAACAGGGACTTGCCCTTTCCCCACGCGTCGGTGAAGCCACGCCGACCCCCTGACCCTCTGCAGTCGTGACGGAACTCTTCTGCGCAGTGGCAGATATTTCTGCTCAAGTATCCCTCAGGCCCACGGAGGAGACGGAGGAGGCGGTCCAGCATCCAAACGAGACGGTGGAGGAACGCGGCGAGTCCCGACCAGAGCCCAAGCCAAGAGTCCAAGGTCCGAGGTATCCGGAGGTCCACCCGTAACTGAAGTCCGAAGTTCGTCGTCCGTCGTCGTAGCAGTCCAGTCCAGTCTGAGGCCTTCCGTTCTTGCTGCCCGGTGAGTACCGTTACTGGGGTGGTATCTAGACAGGGTCAATTTAAATTGACTCTGGTCTGTGGGTTGGTGGTACACAGTCCCACAAACGAAGTGCCCACTTCGGTGGATGCGGGTCCTGACGTGTCTCTTTATGGGACCGGTATGTTCCGTACTGTTTCAGCAGTGCATCCAGTAACTCTAGTCTGTTCCGTTCTCGAGAAATTCTTGTGTTTCTGTTCTCAGTATTCCAGGTAATATTCTGTCCGAACTGTTATGTTATGATGTTGTTCAATGTATTTCCAATGTCGTGGTATGCCTGAATTGTTTTCCCAATTGTTATTGTTCCTCGTGTATTGTATTGTGTTCCGATTCAAGTTTACAATGTCTCTCTTTTCGAGATTACGTCAGCTAAAAACTAGAAAGGGTTTGTTAGAAGAAGCAGTTCCCGTCCCGCCCAGGGACAGTCCAGGTCACTTTATGTATCAGAAGCATGGCATAAGCGCCATATTGTATCTAGATTTATGGGTAGAGTATACCAAACAGTTAGAAGAAAAGTATAGATGGCCCGTATCGGGTACATGGGATGCCGAGTGCATCATGCGAGTAGAAGAAGCATTATGGAAAAAGAAAGCCAGACAGTCACAGAAAGATGCCATCGAGTTATGGCGTAAAGAAGCTCATAAAAGAACTGAAAAAGAAATCAGAAAGTCAGAATTAAGTAGAGAATCCTTAGAGCGAGCCCAAGAAAAAGAATTAATCGAGATAGGTGAACAAGTCAAAGCCGAAGAGTCAGACAGACAGAGGCATGCCCTTATTAAGGGTATGTATCCTCTTCTTGCCGAGGGCTTGCCAAAAGCGACCCCGGAGGCATCCAGTAATTTCCCGCCACCATTAGTTCCGACCAAGCTACGTCACAAACAGACCGCAGCTGATATTTTCGTTTCGTCCTATCTGGACGACACAGTCCCTGAATATGCAAATCCTGTTCGCGCTCCGCCAGTCCCAGTAAATCAGGCACATCCTGCTTCTCCAGACACCGGGGCACCCCATGCAGTACCTGCTACGGTACCCCCGGTCCAGCCAGCATTTCAATTTCCCGCTCCGCCACGAAGAATATCAGTCGACGATTCTAGTCTAGGGGCCGCAGGAGGAGGTCCTCCTCAAACCCCGCCGCCACGCAAGCGTTTATCAGCACTCGAATTACATGCTCAAGCATCACAGCGTACTCCCAAGAGTAATAAGTCTGTTGCAGAAATCAGGCAAGCCCTTGGCGAATGTGCCTATGACCCAGTCCCAGGCGAGAATAATATGGTTTTATATTCAGTACGCGTAAGGAGGATGACCGAGTATCTAGTCACCCTACCCAATATGAAAGAAGATCTAGACAGAATATATCGTTTCATCCGTACAGGGGATGATCCAGAAAGTATTAGTGATGCCATGTCTCAAAGGAAAGCTGAGATCCAGCGTATGATATTAAAGTTTTTAATTAACTGTCTAATAAGAGAACAAGATTACCCGTCTAAAGATCCGGCCGAAATGAAAACCCTGACAAAATGGAGTGATAATATAGCTGAGGGTAAGCACAATACCATTAGTGCCATGGAGAGTATGTACAAGAAAATCCGTAGAGAAATAATAAAGATACACGAACAACGTAAAGCAGCACAAGTAAGCGAGAAAGAAAGTAACTCTGATACTGAAGAGGTAGAGGACGAGAATCCCGCCAGAATAGCGTATGTAGGAAAATCTAGATTTCCAGATCGCCATTTACGCCTAGAACACAAGTCAATTTTCCATCATTCAGCACCAGAACAAGGTTCTCTAGAACAAGTGTTCCAAGCTACCGATCACATTCTGAAATCACGAATCGGTTACAGTGAGTTAAGTACCATGCATGAACAGGAACTAGCCCGATCAGCAGTCCGATGGATTACTGATTCTACCACTTTTCCAGACGAAATAGTGGCACAAATGTTTCTGAAATTGCCCCCAGCCGAGCAACGACTGGTGGGTATGTATATGATCCAGCACCTCATTACTTTGTATGAGGGTCAGCACTCTGATCCAGGTCCGTTACACGATATCCTGAACGAGTTACTCCAGTATAGATGGAAAGGTCTAGGTACCGACTTAATTAGTGTCATTCTAGAACAGCGTCACAAATATAGAACGTTTCTGAACCCGCATTTTGTTCATGTCTCACCCCCAGAAAGTAAACCATTTTACATGGAAAGACAGAATCCGTTACGAGAAGTGCATCCAGTTAAGACAGAGGACGGTGAAATGCAACGAGTGTTTGTATACACTCCAATAACAAAGATGGAACTCCTCGAAATGAAGAAATTAATTCCCTGTCATGACAAAGATCCAGCAGGGTTCCATAGAGAATTAAAAGACATGCTCCGTATGGGAGAATACACTTACCCAGATATCATTAAAATGTTAAAGGTCCTGTTGCCCGCAGGGGTGTATGAAAAGCTAAAGGAAAAAGAATGGGAGGTGGGAGAGAAAAAGATCGATTGGGCAGTTCTAGAAGCTGAAGACAAGGCACGAGTACCAGGTACCGGTCTTGGAGATAAATGTAAAGAATTACCAGAATTATTGATTCAAGTTTTACCCAGATTATTGACAACTAGAAAAGAAGACTGGGATGCAATCTCAGCCTGTAAACAGAAACAAGAGGAAGATATTAGTGATTTTTATTCTAGGTTTGAAAAATGCTTTAGCATCAACAGTGGCCTCAAGACAAGTAGTGAGTCATACCCTCACCTTTTTGTTACTAAATTAGTCGAGAATTCAAGCCCACCAATTAAAAATCGAGTTTTGAAAGTCGAAAGCACCTGGCAAGCTAATACCCCGTCCCAGATGCTCCAGATGCTTCAATACCACCAGAATAGAATCAGGGAAGAGCAAGAACACGAGAGAAAACGTATGAAAGACACGAAAATGAAAGTACTAGTTGCACAATCTGTTCCTCAAGACAGTCAGAAGAGGGGTCCGAATCAAGCCAGTCATCCTGCAGCTCCCGTTAAAGGGAACTGCAATTATTGTAAACAGCCAGGTCATTTTATAAATGAGTGTGCAGTTCTGAAACACAACATAGCTACCGGTAAAACAAAAGAAAGACCACGTCCGCCTAGACAAGAGCAAGTTTCACAGACTCCTCAGCCACAGAATGCACAACAGACAGTTACAGTACCGCAGCCTATTGCTGCAACACAGCACGTTACATCGCAGATGTACCAGTATGCACAGTCTGAGTATCCAGAGTACCAGCAGTATTCATGAAACAGCCTAGAGAGGGAGGTAGGCTTGCCTCTCATCGAGATACCTGTAGATCAAGAAGGTCCCTATGTTCACAGTCAAGTATTAGGGAAAGACAGAAAGTTTTTGATTGATACAGGGGCAAGTAGGACCACAATTAGTCACGCCGAAGTTCCAGGGGCTCCGCTCTCAGGCTCAAGAAATGTTTCCCTTGGATTTTCAGGAAAACCTATCGTAAATGAGATTTCAAAGCCAGTTACTCTAGAAGTAGGTCCATTGTCCCGCACTACTGATCTGTTACTTACTAAGTCATGTCCAGAAAACCTATTAGGCATTAAAACACTGAAAGAGTTAGGTGCAGTTATATGCTGTTCCCCAGAGGGAATACGATTGTTCCTACGTGACTTTAAGGGTCACTATGTATTACGAGATTTTGATCCAAGATTGTCTAATGTTCCGCAGCATTTATGGGCACAAGGTCCAACTGAGGTTGGTTATATGCAAATCACACCCTATCGTGTGACTCTCAAACCAGGTGTAGTGTTACCACGAATCAGACAGTACAGATTGCCACCCGAGGCTGTAGCAGCCTTATCCAAAATTATTGACGAGCTCATCGCTCAAGGAGTAGTTGTAGAAACTGACTCCAATGTATGTAATTCTCCGATCATTCCAGTCATGAAACGTACTGATCCAAATGCACCCCCAGTATATCGATTAGTGATCGACCTACGAGAGCTTAATAAATGTATTATTCCTCAGTACCCAGTTGTCCCAGACATCTCTTCCCTATTGACAGCCATTGATTCCGAAGCCATGTTCTTCACTGTCATAGACCTCAAGAACGCATTTTTCAGTGTTCCTATTCATCCAGACAGCCAGTTTCTTTTCGGATTCTGTTTAAATGGAAGGAGCTATATGTTTACACGAGCTCCTCAAGGTTTCACAGAAAGTCCTAGTATTTACAGTCAAGCACTTAAGAGACAACTTGATAATGTTCACATGCCAACTGACACTGCCCTGCTCCAGTATGTCGATGATCTACTGATCACAGCCCGTTCTGAACGTGCTTGCGAACGAGCGTCACTTACAGTCTTGTATTTTCTAGCCGAGATGGGGCACAAGGTGTCCCCTTCTAAGCTTCAATTCTGTGTCCAGCAAGTGGTATACTTAGGACACTTACTGTCCAAGAGGGGTAGGCAGTTGACACCAGACCGTATCCAGTTAATAGCGAGTCTTCCTCAGCCCAAGACCCAGAAGGAGGTACGTGCCTTTATCGGCCTTACTTCTTATTGTAGACAATGGATTCCTCAGTATGCATTTCTAGCCAAACCACTGATACAGTTAACGACACAGGAGGCAGCCGCATCGACTGTTCTCCCTTGGACATCTGAACATACACTTAGTTTCAATGAGTTAAAGAAAGCTTTATGCCAAGCTCCAGTTCTAGCCACACCGAACTACAGTAAGCCTTTTACACTTTTCGTCACAGAACGTGAAGGTACAGCATTATCTGTTCTCACACAAGATCAAGCAGGACAAAACAAGCCATGTGCTTATTTTTCTAGCACACTAGATCCAGTCGCCCAGGCTCTGCCTGCGTGCCTCAAGTCAGTTGCAGCCACAGCACTAGCTATCAGACAAAGTGATTCCATAGTCTTAGGACATACCTTGACAGTACAAGTCCCACATTCTGTGGAAGTTCTTCTGAACCGAACACAAACTCAGCACTTGACAATTGCACGTTTAACAGGTTATGAATTGACACTGTTCCAGCCACACATAGAAATCAGACGCTGCAACATATTAAATCCTGCTACGCTGTTACCATCAGTTACTTCAAATTCTGCCACACATGATTGTGTGGAAGTAGTTAACATTACGACAAAGCCAAGACAAGATCTGACAGATATTCCGTTACCAGACCCCGACCTGACACTTTATGTGGATGGTTCATGTATGAGAACAAGTACAGGAGAACTAGTCGCTGCGTATGCAGTGACTACTGACACTAAAGTTATTGAGACACACCGTATTGATACCCTGTCCGCTCAAGCAGCAGAGCTAGTTGCTCTGACACAAGCCTGCATACACGCCAAGAACCTGAAAGTTAATGTTTACACAGATTCACGCTACGCATTTGGAGTTGTACACGACTTCGGAGTGCTCTGGCAGGAGAGAGGTTTCATGACTTCTCATGGAACCAAGATTCAGCATGGTCTCCTTATTCAAGCTCTGTTAGATGCCATACACTTACCGACATCCATTGCCATCATGAAGTGCAAAGCACACACGAAGGTCACTGACATTATTTCCCAGGGTAACGATCTAGCAGATCGCACAGCCAAGCTTACAGCACAGACTCCAGACATTCAAGTTAATCAGACACATACTCCAGATCCGATTACATGCATGACAGTAAAGGACCCTACTCAAGATGTCATAGATATCCAGTTACATGCTACTCCCGAAGAAATCAAGAAATGGTCCGAACAAGGAGGGGTCCAGACAGATCAAGGATGGTTAACAAAGGGTAGAGCCACATGGTTTCTCCCCGACTCTATGGTTCAAGTCATTATTAATACCGCACATAGTCCAGCGCATTTAGGAGAAAAAGCTATGTTAGACAGTATCCAGAACATTTGGTTCAACAAGCATTTACGAGCTGCAGCTAAGCAGAAAGTCCGTACCTGTATGATATGTTGCCAGTTCAATCCAGGTAAAAGTGTCCCGGTGGAACAAGGTGGTTTCCAGCCCCCTGACCACCCTTTTGAAGTCCTCCAGATGGATTATATTCAGATGGAGCGATGTCGAGGTTTCAAGTATGTCCTTGTAGTTGTATGCGCTTTGTCCAGGTGGACAGAAGCATATCCAGCCCCAGATTACACAGCCGCGACCACTGCCAAGCAGTTGGTTCGTGAGTTCTTCCCTCGTTATGGACTCCCTAGAGTCGTATATTCTGATAACGGCCAGCCATTCTCCTCAGAGTTAATGAAGCACGTTTCCCTTTTGTTAGGGTACCAGTGGAAGTTCCATTGTGTACGCCATCCTGAAGCAGCCGGTCTCGTTGAGAGACATAACCAGACTCTGAAAATCCGTATTGCCAAAGTGTGTAAAGAGAAGGGTGTGGACTGGCTAGTAGCTCTGCCAGTCGCTTTATTTTATATGCGCATGGTCGCACATTCCAGATCAGGTCTGTCTCCGTATGAGGTCGTTTTCGGCCGCCCCCCTAACATGTGGGGTACTCCTAGACCCCGAAGTATTACCGATGTTTCAAGTAATATGCTGACAGATTACCTAGCTTCCTTGATGTCTGCCCTCAACTCATGTCGTTCACAGGTTGCCGCCGCATTTCCAGACAATACCGAGGTGGCACCGCATGAAATCGTTCCAGGATCCATGGTGATGGTCCGCAACTTTGACAGATCAAGTCCGCTGGAACCTCGATGGAAAGAGCCCCGACAGGTCCTCCTCACCACCCGTACAGCCGTGAAGTTGGAAGGACGCAAGGGCTGGGTGCACCTTTCTCATGTTAAACTTTTTAATGGACTAAAACCCGTCTTAAAGAACATTTCCCAGGATTCAAAGGATTGCCAGAATATTGTTCTCAAGGACTGTCCCGCAAAAGACATTGCTACAACCCCTCCCCTGTTAGAGAAAACTCCACAGCAGGAGTATAAACAGAAACTACGGTCTAGTAAATTAAGTCAGTCAGTTTGATTGTCTAAGTCCTCCCCTAGGTGAAACGGTTAGACTGTTTCTGACATGTATAAAATAGACCCCCATAGTGAGAGAGTTAGTCAAAACTCAATCCGATGTATCGTTTTTCTATGTTTCATATTATTTCTCAGCATTATGATTTCCTGCACCAGTTATGCATTTTACCTATGTTTCCCAGTTTCACATGTAAATAAGTCTGCTAATGCTACAGTAGAGCACACGTTTAGTGATCTGCCCCCTCATGAACTCTCTTACCGCCTCGCTATGCGTAATAACTCCTTTATCCGCATGTTACATTACTCACACCAGACCAGCAATGCCACTAATTGTTGGGTGTGTGGTCGACTCCCCCCTTTCCAGACACCGAAGGGAGTTCTGCCACTTTTTCCTTATCCATTTTCACATAATGGTTCGTGTGGAGCATGGTCCACGTTAACGTCATCCTTAACAGATATGTCTTTTCTTAACAGTACATGTTTCCCAGACAAGCAAGGTCTTCCCCACAGAACAGGTTTAGATCTAGAAAATGAAGTTTACAATTTACGTAATTATTCTTCGAATTTTATGGTCCTGAATGTCCAGTCTGATACTACTCCAGACTTACCTGCTATTTCAGTACTACCAGTCAAAGGCGAATTATGTGTCCGAAATAAGGGTTCCGTACATGTAGGACATAGTGATTGTACTACTATTGTCAAGTATAGTGACAGTGGGAAATCTATTTTCAAAGCTTCACGTCATTCATATTTTATTTGTGGTCAAACCGCATATGTTCGTCTACCCCTCGATTGGGAGGGAACCTGTTACATTGCCTTCCTACTGCCACCAGTTTTCCTAGCCCCACCTGATTATCATAGAAATACACATCTAGTACACGTTAGACATAGAAGGGAGAGTCCCCAATTGTCGATTATACTGAAACTGCTCTAGAACAGTATACAGATTTCAACAGAGGTTTCTTTTTCTTTATAGGACCTATCCAGAATAGTAAACTGATCCGTAGGTTAACCAGAACCCTCGAAGCTGTAATAAATGAGACTGCCTCTGCTCTAGGTAACTTAACTGAAGAGCAGTCTGCTATGAGATTTGTCGTTTTACAGAATCGTCTCGTCCTTGACGTCATACTGGCCGATAGGGGCGGGGCCTGTAGAGTCATCGGATCTAGTTGCTGCATTTTCATTCCAAATAACGCGCCGTCTGTTTATTCAGCTATAACCAGACTCCATAAAATTGCCCATCTGATACACCAAGATCCAGGCACCTGGACATGGTCCGGTTGGTTCTGGAATATAATTTCCGCATGGGGATGGAAAATATTGTCCTTCCTAGGTATTGCAGTAGCGATCATATTTAGCTGCTGCCTCTGTATACAATGTGGCCCTGCGATTTGCGGCATTTGTGCTACCTCTTGTATTCCTAGTCCCAAGCCCCGTTCTAAATCCCGTTCCAGGATAATTCGAGACGAGCAAATGATACTGTATGAAATGATAGACGGTATCATGAAAATTGATGTTTCCTGATGAAAACGTAGTGACAAGGAGGGAATGTGGAAAAGTAAATTTTGTCATGTTCTGTGTCCCTACGTGTCATCCATCATATGTTATGTGTGCATGATTAAATATGCATATGCATTCCCCATGTCCGATTAATGACGCAATTACAGTTGTGTCCACCTCTAGTATGCCAGTTTCCAGTCCTCGTGAATACTACGAATATCAGGCCTATGTAAAGCTACGTTGCCACGTTTCTCAGTGTGCACGTTATTCTATTATAAAGTCCCCGTTTCTAGGCCACAAAAGGGCCTGGACACCAGATTCAGCTCCTGTCTCCTGAAGCCCTCGCTGAGGAGCGATACAGCCCCCACCTGTATCCTCGACCCTTCACTTACTTCCTGCCTCGCAGTGCCCGGCCCAGCCTGGCTCAGTCTCTGAGTCTGCCAAGAATATGTTATGATTCCAGTTATCAGTTCAGCCCTCCTTCTCTGCATTCCTAAGCTACTGAACTGCATCAATAGTTTCCGTCATTGTCTAGCCTTCAGGGCTCCATGTTAGAGAATACTGTATTTAATGGTCATTTAATATTCTTCATCACGCACTACATGTAGAATAATGTATTGTCTCCAGTCTTAGAGTCTGTTAGCCTTTCCCCTCTTGACTTCTAGTTTATATCAACATGTTCCCTAAACATCAGATACTAGATAGGGTTTAGGTACATGTCGCTCCGACCCTCCAGACTTCAGTCTCTGCTCCTAACACAGAGTTCATAGCCCCAGCTTCTCCTAGTGATACGTCATTGCCAGTTTGCGCGCACCACCAGGTTAGAGGTCCCGGCTCCTCAGGTAGCCCCCTCCATGGTTTTCGCCCCATTCATGACATATTCTGTTACGTTTGCATCACATGTCCATGTATACGACCAGTTACACCTACTTTCGCCCTTATCTTTCGCGACTGCTACACGTCACGCCTTCTGTTCCACCCACTGCTACGCCTACTGCAATGTAATGCTATGTGTTTGCGTTATGTATATATGCTCATGTATTGTTATTAAAAGTCAGCGCGCTCATCCCAGACCCAGCCCCAGCAGCTGCTGGGCCCTGCCAGCCTATTCCTATGCAGGTTGTCCTGTTCCTGTCCTTATGCTGTATTAAACCTGCAAAAACTCCTACTACCTCGAATCTTGACTCTTATTTATTGAGCTATCTGTTATGATATATGTCTAGTCAAAAATAGGGTATTATTTATTTATTTACCACAGTTTTATCCAAGCCTTTTCACAGATAATTACTCCCATTACTAAATTGTTAAGAAAAGGAGTAAAATTCCTTTGGTCTACTCCAGCAGAAGATGCTTTTCAAGAATTAAAAAGAAGATTTACGTCAGCTCCTGTTTTGTGCCATCCTAATCTCAGTCAACCCTTCATATTGGAAGCTGACGCTTCTCAATTTGCCTTGGGTGGCATATTATCACAAAGAGATCTAGACACAGGTCAGATGCACCCAATAGCTTATTATTCCAGAAAGTTATCTGAGGCTGAACAAAATTATGCGATAGCAGACAAAGAACTATTGGCAATCAAAGCAGTATTTGGAGAATGGCGCCACTATTTGCTTGGAGCTCGTCATCCTGTAACAATTTATACTGATCACAGGAACCTTCAGGCTTTAAGATCTGTAAAGGCCCTTTCTGCCAGGCAGTTGCGATGGTCATTATTCTTCAATGATTATAATTTTATAATCACTTATCGACCTGGGAAAGAGAACCTAAAGGCTGACGCCTTATCCAGAATTGGAGACAAAGGTTCAGAGCAACCAGAAGTGATTCATCCTGTAATCCCAACTTCTTGTTTTCAGGCTAGTTTATCGATTTGTGATGTGATTAGCGAAATAAAGAAGGCATTGGAAGAAAAAGATTTAGATCAGTGGAAAAAAGATCATCCTTTCCTTCAGGAAAAAGACAACTTGATGCTGGCTCATGATCTTATTTTTGTACCAACAGAGTCACTTCGGGAGACCGTTATTCATCTTCATCATGATACTCCTTTAACTGCTCATCCCAGTATAATGAAAACCTATGAGCTCATTAAAAGAGATTTTTGGTGGCCCTCAATGTTCCAAGATGTTCGACTATTTGTAGAGACATGTAGCATTTGTATTCAAAACAAAGCCTCTCATCAAGCTCCTAGTGGTTTGTTAATGCCTCTACCTATCCCACCTCAGCCGTGGCATACAATATCCTTAGACTTCCTTGTGGAACTACCTGAAACCAAGAAGGGATTTACAACTATTTTAACTGTGGTAGACCAATTTACTCGAATGGCTCACTTCATTCCTCTAAAAGGGCTTCCCATTGCTATGGAACTTGCTCATCTGATTGTGACACATATTATTCGTTTACATGGCATTCCATCAGTTGTAATTTCAGACAGGGGATCCCAATTCATATCTCGAGTTTGGCGTAATTTAAGTTCTTTGCTTAACATGGATGTAAGGCTGTCGTCCAGTTATCACCCCCAGACTGATGGTTTGACAGAACGAACCAACCAGACCATAGAACAATTTCTTCGTTGCATGTTGCCAGGTGTATCTGAGGAATGGTCTGATCTTCTAAGTCCCTTAGAATTCGCCCATAACAACTTAGAACACTCCTCAACCAAAATGTCTCCATTCTTTTGTAACTACTGATTTCATCCCAAGAGCATTCCTAAGCTTACTGACAGAATAGAGTCTGTACCGGCTGTATTTGATTATGTTTCTAAACTTTCAGCAGTCCAAGAAGAAGCAAGATACAATCTAGCTAAGGCAAAAGAGACACAGAAAAGTTCGACTGATAAACATTGAACTAAACAACCAGAGTACAAAATTGGAGACAAAGTTTGGTTAAGTACCAAGAAGTTAAAACTAAGAGGGAACAAGAAATTTAATCCTAGATTCATAGGTCCCTTTCCTATAGAAAAAGTCATCAATCCTGTTTGTGTAAAATTAGTTCTCCCTCAAAAATATCAGATACATCCAGTCTTCCATGTTTCATTGGTAAAGCCCTTTCACTCCCAAACCTGTATTCTTCAATCACCTCCTTCCATTAGTATAGAGGGAAATCCAGAATTTGAGGTAAAAACAATCTTAGATTCCAAAAGAATCAGAGGAAAACTTTTTTATCTAGTCGATTGGAGGGGTTATGGGCCAGATGAAAGGTCATGGGAGCCATTGGAACACTTAAAAAATGCTCCAAAAATAGTAAGGTCTTTTCATCTTCGACACCCAGATAAACCAAAACCCATTTCTACAGTCCTTGGGGGGATCTTGAAGAGGGAGTACTGTCATGAATCACCTTGAATCACCTCTTCATTCTCCCAAAACCATAAGCAGTACCCCCTTGCTCCGCTATAATTATGAGGATACATCAGTCAGTCCCATTTAAAACCCACCCCTTTCCCGTGCACCCAGCACGCTTCAGGAATCAGTGTGTTTAGTGTAATAGTAAACTTAGATGTAATGGCAGTTTTAGCATTATGTTATTTCTGTAACTCTCGTCATTTCTTTCGTTTATTTACAATTGTTGTATTTCATGTATCAGTAAGCAAGTCTATGCCTATGCGCTGCCCTGAGCACAGATGTCAGATTCCTTGCAGCTAAAGAGCCTTGTGTCCAGAGACCTCAGCTTGTTACGCACGCACGTTTCCTGTGCGCGGCTGGGTGCGGCTGGGTGCGGTTCCCTATTTAAACCGCACCCAGCCTTCCAGAAGGTGCTTTGTCTTCCGCCTAGCACCGAGGACGGATCGCGCCTGAGACCTCGCTGAAGAACTTGCCTGAACCCACGGAAAACCAGCCGTAAGCTATCTTCATGAAAAGGAAAGGAAAGGAAAGGAAAGGAGAGAGTTAAGTACATTTCTTTTACCTTGCTACAAGGCGCCCTTCGCAAGTAAGGTCAAGACTAATTTTGGACAACTCTTTCCTGGAAGTTCAAGGAAAGATACTCATGAGACTTAAAAGCTGGGAACAAGTCGTGTTTTAAAGACATTGAAGCATTACAAGATGTTATTGTGATGTCATGGGGTTTTCAGTATTACAAAAGTTTAGCGCTTGATGTAAACTTGTGAAAAAGTGTAAATCTTTGCTTAGTTTTCGTTTTTAAAAGGCGCTTTATTTATCTTGAGGAAAGGTGCAAATCTTCGTTTTAAATTTCATTTTAAAAATTATAACAGAAGTCTGTGATGTAAAGAAGGATATTTTCGGTAATGTTATACAGTAAGTGAATTTCAGGGTGCAATACTTTAGGAAAGCATTTCTAAATACATCCTTAAATTGGTTTCTTTGTTTTATAGCCCTCAAAGTCAATTTCCAAGTAAAGTCAACTCTAGACTGTCAACCAGAAGTATCTGACGCCTTTTACCATCAGGACAAGACAAGACAAGACAAGAAATACTGGACGAAGACAAGACTACGCTGATCGCAGGTAGGCGTTTAGAAAACAAGTCACTCACTCTTTAAAGGAGTAGGTTAGAGAATTCAATGTTTTAGACTAAAAGGTTAGTTAGGAGATTCAGTGGTAGCATAAGAGTAATACCTTGGTGCTTGTTGTTTCGCAGGTCGACAGCAAGAACTAACCAACCACTCAACGTCCAGTACCGGCCCTCCTCCCCAATTTCTAGTTTAAAACTTGCTGTGAATAGATATTCAGTAAGGTTTTAGTTAGTAGTTTGGGAAGTTGGACCACTGCGCCCTCCACGGCCTGGTCGCCCCCACGCTCCCCGCCTGCTCTGCCTGCCTCATTACCTGCTGCCTGCCAGACGCCGATCCGGAGCCCCAGCCGCCGCAGGGCCGCCCGACCTCGGATCCCCGGCGCCCCAGCCGCCGCAGGGCCGCCCACCAAGCCCGCATAGGTTTTCCCGCCGTTACCTGCCGCGACCCCGCCCTCCCGCCTGCCGATTGGCCCACGCGCTCCCCGCCTCCCAGCGGACCCTCCCTACCGGCTCCCTTCTTAAGGGGACCCAGACCATGGTACAGGAGCGACCACTGCGCCCTCCACGGCCTGGTCGCCCCCACGCTCCCCGCCTGCTCTGCCTGCCTCATTACCTGCTGCCTGCCAGACGCCGATCCGGAGCCCCAGCCGCCGCAGGGCCGCCCACCAAGCCCGCATAGGTTTTTCCCGCCGTTACCTGCTGCGACCCCGCCCCCCCGCCTGACGATTGGCCCACACGCTCCCCGCCTCCCAGCGGACCCTCCCTCCCGGCTCCCTTCTTATGACGCCCCCAGAGCGACCGCACAGTGGACGCGCGCAGCGGGAGCACCGATTGAGCGCCAAAGGTGCGCCAAAGGTAAGCCCGTCTACGCCCGTCCGCGCCTGGCCCCCGCCCAGTGCCAGGACCCCTGGCCCCCACCGACGAAAGCCGTCCCGACGGACCTATGACGCCGCCGAACTCAACGCACTCAACACCGGCCGAACCCCGGGTTGCTACCGAGCCACACCGAGACGCACCCATGGACCCTTCAGCTGCCACACCTGCAAGTTCACCTGCAACCGGACCCACGCCACACCAGCACCCACCAAGCCGAACACCAACAGCACCCACTTGAAGTGCATCCTGCTCAACACCCGCTCCGTCCACAGACACGCCGTCGAGCTCTGGAACCTGCTCGACACCACAGCCCCAGACGTCGCCTTCCTCACGGAAACCTGGATGAACGCCTCCTCAGCGCCCGACATCGCCATCGCCATTCCGGACGGCTACAAGATCATCCGGAGGGACCGCGTCAGCCAGACAGGAGGAGGCATCGCCATCATCCACAAGAACACCATCCGCATCACGACCAACGCCGACGACACCCTCGCACCAGCCGAACACCTGCACTTCCAGATCCACATCAACCCCAAGACCACCCTCAGAGGCACCCTCATCTACAGACCCCCGGGACCACGCACACAATTCAGTGAGGACATCGCCGAGTTCATCAGCCCGCACGCCCTCCTCTCCGCTGACTACATCCTCCTCGGGGACCTCAACTTCCACCTGGAGAACAACAACGACCGCAACACCACCACCCTGCTGGACAACCTCGCCAACCTCGGACTCAAGCAACTGGTGACCTCCCCCACCCACTACGCCGGACACACACTCGACCCGGTCTTCTCTTCCAGCAAGGACATCGCCTTCAGCCACGCCACGGGACTCCACTGGACGGACCACAGCTGCGTCCACTTCAGCTTCAGAAGGACCACGCTCCACCATCACCAGCAACAGGTTCCCAGCAGAAGCTGGAACAAGATCACTGCAGACCAGCTCGCTACTTCCCTGAGCAAGAACCCTCCCACCAGCACAACGAACCCCAGCCAAGCGGCCACCAACCTCACGAAATGGATCAGCGACTGCGCAGACGACCTCGCCCCTCTGAAGACCCCGCCGAGCAGACCCGGCAGCAAGAAAGCCCCATGGTTTAACGACGAACTCAAGAGCTCCAAGAAGAACTGCAGAGCACTCGAGAAAACCTGGCGCAGAGACCCAACACCGGACAACATGACTGCCCTCAAGCTCGCCACCCGAAAACACCACCCACTGATCCATGCCACCAAGAAAACCGCACTCAAGGAACGAATGGACAACAACGCACACAACAGCAAGGAACTCTTCAACATCGTGAAAGAGCTCTCCAACCCCAACACCGGAAACAACGACATCACCCCTTCGCAAGACCTCTGCAACTCCCTCGCCTCCTACTTCCACAACAAGATCGCGGACATCCACAACAGCTTCAGCACTCAACCGACGCACGCCACCACCGAACCACCGCCCCCCACCACCACCCTCCACGCCTGGACCCCGATCAGCACCGAAGACACCATCCGCACGATAAACTCCATCCACTCCGGATCTCCGACAGACCCCTGCCCTCACCACGTCTTCAACAAGGCCGACACTGTCATCGCACCCCACCTGCGGGACATCATCAACACCTCCTTCGACATCGCCACCTTCCCGGAGAGCTGGAAGCACGCCGAACTCAGCGCTCTACTCAAGAAACCATCAGCCACCCCACCGACCTCAAGAACTACCCCCCCATCTCGCTGCTCCCGTTTCCGGCAAAAGTCATCAAGAAGACTGTCAACAAGCAACTGGCCGCCTTCCTCGAGATGAACGGTTCCCTCGACCTCTCGCAGTCTGGCTTCCGGCCCAACCACAGCACCGAGACCGCCCTGATCGCAGCTACCGATGACATCCGAGCCCTGCTCGACAACGGAGAAACAGCGGCCCTCATCCTCCTGGACCTCTCCGCGGCCTTCGACACTGTCTGCCACCGTATCCTAGTACAGCGCCTCAGCAACGTCGGAATCCAGGAGAAGGCATTGGAGTGGATCATCTCCTTCCTCGCCGGAAGGACACAGAGAGTCCGCCTCCCCCCGCTCAGATCGGAGGCCACCAAAGTCATCTGCGGCGTTCCTCAAGGCTCCTCGCTCAGCCCAACACTCTTCAATGTCTACATGAGCCCCCTCGCAGCCATCGCACGCCAGCACAACCTCAACATCATTTCCTATGCCGACGACACCCAGCTGACCCTCTCCCTCACCAACGACCCCACCACCGCCAGAGCCAACCTGCACGAAGGGATGACAGACGTAGCCAAATGGATGTCGAACAGCCGCCTGAAACTGAACTCGGACAAGACGGAAGTCCTCATCCTAGGATCCTTACCCTCCGCCTGGGACGACTCCTGGTGGCCCCCCGCCCTTGGCAGCGCACCCAAACCAACAGACCACGCACGCAACCTGGGCTTCATCCTGGACTCCTCCCTCTCCATGACCAGACAAGTCAACGCCGTCTCCTCGTCATGCTTCAACATCCTGCGCATGCTACGCAAGATCTTCCGATGGATCCCCTCCGAGACCAGGAAGACGGTCACCCAGGCCCTCGTCACCAGCCGTCTGGACTACGGCAACTCCCTCTAAGCCGGAACCACCGCCAAACTCCAGAATAGACTCCAGCGGATCCAGAACACCTCAGCACGACTCATCCTGGACATCCCCCGCCGCAGCCACATCTCCGGACACCTGAGAGACCTACACTGGCTCCCGGTCAACAAGAGAATCACCTTCCGGCTCCTCACCCACGCACACAAAGCCCTACACAACCAAGGCCCAGGATACCTCAACAGCCGCCTCAACTTCTACGCCCCCAAACGCCAGCTTCGATCGACCAGCCACGCCCTCGCCGCCGTCCCCCGCATCCGAAGAGCCACCACAGGAGGAAGGTCCTTCTCCTACCTGGCCGCCAAGACTTGGAACTCCCTTCCGACCCACCTCCGCCTGACCCAAGACCACCTCGCCTTCAGGAAGCAGCTCAAGACCTGGCTGTTCGAGCAGTAGCGGACCCCCTCCCCCCAGCGCCTTGAGACCCTCCGGGTGAGTAGTGCGCTATATAAATGCTTTGATTGATTGATTGATTGATTGCGTCTCTGCGAAATCTTCTACGTCATCCAAGAGGCTTCAGTTACAAGACAAGGTAAGGGACGATGAAGCCAGTCTTGACAGCAGCTCAATTTAGCAACATGACACTTTAGGCAATACCTCACTTAATTTCCGTACCCCGCACTTTCAGACCGGTAGGGGTCAGTAGTTCAGCGGCTTTATCCCTGAGTCCGGCAGCAGCTCAGCTTACGGCCCCAGCATCATCAGACCCGTTGGAGTGAGTAGTTTGCACTTTACAAATACTGAATTGATTTGATATGCGCAAATTTACCTTCACACTCCCTGTATAACACCCCCTAAGCATCATACACAAGTTACAATGTTCGAAGCAAATGTTCCTCCGAGTAGGTATAACTACATGCTCACAATACTTGGACAGATGTGGCACAGCAGCCGGAGCACATGACGTCACAGCATATGACACACAGTTTGGGCTCACACTTTCATCCCGAGTCCGGCAGCAGCTCAGCTTAGCACCATGAGACTCTAGACAATACCTCACATATTTTCCATACCCCAGGACTTTCAGAACAGTACGGGTCAGTAGTTCATCCTAGTAGGTATAAACACATGCTGGCACTACTTCTACAGTTGTAGTGCAGCGGCCACGGCACATTACTTAACAGCATAAGACACACAATTTGGGCTCACGCTTTAATCCCCGAGTCCCGCACCAGCTCACCTTAGCAGCATTAGACTCTAGCCAATACCTCACTTAATTTCCATAGCCCACCACTTTCACACCGGTAGGGGTGAATACTTCGCTTTGCACCCCCTCTATAGCACACCCTAAACTCCCCACAGAGGTTACAGTGCTCCTACCTTCCTTTTTCCCCACTTTTTTTGCCCTTTTCCCCCTTACTCGTTTCAACGCAATCACAAAATGGCGGCCAACACTTCCTAGTTGCAACCGCTTGCAGCGCTCGCAACCAATAAGCAGCAAGCTTGTGCTCGTAACACCTCACCCAATCAGATGGCAAAATTCCCAAATATCGAACTCTGTAAATTTCGATATTTCTCCAAAACTACTGAACAGATTTACACCAAATAAACATAAGCGTGCTTTATAGACCAAGACCCTTTTTCCTGCCAAATTTGGGGTAATTCCGTTCACCCGTTTGACCTGTAGCCTTGTCTCCTATGGAAATTAACATGGAGAAAACAGGTTTTGAGACCCCCCTTTTATCTTGGCCCCCCTTGACGAATCACCCCCAAACTTTTAACATGGGAGCTGATATGAACAAAGAATTTTGGAAAATTCCATGAAGATTCATCAAACGACGCCAAAGTTATAAGCAAAACAATAAATGCTCTTCTTATGAAAACTTGGTCCTAACTATAACTACCTACTAATATATATATATATATATATATATATATATATATATATATATATATATATATATATATATATATATAAAATCCATGAGGTTGCTCCACATGAAGATGCCACTGCAGAAGGTTTGAGTGCCTTTTATTTGAAGTGGTACAGCGCTGCAGGTAAAAACACCATCTGCAATTAGTAAAATGCCCAACGCGTTTCAAACAACTTGTGTCCTTGATCACGGGCAGAAAACAGGGAGTGGCTTGCATTCGATGAGAAACACCTTGATAAGTGTTCCAAGTCCCGCCTCTGTGGGCGTATGCCGCATGGCATGATGGTACCTGTAGTTTCTCACGTTAGAACCCGAGTGGGTGCCGCCCCAGCCTGCACTCGTAGTCTTGTATTTCCCCAGTGGCTTGGTCTGGAATTTAGAACACAGCCGAGCTGCAATCCCAGCATCTTCAAACTGGCCCTTCTGCTCCCGTGCGCTCGGTGAATCCCTAGCGCGGGATCTGTAGAGAATGCAGCGGGCATCTTCGCGGCCGAGCACAGCCGCTAAACACAAAATCCATGAGGTTGCTCCACATGAAGATGCCACTGCAGAAGGTTTGAGTGCCTTTTATTTGAAGTGGTACAGCGCGGCAGGTAAAAACACCATCTGCAATTAGTAAAATGCCCAACGCGTTTCAAACAACTTGTGTCCTTGATCACGGGCAGAAAACAGGGAGTGGCTTGCATTCGATGAGAAACACCTTGATAAGTGCTCCAAGTCCCGCCTCTGTGGGCGTATGCCGCATGGCATGATGGTACCTGTAGTTTCTCACCTTAGAACCCGAGTGGGTGCCGCCCCAGCCTGCACTCGTAGTCTTGTATTTCCCCAGTGGGTTGGTCTGGAATTTAGAACACAGCCGAGCTGCAATCCCAGCATCTTCAAACCCGCCCTTCTGCTCCCGTGCGCTCGGTGAATCCCTAGCGCGGGATCTGTAGAGAATGCAGCGGGCATCTTCGCGGCCGAGCACAGCCGCTAAACACAAAATCCATGAGGTTGCTCCACATGAAGATGCCACTGCAGAAGGTTTGAGTGCCTTTTATTTGAAGTGGTACAGCGCGGCAGGTAAAAACTCCATCTGCAATTAGTAAAATGCCCAACGCGTTTCAAACAACTTGTGTCCTTGATCACGGGCAGAAAACAGGGAGTGGCTTGCATTCGATGAGAAACACCTTGATAAATGCTCCAAGTCCCGCCTCTGTGGGCGTATGCCGCATGGCATGATTGTACCTGTAGTTTCTCACCTTAGAACCCGAGTGGGTGCCGCCCCAGCCTGCACTCGTAGTCTTGTATTTCCCCAGTGGTTTGGTCTGGAATTTAGAACACAGCCGAGCTGCAATCCCAGCATCTTCAAACCGGCCCTTCTGCTCCCGTGCGCTCGGTGAATCCCTAGCGCGGGATCTGTAGAGAATGCAGCGGGCATCTTCGCGGCCGAGCACAGCCACTAAACACAAAATCCATGAGGTTGCTCCACATGAAGATGCCACTGCAGAAGGTTTGAGTGCCTTTTATTTGAAGTGGTACAGCGCGGCAGGTAAAAACACCATCTGCAATTAGTAAAATGCCCAACGCGTTTCAAACAACTTGTGTCCTTGATCACGGGCAGAAAACAGGGAGTGGCTTGCATTCGATGAGAAATACCTTGATAAGTGCTCCAAGTCCCGCCTCTGTGGGCGTATGCCGCATGGCATGATGGTACCTGTAGTTTCTCACCTTAGAACCCGAGTGGGTGCCGCCCCAGCCTGCACTCGTAGTCTTGTATTTCCCCAGTGGGTTGGTCTGGAATTTAGAACACAGCCGAGCTGCAATCCCAGCATCTTCAAACCGGCCCTTCTGCTCCCGTGCGCTCGGTGAATCCCTAGCGCGGGATCTGTAGAGAATGCAGCAGGCATCTTCGCGGCCGAGCACAGCCGCTAAACACAAAATCCATGAGGTTGCTCCACATGAAGATGCCACTGCAGAAGGTTTGAGTGCCTTTTATTTGAAGTGGTACAGCGCGGCAGGTAAAAACACCATCTGCAATTAGTAAAATGCCCAACGCGTTTCAAACAACTTGTGTCCTTGATCACGGGCAGAAAACAGGGAGTGGCTTGCATTCGATATATATATATGTATATTTTACCTACTTGCGGTCGCCAGTAGGTAGTTATAGTTAGGATTGTTTTCCATGGGAAATCCGCAACATTCTATTGGGAATAACTTTGGCGCCGGTGGATGAATCATCGCGAATTTCTCAAAGAAGATGGCCCGCTCCGCTCTGCTCCTCCCCTGAAAGTTTGGGGGGGATTTGTCCAGTGGGGCCGAGATAAAAAGGGGGTCCCAAAACGTGTTTTCCCCATGTTAATTTCCATAGGGCGGTTGGACTCACTTTTAGCCCGAACGGCTGAATGGATTTCCACCAAACTTGGCAAAATTGTAGGGACTGGTAGCCCGATATGCCTTTGCTATGTCTCAAGATATGTGCTCCAGAGGATTTTGAGTAATTTAGGTTAAAAAAAATATATATATCTATAAGCGCGCCCCGGTACGCGCACCGGGGAGCGCACCCTGCGAGCTACGCGAGTACGCGAGTGGAAAGCTGATTGGCTCTTTGGTGTCTGTCAACAATCCAAACAGTCCGGAGCGGCCGCCATCTTGTGTCTCGGTAGGATCGAGACACAAGAGGTGGCAAAAACAAAGGGGGAAATGACCATCACTAGGTTTGATGAGGGAGCCATAAAAGGGCGGGGGGAGCGCCCGGTACACGCACCGGGGAGCGTACCGGGGAGCGTACCATGAGGAAAACCCATTGAAACAGTAAAATAATAATTTAAAGTGCTTAGAGGTAGGGTAGCTCTGAATAGAGTTGTTGTGTTGTGTGGGTGATTTAAGTACCAACACAGAGTCTTACATTCAATGTACACCTTCTTTTCTGTAGATATCTTGCATGTTGTTACAGAAGTTATTGTGGTATATGGAATCCATACCATAGTCTGTCAGGAAAGCAGAAACAGATCCTTTAAGGACTCCCTGAGAAGGCCTAGGGGATCATGGGTAGTCTACCCTGATCCCTTTTGATGTTTTAAAATTGCACAGTATATTGTAAGTATCACTTTATATTATAATCATTTTGGTACTACTTCATGAATTACATATAAAAATGAATAATGTCTCAGACAATTTTTAATTATTAAATAAAAATGTATTGGTTAGAATTTTCATAGTTTAATAAAACTTCCAGCATCAGATGATCTGGAATCTCCTCAAAATTGCATGCTTCAATATCTTGTAAACAGTCAATAAATTGTTGGTCCAGAGACTCATCCATAAAATCCTCGTCAACATAATCTTCAAGAACAATCTCTTCATCGGTAATTTCGAAAGAAATATTGTTGATTTCTTGTTCTCCTTCCATTTTCTTGCTGTAAATTGCATAACAAATAACTATATCAGTAGGGTTAGGGCACTGTTGGGTTTAGGTTCAGAGAGGTACTTCTGAGTTTTTAACAGTGAAGTTATCTTTGGGCAGTGTATGGTATCAGGCAGGAAGTAGAAATATTAAAAAGTGTATGTGAGGAAGCCTAAGTAAATTCATAATTATACCAGAGAAGCCTAACTTAATCTATAACTATAATAGAGAAGCCTATCTTAATCTATAACTATAACAGAGGGACAGTAAATAACTATCAGAAAACGTTTTTACAAATTAACTTAAAGTGCCCCTTACAAATTAACAACTTACCTTATATAAAGGTGATGAAGATAAATGAGAAAATCCTTTAAAGATGTACCTCAGGTAGTTGTAGTCAAAATGGCCGTGTTTCCCCGCTCATTTTTCATTTATATTCATGTACATAACCAATCAAATGTCAGGAAATAAAAGTAGAAAATGAAAGTAACATTTTAATTGGTTGTAAATTCTAACACTTCATATGTGTTTTTGTCATGTAATTTACCTCAGGATATTTAGACAGGGCTACAGCCCAAATGGCTCAATGGTATTCCATCAAATTTGGGAAAATGGTAGGGACTGGTATGTAGTAGGACCTATTCTATATTTGGTGAAAGTCTCTTCAGTGGTTTTCATGTAAATTAACTTTAAAAAAAATTTGGGAGTGCTTACCGGTGCGCGCCCCAGGACGTGTACGGACAGCGCAACGGGAGTCCTCCATCTTGTGTTTCGGTAGATTTGAGACACAAGATGGAGGACAAACAGCATTGGGAGTGGTTAAAAGGGGGCACGGTAGACACCCCCTGACCCCTAGGTTTTCTGAGGGGTGCTTAGGAGGTCCATATAGGCGAATAAAAAAAAAACATTTAAATTTTTCGCGGGGGAGCGCCCGGGACGCGTACCGGGGAGCGTACTTTGGTGAAAAACAGTGAAAAAAGTTAGAGTAAAGTAATCATTTTGAGTGATGAGAGGTAGGGTAGCCCTGAAAAGAGCTTTTGGGTTCTGTGGCTGATTTAGGTACCTACAAGTAGGTTCCAATGCACAGTCTTAAATTCAGGAGGAATATTCTATTCCCCTCATCTGAGAAGTGCACACCATCTCCTCTGTAGATATCTTGCATGTTGTAACGCAAGTTGTTGTGGTATATGGAACCCATACCATAGTCTCTGAGGAAAGCAGAAACCGATTTATTCACATGTTTCCGTACTTTCTCAAATTGTGGACAAAATTGGTTGGACCACTTCCATTTCTGTCTTTGGCATATATTTGAAAATACCAAGGCAGTTTGAGGAAAAAGTGCCATCAATTGCTCAAAGGTGTCCTTTAAAAGCATTTCCAGACCTACCCCAGTCAAAGTGCCTAAGTCATTTCCACCACAGTGCAGAATTATGAGGTGAGGGTGTGGCAGATGCAAAAAGGTTTTCACCAATGGTATCAATTGATGACATCTCAATCCTCTTTGGCCAATCCACTTGATGTCTACATTTGGTAAATCAAGGTTGTGAAAATTTCTGGTAGCTGCATACCTTTGAGCCCAGTGGATGTAGCTATGTCCAATAATCCAGACAGAATACATGGTAAGAGGAGGTTCTGGTGCAGTCGGATAAAGTGTGGGAATGAAATGGCAGTTGGAACAGTAGGAGTTTGTAAAAAAAAACTGTGGAGTTTCAGTGCTCTTGAATCACAAGCAATGATTGGTGGATTGAGATGGTTGAAAACTGAAAGTTAGGGTGCATGGTTCTGTTCTGTGAAAGAAGTAATTTGAATGGTTAAGAAAAAGTCATTTAAAGAAACATTGCACCGGATAAGCTGGTGTATTGAGAGGTCAAACATCCTTGCTGAGTTCATTTGCAACATTGTAGAATAAACTTTTAAACCTTAGAGGCCAATGAGGAAAGAAATATTGGTGTGTGTGTCTGACACTGTTCTCAATCTCCCAAAGCATTTGTAAGGGTGAGTAATGATTCATTTAATATAGATAGAGACTTGTATACTCTATGGAGAAGATTTGGAAGCAAATTGTGGTTTTTTAATGTTGCTTTGTGTCATGTTTTTTGATAATGCTTGGTAAAAGGTTTTTACTGCATAGAGGAATTGCATTTTGTAAAATTGTGAAGTTTCAGTAGTGATATGGAATGCTTGTACATAGGACGATCGCTCTGTTTCTTGAATGTTATTGGAAAAACGATTTTGGGGCAAATTAATGACTTTTACATTTTTGAGAAGGAATAAATAGTGTCTGCATGGTTAAAAAAATATATTTGAACATTTCACAATGATGTCACCTGTGTTACCTCAGATTAGGAAGCACATTGAGCTTCTTTGCTGTTGGTTTGTGTCATGTTTTTTGATAATGCTTGGTATCAACATTTGCAAGATAGAGGATTTGTATTTTGTGAAATAGTGAGGTTTCAGTAGTGAAATTGAATGCTTGTACATAGGACCTGCGCTCTGTTTCTAAAATGTTATTGGAAAAACGATTTTGGGGCAAATCAATGGCTTTTACATTTTTGAGAAGGAATACATAGTGTCTGGATGATTAAATAAATATATTTGAACCTTTCACAATGATGTCACTTGTGTTACCTCAGATTAGGAAGCACATATTTATTTATTTATTTATTTTTTCAATTTGTAAGGCGCAACAGCTACCCAAAAAGGGTTTCCCGGCGCCGAGACACAGCTAGAAAGAAGTCAGGAGAAGGTTCAGGTTATTCATGTTATTGTTCAAATAGCCAGGTCTTGACGTGCCCTCTAAATCTGACATGGTATTCCTCCTTTCGGATGAAGGGAGGGAGTGCGTTCCAGAGGGATGGTCCAAGATGGGAAAAGGATAGGCCTCCCATTCTTGCCAATTTAAATCTTGGCACACAGAAATTGGCAGCTGATTGTGAACGAAGGTTGCGCTTGGGAGTATAGGGGTGGGCCAGGGCTAAAAGGTATTTGGGTGCAGTACCTGCTCTAATTCTGCACATTTAGTTCAGGGCTCTAAAATGGATTCTGCTTTCAACCCTGAGCCAGTGGAGTTCCCGACGGTAGCTCAAGACTCCAGAGTTTTTAGGGATTTTGCACAGTAGTCGGACTGCTGCGTTCTGAACCAGTTGTAGTCGACCGACTACCGCTTTGTTAGATCCAAGGTACAGAATGTTGCCGTAGTCAAGCCGTGATGTTATGAGGGCATTGACTACGGTCTTTTGAGTGGAAGGGGGCAGCATCCAAAGGATTTTCCTCAACCATTTAATGATAGTGAGGCATAGACCGATGACTTTGCTGGCCTGTTGACTCATGGAAAGGGAGCTGTCCATGATGACTCCCAAATTGCGAACTTGGGTCACAGGGGTAGGAAAAGTGCCCATCTGATTTGGCCAGTGTGAGGGATTCCACAGGTCTCGCCGTTTTCCCAAGAGAAGAATCTCTGTCTTGTCTCCATTGAGTTTTAATTGGTTTCTTGTCATCCAGTTAAGGATGTTTTGAAGCCCAGCTTTAAGGAGAGATGGAGATGTCGGACAGGATTCAGATAGAGAAAAAGTAATTTGGGAATCGTCGGCGTAGGTCATGAGGGTGAGTCCGGATTCTTCGGCTAGGTCAGCCAGGGGTCTGAGATATAGATTGAAGAATAGGGGACTCAGTATAGATCCCCGTGGCACTCCGTGGGGTGCACAGAGGGTATCAGAACAGGCCAGTGAAGATGTTATTTGGAAAGTTTGTTCCGCCAGGAAGGAACGAATCCATTCAAGGGCTTTTCCACGGACACCATTTCTGTATAACTCCTTGATGAGAATTTCGTGGGATATGGTGTCAAAGGCCGCGCTCAGATCTAAAAGCACGAGCGCGACCGTATGACCATTATCAAGGAGATTTCGGATGTGTTCCGTAACTCCAAGAAGGGTGGTTTCTGTCGAGAAGCCAGCCCGAAAGCCAGATTGGGAGGGGTGCAGAAGCGACTTTTCTTCAGCAAACGTGGATAAGACCGAGTGGACGTGTCTCTCCAAGCATTTGGAGAAGGCGGGGAGCAGGGATATGGGTCTGTAGTTAGATGGAATTTCCGGGTTTGCTGTGGGCTTTTTTAGTAGTGGCGTTACCATGGAGTGTTTCCATAGGGCTGGAACTGTGGAAAGATCAAATGAGGAATTAAGAGTATTTGCAATGATTTCCAGGGAGTGATCGTCCAGTTGTTTAATTACTTTGATCGGAATCGGGTCCCTGGGGGAGCCGGACTTGATGCTCTTAAGGATAGTTTTCAGTTTGTCTACTGAGATGGGAGGCCAGGATTCCATGGTATTTTCACAGGAGGGAGTATATTCCAAGTCAGAAGAAGAGGGTGGTTAATTTGTGTTGGCATTGATGTCCATAATGATTTTTTCGATCTTTTCCGTGAAGAAGCATGCTAGAGCTTGGCATTGTTGAGTGTTCAGTGGGGGAGCCGAGGCTGTGGTTTGAGCGCCTGCCAGTTCTTTGACTTTATTGAACAATGTTTTGGGCTTATTGGTTGCTTCCATGATAGTGTTAGAGACGAAGACGGCTCGTGCTTTAGCGCAGGCCGTGTGGTATAACTTCCTGGCTTCATGATAAGTTATTTTTGCGTCAGGGGCATAGTCTTTTCGCCATTTACGCTCAAGTGTTTTACATTTAGATTTTTCGGTTTTCAAAATGTCATTAAACCATGGAGCCGGGTGGCGGTGTCTACTTCCTTTGATGAGAGAGGTGGGTAAGCATTTATCAGCGGCATCGCTAAGCCAATTGTGCGAAGCTACTGCTAGGCTGTCCATGTTTTGATCGTTACTAGGAGGGTTGTCATGGAGCACTGAGTTGAGTTTTGCCAGGTCCACTAGCTTCCAGTTTTTTTCTGGATATAGCAGGAAGGTCAGGTTGCATGATGGGGGTAGGTGGGAGATTTATGCTGAATTTTAATAAATGATGGTCAGACCAACAAATGGGAGTGGTGTTGAGCCATTGTAGCTCATTGATGTTAGAGATTATAGGGTCCAGCAGATGGCCGGCTTTATGTGTAGGTCCAGAGTTGGCTAAGGACAAATTAAGGGCCTTCAGATCATCCAGCAAATTAGAGCAAGAGGGGATGGAAGGGTCATCCAGGTGTAAATTTAGATCACCCAGAAGAGAAAAATTGTTTGAGGTAATGTAGTATGGAGTGATATGATTGGCTAAATTTGATGCCCATTGGGAGGAGCTGCCAGGGGGCCGGTATATCAGTAAGCCTGACATCGTGAAGTTTGGGTTCAGGGAGATTTTGAAAAGGCCGGCTTCACAATCTGGGATGGCTACTGGTTCTAATGTACATTTCAAATCTTTATTAAAGATGATTGCAATTCCACCACCTAGCTGTTTATTTCTGTCTATCCTAGTAATTGCATAATTGTCGGGGAGAGCAGTAGCAACGTCCGGGCTGGCACTTTCGTGTAGCCATGTCTCTGTCAGGAAGAGGACGCTAGGATTATCATCTAATAGAAGGTTGAGAATGTCGAATTTGTGTTTCGGTAGTGAGCGGCAGTTAGTACTGTAAAACACGTATTTTTGAGCCTCGACGTTTCGAGGTAGTTTGCGTTTTCTGTGTCTTCTTGAGGTGTCAGGATAGGGTTGGCAGATGGTAGTGGTCAGTTTGCAGTTCGCGCAGGAGCTTACTCCTGTTTTATGGAGATTGAGTGTTGTGCACCTTATGTTAGTGGTAGGGCGTAGCGATCTTAGTTCCGAAGGAGTTCTTACCAGCCTTTTAGGAGAGGGGGGGGCATAGTCTTCTGCTCCGTGTCCCGTCCTGGCACGGACGGGCACAGACGGGCTAGTCTTTGGCGTGTCTTCGGCGTGCCGTTGGTGTGCCCGCTGCGCTTCCGGGGAGTGTCCATGGTCATAAGGAGGAGGGGGGGCGTGGCTACTAGTAAGGGGCGTGGCCCCGTGTCACGTGGGTAGTGATGGCGTCGGGTATTTGGCCCTTTCTCCAGCAGCGCTCGAAGTGAGCAACACAGTACAACACAGTTTAGTTATTAAAATCAACAGAAACAGTGTGCAAAATCGGCAATTGATTAAAAGAATTGAGGAGCAACACCCCCGGCTTCCGCCTCAAGGGTAGCTGACTTGTCAACATAGAGCTTCTTTGCTGTTGGTTTGTGTCATGTTTTTTGATAATGCTTGGTATCAAGATTTGCAGGATAGAGGATTTGTATTTTGTGAAATAGTGAGGTTTCAGTAGTGAAATTGAATGCTTGTACATAGGACCTGCGCTCTGTTTTTGAAATGTTATTTAAAAAACGATTTGGGGGCAAATCAATGGTTTTTACATTTTTGAGAAGGAATAAATAGTGTCTGCATGATTAAATAAATATATTTGAACCTTTCACAATCATGTCACCTGTGTTACCTCAGATTAGGAAGCACATTGAGCTTCTTGGCTGTTGTTTTGTGTCATGTTTTTTGATAATGCTTGGTAGGAATGTTTGCAAGAGAGTGAAAATGTATTTTGTAAAATAGTGAGGTTTCAATAGTGACCTGGAATGCTTGTACATAGGACCTGCGCTCTGTTTCTAAAATGTTATTTAAAAAACAATTTTGGGGCAAATCAATGGCTTTTACATTTTTGAGAAGGAATAAATAGTGTCTGCATGATTAAATAGATATATGTGAATCTTTCACAATGATGTCACTTGTGTTACCTCAGATTAGGATGCACATAGAGCTTCTTTGCTGTTGGTTTGTGTTATGTTTTTTGATAATGCTTTGTATCAAGATTTGCAAGATAGAGGGTTTGTATTTTGTGAAATAGTGAGGTTTCAGTAGTGAAATTGAATGCTTGTACATAGGACCTGCGCTCTGTTTCTGAAATGTTATTTAAAAAAGATTTTGGGGCAAATCAATGGTTTTTACATTTTTGAGAAGGAATAAATAGTGTCTGCATGATTAAATAAATATATTTGAACCTTTCACAATCATGTCACCTGTGTTACCTCAGATTAGGAAGCACATTGAGCTTCTTGGCTGTTGTTTTGTGTCATGTTTTTTGATAATGCTTGGTAGGAATGTTTGCAAGAGAGAGAAAATGTATTTTGTAAAATAGTGAGGTTTCAATAGTGACCTGGAATGCTTGTACATAGGACCTGCGCTCTGTTTCTAAAATGTTATTTAAAAAACAATTTTGGGGCAAATCAATGGCTTTTACATTTTTGAGAAGGAATAAATAGTGTCTGCATGATTAAATAAATATATTTGAACCTTTCACAATCATGGCACCTGTGTTACCTCAGATTAGGAAGCACATTGAGCTTCTTTGGTGTTGGTTTCTGTCATGTTTTTTGATAATGCTTGGTAAGATCATTTGCAAGATAGAGGATTTGTATTTTGTGAAATAGTGAGGTTTCAGTACTGAAATTGAATGCTTGTACATAGGACCTGCGCTCTGTTTCTAAAATGTTATTTAAAAAAAACGATTTGTGGGCAAATCAATGGTTTTTACATTTTTGAAAAGGAATAAATAGTGTCTGCATGATTAAAGAAATATACTTGAACCTTTCACAATGATGTCACCTCTGTTATCCCAAATTAGGAAGCAGATTGAGCATTTTTCTTGTTGAATTGTGTCATGGTTTTCGATAATGCTTGGTATCAATGTTTGCAAGAGAGAGGAAATGTGTTTTGTAAAATAGTGAGGTTTCAGTAGTGAAATGGAATGCTTGTACATAGGACATGCGCTCTGTTTCTAAAATCTTATTTGAAAAACGATTTTTGGGCAAATGAATAGCTTTTACATTTTTGACGAGGAATAAATAGTGTGTGCATGATTAAATAAATATATTTGCAGTTTTCACAATCATGTCACTTGTGTTACTCTAGATTAGGGAGCAGATTGAGCTTTTTTCTTGCTGTATTTTGTTAAGTTTAATGATAATGTTTGGTATCAATATTTCCTAGATAGAAGAATTGTATTTTGAAAAACGCCCCCTCTATTAAACATAAAAAACGGACTGTCAGGTAAACAGTCAGAGTGATGAACCAGTTATGAGCAATGTACGCAATGAAGGTACAATGAAATAAAATTAAATAATAAACGTGAGAGTAGGATGATTCACCACCTAGAAGGCCTGACACTTAAAAAGTCATTTAAAGAGAGATAAACCGCTAGTTATCCTGCAGAACAACTAAGAAGAGGAAATGGATGCATCATCTATATATCAATGTGGCCAATCTGAAATCTTAATGAACAGAGAATCCATATAGTCACCTAACTAAAGGATTTAGACAAATATTATCTAGTGCATAGTAATTTGAATCATATTAATTACTATTTTATTTATTTTTTCCATTTACAGATTCATTTATTACTGGTTAAATTTAACTATTGTCAAACAATAACCATTTATTATTAGCTAACCTGTGAAAGGGAGGATTTTCTTTTAGGTGTTCACACTTCAGAATTTTATAATTAGTATTGAAATCAGGAAGATCCCTACGTTTTTGGGCTTAATGCAAGTATAGGTATACTAACAAATCGCATTTTCCCAAGGAAGTTCGCTGTTAAGACCTCGTCGAAAGGTATCAAAAGTAAAAATCCAATATACCTCCCTTTTCTTTCTTATTGCAGATCCACCTTTGGAATCTGGTATTTGAATTTTTTCCAATATACGCCATCTTATGTCCTCCGGGCTGTGATTCAAGTCAGAAAAGTGCTTGACCATAGGTGCAACCATTTTATTTGTTCTGATAGCAGAACGATGTTCGGTCAGACGCGTTTGTATCATTCTGGAGGTTTCCCCTATATAGCCTAGTTGGCAGGGGCATTGGATAAAATAAATCACGTTACTGGATTTGCAATTCCACATTTCTTGTGCTTTAGTGGTGTGCCCATTACAACTGAATTCCTCGCCAGTAATGATGCCTTTACAAGATAAACAGGTAGAGCAAGGAAAAGTTCCTTTAATCGGGTTATTTGTTAAAATGGATCTTTGTACAGTTTTCAAATGGTCATGACAATTGGGAAACCGGGAATGAACAATGAAATCCTTAATATTTTTGTTTCTTCTATGGGCGAACAATGGCTTCTCTAGTTTTGTTTGTGCAGTGCAGTTACTATTGAGTATGTGCCAGTTAGAGTTAATGATCTGTTTCACCTTGGCATTGATGGTGGAATGCTTGGTGATGCAGACCAATTGTTTGTTATTGTCCGTAGATTTTTCTCTTAAAAGATGGTCACGGTCATAATATCTGGCCCTCTTGTAGGAGTTCCTCACCAGCCGGTGAGGGTAACCTCTCTCCAGAAATTTGGATCTCATAATTGCGGCCTGTTTGTCAAAATCCGCAAGGTCCGTACAATTACGCCTTACTCGCAAAAATTGCGAGAAGGGTATGCTGTCCTTTTGTGTTCTAGGATGAAAGCTCCTATAATGTAGGAGAGTGTTCCTAGCTGTTGGTTTTACATGAAGGTCAACTTTGAGTCTATTTTGATCAATCTTTATCAGTATGTCCAGAAATTCAACTTGATCTGAACTCACATGTGTAGTAAATCGCAGGTTAGTGTCTGCTTCATTAATCCAGGATATGAATTCTTTGAGGGATTCTCTCCCATCAGTCCAGATAAAAAAGATGTCGTCTATATATCTGGACCAATGGGAGATGGATTCGAAGAAGGGAGCAACTTCATTCTGTATGTATTTACTTTCAAAAGCCGCCATATAAATATTGGCGACCGAGGGAGCAACCGATGCCCCCATACTAACTCCTTTAGTTTGGCGATAAACATGGCTTCCGAATCCAAAGATATTTTCAGTGAGCACAGTTTTTAGACATGCCATTATAAAGGTTAATGGACACTCAATGCGATGTTCTTCAATTAACCAGGCGGTGGTTTCTAAGGCTCCTTTAATTGGTATATTACTATACAAGGACTCTACATCCATGGTGACCAATAAGTCACATGCAGAATTAAAAGTGAGACCCTCTATTTTGGAAATCATATGACCAGTGTCTCGTACATATGATTTTATTTTAGGAATGTGCGGACGAAGATAATTGTCCACATATTTCGACAGTGGTTCTGTCACAGTTCCTATAGTAGAGACTATCGGACGATAGGGAGGGTTGTTTGGATCCTTGTGTACTTTGGGAAGCCCATACACACAGGCTAATTTACCTTGATTGAAATTAAGGTAGTCGTATTCTTTATTTGATATATGACCGTTGTCAAGGGCTTGGTCAGTCAAGGTCCGTATATCTTTAGAGATTTTCGAAGTAGAGAAAGATTGCACAGGACTATAAAACAATGGATCTTTTAGCATCTCTACCATTTTTGTTTCATATAATTTGGAGTCAATGATAGCAATGCCTCCACCTTTATCGCAACCTTTTATGGTAAGGTTTTTATTATGTGAAAGGGAATGTAAGGCTTGATGTTCGTCCTTGCTTAAATTGTAAAGAGGTTTTGGTATAAAACGGAGAGCCTGATCTAGTTTTTTTAAAACCACTAATTCAAAAGTGGCTACCTCGGGACCCAATTGTTCAAGTGCAGGACTGAACGTGGAAGGAAGGCTAAGATTAGTTAGTGTGTTAGCATTTGTATACTCCTCTGAAGGGCAAGAGGCAAAATATTTCTTCAAGCGAATCTTTCTGAAAAAGGAAATGACATCTCGATGTAATTCAAACAGATTAACTGATGAATGAGGTACAAAGGAAAGACCTTTTGAAAGCAATTTAATACAAGAATCATCTAGTTCAGACGTTGTTAGATTGAAAACAGGGATTAGACTCCCTGTTTCCAATATTGTCTGTTCCTCGTTTCGCGGACAAATTGAGGCTCCTCCTGTTGATGATGGTGTTGGGGCTGATAGTTCCCCCTGTTGTGTGGTTGAAAGTGAACTCTCGGACGTCCTCGGCCCATCCCGCGATTCCCTAAAAAAGGTTGCCGAAGGTTACGCCTACCTTGATTGGAATTATAGCTAACATCCGGTTCATAGTAAGGTTCATTATTCTCATTTTCAGAGTCTGTGGTGTCTGAAAAGGTTTTGACACGCTGTTGTTGATTTTTGTGTTCTTCTGAATAGTGATTATGCTGATAAAAATCAACATTCAGGTATGGATAAGTATTTTCTATTGTGCCAAATCTCTTGTCTTTTAAGAGTTTGTCATTCTTCCGTTTTTCTAAATAGTTGGAAAAGGACTCGAGTTCCTTGTTGCATTCTTCTATCCCTTTCATCACCTCATCTATGTCTCCTAACCTTTTGATTTTATCTTCTAAATCATCTATTTCAAGTCTGACCTCTGCTGCTAGTTCTTTTGCTGTCTCTATAATCAACATCATTAAATCACGTGAACATCTACTGGCAATCATGCTCCACTTTTCAAGGAAGCTTTTATAATGTACAAATAGGCCAGGTATATTTCGTACACGTAGGCCCATTGGGATGATTCCTAATCGGAGGTATGCCAACATGAACTCTCCATGGGCCTCAATGCGTTTCAATTTCTTTTTAAGGTCTAAAAGTTTCTTAATCTCATCATTATTACGACTTGAATTACTAGGACGGCTACCAAAGGGGACAGATATGCCTACTAATGTAGCAAAGTCTTCATCACTGAAGCCAAAAGTTTTTTGCAGGGCCATCCTAGAGATGGAGGGTCAGACCAGGTGTGATGGGTCGCTAGACGGGAGATGCACAAAGAAAATGAATTACAAAAAAGTGTTCAGCAATAAACAATACTTATACTATACATTAACAAAGTGAGAAAAGCCCTACACAGACAAGCTGTGGGAAAATTGCGTAAAGGTATCAAGGACCCCCTGAACAAATTGATACTGTAAGTCCTAGGTCAGGGATTAACAGAGCGAGAAGTAACAACCAAGGCACTTGAAGGACAAATTGATAATGTCACAAATGAGAAAGGAATGTAGGTAGGTCTAAATTCAAATTTTATTACTAATTGGATTAAAAAAGAGATCACAAACACTAATACAGATCATATACATACAAAAGACTTTAAAAAGGGAAAAAATTAAAAAAGTCAAAAAATTAACAGCAAAACAAACATTCAAAGCATATTTATGAAATCTTAAACAAATTAATTCTCAGACATAAAATGGAGAAATTATAAAACTGTGGCATTAACAAATAAGATCTCTACGCGCGTTTCGGCGACCAGCGCCTTCTTCTGGAGTTGCCACGTATATCCTGTGCGATGAAAAGAGGAAAAAACAGCCAGATTTAAAAATTATACTAACCTAGTCGCATATTCATAAAAGAATATCATTTCTCAATAATTTATAAAAACATTATAAAAATGACCTACATTACATATCACTTTCATATTGTTAAACAAATATACATTTTATTTTTTGCGTCTTTGCTGAGGGCCTTCATTTCTTTGTGCATTACACGCCTAACATACCCTGGGGAACTAGGAATCGGAAGGGTGGGGGGAAAAATTACGATACCTAATATCAAAATGAAGCTTACATGAGGGGTGTCGGATATCTTATGGGGGAGGATGGGCACCCAATTCTTCAGAATTTACTTACATGAATAAAGCAACAGCGTCACTGGATAAAGTAATCAAAATGCAGACTCATTTTTCTGTATGACAATGATCTAAATAAGAACATAAAGAATGAGACACCAGATTTCTATAATTTATAATTCTAATGTTTACTGACACGATGTCAGAAAATGATTGAACTTTCTAATCAATAGTCTTTACCTAATAATGATTCAAAAAGGTTCTGAAGCCGTAGATAGATGCTTCAATTTTGTTGCCAGGAAGTTTGTATTACTATATCGGACAAGAGAAAGATATTATAGGCAAGATGTTACTACATTAATCTATTTATTAAAGGCACTATAGTCTAACATATGGTACAGAATCATCTATGACATATGTTTATGTTAAAAAGGAGTATTCTGACAAATATATCTCTACCCTTCCCGGATGGATGGATATTAAATAGGTTTTACTACACTAAGCAAAAAGTGTAGGGCAGTTTATTAATAGGGCAGGTAATTAAGGGAAGAGCTATTACACATAGTAGTACCTGAATAAAAACAATGTGTACCGTAGTATTTTGTGTTCTTTGTTGACGGTTCGTATAATTTTAAAGGATCTGTCAGATTCCTATAACAAAACATGACATGGGACTAATTAAACTCAGAGTTCTGGGTAGTCACAAGTCAGGAAAGTAAGAATTCTTTTAGATAAATACCTGATAAAGTATATTAAATTGCAACACTCGCTCTTCAAAACATTTTAGCAGAATCTATAAATAATGAAACAAGAGATTACTTAAAAATTCTCATTAATGGTTAGGTAAGCACTGATTCTACCGTATCAAGCAAGGCATAGAACATACCTTGTAAAGTTAAGAGATGGTTCCCAATTCAAAATTAGTAAAGGAGCCTTCTTGATATAAAGATCTCCTGCTTGACAGTGCAATGCTGAAAATAGTGCCTTGGTTGTTACTTCTCGCTCTATGATTGCAAAAGGTGCAGAGGAGGTGAGGAAAGTCGAAATGGCTTTCATGATTGTGAAATTTGCTGAAGAGATGAGGCCTGTGTCTAAGAGTGGAGTGGGGGAGAGGCTTTATGAAGTCCTGTCCACAGCACTCTTGGACACAGGCCTCACCTCCTCTGCACCCCTGGACATGCCTCACCTCATGTGCACAATCTGTTTACTAATCTGAGGAAACACAGGTGACATAATTGTGAAATGTGCTAATATATTTTTTTAATGATGCAGATACTATGTAATCCTTGTCAATAATGTAAAACAAATTCATGTGTCCGAAATCTTTTTTTAGAATAACATTTAAAAAACAGAGAAAAGGTCATATGTATAAGCATTTCATTACAGTACTGAAACCTCGCTCATTTACAAAATACAATTCCTTTATGCATCAACATTTCTTTTCTAAGTATTATCAAGAATGTATAAGTCTCTCTTATATTCTCTTCCTGACTTACTGTATTTTTCCACCTGTCCCCTTCTAACACCCTCTTTCTAACTTATTCCTTTTTACATCTCGACTCTGTGTTACACTCTCTTACACTCTCTCTTTGACTTATTTTCTCTTACATCCTGTCTTTGATTTACTCCCTCTTTCTCATTACTCCTTGTTACATCCTCTCTCTGATTTAATTCCTCTTACACCCTCTCTCAAACATAGGGGCCGATTAGGATTGCGGACGGAAACTGGTTCCGTCCGCCAAGAAAGCGGCCAAGATACTCCGGACCGCTCCGCGGAGAAACCTCCGTAGCAATGAGGATGAAAATGGGACTAAAGTCCGACCGCAGCGGATGGACCACATCAAACTCCGTCCGTGGCGAATGGAGTACACCGGAGACCGCCGCAAGCGGACGGAACCTAAGAAACACCCACCGCCGCGGACAAACATGACCGCCGGAACAGCCACAACCACCGCAATACCAGCGGAGGCTCCGTGGCCGCGATTAGGATAACGCCGCCTGTTCCCCTGTACGCACCTCCATCCACGGCCGCAGTGGAAACAATGCAACGAGAAACTGTGCATCCCAGCGGAAGGCCAACACGAACAACATCCCTACCGTCAAACCAATGGCAAAATGTCTGACGGAAGTTAATAGAAAACACACGAAACAGGACTACCACCCACCTGAAACACCCACACCAATCACAAGCCATAATGACATCCCCCCAAGCACCTACTAATCCACACTAGTCAACACACCCACCTAGCACCTGACTGCCAACAACCATTGGGACACAACCACGACACAGACTATAAAATTACTCCGACCCACTACCACAATCCTTTGCATCACAGCATAGCTGCTAGCAAGAGGCCCGAGACGACAGACAGCAGACACAAATTGCACACATACAACCACCACCCAAACACACCCACCACACAAACACCCACCACACCATTCCTACACACCACAAACCTGCACCTCCCAAACCAATCAACCCACACATTGAGCACCACACACCATGGCACCCAAGAAAAACCCGAAATTCACGGAGACAGAGTTGAAGGTCATGGTGGATGAAATCATCCGTGTTGAACCCCACTTATTCGGGACACTAGTCCAGCAGACCACCGTGGCCAACAAAAATCACATGTGGGACAGGATAGTAACTCGGGTGAATGCGTCAGGGACCGTGCCAAGGACAAAGCACGAGACCCAGAGGCGGTGGCATGACCTAAAAACCAGGGTCAAAGGCATCCGTGCTAAAAACCATCTGCGAGCACATCACACTGGCGGCGGCACACCCCTGGAGCCCATACCCTATACTGATTGGGAGGAAAAGGTGCTGGGCATACTGCACCCAGAGAGCCTGGGAGGAATTGAGGAAGGAGAAGAGGCTGGTAAGTACAAACCAAGCACCACGAGCACATAGACATGGCCTGCTCACACAACTGAGAAGAAAAAGCTCCCAGGCTCTAACCCATGCATGTGGGCTACATACTCACCAAAATGTAAACGACTCCCAACAGGCCCCCATGTCCACAGGGAGGGTGGTGGTGTGTGGGGTGTGTGAGAGAGTATAGTACTGCAACTCCCAACAGGCCCCCATGTCCACAGGGAGGGTGGTGGTGTGTGGGGTGTGTGAGAGAGGATAGTACTACAACTCCCAACAGGCCCCCATGTCCACAGGGAGGGTGGTGGAGGGTGGTGTGTGTGAGAGAGGTCACAACTACAACTCCCAACAGGCCCCCATGTCCACAGGGAGGGTGGTGGTGTGTGGGGTGTGTGAGAAAGGATAGTACTACAACTCCCAACAGGCCCCCATGTCCACAGGGAGGGTGGTGGTATGTGGGGTGTGTAAGAGAGGTCACAACTACAACTCCCAACAGGCCCCCATGTCCACAGGGAGGGTGGTGGAGGGTGGTGTGTGTGAGAGAGGTCACAACTACAACTCCCAACAGGCCCCCATGTCCACAGGGAGGGTGGTGGTGTGTGGGGTGTGTGAGAGAGGTCACAACTACAACTCCCAACAGGCCCCCATGTCCACAGGGAGGGTGGTGGAGGGTGGTGTGTGAGAGGTCACAACTACAACTCCCAACAGGCCCCCATGTCCACAGGGAGGGTGGTGGTGTGTGGGGTGTGTGAGAGAGGATAGTACTACAACTCCCAACAGGCCCCCGTGTCCACAGGGAGGGTGGTGGAGGGTGGTGTGTGTGATAGAGGTCACAACTACAACATGGAGAAGTGTGGCTCACTGGTTAGAGGAGGCAGACCCTGAAGCAGCGGTCAGACCCGGGACCAGGGTTCAATTCCTGACGCGGCAGGGTCTTGAGCCCAAATATTCACCGACTCGATAATTCTCGTTTCGGTGCCTACTCGAGTCACGGGTTCACACTCTGCAGCTCTGGGCATTAGCTTGCTTAATCTCCACTACGCCCCCCCCCCCCCGCGGCGGGATGCCTGGCTTTCACCTTGGGGATGCCCAGTTCGGGTATCTCACAGGGAAAAGCCAGGATGGGTTCCCAAGGCAACACCGAGATGCCTACGGGTAATCGAGCGCTATATAAGAACGCATAATAATAATAATAATAATAACTCCCAACAGGCCCCCATGTCCACAGGGAGGGTGGTGGAGGGTGGTGTGTGTGAGAGAGGTCACAACTACAACTCCCAACAGGCCCCCATGTCCACAGGGAGGGTGGTGGTGTGTGGGGTGTGTGAGAGAGGATAGTACTACAACTCCCAACAGGCCCCCATGTCCACAGGGAGGGTGGTGGTATGTGGGGTGTGTGCGAGAGGACACTGAAAAGTAATGTATGGCAAACAAAACATGTCATGTCCAAAGTATTGATCATCAAAATCTTGTCCCTCAGGTGATCGCAATTTGACTGGTGAAACCAGCAACCCGCCGCAACACTCTCCTCACTCACATCCAGGACTCTCTTGGGACGATGCCACAGCCAGCTCCGGTGTGGAGGAGGGAGCGGGCCAATGCACACTGCCAGGGCCATCTGGCTCACTGGAAATCCCTGCCTCAACAACCGTGGCCTGTGTCACTCCTGCAACACCTGCCACAGTGAGCTGTAGACCCACCACCACCACCTCCACCACCACCATTACCACCACTCCTGCCTGTGCCACCCTGCCTGACCCACCGCAAGACGCAGGGCCATCAACATCCCAGCCAAGCAGGGAGAGTGGACGGGAAAGGAGAGAGCCGAGGCAACATCCCCCAAGCAGGAGTACCTCACACCGGCGAGCTGGAGAAGGACACCCACCCCATCCTGGCGCTGAGACACTGGAAGCCCTGGGCAGAGTCCAGGCTTCCTATGAGCGTGGGCAGGGACAGGCTGATCGTGCCCACCAGGACTCGGTTGATAACACCAATGTGTTGCGGTCCATTGACAGCCGCCTTGGCCAAATAGTGGACCTCCTGGGCCAGCACACATCACTGTGGAGGGAATGGTTAGACCGCAACACCCCCCCCTCAACCAAGTGTCCAGCCGCCACGGTCAGCAACACCACCGCCACCGCCACCTGTGCCCCTGGACACGGATGTGGTCCCTGAGCAACTTGCCCCACAAGCTGACTCCGTACCGGCTCCAAGACGGAGGGGCCGTCCAAGGCTGGATGGAGGTGAGAGCAGTGGGGATGCTCCATCTACACGCTCAAAGAGGGGCCGACAATGACTGTAACACTGCCTGAGGCTGCTATCCACCTGCAAACTATCCTGTCCCACTACGCCAAGTATTGGCACAGGTCTGCTGGACTAGCCGGACATCACCCAATGTGGTGTCAGCACGGACATTTCATCTACCATGACCTTCACCTCACACTCCCCCACCCAACAATTACTTGCATATATCCACCAGCACCAATGCACAACCTGAAAATAAATTTCACTTACACACTCAATGATGTCTTGCCTCCATGTTTATTCACATGATTGTCTCAGAAACAGACCTGACCAGGTGCAGGGAACCATGTCGTACAGAATCCTGCCGCTGTGGGAGTGACCTAGGGAAAATCAGGGACAGCAAACACACGTCAGGAAAGTGAATCACACTCATCACAACACACAGCAGTGCAAAATTCCACAAACCAAACCCATCACAAAATCAGTGGATGAGAGGACACACATCATGGAGACTTGCATGTCCAGAGAAATAAACACACGCACATGCAAACATAACATACCAGAACAGGCAGCTGATGAACACCACATCCACACACCATCAGCAAACATACATAACGCATTGTCAACCGGCACAAGAGGTAGTCACTCACATTCAAGGGAAATAGTGATCAATGAGCTGACGCCTCTGGTCCACACCTTCCTCCTCACCACTATCCTCATCAGTCGACATGGGTGGGATGGGAGGCCGAGGAACTTGTTGGTCTTCAGGGTCCAAGATCAGTTCAATGTTATTGCGCACTGCCAGGTTGTGGAGCATGCAGCAGGCAATCACGATCCTGCATACTTTGCCTGGTGAGTAAGGCAGGGCCCCTCCGGTCTTATCCAGGCACCGAAACCTGGACTTTAGCAGTCCAAAAGTACGTTCCACCACTCTACGTGTCCTTCCATGGGCATCATTGTAGCGCATTTCACCCGCTGTAGTAGGATTACGTATGGGACTCAGGAGCCAGGGCCGGTTTGGGTACGCCGAGTCCCCTATGTAGGGGGATGACAGACACAAATATCACAACCAGAATTGGTGGGTACCCCATGCCACACAGAAATCACAAATGTCCCCACAGCATACTCACCAACAAGCCACGCGTGTCCTGGATGCAGATTTGCCATCAGTTGGGGGACAATGCTGCTCCGCATGATGTGGGAGTCCTGTGCGGAGCCTGGAAATCTTGCACACACATGGGAGATGATGTTGTCGGCCAGGCACACCACCTACACGTTGAGCGAATGGTAGTGCTTCCGATTGCTATAACCGGCTCACGTGCCCGTGGTGGAATGAGAGCGATATGTGTTCCATCAATGGAACCCACTACGTGTGGTATCTGGCCCAGTGCATAGAAGTCTGCTTTGACTGCTGCCAACTCTGCCGGCCGTGGGAAATGGATGTAGTCATCCTTGTACAGCATCATGGCTTTTAGAACATCCCGAAGTACCATGCTGAACATGGACTGTGACATCCCCCCGGCATGTCCAACTGTGTACTGAAAGGTGACAGTTGCAAAAAAGTGTAGTGCCACCATCACCTTAGCTGTGGGTGTAATGGAACCAGGATACGTCCTTCGTGGCTGCAGATGAGGAGACAAATGGTCTACAAGCTCCATCAATCTACGTCGATCTAGCCGGAATTTCCTGATCACCTCCTCGTCAACCATATCCTCCAGCACAGTGTATGGGCGATGGACATTTGGAGCCCTCCTGTGTGGGAGTAGAAATAATATAAGTCAACTTACAAACAACGCATGGCTGTGCAACTCCATCACATGTAAGCCAACACTAGCAAGAAGATAAATGTTGTGGACAATAGTCATATGTGTGACATCTCAGAAAGTTACGACAATACGGAGTGCCCTATGAACAATGTGCAGCCACTAGCAACATGAAGTGTGTCAACATGTAAAATGCAACTTAGTCTCATGTCAACATTACTGCCAACAAGACATGTGTAAGGACCCAAATGTGTACAAGCCTCATCACAGACACACATGCACGTGCAAGCACAAAACGATAATGCTACACACACTCCATGTCATCATGCACCAATGACAACACCGACAATGGTGAGCATCCGCTCATTACATGCATGGTAAAACAACAGGCAACACACATACACATACACAGAATGCATGTGTACCCCCACCATTGTTATTAGCACACATTAACTACACACTGACAACAGAATCAGAATGTGGCGAGACAGGCCTGATGTACTGTGTAGATGTGTAGAATTTGAAACGTGTGTGGGGAAATACAAGACGTCAACACGTCAACATGCACATGTGTAGCACATTGTGTGCACATCAATGGTCATAGTATGAACACACATGATATAGTGCATGACATATGCAGTTTCGCCAGCACAGTCACAACCCTCATAACGCAATAGCGGACTATACAGCACGGTGCAGCGGTCCAATTAATAACATCATTGGCGCCGCCATGGCGGTGCACTGCTTCCGCGACGGTTGCATCTTTTGCAACAATGTTCAATCAGTGGCGCAACCATGGCGGTGCACGCCTTCCACGGGGGAGGTGCAGGCCAACACATACTTGTAACTATGGAAATCGAAATGGCAGGTCATGACCCCCCTTACAGTCACATTGCATCATCCACCGTAGACCGACCGTCCCTGCACGGTCACCCACCGCCGGGCCAGGCCCGGTGCAAAACCGCCGTGCCAGGCATGTCACCCACCGCCGTACCTGCCCGGTCACCCACCGCCGGGCCAGGCCCGGTGCACAACCGCCATGCCAGGCATGTCACCCACCGCCGTCCCAGGCCGGTCACCCACCGCCGGGTGTTGACCGTCCTGGCCCGGCGGTGGGTGACCGGCCTGGGATGGCGGTGGGTGACATGCCTGGCCCGGCGGTGGGTGACCGGCCTGGCCCGGCGGTGGGTGACATGCCTGGCACGGCGGTTGTGCACCGGGCCTGGCCCGGCGGTGGGTGACCGGCCTGGCCCGGCGGTGGGTGACATGCCTGGCACGGCGATTGTGCACCGGGCCTGGCCCGGCGGTGGGTGACCGGGCAGGGACGGAGGTGGGTGACATGCCTGGCACGGCGGTTGTGCACCGGGCCTGGCCCGGCGGTGGGTGACCGGCCTGGGACGGCAGTGGGTGACATGCCTGGCACGGCGGTTGTGCACCGGGCCTGGCCCGGCGGTGGGTGACCGGCCTGGCCCGGCGGTGGGTGACCGGCCTGGGATGGCGGTGGGTGACATGCCTGGCACGGCGGTTGTGCATCGGGCCTGGCCCGGCTTTGGGTGACCGGCCTGGCCCGGCGGTGGGTGACATGCCTGGCACGGCAGTTGTACACCGGGCCTGGCACGGCGGTGGGTGACCGGCCTGGCCCGGCGGTGGGTGACATGCCTGGCACGGCGGTTGTGCACCGGGCCTGGCCCGGCGATGGGTGACCGGGCAGGGACGGCGGTGGGTGACCAGGCAGGGACGGTGGTGGGTGACCGGGCAGGGACGGCCGGTCTACGGTGGATGATGCAATGTGACTGTAAGGGGGGTCATGAACTGCCATTTCGATTTCCATAATTACAAGTATGTGTTGTCCTGCCCCTCCCCCGCGGAAGGCATGCACCGCCATGGTGGCACCACTGATTGAACATTGTTGCAAAAGATGCAACCGTCGCGGAAGTGCGCACTTGCGGTTGCCGATGTGTGTCCGTGACGGCACGTGCACAGGCAGCCAATGGGAAGAGGTAACGCGGGGCGCGTATGCGCCATTGACAATGGCGGAAAGGGTGCACCGCCACAACAGGGCCTGTCATTGGGCCTTTTCGAATGTGGCATCCAGGGGGAACCAATAGCTGGCCACGTGTGCCACTGTCATGGGCTCTGGGCCCTATATATGTGTGACTTTCACAAGCACACATTCACTGCTTTGATCCAGTGCTGCCTGTGACCATCACCTCGACCTGCTGCTGCTGAGCTGACCAACGGCTGCTGCCTGTGACCATCACCTCGACCTGCAGCTGCTGAGTTGACCAACGGCTGCTGCCTGTGACCATCACCTCGACCTGCTGCTGCTGAGCTGACCAACGCCTGCTGCCTGTGACCATCACCTCGACCTGCTGCTGCTGAGCTGACCAACGGCTGCTGCTGTTGTGCCACAGTCCAGGACCTTGCCATGCAGGGAGTGCGAGAGACCTGGTCGCGTCCCTTCACCGCAGCGGAGCTGGATGTCCTTGTGGACGGTGTGCTCAGCCACTACCAACGGCTCTACGGTGCACCCGGACAGTTGGTAAGTACAGTGGTGTACATGTTGTTGGTCATGAGGTGTTCAGTGGCTCCTGTCTTCTGCAGGCCTGGCGGTGTGCTGTGGGACCTTTACATGTGTAGTGCTGAGCATGGCTGCATGTTGAAGCGTGTTACTACGATGTCTGTGCATGTCATACTGTCCACTTACGTTACCCTCTTGTCTCCCATCATGGCAGGTAAAGCTGCACCTTCGCAAGGCCGTGTGGAGGACGATAGCACGTGATGTACGGGCAGTGGAGGGGTTCAATAGACGACACACACACTGCCACAAGCGCTGGGACGGCATCTCCAGGCTTAGCAAGAATGTGGCGGAGATGACACTGGGGAAGATTCCAAGATCTACACGTCTGGCCCGCCGCACCATGACCCCTCTTATGCACCGTATCATTGCTGTGACGCATCCTGACCTGTCCGCCCAGCTGAGTGGGGAACCACAGCAAACTAGCGGTAAGCAGATTGTATGTGTATGTTACTTGGGCCTGCGATGCATGTATTGCTGCTCAGACACAGTAGTGGCTTCCGTGGTGCGTATGTTTATCTGAAATACCATGCTGGTGCCATTAGCGGAGTAGGCGTTGGCATCCATGTCCGCCAGGTAGACAGCCCACTTGCTTGGTAGTTGAGGGTTCCAGGACATGCCGTTGAGGTCTGTGGTCCCATGGCATGACATGTGTGCAGATAGTAGGGGTGGGACGTGCGCAGGATGTGTGCTACATGTACAATGTATGTAATGGAATCCTAGATCTGTTGTCCTTCTGTACGTGAGTGTGGCACTTACTCACACCGCGTTTCTCTCTATTTCAGCTTTGGCAGAGGGCACTGACCCACAGACGACGGAGATGAGTGGTGGCAATGCTTCCGAATCAGAGGTCACACAAACGCAGACTGACACTGATGAGGGCAGCCCCGGAGAGGGAGACTGGACCGTCCCTGAGGACTCGCATGTGGAAACACCATCGCCCTCATCCTCAGAAAGTGTTGGTGAGTCCGCACTGTTGGCACAGACAGGGAGTGGACAATCGACACCTTCAGTCGGGACACAGCACACAGGGCCCACACTGCCACCCACTGCAACATGTACTGCTCGTGCTCGCCAGAGGAGGGGGAGCAGAGTTGCCTTCTGTGCAGGAACCGCCGCCCCTGCCCCATTGACACAAAGGGCACTTTGTGCAGAGGCTGTTGATCTGCTGCGACAGCTGTGTGTAGGGCAGACCAACATGATCAATGCATTCCAAGACCACGATAGGAAGTTGGGGCAGGTGGTGGCATTCATGGAGGGGATGCATGGCGATGTTGCTGGTCTCCACAGCACAGTTCAGTCATTGGCAAACACTGTGTCCTCAGCCATTGTACAGTCGCATAGACAGGGTGCTACTTCTGTACAACCATCCACACCACTTGATGTTACAGGGGAGAGTGAGTCTTCAGACCAGGTCTCTTATTCTGGTTATTACACTAGGAGCAGCCACAGGGAGCAAGGCAGGGCGCGGAGGGCACAGACACCATCCCCTAAGCCTGTGATCTCTTTATCCGAAGACGACGTGTCCAACACTGGAGTTGACAGACAGGATCATGTAGGGGTGTGTATGGAAATGGATTCACATGCTACACAGCCATCCCCCACAAAAGTGACTCCCAAGCCAAGGCCACCTCCCAAGAGCAGGGACACTCCCAAGGACAAGGACAGTACCAAGGAAAGGGCACCTCCCAAGAGCAGGGACACTCCCAAGGACAAGGACAGTACCAAGGAAAGGGCACCTCCCAAGAGCAGGGACACTCCCAAGGACAAGGACAGTACCAAGGAAAGGGCACCTCCCAAGAGCAGGGACACTCCCAAGGACAAGGACAATACCAAGGAAAGGCCACCTCCCAAGAGCAGGGACACTCCCAAGGACAAGGACAGTAACAAGGTAAGGGCACCTCCCAAGAGCAAGGTAGCTTCAAAGGAGAGGGACACTACAATGGACATGTCTGCACCCAGGGACAGGGCACCGGAAAGGGATCAGGCCCAATCCAGGGACAGGACACCTCCGACGTCCAAGGCACATCCCATGGCCAAGGGTTCTCCCATGGACATGAGCACCATCAAGGACAGGCATATTTCACCCCTGGCTGCACTGAGGATGATGTTTAAGGAACGTACAACACATGTATCAGCGGTGGAGTCCCCCCATACCTCTACTCCCATCCACGCCCCGCTAAAGCAGAGGAAGGAGTACACTGTTGTTGCATCCCCCATTACACATGATGCAGAGGGCAGAAGGCAGGCCCACAGCAAACGGCAGGCAGGGTCCAGCACGTCCCCAGAGAGCAGACCACCACGAGCACATGATACACCTTTGATGTCTGGTGATGCCACTCCACTTACCAGTCCAGGCATGTCCGGGGTGCCCCTACGTTTCACAAAGAAACGGAGATACACACCACTGAGACCTGGCCACCCCAATGTCGCTCCAGTACAGCTGTCCCCAGCTCCCAGAGCCACCATGTCTCCTGGGCCATACAGCCCTGTGGCTCACCATTTCAGTGGTCCTAGTGGCTCAGCTGCTGTTCACTCACATGTCAGAAAAGGGGGTGGTGATGGACAGAGCATCTGAATTAAGCAGAACACTCCTACCCAGTCAAAAGATCAGGGCTTGATCCATCACCGTTTTTTAGCTCACTGCACCATCCCAGTTCAGAACCTGGCTACATGCAAATTAGTCTGTCCCTGGCCCAGTGCATCATGGGAACAGGGCAGACACAACTACCAAGCCAATTCTTTACTGGAAAGGAAACAAGCTTCCGGGGACCGGTTTCTGGCATTACAGCCATCTTCGGCCCGGCTTGCTTGAATCCTGATTGTGCAGTGAGCAAGGGACTCATGTCTGAGCATACCCTTCCACTCCTATAGTGGCCAAAACGATTCAGAAAAGGGGGTGGTGATGGACAGAGCATCTGAATTAAGCAGAACACTCCTACCCAGTCAAAAGATCAGGGCTTGATCCATCACCGTTTTTTAGCTCACTGCACCATCCCAGTTCAGAACCTGGCTACATGCAAATTAGTCTGTCCCTGGCCCAGTGCATCATGGGAACAGGGCAGACCAAACTACCAAGCCAATTCTTTACTGGAAAGGAAACAAGCTTCCGGGGACCGGTTTCTGGCATTACAGCCGTCTTCAGCCCGGCTTGCTTGAATCCAGATGGTGCAGTGAGCAAGGGACTCATGTCTGAGCATACCCTTCCACTCCTATAGTGGCCAAAACGATTCAGAAAAGGGGGTGGTGATGGACAGAGCATCTGAATTAAGCAGAACACTCCTACCCAGTCAAAAGATCAGGGTTTGATCCATCACCGTCTTTTAGCTCACTGCACCATCCCAGTTCAGAACCTGGCTACATGCAAATTAGTCTGTCCCTGGCCCTGTGCATCATGGGAACAGGGCAGACCAAACTACCAAGCCAATTCTTTACTGGAAAGGAAACAAGCTTCCGGGGACCGGTTTCTGGCATTACAGCCGTCTTCGGCCCGGCTTGCTTGAATCCTGATGGTGCAGTGAGCAAGGGACTCATGTCTGAGCATACCCTTCCACTCCTATAGTGGCCAAAACGATTCAGAAAAGGGGGTGGTGATGGACAGAGCATCTGAATTAAGCAGAACACTCCTACCCAGTCAAAAGATCAGGGCTTGATCCATCACCGTTTTTTAGCTCACTGCACCATCCCAGTTCAGAACCTGGCTACATGCAAATTAGTCTGTCCCTGGCCCAGTGCATCATGGGAACAGGGCAGACCAAACTACCAAGCCAATTCTTTACTGGAAAGGAAACAAGCTTCCGGGGACCGGTTTCTGGCATTACAGCCGTCTTCGGCCCGGCTTGCTTGAATCCTGATGGTGCAGTGAGCAAGGGACTCATGTCTGAGCATACCCTTCCACTCCTATAGTGGCCAACACGATTCAGAAAAGGGGGTGGTGATGGACAGAGCATCTGAATTAAGCAGAACACTCCTACCCAGTCAAAAGATCAGGGCTTGATCCATCACCGTTTTTTAGCTCACTGCACCATCCCAGTTCAGAACCTGGCTACATGCAAATTAGTCTGTCCCTGGCCCAGTGCATCATGGGAACAGGGGAGACCAAACTACCAAGCCAATTCTTTACTGGAAAGGAAACAAGCTTCCGGGGACCGGTTTCTGGCATTACAGCCGTCTTCGGCCCGGCTTGCTTGAATCCTGATGGTGCAGTGAGCAAGGGACTCATGTCTGAGCATACCCTTCCACTCCTATAGTGGCCAAAACGATTCAGAAAAGGGGGTGGTGATGGACAGAGCATCTGAATTAAGCAGAACACTCCTACCCAGTCAAAAGATCAGGGCTTGATCCATCACCGTTTTTTAGCTCACTGCACCATCCCAGTTCAGAACCTGGCTACATGCAAATTAGTCTGTCCCTGGCCCAGTGCATCATGGGAACAGGGCAGACCAAACTACCAAGCCAATTCTTTACTGGAAAGGAAACAAGCTTCCGGGGACCGGTTTCTGGCATTACAGCCGTCTTCAGCCCGGCTTGCTTGAATCCTGATGGTGCAGTGAGCAAGGGACTCATGTCTGAGCATACCCTTCCACTCCTATAGTGGCCAAAACGATTCAGAAAAGGGGGTGGTGATGGACAGAGCATCTGAATTAAGCAGAACACTCCTACCCAGTCAAAAGATCAGGGCTTGATCCATCACCGTTTTTTAGCTCACTGCACCATCCCAGTTCAGAACCTGGCTACATGCAAATTAGTCTGTCCCTGGCCCAGAGCATCATGGGAACAGGGCAGACCAAACTACCAAGCCAATTCTTTACTGGAAAGGAAACAAGCTTCCGGGGACCGGTTTCTGGCATTACAGCCGTCTTCGGCCCAGCTTGCTTGAATCCTGATGGTGCAGTGAGCAAGGGACTCATGTCTGAGCATACCCTTCCACTCCTATAGTGGCCAAAACGATTCAGAAAAGGGGGTGGTGATGGACAGAGCATCTGAATTAAGCAGAACACTCCTACCCAGTCAAAAGATCAGGGCTTGATCCATCACCGTTTTTTAGCTCACTGCACCATCCCAGTTCAGAACCTGGCTACATGCAAATTAGTCTGTCCCTGGCCCAGTGCATCATGGGAACAGAGCAGACCAAACTACCAAGCCAATTCTTTACTGGAAAGGAAACAAGCTTCCGGGGACCGGTTTCTGGCATTACAGCTGTCTTCGGCCCGGCTTGCTTGAATCCTGATGGTGCAGTGAGCAAGGGACTCATGTCTGAGCATACCCTTCCACTCCTATAGTGGCCAACACGATTCAGAAAAGGGGGTGGTGATGGACAGAGCATCTGAATTAAGCAGAACACTCCTACCCAGTCAAAAGATCAGGGCTTGATCCATCACCGTTTTTTAGCTCACTGCACCATCCCAGTTCAGAACCTGGCTACATGCAAATTAGTCTGTCCCTGGCCCAGTGCATCATGGGAACAGGGGAGACCAAACTACCAAGCCAATTCTTTACTGGAAAGGAAACAAGCTTCCGGGGACCGGTTTCTGGCATTACAGCCGTCTTCGGCCCGGCTTGCTTGAATCCTGATGGTGCAGTGAGCAAGGGACTCATGTCTGAGCATACCCTTCCACTCCTATAGTGGCCAAAACGATTCAGAAAAGGGGGTGGTGATGGACAGAGCATCTGAATTAAGCAGAACACTCCTACCCAGTCAAAAGATCAGGGCTTGATCCATCACCGTTTTTTAGCTCACTGCACCATCCCAGTTCAGAACCTGGCTACATGCAAATTAGTCTGTCCCTGGCCCAGTGCATCATGGGAACAGGGCAGACCAAACTACCAAGCCAATTCTTTACTGGAAAGGAAACAAGCTTCCGGGGACCGGTTTCTGGCATTACAGCCGTCTTCAGCCCGGCTTGCTTGAATCCTGATGGTGCAGTGAGCAAGGGACTCATGTCTGAGCATACCCTTCCACTCCTATAGTGGCCAAAACGATTCAGAAAAGGGGGTGGTGATGGACAGAGCATCTGAATTAAGCAGAACACTCCTACCCAGTCAAAAGATCAGGGCTTGATCCATCACCGTTTTTTAGCTCACTGCACCATCCCAGTTCAGAACCTGGCTACATGCAAATTAGTCTGTCCCTGGCCCAGTGCATCATGGGAACAGTGCAGACCAAACTACCAAGCCAATTCTTTACTGGAAAGGAAACAAGCTTCCGGGGACCGGTTTCTGGCATTACAGCCGTCTTCGGCCCGGCTTGCTTGAATCCTGATGGTGCAGTGAGCAAGGGACTCATGTCTGAGCATACCCTTCCACTCCTATAGTGGCCAAAACGATTCAGAAAAGGGGGTGGTGATGGACAGAGCATCTGAATTAAGCAGAACACTCCTACCCAGTCAAAAGATCAGGGCTTGATCCATCACCGTTATTTAGCTCACTGCACCATCCCAGTTCAGAACCTGGCTACATGCAAATTAGTCTGTCCCTGGCCCAGTGCATCATGGGAACAGAGCAGACCAAACTACCAAGCCAATTCTTTACTGGAAAGGAAACAAGCTTCCGGGGACCGGTTTCTGGCATTACAGCCGTCTTCGGCCCGGCTTGCTTGAATCCTGATGGTGCAGTGAGCAAGGGACTCATGTCTGAGCATACCCTTCCACTCCTATAGTGGCCAAAACGATTCAGAAAAGGGGGTGGTGATGGACAGAGCATCTGAATTAAGCAGAACACTCCTACCCAGTCAAAAGATCAGGGCTTGATCCATCACCGTTTTTTAGATCACTGCACCATCCCAGTTCAGAACCTGGCTACATGCAAATTAGTCTGTCCCTGGCCCAGTGCATCATGGGAACAGGGCAGACCAAACTACCAAGCCAATTCTTTACTGGAAAGGAAACAAGCTTCCGGGGACCGGTTTCTGGCATTACAGCCGTCTTCGGCCCGGCTTGCTTGAATCCTGATGGTGCAGTGAGCAAGGGACTCATGTCTGAGCATACCCTTCCACTCCTATAGTGGCCAAAACGATTCAGAAAAGGGGGTGGTGATGGACAGAGCATCTGAATTAAGCAGAACACTCCTACCCAGTCAAAAGATCAGGGCTTGATCCATCACCGTTTTTTAGCTCACTGCACCATCCCAGTTCAGAACCTGGCTACATGCAAATTAGTCTGTCCCTGGCCCAGTGCATCATGGGAACAGGGCAGACCAAACTACCAAGCCGATTCTTTACTGGAAAGGAAACAAGCTTCCGGGGACCGGTTTCTGGCATTACAGCCGTCTTCAGCCCGGCTTGCTTGAATCCTGATGGTGCAGTGAGCAAGGGACTCATGTCTGAGCATACCCTTCCACTCCTATAGTGGCCAAAACGATTCAGAAAACGGGGTGGTGATGGACAGAGCATCTGAATTAAGCAGAACACTCCTACCCAGTCAAAAGATCAGGGCTTGATCCATCACCATTTTTTAGCTCACTGCACCATCCCAGTTCAGAACCTGGCTACATGCAAATTAGTCTGTCCCTGGCCCAGTGCATCATGGGAACAGGGCAGACCAAACTACCAAGCCAATTCATTACTGGAAAGGAAACAAGCTTCCGGGGACCGGTTTCTGGCATTACAGCCGTCTTCGGCCCGGCTTGCTTGAATCCTGATGGTGCAGTGAGCAAGGGACTCATGTCTGAGCATACCCTTCCACTCCTATAGTGGCCAAAACGATTCAGAAAAGGGGGTGGTGATGGACAGAGCATCTGAATTAAGCAGAACACTCCTACCCAGTCAAAAGATCAGGGCTTGATCCATCACCGTTTTTTAGCTCACTGCACCATCCCAGTTCAGAACCTGGCTACATGCAAATTAGTCTGTCCCTGGCCCAGTGCATCATGGGAACAGGGCAGACCAAACTACCAAGCCAATTCTTTACTGGAAAGGAAACAAGCTTCCGGGGACCGGTTTCTGGCATTACAGCCGTCTTCGGCCCGGCTTGCTTGAATCCTGATGGTGCAGTGAGCAAGAGACTCATGTCTGAGCATACCCTTCCACTCCTATAGTGGCCAAAACGATTCAGAAAAGGGGGTGGTGATGGACAGAGCATCTGAATTAAGCAGAACACTCCTACCCAGTCAAAAGATCAGGGCTTGATCCATCACCGTTTTTTAGCTCACTGCACCATCCCAGTTCAGAACCTGGCTACATGCAAATTAGTCTGTCCCTGGCCCAGTGCATCATGGGAACAGGGCAGACCAAACTACCAAGTCAATTCTTTACTGGAAAGGCAACAAGCTTCCGGGGACCGGTTTCTGGCATTACAGCCGTCTTCGGCCCGGCTTGCTTGAATCCTGATGGTGCAGTGAGCAAGGGACTCATGTCTGAGCATACCCTTCCACTCCTATAGTGGCCAAAACGATTCAGAAAAGGGGGTGGTGATGGACAGAGCATCTGAGATAAGCAGAACACTCCTACCCAGTCCAAAGATCAGGGCTTGATCCATCACCGTTTTGTAGCTCACTGCACCATCCCAGTTCAGAACCTGGCTACATGCAAATTAGTCTGTCCCTGGCCCAGTGCATCATGGGAACAGGGCAGACCAAACTACCAAGCCAATTCTTTACTGGAAAGGAAACAAGCTTCCGGGGACCGGTTTCTGGCATTACAGCCGTCTTCGGCCCGGCTTGCTTGAATCCTGATGGTGCAGTGAGCAAGGGACTCATGTCTGAGCATACCCTTCCACTCCTATAGTGGCCAAAACGATTCAGAAAAGGGGGTGGTGATGGACAGAGCATCTGAATTAAGCAGAACACTCCTACCCAGTCAAAACATCAGGGCTTGATCCATCACCGTTTTTTAGCTCACTGCACCATCCCAGTTCAGAACCTGGCTACATGCAAATTAGTCTGTCCCTGGCCCAGTGCATCATGGGAACAGGGCAGACCAAACTACCAAGCCAATTCTTTACTGGAAAGGAAACAAGCTTCCGGGGACCGGTTTCTGGCATTACAGCCGTCTTCGGCCCGGCTTGCTTGAATCCTGATGGTGCAGTGAGCAAGGTACTCATGTCTGAGCATACCCTTCCACTCCTATAGTGGCCAAAACGATTCAGAAAAGGGGGTGGTGATGGACAGAGCCTCTGAATTAAGCAGAACACTCCTACCCAGTCAAAAGATCAGGGCTTGATCCATCACCGTTTTTTAGCTCACTGCACCATCCCAGTTCAGAACCTGGCTACATGCAAATTAGTCTGTCCCTGGCCCAGTGCATCATGGGAACAGGGCAGACCAAACTACCAAGCCAATTCTTTACTGGAAAGGAAACAAGCTTCCGGGGACCGGTTTCTGGCATTACAGCCGTCTTCGGCCCGGCTTGCTTGAATCCTGATGGTGCAGTGAGCAAGTGTCAGGGCTAGGGTGGCTTGCGGTCTAGGGCCCGCCCCACTCTGCAATCAGGGGTTCCTGTGTGGCAAAATGCATCAGTCATCCTTGGGGGGGCGTTGGTGGCTGACTTGTTTTAAAACTGCTTGTGCATCTGCTCTGAGACTTTGTTAGACTGTCTGTGTAAGTTGTCATTCTTCAAAACACTGTTTATTGTTGTTCCGCCTAATGCGTGAGGTTTGGCACTTGGAAAGCGTCCGCCTAATGCGTGAGCTTTCGCTGTCTGGTCGCATGCGTGAGCGGCGTTGTCACGTTAACTTACGCGACCGCGCCCAGTCTCCTGTGCTCACTATTCCAGTCGATTCGAGGAGATAGCAGTGGGTTTCTCTGCTCCGCTTTGAGTTTTTTTGCAGATCTTGGCTTTTGGGAAGAAGAATTCACCGGAGGCTTTCGGTGAAGAGTCCAGAGGGCGTGGCAGCTTCCAGCTTCCTCCGTTTGGCAGATTCCTGACAAGAAGAGTCATTTCGTGTGTCCAGAGGGAACGTTTTGACCTTCAGTGAAAGTAGAGTAGGTCGTACTCTACAGGTAGGGGAGAAGAATTCAGTGTTCATTGCGCAAATAGCTTTAAGGTTAAATTCCTGATTTTAGAAGGGGCAATTAATCTAATTATTATTTGATTACTAGAATGCACAAAAGATCTAAATCTCTTCATGTTCTGTTTTGCACTTTGAAAAGATCCTCATTGCTGGCAATGGTTGTTCAATGTTTAATGTGGCACACAATGCTAAAAGTGGCGCGTAATTACTATGTTAATCACTGAATATTTTGACGCAATTCAGTATTGAGATTTTTTGCGAAAAGGTGATTTTCTGGAGTTTATGTAAACATAACTTTGTGATGTTTTGAGTGTTCGGTTCACCCTTTGGTAAAGGAGTCAATTTACTAAAGTGTGTTTCTATTTCAGTAAAGGAAAGAATCAGTCGCTATTCACAACAATTAAGAATAAACAAATTAGTGAATAGGAATGTGGGTAATGATTTTGAATTACAAGAAGCCTCCTGGAATCTTTGAGTAATATGTTTAGAGGCTTGTGTTTATGAAGATTCCCAGATTGGGTTTAAAGGTCAATAGACAAACTTTTAGCTTAGAAGTATTTGTTACTAACTTTTCCTTTTCAGATCTCCTTCCCTGCTGTTCCCTTCCTAATTCCCTTTCCCCCCCCGCTTGATCACTCCAAGATTCTGTGTAATTATTACATTCAGAATTGGAGGTATCGAGAGGTGGGTCCTTATTACTTCACGACAGACCCTGAGGAAGACTGCGCCTGACAGAATAGTGAGCCCACAAATTATTTTCCTCCCGGTCTGTACGTGAAGTCATAATGACTACCATCAATGATTTAATGTCGGCAATTGTGCGTATGCAAGCAGACTTAAAAGAAACCATGAATGTAACCGCTCTGTTAGCTGCTAAGGTAGACAATATTCAACTGCAGAGTACTCCTCTTCCAGAAGATGTTCAAGAAACTGGTGCTGGTAGGGCAGCTACGAACATAGCAGTTACTGTTCCTCCCCAGATTCCTCTAGCAGCTCCTGAACGTTTTTCTGGGGATTCCTCCAAGGTGCAAATCTTTTTGACTCAAATTGAACTGCACTTTGCTTGTAGACCAGCTGCGTTTCCAACTCCTCAGTCTAAAATAGCGTTTTTGATTTCCTATTTAACTGGAGATGCCGCAAACTGGGCAGTTCCTTTGGTCAGACAAGATGATACCTTGTTATATAACTGGAAACGCTTTGTAGAAGAATTTGAGAAAGTGTTCGATCGACGTACTGTGACTTTATCTGCCGATCGAGAGCTACTTCAATTAAAACAAGGAAACAGAGATCTTGTTATTTATTTGTCACATTTTAACAGATTAATCGCAGAAACTTGTTGGCCAGAGGAAAAGAGAGCAGCTCTTTTTTATCAAGGTTTAAAAGATGATCTAAAAGATGTTTTGGCGCAAATTGACCCACAACCAACAGTCTGTTCTGAATTGATTAATCTAACTCTACGATTAGATCATAGACTCTCTGAACGAAGATCAGATAAGAAAAGAATAGACAAACCTAATTGGAGAACAGAAACTAAATCTAGACCTCAATTCGCAAACTCCAAATCAAGTTCTGAGCCAATGGAAATTGGGACTTTAAGGCAACCATTATCAAAAGAAGAAAAAGACAATAGACGTAAAAATGGACAATGCCTTTATTGTGGTCGAAAAGGTCATTTTGTGAAGGATTGTTTGACGAAACCTAAAGGCAAGTTTCCAAATGCCAGTAAGTCAGCAGCTTTAGAAAAAACTGATCTAAAGTCGGAAAACTAGCTTGCCCAAGATGTTTTAAGGGAGATCTCTTGGGAACCATTGCCTTCCCTTCTGTGAACTCATGTGTCTCCAACTACAAAGCACATTTCAGATTAGCAGTTCAAATTCGGTTAACTCGTGAAACATGTCAAATGGAAGTTTTAGTTGATTCTGGAGCAACAGGTAATTTTGTGGATTTAGAAACTGCCCAACGCTTACAAATCATCTGTGAACAAAAAGAAACTCCAGAAATTGTTCAAGCTGTGGATGGGAAAATATTAGCTGGAGGTCCAGTAACCATGCAAACTTCTAAAGTCACTATGTTCTGTGAAGATGCTAAGCAACAATTACATAAGGAAGAGGTTCAGTTTGACGTCATCCAAGCACCTCAATACGGTTTTATTCTTGGAATGCCTTGGCTTTGTTTACACAATCCGTTTATCGATTGGCAGAAGAGAGAACTGGTTTTCCAATCTGATTTTTGCCATTCTTCTTGTCTAAACACTTCAAAACCAACTCTAAGTCAATTGGCCACCGCTGAAGAGAAAGAGACAGTTTTACCTAAAATTTACAAGGAATACGCAGAGGTTTTCAGTGAAGTAAAAGCAGCCCTCCTTCCTCCTCATCGTAGCTACGACTGTCAAATTGATCTCGTGCCAGGTTCCAGTGTCCCAAATTGTCGCATCTATGCCTTGTCAGAAAAAGAGAATCAGCATTTAAGACAGTATCTTGATCAATACTTAGAGAATGGCTTCATCCGCCCTTCCAAGTCCCCGGCAGCATCTCCGTTATTCTTCATTCCAAAGGCAAATGGGGAATTAAGAACTTGCATCGACTATAGGGCATTGAATAAGATCACAGTCAAAAATAAATATCCTTTACCACTCATTCCTGTTCTGTTGGACCAAGTTAAAAAGGCCGAAATTTACACTAAACTGGACCTTAGAGGGGCCTACCATTTGGTTCGTATTAGACAAGGAGATGAGTGGAAGACTGCTTTCAAGACTCGGTACGGATTATTTGAATACTTGGTAATGCCATTTGGTCTGTGCAATGCCCCAGCAGCCTTTCAGTTCTTCTTGAATGATGCCTTAAAAGAATTTTTGGATCTTTTCGTTATCGTCTATATAGACGATATTTTGATTTATTCCAATTCTGTAGCTGAACATGAAGGACATGTCAAAAAGGTATTAAGCACTCTTCAGTCACACAACTTGTATTGTAAACTATCTAAATGTGATTTTCATGTAAGAGAAGTTGAATTTTTGGGAGTTCTTCTTACACCAACTGGAATGAAAATGACTGATAGAAAGATTAAAGCAGTTGCTGAATGGCCTACTCCAACATCAGTTCGAGACATACAATGTTTCTTGGGATTTGCAAATTTTTATCGTCGCTTCATTGGTCACTTCTCTGCAGTAGTAGCCCCCATCACACGTTTGTTGAGGAAGAAGGTGAAATTTGAATGGACTTCAGAAGCCGAAAATGCATTCCAAAAGTTAAAGAAAGCCTTTACTGAAGCACCAATTCTCATGCATCCCAATGTAGAAGAACCTTTTATTGTTGAGGCTGATGCTTCTGATGTAGCTATTGCAGCCATTCTATCTCAAAGGCATCGTACTTCCGGTCAAATGCATCCAGTTGCATACATGTCTCGAAAATTTAATCCAGCAGAACAAAATTATGTTATAGCGGAAAAAGAACTACTAGCCATACTTGAAGCCTTTAAAGAATGGAGACATTATGTAATGGGTGCAAAATTTACTGTGACAGTTTATACAGATCATAGAAATTTACAGTTCATGAGTTCAGCTAGGATGTTAACCCCGCGACAATTGAGATGGATGATGTTTTTTGCCGAGTATGATTTTATAGTAACTTTTCGTCCAGGTCAAGACAATAGGAAAGCTGATGCCTTGTCCAGAAAAGACTCTTCTTTGCATCGCTTTGAAGGAACACCACAATCTATAATTGATCCTGGCAAAGTAATCAGTGTACTCTCTGCAGACCAATTCCTGGAGAACATTCATGAAAGTTTTCCTCCTTCTCAGTGGAAACTATGGTTGAATCCAAAAAGTAATCAAACTATCAAAGAAGGAATACCTTTTCATGGAAAACAAGTTTATCTGCCATCCGTGAAATTACAAGAAACTGTGTTCAACTGGTTACATTCACATCCTATGGCAGGGCATCCAGGTTCCAGAAAGACTGTGGAGAAAATACAAAAGATGTTTTGGGGGCCAACGCTGCAAAAAGATGTAATTAAAATGGCTAAAGATTGTGAAATCTGCGCTAGGTTTAAATCTGATCACACTAAACCAAAAGGTTTTTTACAGGTATTGCCAACACCAACTGAACCATGGAAACATATTTCATTGGACTTCATTACTGATTTACCACCAGTCAATCAGCATACAGTGATTTTAGTAGTTGTTGACAGTTTAACAAAATATGCACATTTCATTGCTTGTAAACAGTTACCTACTGCTGGACAATTAGCACAGCTATTTCTGCAGAATGTGGTGCGTTTGCATGGTTTGCCTTCAGTCTTACTTTCAGACCGTGGTTCTCAATTCTCTTCCAAATTTTGGCAACAATGGTGTCAGAGTTTACAGATTGTTTCCAATATGTCCACCAGTTATCATCCTCAAACTGATGGGCAAACTGAAAGATTGAACCAAACTTTGAAGCAATACTTGAGATGTTATGTTACGGACTCTAAAAGATCTTGGTTGGATTTACTTTGGATTGCTGAATTAGCATACAATACTTCGCCTCATTCGTCAACTGGATCTTCTCCGTTTGAGGCTCTTTTCGGTTATGTACCTAACACCATTCCGTTGACTCTACCCACCGATGTGATTGGTGCGCCGGCAGTGAGAGACTCTGTACAGCTTATGCAAACAATTCATCGCAAAAATTCAAAATCGCCTATTACAAAGCAAAGGAAAGTATAAGGAACAGTATGATAAAAGACATCGTTCAGGTCCAAAGTATTCCCCTGGAGATAAGGTTTAGCTATCCACAAAGAACTTGAACTTTAAACACAAAAGTATGTTCCAACCTAAGTTCATTGGTCCTTACCCGGTGCTGCGTCAGGTGAATCCTGTGACATTCAAATTGTTGTTGCCCAGGACCCTGCGTATTCATCCGGTGTTTCATACTTCCCTTATGAAACCTGCTGATCAGGACTTGGCTCCCCGACCGGCGCCGATTTTGGTTCATGGCAGTTGGGAGTATGAGGTGCAGAACATATTGGATTCTAAACGTCGGGGCTCCAAGTTGTGGTATCTTGTTTCTTGGAAGGGATACGGAGCTGAGAATGATTCATGGGAGCCAGCTGAAAACGTTCATGCCCCTCGATTGTTGCGACGTTTCCACCTCCTCCACCCTTTGAAGCCGGGCCCTAGACCGCTCTTGGGAGGGGGGAATACTGTCAGGGCTAGGGTGGCTTGCGGTCTAGGGCCCGCCCCACTCTGCAATCAGGGGTTCCTGTGTGGCAAAATGCATCAGTCATCCTTGGGGGGGCGTTGGTGGCTGACTTGTTTTAAAACTGCTTGTGCATCTGCTCTGAGACTTTGTTAGACTGTCTGTGTAAGTTGTCATTCTTCAAAACACTGTTTATTGTTGTTCCGCCTAATGCGTGAGGTTTGGCACTTGGAAAGCGTCCGCCTAATGCGTGAGCTTTCGCTGTCTGGTCGCATGCGTGAGCGGCGTTGTCACGTTAACTTACGCGACCGCGCCCAGTCTCCTGTGCTCACTATTCCAGTCGATTTGAGGAGATAGCAGTGGGTTTCTCTGCTCCGCTTTGAGTTTTTTTGCAGATCTTGGCTTTTGGGAAGAAGAATTCACCGGAGGCTTTCGGTGAAGAGTCCAGAGGGCGTGGCAGCTTCCAGCTTCCTCCGTTTGGCAGATTCCTGACAAGAAGAGTCATTTCGTGTGTCCAGAGGGAACGTTTTGACCTTCAGTGAAAGTAGAGTAGGTCGTACTCTACAGGTAGGGGAGAAAAATTCAGTGTTCATTGCGCAAATAGCTTTAAGGTTAAATTCCTGATTTTAGAAGGGGCAATTAATCTAATTATTATTTGATTACTAGAATGCACAAAAGATCTAAATCTCTTCATGTTCTGTTTTGCACTTTGAAAAGATCCTCATTGCTGGCAATGGTTGTTCAATGTTTAATGTGGCGCACAATGCTAAAAGTGGCGCGTAATTACTATGTTAATCACTGAATATTTTGACGCAATTCAGTATTGAGATTTTTTGCGAAAAGGTGATTTTCTGGAGTTTATGTAAACATAACTTTGTGATGTTTTGAGTGTTCGGTTCAACCTTTGGTAAAGGAGTCAATTTACTAAAGTGTGTTTCTATTTCAGTAAAGGAAAGAATCAGTCGCTATTCACAACAATTAAGAATAAACAAATTAGTGAATAGGAATGTGGGAAATGATTTTGAATTACAAGAAGCCTCCTGGAATCTTTGAGTAATATGTTTAGAGGCTTGTGTTTATGAAGATTCCCAGATTGGGTTTAAAGGTCAATAGACAAACTTTTAGCTTAGAAGTATTTGTTACTAACTTTTCCTTTTCAGATCTCCTTCCCTGCTGTTCCCTTCCTAATTCCCTTTTCCCCCCCGCTTGATCACTCCAAGATTCTGTGTAATTATTACATTCGGAATTGGAGGTATCGAGAGGTGGGTCCTTATTACTTCACGACAGACCCTGAGGAAGACTGCGCCTGACAGCAAGGGACTCATGTATGAGCATACCCTTACACTCCTATAGTGGCCAAAACGATTCAGAAAAGGGGGTGGTGATGGACAGAGCATCTGAATTAAGCAGAACACTCCTACCCAGTCAAAAGATCAGGGCTTGATCCATCACCGTTTTTTAGCTCACTGCACCATCCCAGTTCAGAACCTGGCTACATGCAAATTAGTCTGTCCCTGGCCCAGTGCATCATGGGAACAGGGCAGACCAAACTACCAAGCCAATTCTTTACTGGAAAGGAAACAAGCTTCCGGGGACCGGTTTCTGGCATTACAGCCGTCTTCGGCCCGGCTTGCTTGAATCCTGATGGTGCAGTGAGCAAGGGACTCATGTCTGAGCATACCCTTCCACTCCTATAGTGGCCAAAACGATTCAGAAAAGGGGGTGGTGATGGACAGAGCATCTGAATTAAGCAGAACACTCCTACCCAGTCAAAAGATCAGGGCTTGATCCATCACCGTTTTTTAGCTCACTGCACCATCCCAGTTCAGAACCTGGCTACATGCAAATTAATCTTTCCCTGGCCCAGTGCATCATGGGAACAGGGCAGACCAAACTACCAAGCCAATTCTTTACTGGAAAGGAAACAAGCTTCCGGGGACCGGTTTCTGGCATTACAGCCGTCTTTGGCCCGGCTTGCTTGAATCCTGATGGTGCAGTGAGCAAGGGACTCATGTCTGAGCATACCCTTCCACTCCTATAGTGGCCAAAACGATTCAGAAAAGGGGTGGTGATGGACAGAGCATCTGAATTAAGCAGAACACTCCTACCCAGTCAAAAGATCAGGGCTTGATCCACCACCGTTTTTTAGCTCACTGCACCATCCCAGTTCAGAACCTGGCTACATGCAAATTAGTCTGTCCCTGGCCCAGTGCATCATGGGAACAGGGCAGACCAAACTACCAAGCCAATTCTTTACTGGAAAGGAAACAAGCTTCCGGGGACCGGTTTCTGGCATTACAGCCATCTTCGGCCCGGCTTGCTTGAATCCTGATGGTGCAGTGAGCAAGGGACTCATGTCTGAGCATACCCTTCCACTCCTATAGTGGCCAAAACGATTCAGAAAAGGGGGTGGTGATGGACAGAGCATCTGAATTAAGCAGAACACTTCTACCCAGTCAAAAGATCAGGGCTTGATCCATCACCGTTTTTTAGCTCACTGCACCATCCCAGTTCAGAACCTGGCTACATGCAAATTAGTCTGTCCCTGGCCCAGTGCATCATGGGAACAGGGCAGACCAAACTACCAAGCCAATTCTTTACTGGAAAGGAAACAAGCTTCCGGGGACCTGTTTCTGGCATTACAGCCGTCTTCGGCCCGGCTTGCTTGAATCCTGATGGTGCAGTGAGACTAATTTGCATATAGCCAGGTTCTGAACGGGGATGGTGCAGTGAGCTAAAAAACAGTGTTGGATCTAGCCCTGATCTCTTGACTGGGTGAGAGTATTCTGCTTAATTCAGAAACTCTGTCCATCACCACCCCTTGTTGTTAAATATTTTGTCCACCCCAAGCGTGGAAGGGTATACTCAGATGTGAGTCCCTTGCTCATTGCACCATCAGGATTCAAGCAAGCCGGGCCGACGAAGGCTGAAATGCCAGAAACAGGTCCCCGGAAGCTTGTTTCCTTCCCAGTGTAACAATTGGCTTGGTAGTTTGGTTTGCCCTGTTCCCATCATGCACTGGGACAGGAACAGACTAATTTGCAAATAGCCAGGTTCTGAACTGGGATGGTGCAGTGAGCTAAAAAACGGTGTTGGATCTAGCCCTGATCTCTTGACTGGGTGAGAGTATTCTGCTTAATTCAGAAACTCTGTCCATCACCACCCCTTGTTGTTAAATATTTTCTCCACCCTAAGCGTGGAAGGGTATACTCAGATGTGAGTCCCTTGCTCATTGCACCATCAGGATTCAAGCAAGCCGGGCCGACGAAGGCTGAAATGCCAGAAACCGGTCCCCGGAAGCTTGTTTCCTTCCCAGTGTAAGAATTGGCTTGGTAGTTTGGTTTGCCCTGTTCCCATCATGCACTGGGACAGGAACAGACTAATTTGCATATAGCCAGGTTCTGAACTGGGATGGTGCAGTGAGCTAAAAAACGGTGTTGGATCTAGCCCTGATCTCTTGACTGGGTGAGAGTATTCTGCTTAATTCAGAAACTCTGTCCATCACCACCCCTTGTTGTTAAATATTTTGTCCACCCTAAGCGTGGAAGGGTATACTCAAATGTGAGTCCCTTGCTCATTGCACCATCAGAATTCAAGCAAGCCGGGCCGACGAAGGCTGAAATGCCAGAAACCGGTCTCCGGAAGCTTGTTTCCTTCCCAGTGTAAGAATTGGCTTGGTAGTTTGGTTTGCCCTGTTCCCATCATGCACTGGGACAGGAACAGACTAATTTGCATATAGCCAGGTTCTGAACTGGGATGGTGCAGTGAGCTAAAACACGGTGTTGGATCTAGCCCTGATCTCTTGACTGGGTGAGAGTATTCTGCTTAATTCAGAAACTCTGTCCATTACCACCCCTTGTTGTTAAATATTTTGTCCACCCTAAGCGTGGAAGGGTATACTCAGATGTGAGTCCCTTGCTCATTGCACCATCAGGATTCAAGCAAGCCGGGCCGACGAAGGCTGAAATGCCAGAAACCGGTCCCCGGAAGCTTGTTTCCTTCCCAGTGTAAGAATTGGCTTGGTAGTTTGGTTTGCCCCGTTCCCATCATGCACTGGGACAGGAACAGACTAATTTGCCTATAGCCAGGTTCTGAACTGGGATGGTGCAGTAAGCTAAAAAACTGTGTTGGATCTAGCCCTGATCTCTTGACTGGGTGAGAGTATTCTGCTTAATTCAGAAACTCTGTCCATCACCACCCCTTGTTGTTAAATATTTTGTCCACCCTAGGCGTGGAAGGGTATACTCAGATGTGAGTCCCTTGCTCATTGCACCATCAGGATTTAAGCAAGCCGGGCCGACGAAGGCTGAAATGCCAGAAACCGGTCCCTGGAAGCTTGTTTCCTTCCCAGTGTAAGAATTGGCTTGGTAGTTTGGTTTGCCCTGTTCCCATCATGCACTGGGACAGGAACAGACTAATTGGCATATAGCCAGGTTCTGAACTGGGATGGTGCAGTGAGCTAAAAAACGGTGTTGGATCTAGCCCTGATCTCTTGACTGGGTGAGAGTATTCTGCTTAATTCAGAAACTCTGTCCATCACCACCCCTTGTTGTTAAATATTTTGTCCACCCTAAGCGTGGAAGGGTATACTCAGATGTGAGTCCCTTGCTCATTGCACCATCAGGATTCAAGCAAGCCGGGCCGACGAAGTCTGAAATGCCAGAAACCGGTCCCCGGAAGCTTGTTTCCTTCCCAGTGTAAGAATTGGCTTGGTAGTTTGGTTTGCCCTGTTCCCATCATGCACTGGGACAGGAACAGACTAATTTGCATATAGCCAGGTTCTGAACTGGGATGGTGCAGTGAGCTAAAAAACGGTGTTGGATCTAGCCCTGATCTCTTGACTGGGTGAGAGTATTCTGCTTAATTCAAAAACTCTGTCCATCACCACCCCGTGTTGTTAAATATTTTGTCCACCCTAAGCGTGGAAGGGTATACTCAGATGTGAGTCCCTTGCTCATTGCACCATCAGGATTCAAGCAAGCCGGGCCGACGAAGGCTGAAATGCCAGAAACCGGTCCCCGGAAGCTTGTTTCCTTCCCAGTGTAAGAATTGGCTTGGTAGTTTGATTTGCCCTGTTCCCATCATGCACTGGGACAGGAACAGACTAATTTGCATATAGCCAGGTTCTGAACTGGGATGGTGCAGTGAGCTAAAAAACGGTGTTGGATCTAGCCCTGATCTCTTGACTGGGTGAGAGTATTCTGCTTAATTCAGAAACTCTGTCCATCACCACCCCTTGTTGTTAAATATTTTGTCCACCCTAAGCGTGGAAGGGTATACTCAGATGTGAGTCCCTTGCTCATTGCACCATCAGGATTCAAGCAAGCCGGGCCGACGAAGGCTGAAATGCCAGAAACCGGTCCCCGGAAGCTTGTTTCCTTCCCAGTGTAAGAATTGGCTTGGTAGTTTGGTTTGCCCTGTTCCCATCATGCACTGGGACAGGAACAGACTAATTTGCATATAGCCAGGTTCTGAACTGGGATGGTGCAGTGAGCTAAAAAACGGTGTTGGATCTAGCCCTGATCTCTTGACTGGGTGAGAGTATTCTGCTTAATTCAGAAACTCTGTCCATCACCACCCCTTGTTGTTAAATATTTTGTCCACCCTAAGCGTGGAAGGGTATACTCAGATTTGAGTCCCTTGCTCATTGCACCATCAGGATTCAAGCAAGCCGGGCCGACGAAAGCTGAAATGCCAGAAACCGGTCCCCGGAAGCTTGTTTCCTTCCCAGTGTAAGAATTGGCTTGGTAGGTTGGTTTGCCCTGTTCCCATCATGCACTGGGACAGGAACAGACTAATTTGCATATAGCCAGGTTCTGAACTGGGATGGTGCAGTGAGCTAAAAAACGGTGTTGGATCTAGCCCTGATCTCTTGACTGGGTGAGAGTATTCTGCTTAATTCAGAAACTCTGTCCATCACCACCCCTTGTTGTTAAATATTTTGTCCACCCTAAGCGTGGAAGGGTATACTCAGATGTGAGTCCCTTGCTCATTGCACCATCAGGATTCAAGCAAGCCGGGCCGACGAAGGCTGAAATGCCAGAAACCGGTCCCCGGAAGCTTGTTTCCTTCCCAGTGTAAGAATTGGCTTGGTAGTTTGGTTTGCCCTGTTCCCATCATGCACTGGGACAGGAACAGACTAATTTGCATATAGCCAGGTTCTGAACTGGGATGGTGCAGTGAGCTAAAAAACGGTGTTGGATCTAGCCCTGATCTCTTGACTGGGTGAGAGTATTCTGCTTAATTCAGAAACTCTGTCCATCACCACCCCTTGTTGTTAAATATTTTGTCCACCCTAAGCGTGGAAGGGTATACTCAGATGTGAGTCCCTTTCTCATTGCACCATCAGGATTCAAGCAAGCCGGGCCGACGAAGGCTGAAATGCCAGAAACCAGTCCCCGGAAGCTTGTTTCCTTCCCAGTGTAAGATTTGGCTTGGTAGTTTGGTTTGCCCTGTTCCCATCATGCACTAGGACAGGAACAGACTAATTTGCATATAGCCAGGTTCTGAACTGGGATGGTGCAGTGAGCTAAAAAACGGTGTTGGATCTAGCCCTGATCTCTTGACTGGGTGAGAGTATTCTGCTTAATTCAGAAACTCTGTCCATCACCACCCCTTGTTGTTAAATATTTTGTTCACCCTAAGCGTGGAAGGGTATACTCAGATGTGAGTCCCTTGCTCATTGCACCATCAGGATTCAAGCAAGCCGGGCCGACGAAGGCTGAAATGCCAGAAACCGGTCCCCGGAAGCTTGTTTCCTTCCCAGTGTAAGAATTGGCTTGGTAGTTTGGTTTGCCCTGTTCCCATCATGCACTTGGACAGGAACAGACTAATTTGCATATAGCCAGGTTCTGAACTGGGATGGTGCAGTGAGCTAAAAAACGGTGTTGGATCTAGCCCTGATCTCTTGACTGGGTGAGAGTATTCTGCTTAATTCAGAAACTCTGTCCATCACCACCCCTTGTTGTTAAATATTTTGTCCACCCTAAGCGTGGAAGGGTATACTCAGATGTGAATCCCTTGCTCATTGCACCATCAGGATTCAAGCAAGCCGGGCCGACGAAGGCTGAAATGCCAGAAACCGGTCCCCGGAAGCTTGTTTCCTTCCCAGTGTAAGAATTGGCTTGGTAGTTTGGTTTGCCCTGTTCCCATCATGCACTGGGACAGGAACAGACTAATTTGCATATAGCCAGGTTCTGAACTGGGATGGTGCAGTGAGCTAAAAAACGGTGTTGGATCTAGCCCTGATCTCTTGACTGGGTGAGAGTATTCTGCTTAATTCAGAAACTCTGTCCATCACCACCTCTTGTTGTTAAATATTTTGTCCACCCTAAGCGTGGAAGGGTATACTCAGATGTGAGTCCCTTGCTCATTGCACCATCAGGATTCAAGCAAGCCGGGCCGACGAAGGCTGAAATGCCAGAAACCGGTCCCCGGAAGCTTGTTTCCTTCCCAGTGTAAGAATTGGCTTGGTAGTTTGGTTTGCCCTGTTCCCATCATGCACTGGGACAGGAACAGACTAATTTGCATATAGCCAGGTTCTGAACTGGGATGGTGCAGTGAGCTAAAAAACGGTGTTGGATCTAGCACTTATCTCTTGACTGGGTGAGAGTATTCTGCTTAATTCAGAAACTCTGTCCATCACCACCCCTTGTTGTTAAATATTTTGTCCACCGTAAGCGTGGAAGGGTATACTCAGATGTGAGTCCCTTGCTCATTGCACCATCAGGATTCAAGCAAGCCGGGCCGACGAAGGCTGAAATGCCAGAAACCGGTCCCCGGAAGCTTGTTTCCTTCCCAGTGTAAGAATTGGCTTGGTAGTTTGGTTTGCCCTGTTCCCATCATGCACTGGGACAGGAACAGACTAATTTGCATATAGCCAGGTTCTGAACTGGGATGGTGCTGTGAGCTAAAAAACGGTGTTGGATCTAGCCCTGATCTCTTGACTGGGTGAGAGTATTCTGCTTAATTCAGAAACTCTGTCCATCACCACCCCTTGTTGTTAAATATTTTGTCCACCCTAAGCGTGGAAGGGTATACTCAGATGTGAGTCCCTTGCTCATTGCACCATCAGGATTCAAGCAAGCCGGGCCGACGAAGGCTGAAATGCCAGAAACCAGTCCCCGGAAACTTGTTTCCTGCCCAGTGTAAGAATTGGCTTGGTAGTTTGGTTTGCCCTGTTCCCATCATGCACTGGGACAGGAACAGACTAATTTGCATATAGCCAGGTTCTGAACTGGGATGGTGCAGTGAGCTAAAAAACGGTGTTGGATCTAGCCCTGATCTCTTGACTGGGTGAGAGTATTCTGCTTAATTCAGAAACTCTGTCCATCACCACCCCTTGTTGTTAAATATTTTGTCCACCCTAAGCGTGGAAGGGTATACTCAGATGTGAGTCCCTTGCTCATTGCACCATCAGGATTCAAGCAAGCCGGGCCGACGAAGGCTGAAATGCCAGAAACCGGTCCCCGGAAGCTTGTTTCCTTCCCAGTGTAAGAATTGGCTTGGTAGTTTGGTTTGCCCTGTTCCCATCATGCACTGGGACAGGAACAGACTAATTTGCATATAGCCAGGTTCTGAACTGGGATGGTGCAGTGAGCTAAAAAACGGTGTTGGATCTAGCCCTGATCTCTTGACTGGGTGAGAGTATTCTGCTTAATTCAGAAACTCTGTCCATCACCACCCCTTGTTGTTAAATATTTTGTCCACCCTAAGCGTGGAAGGGTATACTCAGATGTGAGTCCCTTGCTCATTGCACCATCAGGATTCAAGCAAGCCGGGCCGACGAAGGCTGAAATGCCAGAAACCGGTCCCCGGAAGCTTGTTTCCTTCCCAGTGTAAGAATTGGCTTGGTAGTTTGGTTTGCCCTGTTCCCATCATGCACTGGGACAGGAACAGACTAATTTGCATATAGCCAGGTTCTGAACTGGGATGGTGCAGTGAGCTAAAAAACGGTGTTGGATCTAGCCCTGATCTCTTGACTGGGTGAGAGTATTCTGCTTAATTCAGAAACTCTGTCCATCACCACCCCTTGTTGTTAAATATTTTGTCCACCCTAAGCGTGGAAGGGTATACTCAGATGTGAGTCCCTTGCTCATTGCACCATCAGGATTCAAGCAAGCCGGGCCGACGAAGGCTGAAATGCCAGAAACCGGTCCCCGGAAGCTTGTTTCCTTCCCAGTGTAAGAATTGGCTTGGTAGTGTGGTTTGCCCTGTTCCCATCATGCACTGGGACAGGAACAGACTAATTTGCATATAGCCAGGTTCTGAACTGGGATGGTGCATTGAGCTAAAAAACGGTGTTGGATCTAGCCCTGATCTCTTGACTGGGTGAGAGTATTCTGCTTAATTCAGAAACTCTGTCCATCACCACCCCTTGTTGTTAAATATTTTGTCCACCCTAAGCGTGGAAGGGTATACTCAGATGTGAGTCCCTTGCTCATTGCACCATCAGGATTCAAGCAAGCCGGGCCGACGAAGGCTGAAATGCCAGAAACCGGTCCCCGTAAGCTTGTTTCCTTCCCAGTGTAAGAATTGGCTTGGTAGTTTGGTTTGCCCTGTTCCCATCATGCACTGGGACAGAAACAGACTAATTTGCATATAGCCAGGTTCTGAACTGGGATGGTGCAGTGAGCTAAAAAACGGTTTTGGATCTAGCCCTGATCTCTTGACTGGGTGAGAGTATTCTGCTTAATTCAGAAACTCTGTCCATCACCACCCCTTGTTGTTAAATATTTTGTCCACCCTAAGCGTGGAAGGGTATACTCAGATGTGAGTCCCTTGCTCATTGCACCATCAGGATTCAAGCAAGCCAGGCCGACGAAGGCTGAAATGCCAGAAACGGTCCCCGGAAGCTTGTTTCCTTCCCAGTGTAAGAATTGGCTTGGTAGTTTGGTTTGCCCTGTTCCCATCATGCACTGGGACAGGAACAGACTAATTTGCATATAGCCAGGTTCTGAACTGGGATGGTGTAGTGAGCTAAAAAACGGTGTTGGATCTAGCCCTGATCGCTTGACTGGGTGAGAGTATTCTGCTTAATTCAGAAACTCTGTCCATCACCACCCCTTGTTGTTAAATATTTTGTCCACCCTAAGCGTGGAAGGGTATACTCAGATGTGAGTCCCTTGCTCATTGCACCATCAGGATTCAAGCAAGCCGGGCCGACGAAGGCTGAAATGCCAGAAACCGGTCCCCGGAAGCTTGTTTCCTTCCCAGTGTAAGAATTGGCTTGGTAGTTTGGTTTGCCCTGTTCCCATCATGCACTGGGACAGGAACAGACTAATTTGCATATAGCCAGGTTCTGAACTGGGATGGTGCAGTGAGCTAAAAAACGGTGTTGGATCTAGCCCTGATCTCTTGACTGGGTGAGAGTATTCTGCTTAATTCAGAAACTCTGTCCATCACCACCTCTTGTTGTTAAATATTTTGTCCACCCTAAGCGTGGAAGGGTATACTCAGATGTGAGTCCCTTGCTCATTGCACCATCAGGATTCAAGCAAGCCGGGCCGACGAAGGCTGAAATGCCAGAAACCGGTCCCCGGAAGCTTGTTTCCTTCCCAGTGTAAGAATTGGCTTGGTAGTTTGGTTTGCCCTGTTCCCATCATGCACTGGGACAGGAACAGACTAATTTGCATATAGCCAGGTTCTGAACTGGGATGGTGCAGTGAGCTAAAAAACGGTGTTGGATCTAGCCCTGATCTCTTGACTGGGTGAGAGTATTCTGCATAATTCAGAAACTCTGTCCATCACCACCCCTTGTTGTTAAATGTTCACTCACATGTGTCAGGTGCAGGCATGGTATTTGTTGGTCAGTGTACAGGGACATGTCCGGCCAGTGTGTCTGGGTCTATGGCTCATGTGTCAGTCAGTAGATTGGTGGCTGTGTCTCACACTCCTGTTTCTGGTGCTGGCGGTGTGTCTGGGTCTCTGGCTCATGTGTCAGTCAGTAGATCGGTGGCTGTGTCTCACACTCCTGTTTCTGGTGCTGGCGGTGTGTCTGGGTCTAGGGCTCATGTGTCAGTCAGTAGATCGGTGGCTGTGTCTCACACTCCTGTTTCTGGTGCTGGCGGTGTGTCTGGGTCTATGGCACATGTGTCAGTCAGTAGATCGGTGGCTGTGTCTCACACTCCTGTTTCTGGTGCTGGCGGTGTGTCTGGGTCTATGGCACATGTGTCAGTCAGTAGATCGGTGGCTGTGTCTCACACTCCTGTTTCTGGTGCTGGCGGTGTGTTTGGGTCTATGGCACATGTGTCAGTCACCACAGCTGTGGCTGTGTCTCACACTCCTGTTTCTGGTGCTGGCGGTGTGTCTGGGTCTAGGGCTCATGTGTCAGTCAGTAGATCGGTGGCTGTGTCTCACACTCCTGTTGCTGGTGCTGGCGGTGTGTCCGAGGCGAGTTGTTCAAGCAGTCCACCAGATTCTGCGGTGTGAGGTCTAGTTTCCATCAGTCACATGTCATTTAAGTTTGTGTGTAGATTGACAAATGTAACTACCTAGGTTTTATTAATCTCCTTGTGACCGGTCGCTTGACACACAGTACTTGGGTAGCCAATGATGTACCTGCTCTGTTGGGCACAATGCCCTGTTGCTGTTCTGATACTGCATTCTGCCCTCTCACGTGCTGCCAATGATGTACCTGCTCTGTTGTCCACAATGCCCTGTTGCTGTTCTGATACTGCATTCTGCCCTCTCACGTGCTGCAAATGATGTACCTGCTCTGTTGTCCACAATGCCTTGTTGCCTTTCTGATACTGCATTCTGCCCTCTCACGTGCTGCCAATGATGTACCTGCTCTGTTGGGCAAAATGCCCTGTTGCTGTTCTGCTACTGCATTCTGCCCTCTCACGTGCTGCCAATGATGTACCTGCTCTGTTGTCCACAATGCCCTGTTGCTGTTCTGATACTGCATTCTGCCCTCTCACGTGCTGCCAATGATGTACCTGTTCAGTGCAATGGACTGTTGATGCACTTAGCCCCTCTCACGTGCTGCCTCTGATGGACCTGTTCAGTGCAATGAACTGTTGATGCACTTAGTCCCTCTCACGTGCTGCCTCTGATGGACCTGTTCAGTGCAATGGACTGTTGATGCACTTAGCCCCTCTCACGTGCTGCCTCTGATGGACCTGTTCAGTGCAATGGACTGTTGATGCACTTAGCCCCTCTCACGTGCTGCCTCTGATGGACCTGTTCAGTGCAATGGACTGTTGATGCACTTAGCCCCTCTCACGTGCTGCCTCTGATGTACCTGTTCAGTGCAATGGACTGTTGATGCACTTACCCCCTCTCACGTGCTGCCAATGATGTACCTGCTCTGTTGGGCACAATGCCCTGTTGCTGTTCTGATACTGCATTCTGCCCTCTCACGTGCTGCCAATGATGTACCTGCTCTGTTGTCCACAATGCCCTGTTGCTGTTCTGATACTGCATTCTGCCCTCTCACGTGCTTCCAATGATGTACCTGCTCTGTTGTCCACAATGCCCTGTTGCTGTTCTGATACTGCATTCTGCCCTCTCACGTGCTGCCTCTGATGGACCTGTTCAGTGCAATGGACTGTTGATGCACTTAGCCCCTCTCACGTGCTGCCTCTGATGGACCTGTTCAGTGCAATGAACTGTTGATGCACTTAGCCCCTCTCACGTGCTGCCTCTGATGGACCTGTTCAGTGCAATGGACTGTTGATGCACTTAGCCCCTCTCACGTGCTGCCTCTGATGGACCTGTTCAGTGCAATGGACTGTTGATGCACTTAGCCCCTTTCACGTGCTGCCTCTGATGGACCTGTTCAGTGCAATGGACTGTTGATGCACTTAGTCCCTCTCACATGCTGCCTCTGATGGACCTGTTCAGTGCAATGGACTGTTGATGCACTTACCCCCTCTCACGTGCTGCCAATGATGTACCTGCTCTGTTGGGCACAATGCCCTGTTGCTGTTCTGATACTGCATTCTGCCCTCTCACGTGCTGCCAATGATGTACCTGCTCTGTTGTCCAAAATGCCCTGTTGCTATTCTGATACTGCATTCTGCCCTCTCACGTGCTGCCAATGATGTACCTGCTCTGTTGTCCACAATGCCCTGTTGCTGTTCTGATACTGCATTCTGCCCTCTCACGTGCTGCCTCTGATGTACATGATCTGTTGTACCCAATGCCCATGCTCTTGGATAGTTTGATATTATGCACCTATTATGTTGAATAAAGCTAATACATCATGTTTTGTGGTTTGTCGCTGTCATTCCTGGTTGTGTACTTCAATTGTGTATATTTTTGTGCGTTCGTAAATGTATTTCCTGTGACATGACACTCCCCCTCCCAACTTCACAGCCCTGCCAGGTACTCCCCTTCCGGCAGTAAATGGTGTGTAGCGTACCTGCGTTGTCGTCGATGATGGTCCATGACTTGCTGGTGGAGGATCGCGAAGAGTATCGGAAAAGCGTGTAGCGCTGGGTCCATGTGGGCGAGCTGCTTGTGGTGGGTATCTTCGCAATGTGTGGTTTGTTAGCTGTGGGGAATCCGCCGTGTTCAGGCAGGTTGTTTTTCCGCAGCAGTTTTATGTGTGTTTTCCGCCATCGTGATTTGGGACGCTGTCGGAGACGTCATTCCGTACGGCGGTGTCTCTGGATTGGTTACGTCCGCCGCGGGGCCGGGTGTAATTCCACGGCGGTGCGTTCTCTTCCACCACGTACGGAGTTTTGACAGTGTTTCCCATCCTAATATGGTGGTCGGACTGTCCGCGGCAGGCGGACGGAAAAAAGCTTTTTCCGCCTACTCCAGGACGGCGGTCGTCCTTCCGTCCGCCATCCTAATGAGCCCCTAAGTCTCTCTCTCTACCTTTTACAGCCTCTCTCTGTTTTAGTCTCTTTTACATCTTCTCCCCTTCTAACACCCTCTCTCTGTCTTACATCCTCTTACACCCTCTCTCTGTCTTACACCCTGTTACATCCTTTTTCTGACATATTCCCTTTGTCCCTTTCTTTGACTGACTCCCTCTCCTTATTACATCCTTTTTCTGTCTCACAACATATTATACACTATTTCTGTCTTACTCCTTCTCTATGTTTTACTCCCTCTACCTGTTTCTTTGTCTGACTCTCTCTGTCTTTTTGTGTTAGTTCCTCTAGCTCTCTTTCTCTGTCTTACTCCTAGTTACATAGTTGCTGTGATATAAACTTAGATATGTTGTAAAGTAGTGTTTATATCGTTTGCTTATTGTCATCGCTTTGTTGTTTGGTAATAGTGGTCTAAAATGTGTTATCTTTTTTCTTTAACACAGATTAAAATCAAGATTTCACTAGTAAGGAAATATGCCCTCAAGGCAGAGGTGAAGAAAAGATGCCAAGCAGAAAAAATCAAAAACAGCAACGTAATTAAAGCACTCCTCTACAACAAATACTTCAAAAGACAGGAAAAAAGCTCCTGGTAAGACAACTAAGTCTTTCTTTCGGAACATATGTAGATAAAAAAAAAATGTTGATGAGAATGTGAATAAAAAGGAGAGAGCAAATTTTAAGAGGAAGGAGAGGCCCTCCAAAAATGTTACTACTGCAGCAGGAGAGAATAATATGTATAGGAATAGAAGGCAAAACCTATTTAGGGACATTCGTAAACGAATGTTTCGCAATAGAGTAGTTTTAAATTTGATGAAAAATATTAAGAAAGGTAAACAGAGAGCTGCTTTTTACAAGAAAAAGAAAAATGTAGAGAAAATTGTTGATCAGGCTTTTGAAGTTAAGAAACATTATTTATTTTAGTAATCAATAGAATTAGGACACTTAACAAGACAATTGATGTTTTCAAATCAAACAGTAGATGCAAAAGAGTAATTAATCGGACTAATTTTTGTAAAGTTTTTTCTGGAGAATGGATGCATAGTTCAAGTTGTGAGCCATTTTTTAATGAGGAGAGTTACTCCCAGGAGAATGATATGGTGCATGCAGTTGACACCAGTGGTCGAGCATATGAGGTGATAGACGGTTGTCCGATTGAAAAAGAGAAACTTGTGTCTAGAAATGCAGAGGAGGTGTTAGCTGATGAAGTTTTAGGGAGACGTACTAAGGGCCCTGTGTACACTTGGAAGTGTAGTAGTATTTGTAGTGTGCGACAGGATTTAATTGATTTGCTTCGTAATTTCTTACGGACATATAGTAAGAAAAGTCTAAAACAGAAAATGAAGATGTTGCAAGACTTAGATCCTTGCAGAGTCAGAGAAAACACAGGTTTGCATGGGCATTCACTGGCTTGTCTTTCTAGAAAAGTATGTCAGCGTGTTTTTCATCATTTTAGGATGTTAGCAGTACATCATACTAAAATGAGGAAATTAGTGAGAATGTTGTATTATGCAAAAAGTCCAGCACTTAAGCTTAAACAGTTAAACAGTGCTCTTTTGCATGGAACTGAATTAGATGTGAAGAAAATTTGTGAAGAAATTGAGTTAAGTTACTTTGGTGAAAAAGAGGACAGTGTAGAAATTGACACAGTAATAGAAGGTAATGTGGAAGACAATGTACAGATTTCAAGTACAGAAAAGTTTGACCAGGAAATTACCAAGTTTAAGGTGAAATCAAGTGAAAGGCCTAATTTTACTTGTGTGTGTTGTCGACGGACTCATTATAAGATTCAGACTAGGTTAGTTGATTTATATGCAGAAAGTGAAATGGAAAATAATAGTGAATGGAAGAATTTTGCAACTTTTTTGTTGGTGGAGAATTCTTTTGATTTGAGTTCTGATCAGCATATTTGTAAATATTGTTATAATAAATTAAATGAAAACAGAATGCCTGCTAGAGCTGTTCATAATAATCTTGAGTTGGTAGACATTCCTCCTGAATTGATGGATTTAAATACATATGAATCTATTTTGATTCAATGTGTCCATCCTTTCAGGCTATTGTTCGCATGGAGCCTAAGATAGGGAAATTGCCTCCTTCGGATTTACAGAGAGGATTAAAGGGAAGAGTTGTTTATTTGCCTCTAGATTTCAAGAAAAATATTGATACAATTGGTGTAGAGAAAGTGGAAGAGGAACCTCTGGTTATTCTAGTTAATGGGGTTCCAACAAAGAGTAAGAAAATCAGGCAAGATTTAGTGGATATTAGGAAAGTCAAAAAGGCAACGTTGTATTTGGTCAAAAACAATGAGTACTACAAAGATGTATGTGTTGGAGCAGAGGAAACAGCTGCAGAAGAAGACAGTGATTGTTCAGCCGGCCAAATTGAAAAAGTTGATGTATCTAGAAGTGAAGAAATATCTGAACATTATACTGTTCATCCTTTGCATTCCAAAGAAGTAATGGGGAATGCAATTGCCTTGTTTCAAATGAAAGCAGCAAAAGGAAGTCCCATTAGTGTATTGGAAGAAAGTTTGGAAGCTCGTTGTTTTCCACAGCTATTTCCAACAGGTCGAGGTGGACGATATGACGATCGACCACTTCAAATTCCTGCATCTGAATACCGGACTTTAAGATTATATGCTGAAGATCCAAGGTTTCGTCAATGCATCCCATATTTGTTTCATCTACTGTATGAAAGTGACTTGTCTGGGCTTTCTTAAGCAGTAAACCATATACTGAAAAGTGGAGCACATCTGCAAAATGTTTCGGCGAGGGACTTTATTGAGAAAGTCAATCTGCAAGACAATATCTTGGAATCTCATCTAATCAATCTCATGGCATGTCAGCGTGGTAAAAACGAGTATTGGTACCGTCGTCATGGGGAATTGAAATGTATGCTAAGAAACTTAGGAACTCCTACATGGTTCCTCACTCTTAGCTGTGCTGAGTATGCATGGGACGACTTACTTCAATTTCTACGAGAGGGAAATGCAAACATACAAAATATAGAATTCAAAACACCTGGAGAACTGTGTTCTTTGGATCCAGTGAATGTATGTAGATATTTCAATCATAGATTTGAAGCTATGATGTCTTTCATTACCAACAAAAAAAATCCTCCCCTTGGAGAGGTTTTGGATTTCTTTTGGAGAAAGGAGTATCAAGTGAGAGGTGCTCCTCACATACATATGTTGTTATAGATTAAAGATGCACCCAAATTTGGAACAGATTCGGATGACACAGTGATGAGTTTCATTGAAGAGTATTCAACATGTGCTGTTCCGAAAACTACCGAAGAAAACAGTTTAAGGCAACAAGTTTTACGGTTTCAATCCCATCGTTGTGGAAAGTGCTGTCGTCGAAAATTCAGAAACAAGGACAAGTTCTACACAAAATGTCGTTTCGAGTTTCCACGACCAGTGATTTCTAAAGGAAGAGTAAATAATTTGATGTCTTCTCTGCGACATACTGTGACGAGGAAATCACCAAAAAATATATACAATTTAAAAAGAAACGAAGAGTCCAAGTACATCAACGACTACAACCCAGTGATTTTGTCCATGTGGAATGCTAACATGGATATTCAGTTCGTTGCTGACAACTCTATTGCTGTGGCTCGATATGTGACATCTTACATCACAAAAAAAGAAAAGACAGAACTGAAGGAAATGTGGGAGGACAATTCACATGAAAAGAGTCTAAGCAAGAAATTATACAGTTACAGTCTGAAGATATTGTCGCATTGAGAAATTGGAGCGTATGAATGTTCTCATCGGTTATCATCAGCAAGTCTCTACGCCAAGTCTAGAACAATTATTTGGGTGAGTCTAGGTCTTGCTGCAACACGAAACCGAGTTTTTAAATCTGTACAAGAAATTGATTATTTGGCGGAGAAAGAACCAAACAGTACAGATATTTTGAAGACAAACATGTTGGATACATACTATCCAAATAGAAGTAGTCATCTTGAGAACAGTTGTTTGTATGAAGTTCTGCAAAACTATATTTATAAGAGGACCATCAGAGAAGATATCAATAATGGAATATATGCTATCATTGGGTGTGAAGGATGTCTAGTGAAGCAGAGAAAAGGCCATTTGATTAATCATCGAAAATTGAGTTGCGAAATCCAGAGAAAAGGGAATTTTACTATTTAGCTCTTTTGCAACTCTTTAAGCCATGGCGTACAGAAGAGGAACTACTTGGAGGTTTTCTCTGTTACAAAGATTCTTTTAATGCAACCAAGAATACCATAGAATGTCCTGATTTTCCAAATTATCTGCAAATGTTGAACGAAGAAATAGAGCAAGAAGCCACAATTGCTGTAGAGATTGCTAGAGACAGTTCTCAAGACAGTCAGAGTTCTGCTTCATTGAGTCAGGATCCACTAGGAGGACCAATTATCCAAAATGAAGCTGCCACTGCCATGGATGAGGTGGAAAGAGCTATGGAACAAGCTCAAGATGATGTAGTTAACTTAGAAGATTTGGTGAAACAACTAAACCTTGAGCAGAAACAGATATATGACGAAGTCACAGAACAGGTTGAACATGGATTCAGTCATGAGAAAAAAGAGTGCTCATGTACATCATTTAAGCCTGTCCGACTGTACGTGAGTGGAGAAGAGGGAACAGGAAAACGTTTTCTGATTAAAGCAATTGCAACTTATCTGCAGAAAAGGACTGAATCACCGCTGTCCTGTGTTGTTACCGCTCCAACTGGGCTGGCAGCACATAACATTAAAGGGATCCCTTTACATCGTTTACTGATGCTACCAGTGGAGCATGATAACAAATTACAATACCACAAGCTATCTGGAGATTCTTGTTCTGAAGTTTCCAGAGTCCTGAAGAAAACGAAACTTCTTATCATTGATGAAGTAAGCATGGTCTCAAATCTCATGCTTGCTTTTGTGCATTTGAGAATGCAAGAAATTCTTAGAACAGACTATGATGTCTTATTCGGAGGAAAACACATTATTGTTTTTGGAGATCTACTGCAGTTGACTCCAGTGAAAGGACAACCAGTGTTTAAAATGCTCACGCATGAAGATACCAGGTAGTGCCTAGGAAGCATTTTAAACTTTAATATATGGTTACATTTCAAATATGCAGAACTGCTTCAAAATATGCGACAGGCAAAGGATGAAGATTATAAAAATATTCTACAAGATGTAAGAATCGGAAAAGTAAGTGAGCATGGGAAAGGAGCATTACATGCACGAATAATTTCAAATTTGTATCCAAATGAAAACACTCTTCAAGAGAATATTTTTAAGAAAATTACTGAGAACAAATCTGGGATATGTTTGATGCCAACTCTGCAAGAATGTTCCATCTTCAGCAACAAAATGTTAAAGTTAGAAAATGAAGAGATTGTGAAACTGGAAGCTATAGATAAAATAGAGCATATGGGAGCAACAATTATTTTGTCAGAAAATTTGAAATCAAAATTGGATTCTTTAGAGAAGAGTATATCTAAAACTGCTGGTTTTGAAAAGACTCTGAATGTGTGTTTAAATTGTCGTATCATTTTGAGAAGGAATTTAAATGTTGAAAGAGGTCTGGTAAATGGAGCAATGGGTCATGTTGTTGATTTTGTGAATTACAAAAATAGACATGGAATTGAAATTTTAAAAATTAAATTTGATGGCATTGACGAAATAGAACAAATTTGTCGTTGTTCAGCTAGATTTTTGCTTGTGAAAGACTTATATGTTCGCCGAAAACAGTTTCATGTTTGTTTGGCATATGCGGTGACAATTCATAAATCTCAAGATTTAAGTTTAGATAGTGCTTTGGTGAACATTGGAAGTTCTGTGTTTAAAGAGGGTATGGCATATGTGGCATTATCACGAGTCAGAACTTTATCAGGATTGTACTTGATTGAGTGTGATGAAACAAAGATTTGTGCAGATCTAGATTGTGTAAAAGAATACAATAGGTTAAGAAGAGAGTATGCTCCACATTTGCCTCAATATCCTCTGTTTGAAAAACGTGTGGTAGGCCGAAAAAGAAGAAATGAGAATAATTGCAGTGAGTTAGTAGCAAAAAGACAAAAAGTCGATGAAACTGTAATTGTAAGCAGAAAGGAAAAGGATTCAGTTAAAGATGTTGTTGGATTTCAGTTTGAAAACAGTTCTGGTGTCAACTGCTATTCTAATGTAGTGCTTAATGTTGTTTTTTTTCTTCAAAATTTACAAGAACAGATTGTTGAAAATCGGGATCAAACATTCTGCTGTTTATTGAATTCTGTGTTTGAGAAATGTAGCAGTGATAGAGCAAAAATAGAAAGTGTTTCAGAAATTCGAAATCTTTTAGACATATGTTCTGGTCAAAATCAATTTTCATAGAATATTCAGCAGGATTGTCAGGAATTTTTAATGTATATGTTTGATGTATTGGAAGATGAAGGTGTAGATATAAAAAATCTTTTTAGCCTTTCTTATCAATGGCAGCATGACTGCGACAACTGTAGTTTACCAAGTAGTACTACTATAGACACCGAAAGATTTATATATTTGACTTTACCAGACTGCAAATCAGTGCCTTTTAATAATCTAGTTAAAGCAGCTGATCACAATATGGTGTGCACCCAATGTAAGTCTGCAATGCTGTCCACATTATTTATTCAAAATGATGGTCAGTATGTCATTTTAATGTTCCAACGATGTAGACCTGATGGAACTTAATTGACAACTTCTATTAAAAATTTCGTGGCTTCTCAGTTATCAATTTCAGGAAGAACTTTTGCCACTGTAGCTGATATTTATCATGACGGTCCTTCAACAACATCAGGGCATTACATATGCTATTTAAAATGTCAAAAAGGTTGGACTAACTGTAATGATACTCATTTGACTTTCAAACAACGTAGAGCGGCACCCCTGCAGTAAGGTGGTTGACGCGCGTTGTTTAAACTGTGTAAGGACTGTGTGGGAGAGACTTTGTCTACACTCTGTGTGGCAGTGATTTAAAACTGTTCAAGCGCTTCCATACTCTTTGGGGCACTGTATTTTATCAGACTTCGTGCTATCATACGATTTAATTGTTTCTCTGATTTTAAAATGGAAACCATCGCTTTTATTGTGTAAATTTCGGTGAATACGACCGTAATTGTATTTTAAAACTTACCGTCTGCTGGTCCCCGGTCCGCCACGGCTTGTGCCGGTTGCTGCGGAGGGAGATTCAGCAAACGTCATCAGCGCTGCCCCCGTCCCTTCCTCCTACATATTTCCTGCCACAGCGCGGCGCACCAAAGGCAAGCCCCGCCCGTCGCACGGACCCCTGCCTTTTTTTTTTTCTTCTTTTTTTTCTCTGCTGTTCAGTGGTAGGCATTCTTACTTTTTAACGCAACATCATGCTCCATTACTCCCGGGAGGAACTACTCGCACATGATCCTAGATATCAGTCACATGTAATTAGAACTCCTGCTATGCAGAGCTCATTGAAGGTTAACACATGCCAAATCAGTACTTCTTCTGTGCCCCTATTTAGTTCTGGTTGCTCTGTCTCCACCAACGCGAACGCGACTGTGAGCAAAGGTTGTACCCATATATCAGCTTTATATCTTAACACCAGATCCATTCCCAAGCATGCCCTTGAGGTTTGGAGTCTTTTAGATACAGAGCGTCCTGATATTTGTTTCTTCACTGAAACATGGCTTCATAGTCAAGCTTCGCCTGATTTGGCCATTGCCTTCCCCCAGGACTATCATCTTATCAGGCAGGATAGAGAGGGCAGGAGAGGCGGAGGCATTGTGGTGGCGGCCAGGTCTCCCACCTCCATTACCTTGCTCGAATCCTTTGTTACTCCTATGCTTGAAATATTAATTGTTAACATCTCGTACAATAAAACGTCACTGGGGAGGGCTGCCTTAGTTTACAGACCTCCGAAGGACAAAAACAAATTTGTTAATGTTCTTCTTGATACTATAGCCTCCCATGTATTAGCCACAGATAATTTCATCTTGATAGGCGATTTTAATTACCATGCAGAACTTCCCCTTGACGAAGATAGTCTTTCAACTCTAGAAACGCTATCTCTGTCCCAAAAAGTCACTGGACCCACGCACCAAGCAGGTCATACTCTTGACTTGCTCTTTACCAATCTCCCTAGTCTCAATTGCGAGTCTCCCCTACCTATGATATGGACCGACCACTATTTAGTAAAGTTTAGCTTTCTGAAACCTACAGACTCTAAGACCCCTTATCGTTTCGACACCAAATTAATACGATCTTGGCGTAAGTTGACCTTAGAGGCATTTTCAGCTGCTTTCACACCTCCTAAACTACAGGGAACAAATATCACTCAACCGCAGTCCAGTTAGAGGTATCAATTAGGGCCGCATTAGACATTACTATACCTGAAACCACTGTTAAGGTGAAATCAATCGCATCTCCCTGGTTTACAGATGAACTCAAAGCGGATAAATCCGCTAGTAGATCGGCGGAAAGGCTGTGGAGAAAGACCGGAACTCCTGCAAATCGGCTGAAATACAAACAGGTTCATGCTAACTACCTGAAAAAAATAAAAGTTGCAAAATCCACCTACCTCACTGCCAGGATTAACAAAGCCGCCCACTCGAGTAAGGAACTATATAAAATAGTTAATGAGTTTACCTCTCCACAGGTGGAGCAATCGGCATTTCGGCCCATAGCCCAGTGGGTTGACTCACTTGCAGCCTATTTTGATAATAAAATTAAGGCTATCTACTTGACATTTACCGTTTCTTCACCTGAGATTCATCTAATTGGAGAGGCACCTTCCTGCCACTCTTCCACCTCAAGCCACTCTCAGTCCCCTTCCTTTGTTGAATTTGAGCCCACTAACACCGTGGAAGTATTAGAAACTCTCCTGAAGGTGAAATCTGGTTCTCCTACAGACTCTCTGATCCCGCGGAGATGTAATGAGATCTTCCCGTCACTCATTAGCTCCCTCACCAACATTTTTAATGCTTCTTTTGACCAGGCTCAGTTCCCTAGTTGTTGGAAGGTGGCTCAGATCAAGCCCATTTTGAAAAAATCTAACAGTGACCCCACCATCCCATCTAATTATAGGCCGATCTCGCTTCTGCCCTACTTCGGTAAGGTGCTGGAACATCTCGTCAATAAGCGAGTTTCAACTTTTATTGAAGAACAGGGCCTCCTTGATCCTTCGCAGTCGGGGTTCCGGGCCGCCCACGGGACCGAGACTGCAGTGATGGAGGTAGTGGATAATATCCGCCTCACTCTTGATAGAGGTGAATCTGCGGTTCTTGTCCTATTGGATTTGTCGGCTGCCTTTGACACCGTCTCCCACAGTATTCTCCACCAACGACTGTGGGAGATTGGTGTCAGAGGCAAAGCCCGTGCCTGGTTTGAGAGCTATCTGACAGGCCGATACACCTACGTAAAGGTTGATACTCTGGAATCTAATAAGCTCCCCCTTTCCGTGGGTGTCCCTCAGGGATCAATCCTAAGCCCCCTGCTTTTTAATCTCTATCTTACCCCTCTGGCCAACATAATAAAATCTTTTGGCTTTTCTACAGTGTCATATGCAGATGACACGCAGGTGTTGATCACCTGCAGTTTGGACTTTCTTGATACCCGTTCCAGATTTCAGAAATGTATGATCGCGATAAAGGACTGGATGAGTACCAACAAACTCCAACTGAACTGTAGTAAGACAGAGATAATGCTGTTTGGTAAGGCCAAGCAGATATGGACACAAGATTGGTGGCCACAAGATATGGGACTCTGTCCGGAGCCCAAAGAGGTGGTACGCGACCTGGGAATCATGATTGAACCCACTCTTTCTATGAAGTCTCACGTCAACTTGGTGTCCCGCACCTGCTATGGCATTCTGCGCAGGTTGCGTAAAATATTTAAATGGCTCCCCCTTGATTCTAGGAAACCCCTGATTCAGGGACTTATTGTTAGTCGTCTCGACTATGGCAATGCTTTGTTTGCCTCTATAAATGAGGGCCTATTGGCTAAGCTACAAACGGTGCAGAACACCGCAGCCCATTTGGTGCTCGACCTGGCACCTAGGTCACCATCATTGCCCAGTCTCAGGGAATTACACTGGCTCCCTGTGCGCCAAAGAAGCCATTTTAAGATACTTTGTATCATCCATAAACTTCTTATGGGAATTGGCCCATCCTATCTTGCTAAGAAACTGGTCTGGTATAAACCTTCCAGAGTTTTAAGAGCGAGTTCTAAACGTCTCCTGGTCCAGCCTAGGGCCAGGACTGTGAGAAATGGTTGTCGGGCTTTCTCTTATATTGCCCCCCTACTCTGGAACAAGCTCCCCCCCATCTGTCATCCATATCCAATCACCTGGCCTTTCGGAGGTGCTTGAAAACATGGCTCTTTCCTAACTAACTGTGTCACTGTTTTAACTCAGAGTTGTTGTCTCCTTCTGCCTAGCGCCTTGAGACCTTTCTGGTGAATCGTGCGCTCTACAAGAACTTTTGACTTTGACTTTGACTTGACTTTGACTTTGACTTAAAAAATTCCTGCCTACTGTTTTTACAACCAAAATTTAAGTAAAGGTAATTGGCCTATGAAGATGGGAGCAGTTAATAAAAGTTACTCTGCTGTTTAAAATTATATTGTGAGTAAAAGTGATGAAGATAATATAAAAAGTATAGTTCTCATAAAGGTACGGTAAGTGGATCGCATAGTAAGTGATATCAGTATTATAGGAAATGTTCAACATGAGAGAGCCAGAGATGGAATTATGAATATTTAAATAATGTGAAAATGTTGTTTGAGCCTTTCTTTCAGAACGTCGGGAAACCGGTAGTTTTAGAGTTTGTTTTAAGTAATTTGAAAATATAATGATACATCTGACACTATTTGGCCTAAGGAAAGGTGAAGGAATGAGGAAAGAGTCATGACTGAACACAAGGAGTATATGAAAACATTGAAACATATTTCAGATGTTCTTGGAGCTTTTCTTCTAGAAAGTCGATGAAATTGAATTTTTAGAGAACAGCAGAGTACCTTCCAACGAAAAGGACCTTCATGATGTACTATTTGGCCTAAAGGAAAAGTAAGTGAATCAAAGATTAGTGTACATATGTGATTTGTAAGTTTATATGTTTTTCTTTAAACACAATCTTTTTGATTGTGTTTTTTTTTCCCCGCTGTCATATGATGAATAGTTTGAACCCACTGTTTTTAGTGAAATTCAATATGTTCTGAGAACAGCAAAAATAAACTATCTAACATGTTGTACAAATTATTCTATAGTTTGTATTGTGTAATTTATATTATATTCCCATTGTATCACACTCACTTTCCTTTTTCCTCTCTCTTTCAGCTCTCTTTACTCACTCACACTGCCTTTCTCTCACTCTGTTTCACACCCATTCGTTTACTGCACTTCTTTCACAACCCCTCATTTCCATTTCAACTGTCTGCATCCCCTCTCTCCCTTGCACCACTTTTCAGCCTTCAGTCCCTGCTTTACTTCCCTTTTCCGTCTTTTCCTCCTTTGCTCTTTTAGTAATTCCTCTTTACTCACTCACCAGTATTGTCGCACTCTGTCACTATAAGTCACCCACTCTCCCTCGCTTATCTTTGTTTGCTCCTTTCTTTTGACCTCTTCTCTCTATTTTCCGTTCACTACCTCTATGTCCTCAGTCCCTCACTCTCTTTGTGTTATGTTCACTTGTGTTTATCTACCTTTTATCATTTCTCTTACAACAACTTCACTGCTTCTCTCTCATCGTTCTTCACCCCATTTCTTTTAGTGCGGTTCCATTACTACCCCTCATTTCCTATCTTTCAATGTCCTTCTCTTTACTTTCATCACCGAATCACTTTCTCTAAGTACCACTGCTTTAGTCCTCTTCTCCTCTTTTTCCTTCTTTTGCTTCCTTACTTATTTTCCTTTCCTCAGTCATTGTACTCTACTTCACTCAGTCTTTCCCTTAGTCTCTCTGTCTACTAACTTCCTCACTTCTTTTCCCTGAATCCTTCTATATTATCCTCTCTCCCATCATCCCTTCACTCTATGACTCTCCTTCACTTACTCTCAGTTATTTTCCATTCCTCATTCTTCTAAATGCATCCTCAATCAGACTCCTTTCCCTCTCAGTCTTTTTACTTACTCCTGTTTCCTGATTTAGTTTTGCTAACTCACATTCTTTTAGTATCTTTCTTACTTTCAGTTCATTTCTCTCTTCTTCTCCTCCTCTCTGTCACTGAATGTATCTGCCTTACTATTAGTAAGTTGCTCTCCTTCTATTTCTTTTACCCTCTTTTTGTCCTTCTACATTACTTTATTTCCCTTTCTGTGTCTTTCAATCGTACTTTATTTCTTGATACACTGTTATGATTTTTAACCTCTTCATTTGTATCTTTTATTTTAAAATATATATTTTACTAATTATAACTTATTTTTTCTTCTTTCTTTCACAGATACAAAGTGTAGTAAAAAATGTAATTAAAGTTACATTAATTATATGGTAAGTGTGACTTAAAAAATGTAGTTTGTCATCACCCTTTCCTTTAACCTCACTACTATTTTCTCACCCTACCTCACTCCTGTTTCCTTACTCTGCTTACCTCACTTATTCTTATCCTCCATGTTTACTCCCCTTTCCCTAACTCCCCTCCCACATTCAACTTCTTTCAGTCCCCCTGCTTTACTTCCCTTACCCTCTGTTGCCTTCCTTTGCTCCCTCACTCATTCTCTTTCCTTTACTCATTTACTTCACTCCTCTCACTCCTTCTCTCAGTCCGTCTGTCCTCACAGTTCCTCACTTCCGTTCCCTCACTCTGTCTCTCTTACCGTCACTGTCTCTGTCCCCTCACTCTGTCAATACTCTTTTGTCATGCTCACTCCCTACAACTCACCCACACTCCCTCACTTACCTTTCTTTGCTGCTTCATTCACTCCCTTTCAGTCACTCCTTCCTTTACTCTCTCTCTCCTTTCTCTCTGTCACTCCCCATGTCTTACCCTTATTCACTTTTATCCACCCTCTTTCACCCCTCTTTACTTACAGTCACTGCTCTTTTCTAACCCTCCATCACCGTTGTTCCGTCACTACCCCTCATTCCCCATCCTTTACTGTCCTTCCCTTTACTTTCAACACCCACTCACATTCTCCCAGTACCTCTGCTTTAGTCTTCTTCCTCTCTCTTCCCTTCTTTCGCTCCCTTATTCATTTTCCTTTTCTCACTTACACCCTATTACACCTTCTCTCTGTCTTACTATGTAATAAACAGCCCCTCTGTGTTGCTCCCTCTAGCTCTCTTTCTCTTAACATCACTCTCTCTGTGTCTTTCCCTCATGCTCACTCCTTTATTTTTTTTTGGGTGCGCGCCCCGGTACGCGTACCGGTGCGCGTACCCTGGGAAAAAAAAGGAATGACAGAGTTTTTTAAAAATGTATTTTTTTTTTATAAATTGGAGGTAGTTCTAAAAAGAACAGTTTTTTTATTCTTTTTGTTGTTTTATATTTTTGTATTCTTTTTTGAATTTTTTTAACTTTTTTTGGCTTTTCTGAACAGTTTTATATATTTTTTGTATTTTTTATGGGGAGAAACAAAAAACAGGGAATTGTAAATGGCTCAACTGGAGCAAAAAAAAAACAGGAAAAAATTAATGTTTCTTCGGGCACTTGTGGTGATCCCAAGCACGGGTGATAAGTGTAATGCTTTGCTCACCATAGCATATTGTCACTCCACAAAATATGCAAACGATTTTAAAATTGGAAAACTTGGATTGAATGCTTGGGATCATCTCCCTTGCCTCTGGACCCGATGGGGTGGGTTGATTACTTTGGGAGATGCTGGCAGAATATTGGGCAGGGTTTCTGGCCAGTTACCTGACCTCTGCCCTAGCATAGGTATTAGGGTGCCGGCGTTGCATGTGCCGAATCATGGTGTCGTTGCCAAAAGAGTATTTTTTGTTTGGGGTTCCCCCTTGAAAGTTAAAAACCACAGATTAAACAAGTCGCCTTTGGCGCATTAACTTTCTTCTTGTCCTTTGGGATGGAAAAAAACTGCCAGATAAAGTGCTCCTTTGGCTTATATGGGGTAGTATCTTCTGGTAGGAACCTCCCCCCTCCTCTTCCTCCTCCTCCTCCTCTTCTTGTTCTCCACCACTCTGGTGTTGTGGTGGTCCTTGTGGTGGTGGTGGTGGTGCAGCTGCTCCTGCAGCTGCTGCTACTGTAGCCATTTTTCAGACAAATAGGTACAGAGAGGTCTTTCAACAGGTCTTCCTCACTCAAAGTACAAAGTGAGAATGAGGAAAATAGGTGGGGGCTTTCATCATTTGGAAAACAAAACTGTCCTGAACCAATGAAAAGTGTTACTTTCAGGTCACATGACTCGGGCCTTCATCATTTGGAAACCAAAACTGATCTGAACCAATGATAAGTGTTATTTTCACGTCACATGACCCGACGCGCTTACGCTACGCGCCACGGGGCGCGCGTAGCGTAAGCGCGTCGGGACGCGCCCGGCGGCGCTTATGTTGCACGATCGTATACGTTCGGGCGCTTCCGGGTGCGTTTACGCCGTGCGTCATAAGACGCATCACGCGGCTACGCGATACGTCACGATGATGTTTTCGTTCGGGGCAGTAGCGCTAACGGGACGCTCACCGGTACGCGCACCGGGGTGCGCCGTAACACTGCGCTCACCGGTGAGCGCATCGGTACGCGCCCCTGGAGCACTCCGGGGCAAAAAAAAAAAAACATTAAAAAAATTGTATTACATAATTATACAATATAACATTCATTATAGAAAATATTACATTTCATACCTATAGAGATTTTCTATTAAAAAACCTATGAAATTCACTGAAAAAAACATAGGTTTCACACCAGTTATAGTTAGGAATTAGCATTTAAAAAACCTATTAAATTCACTGAAAAAAACATAGGTTTCACACCAGTTATAGTTAGCTGGAAATTTTACTCGCATAAAACCATTGAAATTCCCACGTTATAGTTAGTTGGACTCACTATAACTTGCGCGTGCAATGCACTGCTGATGACGTCACATATTACATCACTCATGACATGGTCAGTGACATCACTCATGACATCACTGATGACACCATCCTTGTGACAGAGTGACAGACCTCCTTTCACTGTAATGTAACCCTTGAAACACATATTCAATAATAGAAACTAAAATTTTCAAAAAAATGGAGATACCCATACCAGTTACAACAACCAATTCAATAATTCCACCATCTATATACACATCCACTCATTCACCAACAGTTCTATATAGTCACTCATACATATACTCACTCATCATATGTAGTGATACACCTATACATCCTGTTACACACCGACAGTCATCTAAAAGATACTCTGACACATACTCACACATGCAAATAAACTATTAAACATCCATTTATTTGCATATACAGCTATACACACACTACCACTTTACTTCTAAAGAAACTTACACATACTTACTCTCTTAAACAATCACTTATAGAAACACATACTAATTTAAACAGGAACTCTTACAATCTCTTACTCTCACGTATACTTATATACATCAATATTCACATATACTAGATTAAAACATATGTAGTTACTGATAAAGACACTAGTGAGACAATCATTCACTCACTAACACACACATATACACACTCATCCACCCATACAGTCCTGCACATATGCTGTCTTGAAAACACATACAAAGAGAGAGTCAGTCATTCATGCATCTATGTGCTAGGTAATACCCCCACCAAACCATACAAACACTCATACTGATACTAAGAAAAACATCTAATAACCCATATACATACACATGTAGCTACTCACCAAGCCATGCAGCCACTTATACACAAAGTGAAACACTAATACATATATTTAAATATTTAAACATTACTCACTAATATATGTATTCACTAAGATACACTTAATAAGCCAGTTAACCAATCAATTAAAAAAAAATCCATGTAAACACTTATTTAAACATTTATTCTTCCATCAACTTTTACATATACATATATAACACATATTTATTTTTCAGAAAGACACACATTCACTGGATGGTGTCATCAGTGATGTCATGAGTGATGTCACTGACCATGTCATGAGTGATGTAATATGTGACGTCATCAGCAGTGCATTGCACGCGCAAGTTATAGTGAGTCTATATCAAATAAAAAGTACAAATCAAAGACTTTGAATGATTTACACTCACTATTCCCACTCCAAATTAAGCAAAAGTAGGGAAAGAGTTTGACTTTGGAAGGATCGTATTTACTGTTTCCACTTCAACTTGAGCAACAATAGGAAACGTGTTACTTTGGAGGGGTCAGCTTTACTATTCCTACTCCAACCTGATCAATATGGAAACTGCTGGACTTGAAGGCTTCAGATTTATTATTCTCACTCCAACGTCAGCAACATTAGGTATAGTGTTGCGTTTTGATGATGTCAAATTTAGTACTCAACCTCAACAAGAATAGGAAAAATGTTGGACTGTGGATGTTGGCATCTGGAACATAAGAGTATGGAAAGTTTAGACTTAGGAAGGGTTAGATTTAATATTTCCACTCCTAACTTAAAATTAAATCAAATATAGATGAAAAATATATATTTCAACAAATATACTAAAGATATATACTATTAGTCATCGTAATTGGGACCCGCAGTTGTTTTTAAATTGTAGCTTAGCTCAGTGGTTTCATGTATATGCTGTACATTTCTATGTGTGTCTTCAAATTCAATGGTGCGGTTTGATTATTCTCAGCCGTTAGGGCTGTCGAAGCAGATATAAGGAGTACAATTGACTTAGCTAACGGCAGCAACATTTATTTACACTGCTTTGTGACTTAACAAATACTGGGCAATACATATGCTGCTATTACTTTAACCATCAGAGGACTCAGTTGTTATCCAAAACACCTTCAAAGTGCCATGTGGTTTACCACCAAGCACAAGTCTGCTCTTGTGGTAAAATTTTCATTGTTAACTTGCAAATACCAAGAGCAGAATTTCTAAAGCCATTATTATGTCAGGCGGAAAGCCATCCAACAGCTCGTCAAAGGCTTTCCGCCTGACATCAGAGGTTTTTGTCCGACTGCCATATTACGATACTGGCGTCATAGGGAAACCTGCAGTGGAATACCACTGCACTTCCGACTGGCTTCCGTAGCCCGTAGGGGGGCCGGTCGGAAAGGTAATCCCCAAATGGCAGCGGAGCAAGCCTCAGCTCTGGTGTCGGAATTACAATTTCACCTTCCGCCTGCCATTGCATGGTGGTCTGCCTGCCATGAAAAGGCTGGCAGCAAGTGAATATGGGGGCCCCTATCAGGGCTCCCTTCCCCCTGGTCCTCCACTATGGGGCCTGGGGGGCACCTGTGAAGCCCCCTAAACATCCCTGCATTGTATGGCAGGTACCATGCGGTGCCTGCCACACGGAACAGGGATGTTTAAACTCTGCATTTTTTACATTGCTGCTTGTGCTGTGAGTGGCAGCACAAGCCTCAATGGAAAAAATACAGACTCCAACCACAAACTTGGTAGTCAGATCGTAATCTGGGAAGGGGGACCTTCGACTCCATGTCTGGCAGTCCTGCTTCCATTACGATGGCAGTCGGACACGCGTCCGACCTGCATCGTAATCGGCCCCTTAGTTGGGTCACAAGAGAAGATTTTTGTTTAGTGATAGGTTTAGTCCACCAAGTGATAATACAGCTGCATTTGTACTCCTATTACTGTTAGTCTGATATCTCCTCCATTGGTCGTTTAAAAAAGAGGAGGCACATTTTGAAAACATGTGAGACCTTGATATTGAGTGAACTTTTACACTAGCAACATTCGGGTAAAAGCAGATCTCTGAACCTCCCTTAATTGAATTTTCTGATTCAGTGTCAGACATAAGCACTAGTCAATATTCAGGTATCTTAGTATTTTGGGGACATCTTGTTAGGGTGGACAGCTTGTTAAGGTGGAATTGTGTTCAAAAGTCATATGGGGTTTGAGTGGGTGTAAAGTTACAGCTTTACTGATAACAGATAAGAGAACATTTTCAGAATAGTGTATCCATGTGTTTCCTGATCAGCAGCAAGCATATTATTGGTGATTGACTTATAGACTCTTTGTTGGACTTTAGGAGTCTACCATGATGACAGTAATGTGGCATGCCTGTCTCATTTAGTGGAAATGTTCAGTTTGCTGAAGGAGAAAGAGAGTATGAGGTTCATTGTTGTTAATTATTATTGGTCTTTCAACAGAAACAATTTGACCTGATTTTGAACTGGAAAATGACAAATCAGCATGGTGTAGTGGACCGAAAACAAAGGTTGACAAGAGAGGGCCAAGAGTTGGCCAGTGTCCATAGGCTATAATAATGATTATTGTGTATGAGTTATCCATCACAAGTTTCAAAAGACCCAAAACACAACTACTGCCAATGTGATGACTCTGGTGTGTTTCTATCTTCTTGAAAGAATTCATATTTTTAAACCACTGGTATTTCAACACTTACACACTTTCTGTGTTGTTTTAATTTATGCTATTTTATATCACTGACCTGGCCATAAGAGTAGTTGGGCACCTCACAAAAACAAGCAATGCAATAAGAGTATTGTTCATGAAGGCGAGGAAGTGAAGACAGAGAATTAGAGTTAGAAACTGAAGTACATTCTTAACATATGCATTTCAAGACTTTTTGGAAGGACTGCAAATTGGGATTGAATTTGAATTCATGTGATTGGCAGTTCTAAAGTCTTTGTGCTCCTTGATAGATGGAGTGTTTCATTGTCTTGGAATTTATGGTACTGAAATTTCTAGGAATTTTGGAATTATCACTACATGTGGCCCATAGATTTGTTTTTATACATTCAGGGGCTTATTTACAAGCCCCCTGCGCCACCAGTGCATCACTTTTTATGCTCTCAGCAGCGCAAAGTACAGACCCATATCTATAAGGCCATGCAAAACCACTCGTGTGAGCTTTCATGGCCTCCTAAATATGGTGTAAGGCAATGCAGTGCAAGTCAACGCATTGACTTAAACTGCATCATTCGGGCATTCTATGGGCATTGTAGGGGGTTTCCCATGCAATTCCCATGGGTTTTGACACATTCCCAGATTTACAAAGATCTGTTAACCTGGAAATGTGTAAAAACTGTATGCCTCCCCATGGGAGGTGTAACAAGGAGAAATATCTATTTCTCCTCGCTGTTTCCTCTTTCAATGGGGACTGAATTCTGCATCACAGATAGAAAGAGGAAACATCGTCCATGGATTGTTTTTTTTGCAGGAAGGTGTCTCTTCCTGCACAAAAACAACCTGGCATCAATCAACAATGCTGACACCCTTGCACCATGGTTCACTTTGACTCTAGGCACAAATTGTGCACCAATGCACGCAGAAAGGACAGGAATGTAGTTGTGTTCAAAAGTCATATGGGGTTTGAGTGGGTGTAAAGTAACAGCTTTACTGATAACAGATAAGAGAACTTTTTCAGAATAGTGTCTCCAAGTGTTTCATGATCAGCAGGAAGCATATTAATGGTTATTGACTTATAGACTCTTTGTTGGACTTCAGGAGTCTATCATGATGACAATAATGTTGCATGCCTGTCTCATTTAGTGGAAATGTTCAGTTTGCAGAAGGAGAAAGAGGGTATGAGGTTCATTGTTGTTAATTATTGTTGGTCTTTCAACAGAAACAGTATGACCTGATTTTCTGAACTGAAAATTTACAAATCAGTATGGTGTAGAGGACCGAAAACAAACATTGACAAGAGAGGGCCAAGAGTTGGCCAGGGTCCAGAGGCAACAATTATGTTTATTGTGTATGAGTTACTCTTTTGAAAACAGGGGACCCCTATATATCTAATGACCAAGCTATACATAGGGAAAGAAAGCAGTGTTTTGCATCATAGCAGCCATTGATGCCATTAAGACGTGATTATCGTTACGGGACGCTTATAAGCATCCATGACACATCGTTTGAAGGAGATCGTGTACGCCCGCAATGTGGTCCAATGTATGAGCCCCTATATCAAGATTGGAGATGTTGTGATACATATCACCAAGAAATTTTCACATCCATTAGACTTTGAAAACTGTTTGTTAGAAGAGTGGCCACGTTCTAAGACATCGCTACATTTCGTCGACTACTGTGTGACATCTACAATTTGGATACTACCCTGGTTTTAACGCTTTTATTCTATGTGTGTATGGAGGCCATTGTACCCTACGCCATTTATAAGAATCCAAAATAAAACATATAATTGTAGTGCAATAGACGGTCACCTGATAAAGGCAGCAATGCCGAAACGTGCGTAGTCTACATCTACCGCATTGCCCCCATCAACTCTACGTCTATCGTATTCATCTATCAATCCATTTATGTGTTTTTGTCATATTGATTATGTGTAATGAATGAACTTCTTTATATATTTAGAAAAAAGATAAAGCAAATTTAAAAAATTGAGATAAAGAAAATTTGAAAATTTGATATAATACTAATCTGCTTTGAAGAATGAAAAGAAATATATTTTTTGAGATACATTAGTGTACATTTAGTTTCTGTACTAGTGGTTACTGTCTACAGAGAGATCTAGATCATAAGGTATTTTTCTGATTGTTTTATGGAAACAAGCTATAGACCTTTACCTATTATTGTGTATGAGTTATCCATCACAAGTTTCAAAAGATCCGATACACTTAAAGCAACTACTGCCAATGTGATGACTCTGATGTGTTTCTGTCTTCTTGAAGGAATTCATATTTTTAATCCACTGGTAGTGCATCACTTTTTGAGCTCCAGCGGCACAGTGCAGACCCATATCTATGAGGCGATGCAAAACCACTTTGTGTGGGTTTTTACGGCCTCCTAAATATGGTGTAAGGCAACGCATTGCAAGTGACTGCATTGACTTAAACTACATCAGTCGGGCATTCTATGGGCATTGCAGGGGGTTTTCCCATGCAATACCCATGGGTTTTGACACATTCCCAGATTTACAAAGATCTGTAAACCTGGGAATGCGTCAAAACTGTATGCCTTCCCATGGGAGGTGTAACAAGTCGAAATATCTATTTCTCCTCGCTGTTTCCTCTTTCAATGGGGACTGCATTCTGCATTACACATAGAAAGCGGAAATATCTTCCATGGATTGGCATTTTGCAGGAAGGTGCCCAATTTTGTTTCACTCATTTAAAAGCAATCACAGACTGCTGAGCCCATCGGGTCACTGGATTTCCTCCAATTGTTTGTTACCAGCAACAGGTACTCCAATACCATTTACTCACCTGGGCCCATAAACACTCTCACACAAAAAGTCCAGGATAACTGCTGGAGTCAAAGTTTATTGTTCTAACTTCCAAATTAGTTTTTCTTCATTCCTAACTAATCTTTTCACTGAACAAAAAATTATTTCTTCCGGTCGATGGACCATTAGTTGAACTAATTATTGGTGAAATGACATTACTTTGTTACTCAGGAAAATTTTAAATCTTTATCTAAATTGAATTCAGGTGAACCACCTCAAAGTATAGTACAGTCTCTGTCACTCATAGGAAGGAAAGATTCAATAATCATTCATCAAACACATACTTTATACTGTGCAATGCCTTCTGCTTAGAAAGGAGAGGACATAGAGAAAAGAACATCTACACATTCACAAAAGTAATATTTACCTAGGATGCTGTGAAAACCAACCCCTGGCCAGAGGGCTGGTAGGGGGCCCCTGGGAAAGATCAGGCGACAAAGGCTTCAGGACAGGGTTCAGGACAGATAGATGGCCTCGCTAGACCGACGCTTGCAAAGCACTCCTCTCTGACACTCTCTTCCTCCTTGAGATTCTACTGCGATCTTCTTCTAAATGTGTTACTTAAGATAGATGGTTCTGCACTCAATTCTTTATCAGCATCTCTCGTTACTCTGACAGCATCCTGAGCTCTGCAGCATTCAGCAAATCTCCGTCTGACTAGCTAACTAGAACTACCTCAAGCATACCTTTCAGTATTCATGTACCACCCATTGTTTCAATGTTGTAAAATTACTATTTCTAATTGGACAGGCAAGGGGGAGAGATCATCACACCATGCTTATTTTTCATCTTTGTCTAACATTCCATTTTTCATAGATCCAACCCCTACATTTTTATTCAAACTTTTCTTTCCCACCCGTATTCACATTTTATTAGATACATTTGTGTAGACTGTGGTGAACTTCCACTCATCCAAAAGTCTTCAGTACTTGTTCCCAGGTATGTAACTTTTGTGTCCTTGGATCGCGCTCTAGTGTATCGTCACTTTTCCGGCTCAATCTCACCAGGTATGCACAAAGGTCACGTGTCTAACAAATTCTGGACTCATACGTGAGGCCCAATTGCACTAATAAAGAAGTCAGAAAGACAAATATTATTTTCAAGAATAAAATGGTTTTACTGTATACCACCCGTCTCTACTCTAATCCATTCCCTTATTAATGTTTTCCCGCATCAGCATTAGTAAAATAGCTTGGTTTTATTTCAGCAAAGCAGATGCCGTGCATATGAGCTTTCAATCCTCCATGTTAGTAGTTTGTGCTCATGCGCAAGAATTTCCCTCCAAGCGACAGCTCGTCATACTACATAGATGCTGTTGACGCATGCGCAATAAAGATTTCCCCGTTAGCAGTCATTTTAGAACTTCACTCGAGTTACTTAAGTTAGTAAACACATATGCAAGCTTCTCTTTCCCTTATTTTTAGTGTGGTACGTATTAGTTTTACACAATACATAATTAATACATGTTCGAGAGTTAAATGAGAGGTTTGCTTCCGAGCAAGTCTCTTTTCTACAAGTTCTTGCTCCATCAGAGGGAGACTTCAAAAAAATAATCAGGAGAATGTATTTCTCCCATTGACTTCTATTTCCGCCTGCCTCTGGTTTATTGACATGTATGGGTCTTGCAAGTGTTATGCTGCAGGATCTGAAACAGAAATTCAAATGTGAGTTTTTCCCTTACCTGTCAGGAGCAGGAGAAATCGCTTTGGCAGGCAGAGAGAGCATGACAAACGTTGTGCACTGCCCTGCAGGAGCAGGTTGCTGGCAGTGCATACTCCAAGTCACCCAAGCAAGACTAGCCCATGCCGTCTGAAGCCCTTAGATGAATTGGGATTCTGCATGCAGGAATCAAGAGGCGGAAGACTTGCGTTGAAATCGGTAGTCTTCCGTCAGGAAGGTTGGCATATATGTACTGGTCTTCAATTTTTATTAATGAAAATAGTTTATTCAAAATATATAAACATTGTCTAACTCAATTTTACATACCTAACACAAATATTTAAACACCTAGAGAAAGTGACAGATTTTGTTACAAACGGCTCCTTCTCGGTGGTGGCCAGGTCAGTGCGGGCGCACACTTCCCTGGGCATTTCCTTATTGTTAAAGATCAGGTGCTCCATATGGGACCAGAGGCCACCAATTCACTAATCAATGGAATGTCCCACTACATGGCACAAAATACTTGGACACTCTGTTTAGGGGCCAGAATACACATAAAGCGCATTTTCATTGTTTGCGCCGGGCGCACCTTTAAAAAGGTGCGTCTGGTGGAAACAGTGAAAAGGCGCCCAATGACGATGAACGATGAATGCCTGCCCCCTGGGGGCAGCACATTCAGGTGAAAAACAGAGCGGCTGCTTCACAGCGGCTTTGTGTTTTAACAGTGCAGGCGGCAACCTGCCTGAACTTCTGAAGGGGATTAGAGATCCCCCTGCACCTGCCATCAAAGCAATGTCTGGGGATCCATGGAACCCCCTTTCCCCCTCCCAAGGTATGCCATCAGGGGGCGCAATGACAGTGCGCTTCCTGAGGGCTTCTTTGCCTCTGACCCTCGTCGGTAATACGGTGCAGGAGCAGAGGCAAAGGGATTCCCTCATTTGCATGGGGCACGCCCCCATTAAAATGAGGGAACGCCACCTTGAAGACAGCATTGGAGCTTTATGTGCCATATATTTGTCACTGTCCAATTCTTCATTATTCATTCATATCGCGTATTTTTCAGCCAACAAGTGTCATTGATGACTTCATCAGGACTCAAAAGTTTCCAATGATTCAAATTTGCTGAAAGAATTGTTGCGTCAATTACTGCTACTGTCAATAATTCGGAAATTTAGTCTGTTTAAACTACCGGCTTGTTAATCATATAGTACCTAAGCTGGTCTGCACCATCACGTTAAAGTTACCTTTTTTCTCTCATATATTGGCAGGATAGATGCAAAGCCGAGTGTAGGTATTATCCTTGCGCCAAAGGCATTTTCATACCCGGGTGTATGTATGTATCAATGGGGAAACACGTCTTGGCTAAAAAAGAACGAAACGGATGAATGAATTAAGAAGACATGGACAAAGTGACCAGATCTGAATGTTGTATTTATGAACTGGCAAGAGTGCTCAAGAGTTTTGTGTATAAATATGTTTGCAAATAGTTTGTGGATATCTTTATGAAACATCACACAAGAGACATTTTCTTTATATGGAAAAAATATGACAAATGTATGTCTTCCAGCAACACTATGACAGCAAGGAATGAAGCACAACGTACTTTTTCGTTTCTACCCTCTTTCACAGAAGCACAGATTGTAGACGTTAGCATGATAAATACCAAATGCAAATAACATCAACTTCCAATGCCAGGGGATACCCAAATCTAAAGAAGGATGAATTACCCTCAATTGATATGGATAAAACATGGGAATATTGGCAGCATGAGTGCTACAATAATGTTCGTAGAGAGGCTTGCTATGTAAAGGTGCATAATCTAGAATCTAATCTAAAAAAGCGCACATGGCTTTATTGAAAACCAAAGCAGTAATGGACGTGACACAAAAAAGGTCAGCTTTTGAAATTCTGGTTACTTACACAAGAGCTTGGCATTAATAGAAAATCCGCTGCTTTGTGGAAGAAGTGATAAGTACCATGTTTGATGATTTTGCATTGGAGAAGTCTCAAAGAAATTGCATTTTGCGGTAAACAGCCCTTACTATGAATCCCTCACCCCGCATGCAATTACAATGCGGTCGTTACAACGTTACCTTGCAAGGCGTAAAAACGACTTGCGGAGATGGGAGAAGGTGTTGAATTTAAAATCCAACATCTTCCATACTGTTCGCACAGACTGGAGTTCGAATAGTAAATTATACTATTCCAACATCCAGCGCTCCCCTCCGCAAGTAGTTGTTCCGACTTGCGGGTGATGGTATGCGTTGTTACATCGCGGTCGTTGTAATGACCACGTTGTAATCGCATGCAGGGTGACGGCATGTGTAATAAGGATTGAAAGAAAAAGTGGTTCTGTCGGGTAGTGAAAACAACTAATTTGTGAATTCTATATATATTTGAAAATACCTCCTCACTCTGACAAAGATTCACAACACGTTCTTACAATAAATGAAAAAAGAAAGCCTGTATAGAACCATTTGTATCTTTATATTTTTCAAGATGCATTCAAAATAGTTCGTAAATGACTGTCATTATAAAAAGTGCAACATGTGACAATAGTGAATAGTGCTCATGTGACATACAAAATATGTACAATAATGTTTTCAATCATAGACAATTTATACACATATATACAGGTTTCACTTTCAAAAGAGGCCATCCATTAATACAATTTTACAGAATCCCATTCGCTACTAGTCAATTCTATTGGGTTTCTGAGGTATTAGGGCCAATCGGAAAGATGTCGACATCTTTCCGATTGGCCCCAATACCTCAGAAACCCAATAGAATTGACTAGTAGCGAATGGGATTCAGTAAAATTGTATTAATGGATGGCCTCTTTTGAAAGTGAAACCTGTATATATGTGTATAAATTGTCTATGATTGAAAACATTATTGTACATATTTTGTATGTCACATGAGCACTATTCACTATTGTCACATGTTGCACTTTTTATAATGACAGTCATTTACGAACTATTTTGAATGCATCTTGAAAAATATAAAGATACAAATGGTTCTATACAGGCTTTCTTTTTTCATTTATTGTAAGAACCTGTTGTGAATCTTTGTCAGAGTGAGGAGGTATTTTCAAATATATATAGAATTCACAAATTAGTTGTTTTCACTACCCGACAGAACCACTTTTTCTTTCAATCATAATTTACCCAGGTTCTGAGGGACACAGGGTCAACCCCAGTTTTTCAATAATGCGTAATAAGGAGGCATATTGACATTTTGCTGATGGTTTATTATCTCCCAGGGAGAATCTTTCAAAGGAGAATTTAATTCTCCTTCCAAAAATAAGAGAATTTCCCTGTTCGACCAAAATGTAAATCTGAGCCCTAGTCTAACTTAATGACCAAAATATTGCCAATCTCCATTAAGGGCAAAAACGACTCAAGGGTGAGTGAGTTTCCATACCTAGGTATAACCTTTGATTCTAGGAATTGTTGGCTGCAAATCGCTGTCTGCGTTTTAATCAATCAGTAGGGGTCTTATTTGGGCTGACAGCAAGGGTGAGGAGCAAACCTATATTGCTCCTGTTGTAGGTTTACAGACTCAAGCGTTTGCTAGTTATGACCTATGGTGCAGCCATATGGGGATATAAATAATTTACAACAAGGGGTGGTGATGGACAGAGTCTCTGAATTAAGCAGAGTACTCTCACCCAGTCAAGAGATCAGGGCTAGATCCAACACCGTTTTTTAGCTCATTGCACCATCCCAGTTTCAGAACCTGGCTGTATGCAAATTAGTCTGTCCCTGGCCCAGTGCATCATGGGAACAGGGCAGGCCAGACTACAAAAGCCAATTCTTACACTGGGAAGGAAACAAGCTTCCGGGGACCGGTTTCTGGCATTTCAGCCGTCTTCGGCCCGGCTTGCTTGAATCCTGATGGTGCAATGAGCAAGGGACTCACATCTGAGCATACCCTTCCACGCTTAGGGTGGACAAAATTATTTACAACAAGGGGTGGTGATGGACAGAGTCTCTGAATTAAGCAGAGTACTCTCACCCAGTCAAGAGATCAGGGCTAGATCCAACACCGTTTTTTAGCTCATTGCACCATCCCAGTTTCAGAACCTGGCTGTATGCAAATTAGTCTGTCCCTGGCCCAGTGCATCATGGGAACAGGGCAGGCCAGACTACAAAAGCCAATTCTTACACTGGGAAGGAAACAAGCTTCCGGGGACCGGTTTCTGGCATTTCAGCCGTCTTCGGCCCGGCTTGCTTGAATCCTGATGGTGCAATGAGCAAGGGACTCACATCTGAGCATACCCTTCCACGCTTAGGGTGGACAAAATTATTTACAACAAGGGGTGGTGATGGACAGAGTCTCTGAATTAAGCAGAGTACTCTCACCCAGTCAAGAGATCAGGGCTAGATCCAACACCGTTTTTTAGCTCATTGCACCATCCCAGTTTCAGAACCTGGCTGTATGCAAATTAGTCTGTCCCTGGCCCAGTGCATCATGGGAACAGGGCAGGCCAGACTACAAAAGCCAATTCTTACACTGGGAAGGAAACAAGCTTCCGGGGACCGGTTTCTGGCATTTCAGCCGTCTTCGGCCCGGCTTGCTTGAATCCTGATGGTGCAATGAGCAAGGGACTCACATCTGAGCATACCCTTCCACGCTTAGGGTGGACAAAATTATTTACAACAAGGGGTGGTGATGGACAGAGTCTCTGAATTAAGCAGAGTACTCTCACCCAGTCAAGAGATCAGGGCTAGATCCAACACCGTTTTTTAGCTCATTGCACCATCCCAGTTTCAGAACCTGGCTGTATGCAAATTAGTCTGTCCCTGGCCCAGTGCATCATGGGAACAGGGCAGGCCAGACTACAAAAGCCAATTCTTACACTGGGAAGGAAACAAGCTTCCGGGGACCAGTTTCTGGCATTTCAGCCGTCTTCGGCCCGGCTTGCTTGAATCCTGATGGTGCAATGAGCAAGGGACTCACATCTGAGCATACCCTTCCACGCTTAGGGTGGACAAAATTATTTACAACAAGGGGTGGTGATGGACAGAGTCTCTGAATTAAGCAGAGTACTCTCACCCAGTCAAGAGATCAGGGCTAGATCCAACACCGTTTTTTAGCTCATTGCACCATCCCAGTTTCAGAACCTGGCTGTATGCAAATTAGTCTGTCCCTGGCCCAGTGCATCATGGGAACAGGGCAGGCCAGACTACAAAAGCCAATTCTTAC